>NW_024543076.1:31915000-32515000 GCF_018167655.1 Microtus oregoni | reverse complement strand
GAAACCATTTTATTCTTTCTTTGGAAATTTCACACATGCGTACGCTGTGTGTTAGTCACATCAACCCCCATTCTCCCTCCAACTCCTCCCAGACTTCCTTTCCTCCTTCCACACCTCACACCTTCTTTTCAGACCCTCATTGTATGCAGCCAGTGGCTGTGCTTATGTCCATGGGTGTCAGACCATCCCCTGGAGCAGCACATGGAATCTAACAGGGGCACTTTCCTGAAGAAAACTGACTTTCCCTCTTACAAATACTCTTAATTGATTATTATAGACAGAATTTGTGAGACACCTAAGATTTTCCTCTCTTCTCGCTTCACCACAGAAGCTCTTGTCCTTTTGGATGTTGGAGGTACTGACAGACATCAGTTCTTAGCTGAGCCTTGACAATAGTTTTCAAAGAGCATGGGGCATCCTGTATCCAACGACTGCATAGTGTAAAAATCCCTGTCTTCCTCAGTCTAGCTGGTGACAACGGTAAAGGTGATGGGGGAGTCCCCTCTGTGTGCTGTGATTACCATTAATGAATAATGAAACTGCTTTGGAGCTATAGCAGGGCAGAACTTAGCTAGGCAGGGAAAGCTAGGCTAAAAGAAAGAAAAACGGAGTCAGGTGGAAGCCATGGAACCCCCGGAGTAAGACATGCTGAAACTTTGCTGATAAGCTACTGCCACTTGGTGATGCACAGATTAATAGAAATGAGTTAAATTAATATGCAAGACTTAGCCAATAAGAAGCTAGAGCTAGTGGGCCAAGCAGTGATTTAACTAATATAGTTTCTCTGTGATTATTTCAGGTCTAAGCTAGCAGGGAAGCCAGAAACCAACAAGCAGCCTCCTTCCCACACAAAGGGCCACCATATTCCAGAGCAAGTGGGACTGAGATCATGAGGCTATGGTGGTAATGCTGTAATTCAACAACTTTTCCTCCTGCTTCCCCCCTCCTCCTTCTTCCTCTTCTTTTTCCTCGTCTTCATTTTTCTCCTCCTCCTTTTTCTTCATTTGATTTTTCATGACAGGGTTTCTCCGTGTAGCTCTGGCTGTCCTGGAACTTGCTTTGCTAGATCAGGCACAGACCTGCCTGCCCCTGTCTCGTAAGTGCTGAGATTAAGGGCTACCACTGCCTGGCTGTAATTCAACTTCTCATCTGACTTAACCAGAAGTCTTCCCTACTAAGTTACCAGCTCCCAGTCAAGCCTGTCTGATTTTATCCCCAGAGCTTTCAGGGAGCTGGCCCCAGGCCCCATTATTTCACGACACAAAGGTGTGTTCAGAGTCTTTGTGGGTACCGATTGACCCCAATAGTGCAGAAAATGATGTAGCTGGGATGAGAAAAGCCCTTCTGTTTCCATATTACCCTTCACCCATCCTTCTGATTAAGTATTTGTTGATATTTACAAAGAGTTCTGATTGTTGCTACAGCAACATGGTAAACACACTCAGAATCTTCCTTGATAGACCGGGAAGTGGTTCCCCTGATGTCCCCCAGCAACCAGGAGACAAGGCCAAGTCACTGTGCAAAAAGAGAGTCCACACACACCACAGAAGGTCAATGTATCTCTGGGAAGCTTGTTTCCCAACATCTTCCCCTAATACCTTAGGGCTTCTCGAGCCTCTTCTGAACTGTGACGATGGCTCCAGATGAGACTTCCCGCCTGGGCTCTGTTTGCCAAGCTCAAAGGACTCTGACAAACAGAACACGACATTCAACAGCACAAACTCACTTCTTTCCCCCTAGCAGATTCTTGGCAGAACTTGGCTTTTGAATTAAATGAACGGCACATCATGATTCAATTTCTCCACATCATTTCTTTTCTTCAGAGAGTGGCAGCCTGAGACAGCCAGGGCCCAGAAAGAGCGGCCCCCCTTCCTCTCCCGTGCACAGGGAGCCTGAGGTTTAGTGAATGTCCACTAGCAAAGTAATTGACTGCATGTCCTGTGTTTCTGCCTCTAAGGGAGAAGAGACAAAATGAAAACAGAAGCAGGCTTCTCACTGGGACAACACGGCACTTATGCCGCACTCAGAACATGTTCAGAGCTTTCCCGTGCTGACAGCAGGCATGGTCACAGACTCGGTACTGCTGTTGTAATGCTGAGAGAAGGCATGGGCACAGACTCGGTGATCCTGTCACAGTGCTGAGAGCAGGCATGGACACAGACTCGGTGCTGCTGGTATAGCATGTCTGGCCTTATTTGAACTGCATATTTCTATACTTTTCTTCTTTGCTGTCATGGGGACAACCTTGGGATATGGCAGGTCAAGACAAGGAGAAGAAAATGGGAGTGGACCGCAACAGAGAGTAGGTTTTGTGAGTTCCTCTGTTCTCAAACTTTGAAACCACGGAATGAATTTACATATTGCTCATTTGGATTCCTGCTCAGATCTGGCCCTGACAGAGATAAGAACTGGGCTGAGGTTTTGACCTCAGAATCAATGACTAATGTCAAAGAGGAAAGTTCACTTCAAAACTTTGTGGGTTTTCTAATAGCTTTTAATCTGACAGCTGGATGCATTGACTGATGATTGGTTGGTTGTATGAGCACATGTGGAGGTCAGAGGACAAATTCTGGGAGTCGATTCTTCTCTTCTACCATTTATGTTGTGGGAATCTAGCTTGGGTTTTCAGGTTTGATAGTAGGTACTCTTACCTGCTTAGTTATTTTGCTGGCCCCCAAACTTCTTATATCATCCCAAGTAGGTGAATAGGTTTTCCTTTTATGTATGTTCTTTAAATTGTTTTAGACATTACCTAATACATTCAGTTATCTTTCATTTCTAGCTATGTTAGCAACATTCAGCTAAAGGCATTTGTAGACAAAACTACACACAGGAACACATGGATGACTATTTCCTTAGGGCAACGAGAAGTGGTTTTGAAAATGGTTGCTTTGGTGTTAATTCTGTTTTCAGTATGCTAACCTATCATCTGGTCTAACATACAAGAAAACATGGAAGCAAAGGAGAGATGAAAGAAGGATGGCATAAAGGAAGAGGTGTGATGATGTTTAGTATAATTGCTCATACTGTATCGATGAGCTATAGACTTCACAGGCAGGGGGTGCTGGAGTCTGGTGTTACCAGCAGACATGTTGGTCACTGACTAACTCACTGATGTGAGCCACCTGCCTTGAAGCAACAGGTTAATCTCTTAGACACAGAATGAAAAACTTGGTGAGAATGACAGCTGAAATGATTTGTGAATGAGCTCTCAAGCTTTAGAGCAGGGGTTCTCAAGCCTTTAGTGGATGACAGTAACGGGAGAGTCTCTGTCTGTGACCCTTACCCCAGTGTCCAATGCACAAACTCTTCGGGTAGCATGGACCCCTGCATTTACAGGGATGCTACTGATGGAGTCACCTTTGGAAAATCAGAACCTTAAGACTTCAGAGGAGCTTAGAGAACTCATGGCATTTACATCCTGATGACTCGTATTAGAAAAGAAATGATGTCTATATTTTTTCCCAAACTCCATATTTAATAAATTTAAATTTTCTGAAATTGGATTGGGTTTTCTTAAACAGTAGACAGTCACCCTCATTCAAATTGATGTGGAGTGAGGACACCTTGGGTGAGATCTTGGATGGGTAGCACATGGGGGATGTTTAGCTAAAGAATTAGGTATTGAAAAGACATAGATACACTAAACTATAATATAAATGATAGTGATGGTGAGGAAAGCTGACATTTTCTGATCGCTGTTCTGAATCAAGACCTCGCATGAGCGTTTTACAAATATTATAGCTCACTTAACCTATACTGTGGCTGTAGTACTTGGCTCCACTTGTATTTTTTTTTCTAAGGTGAGGTCCAGGGCATAGTTTGAATGGTATGGAAAGTGTATTGTTTGATTACTTATCTGCTCTACTCGTCTGATTATATTGATTGCAGCCCTTGAAAGATTCCCAGTAATGGCAAAGGACAGTGTAATGAGCTTTAGCAGAGATGTTTACAAGAATTAAAGAGTAGCTCGCTAAGATCAATGACTGAGTCTCACATATGTATAATTGGGATGATAAAAAGCCACAAGTTCACCCCACTTTTTGATGCATGTAGGAAAGATGTTTTACAAAGATTAATTTATAACAGCCATCACTTTTTTCTTTGCCTTCCCATAGACTTATGGGAAATTTGATCTTAGTGGAAGAAGAGATGGAAAGAAAGGTTTAGTCAAGGGAGAACAGTAGCATGGCCATAGTTCATAATGATCCCGAAAATAAGGATAACCATTCTGGGCCTGCAGAGATGGCTCAGTAGCTACAAGCACTTGCTGGGCAAGAATGAAGACTTGACTCCAAGTCCAGAATGATTTAAGAAGTGGGGTGTTGAAGCATGCACACTAGGGGTGGGCAGAGACAGGAGGATCAGTTGCTGGGACTTGCTAGTCACTAGCTTAGCTCCAGATTGAGCAAGAGGCAAGGGTGAAGAGTAACAGAACAGGACACTGAGCGTGGTCTCCTCCGGCCTTTGTGGTGGACACACAAACACACATAACTGCATATACATGTTTCTACACACCATACATATTAAAACAAACAGAGTAAAAACCTTATAAGAAAACTCTTTCTTCTAAAATAAAGCGGAATTTAGGGGAGGAGGGTCTGGTTTCCTATACTCTCCTGGCTCCCAATTCACTCATGCTGTTTCTTTCCATCCACCAATCCCTTCCATTGGATCTTTCCTGTCAATGATTGAAGGACTGAGTAAAATACTATCCACTCGGGTGTACAATTTATACATGGGAACATGCATGCATGTACCCTCATACACTTCTCCAGTGGGTATGTGAACTCCTTCAGATTACATGACTATGCTAACTAGAAACTCCATTTTGTGAACAAGTCTATTGTCTTTATTAGGTTCTCCCAGAGACTCCAGGTTTTTTTTATTTATTTATTTATTTTTTTTTATTGTCTAAACAGAGATCCTGACTTTCCTTCGAGTTCTCCTATCATTTTATACAATGAGCCTTCCTATTTAACCTCCTTGCTAGATTGCAAACCCCTTCAGGGCAGGATCCAATTCTGATTCACCCCTGGATTCTTGCCCAAGCACTTAGCCCAGAAAAAGCCCTTAATAAATATTTATTGGAGGAAGGAAGGAGTAACGGAAGGGAAGCAGGGAGGGAAATGTCAGAAACTATTAGATTTATCCCTGAGTTCCCTGACAAGGTTACACCAAAATGCCTCCAATTGATGTCTTTGCAGGTGCCAGACAGTAAATCACCTTAGAAAAATTACTTTCCTAATGTGGTTCGTGGGTTACAGGCTAAGACCACGATTTGATCCAATCTGCATTTAATCTCTGTCTGATACGAAGGGTCACCATACAGAACTAATGCTTAATTTTCAATAGGTCTTAGAAAAACACATTCACAGCAAAAACTATAAAAGAATTACAACACAGAGAGCATCGTGTGATTAAGATGAAAAATGATGGTGTTGTTTGACTAGGATTAAAAAAATTGAAGATATTCAGCGATTCACTCAGGAACTGCGAATACACCAAAAAATTGAAGATATTCAGTGATTCACTCAGGAACTACAAATATACCAAAGTATCAAAAGTCACTTCTAGAATTCAGTAGTCTAGGATTCAGAAATGGTTAGTAATGAAAAAAAAAATCTGGTAATGGCTGTCTTTGCTGTCCTAAGGGGCCCCTTCCTCTCTGCACAAGCTTACTGTAGGGTTCCATTAAAGGAGATGCCAGTCCAAGAAAACTACCCCTTTAAAAGGCTCACTTTAATGCTGGGCAGTGGTGGCTCATGCCTTTAATCCCAGCGCTCAGGAGGCAAAGGCAGGTAGATCTTTGTGAGTTTGAGGCCAACCTGGTCTACAAGAGCTAGTTCCAGGACAGGCTCCAAAGCTACAGAGAAACCCTGTCTCGAAAAACCAAAAAAAAAAAAAAAAAAAAAAAAAAAAAAAAAGGCTCACTTTACTGGGGTTATCATTCAGTGGCAAGATGCTTGTCTCACAACACACGGAGTTCTGTGTTTATAAGCTCATTTTCATCCATTTTGTTAGGTTACTAGGTTCAATTTATTTTTTTCTCGAGACAGGGTTTCTCTGTAGTTTTGGAGCCTGTCCTGGAACTAGCTCTTGTAGACCAGGATGGCCTCGAACTCACAGAGATCTACCTTCCTCTGCCTCCTGAATACTGGGATTAAAGGCATGCGCCACCACCACCCAGCCTAGATTAATATTTTAAAGTGTAATCATTGCCAACATTTATAGTCATGTGAACTCTCAAAATATTCCCCAAGAAGGGTAAATATCAGCAACCCATTGTAGCAGTCAGGAAACTCAGGCTTATAAAGGTATGGGTTTATAAAGCTGTACCTTTATGAAATATTGTAAGGATTCAGTTGAAAGCTAATGATTTACAGGTAATTTGGCTAAAAATATAGGGTGTCTTGTTTTCAGGGCAAGGAAGAATTTCAAGACCCAAAAGTCAAAATTAGGCAAAGTGGAACAGTGAAATATTTATTTTCTTTTAAAAAAGTATGCATTTATCTTTTAAAGAGAAAAGGATGACTACAAAAAATGCCAGGGCATTTCCCCTCACAGATAACTGGTGCTACTATTTCCTGGGTTATTCAGATCAACTGCTCTGCCCTGCTTTACTGGAAGCAACACAGCAGCGGACAGACGGATGCTGAGCTGACAGCCTCCATTCTGTTAGATCTACAACTACAGGGAAGTCTGGATGGAGTAGGACATTCTTTGAATCACAGTTCTCTATCTATATCATAAATATCCTTTGTTTTGTTTTTCAAAACTGCTGCTGGGTCTGGAGAGATGGCTCAGTGATTAAGAGCACTGACTACTCTTCCAGAGGACCTGGGTTCACTTCCCAGCACCCAATAGGTTGGCTCACAGTCATCAGTAACTCCTGTCTCAGGGGATCCAACACCTTCTACTGGCTTCCTCCAGCACTGCAGGCATGTGGTACACAGACATACATGCAGATAAAACACTCATACACATAAAATAAAAACAATTTCACATAAGAAAAGTACAGAAACTACTGCTAAGTTGCATTCATTTTTGATCCTTGGAATGATTGTGTAAGATAAACATGCAGTCATACACAAAGAGAACAAGCCCACACCCTGTGCACACCCAGGTGTGTTTCAATACACAGGAGGGCTGGGCCGGCCGGAAAGACAGCAGATGTGTCTGTGGGAGAACAGACATGCAAACTGGGTGATTTGCCTCTAAAAGCCAGTCTTCTCCAACCACCTATGCAAAGTCAAGTGTTTTACATGCCCACAGGAGTATTTTTTAAAAAGTGACCTTTGTAAAATAAGCAAAAATTAAATCAAGTTTCAAGTACTTCCACATCCTGACCGGTTTGCAATTTAGGGATAATATAATTAATTATTCCTCTTCCTTTTGTGAGGATGGTGTACGGCATAAAACCTGCTCAAATTGAACATTAATTTCTATTTTTTCTCAGTCTACATATAGCATGGAACCTTTCTTACCCTGAACATTTTATGTACTGATTGGAAAGTCCAGCTTATGCAAGGTTTCTTGCTATTCAAGAAAGTGCAATACAAACTGTAGAACTGTAAGCTGTACCCATGATGCTTCAGGAAGGCCATATGTAGGCCAGTTTTTAAATTTTCTACAGGGAGGTCAAGACTTCTTGAGATGAAGGGGACAACAGAGACGGGAATATTTGTACTCCCTCCAAGGGTCATCATGTCCCATCTTTCTGTTTTCTTTCTCTTCTCTTCTCCAGGGACATTCAGTTCAGGTGGAACCCACAGCTGTCGAGAGACCAGGTTTCCACAGATACAGTGAAGCCAGCTCCATTTTGAGTCATCCCCAAGAATATTTCTAGGATATTATGAACTGCCTATACATTTCTGTGGCTAGAATCAGTCTGAGGCCAGATGAGTGACATTTATACAAGGAGTTGCTGCTATTTTTAGGAGGTAGCAAAGCTTTCTCCCTTGCTGTGGGGTGGACAGGCAGGTTGACAGTCACATGATTTATGCTCCTGTGCCAGTCTCTCCACAAGTCTCAGAGAACCTTATATAAGGACACAAGGAGGGCGAACCTTCGTGTGAGCCGCGCCTCCTCAGAAGGAAACGTCATAGCAGGGCTTTTGGAAGGAGACATTCATTTACAAAAAGAGTGGTCATCACCTTAAGGGGAGAATGGAGAGAAACCAGGGGTCCAAGAGTGCTGTGTGAGACCCTTCCACCTCTAAAGCCATTGATGCTTTCATTATGTGTAGATGTGTCCACCACACAGGGTATCTGGCTGTAACTCAAGATTAGACATCTGCAAGTGGAAGAACAGAGGCAGAATTCTCCACTGGTCTTCTCTGCTCGAATTAGAGAAGGCAGCTAATAATGGTGGACAGAAGAAGGGCTGTCAGCTGGTCAGGATATGGTAACATTATGATAATCACGGTATTCTAATTTCTCATTACCAAGCTACACAATTTTACCATTAGCAAAACGCCTGAGAAAAACCTGCAAAACTCAGGAGACGCCTGTTACCAGATCTGCTGTCTGACTCGAATGTTTTCAAGGCAGAACACCCTAGTTTGGAAAGAAAATCTATCGCATAACAAGACATCTATCACCAATAACTTGCACATCAGATATTAAGTACAAGCAATATGCAATATATTTTCAGAAGTAGAAAGCAGTTTCATATAATCTGTAACATGACGTGCAGGAGGTGGGTGATATTCTACACAACAACATTCTAGTGATTGTGAGCCCAGACATGAAGATCTACACGGCTCTGTTCACAAAGAAAATCCTTGGATATTGGCATAAAGTCAGACAGAAGAAACTAAAGACCACAGGGGCGACTAACTTTTACCAATGACAAAGCATACTCTTTAACACTCCTCTCTCTTCCTTCCAGTCAAGTGCCCCCAGGATAGGGCAAACCCTGTTTCTTAAAGCTATAGGTGGTAAAGATCTACTTCCCTTACATGCTTCCTATCCTTCATGCATATTTAAGGTGTAAATGAGAAAATGAGTTGAAAAACCTAAAGAGGTGTGAACCATAAACTCAGTCTCTCACATCAGATCTAGCAGGCATGGCCAAACTGTCACAGACGAAGGTTCAGTCACCGCCATAAACCCCTGGATACAGAAGCACCAGAATAGCGAACTAGGAATCTTAGAACGTCTCCAGTGGGAATATTGAAATTGTAGAAGCTAAATGGCAGGGATACAGATGGCAGGAACCAAGCCTGTAACTGATGAGAGGACTATGGTAGTCGCCATTGAAGCTACATGAGGATCAACTTTGCAAAGTCACGAAACTGCCAGCCTCTCGACGAGAATGCCGGGCTTGAGAAGGTGGGAATTATTAAATGATTAGTGAGCTGCTGCACTCTTTGCTCCGGTGTGTAATTAACCTACGGCACCTGCCGAGACTGGATATTATTGCAGTAAGCAGATTAGCTCCGTAAGCGTGAATAAAAAATACCAGTTACGTTCACTAAAATAATTACAAGGCTTACGATGTTGGAGGTTGCAGGATCCAAAAACGATTAGCAACCTGAAGGAGGCTCTTATTGTGCCCTGAAATGGTATTAGTTCAACTATGGAAGACTTCTTTCTCTGTCTCTCTCTGTTTCTGTTTCTCTCCCTCTCCTTCCTTTCATCCCTTCCCCATCCCTCCCTCCCTCCCTCTTTCTTTCTTTCTTTCTTTCTTTCTTTCCCTTCCTTCCTTCCTTCCTTCCTTCCTTTTATGTAATGTGTTTGGACAACTCTCCCCCCTAGTCCCTTCCCAACAATGCCTCCCTTATTCTCCAGACCATTTTGCCTCTCAACAGCCTATGTATCCCCGGCACTGAGCTCATTTAGTCTTGCCTTGACATGCTTTGGTGAAGTATTATTTACTGCAGCTCTCATAGTCTCTCAGAAGTCACATTCCTAAATAAAATGAATTCTCCTTTATCAGTTGCCAGTAGCTCCTCAGATAGGGATGAAAGTCCATTATCCCTTTCCCCATCCATGGTGGGAGTTTCAGATGACTTGATCTTGTGCAAGTTTTACAGATGCTCACACATATGTGTGTTTGTGTGCGTTTGTACATATGCATGTGTGTATATGTGTGTGTGTGTGTGTGTGTGACAGAGAGAAAGAGAGAGAGAGAGAGAGAGAGAGAGAGAGAGAGAGAGAGAGAGAGAAGGTCTTGCTCTGCTGTCTTAGCTGGCTTGGAACTCACTACATAGCCCAAGTTGACCTTGAACTCATAGAGATTCACCTGCCTCTGTTTCTTACGTTTTGAGATTTAAAGTAAGAACCACTATGGCCCATCAAATGTTTCTCTTTGGAAGCAACTTTAGCACCAACTGGTAAGTGAGAATTCAAGTCAACTGGTACTTTGGTCCCAAACGGACCAGAATAAAAATTCTCTTAGAATCTGAGATGTAGGGCAATTCCTGTTGCCAGGGTTCAAGTCAGGGAATGACAGGCTCTGGGGAGGACAAAGCCAATGCTTTAAAATGTCAAGTTACATAAACACTTAATTCAAAAGGAAAACAGATTAAATGCCTCTTAGCCTGGGGGAGCTCAATCAGCCCATCCTATGAAAATGGCACCAAGTCAACAATAAGCTCGTCAATGCAGAAAGTTCAGGGTCTGCTGTGGACATTTCTGACACACAGGCACCCAGCTGCCTGAAAACTTTCGCATATTCTCTTGTCCTTAGTTTCAGAACCAGAGGCTGGAACAGCAGCGGCGATGCCTCCCTGATATTAAAATGCTGTGGCACTCAGAACAGTCTTCCCTCACACACCACACTAAAGACACCTTTAAAGGATGGCTCTGCAAGCTTAGCAAGAGTCCAAATTAGGGGAAAAATGGCATCTTTCGGTGATTTTAACTTAAATCTCTGTGTAGTTACATATTTGATGGAAAGAGTAAAGAAAATGATCACGTGTGTATGTGTGTGTGTGTGTGGGGGGGGGGGGGGTAAACAGTGAGAGGTACCAGCAAAGTTTAAAATCGGGCACTTCCTGAAATGATGGCCTTGGGACATTCCTCGGGAACGCTCAAGCCTCGTAGGTGACAACCCATCCTTGTAGGTGCGCCAAGAGCTAGGAAGGCTGCAGGCCTAGGCGGGGACCCAAGGACAAGGCAGAATGGCTTTCTTGAGAAATAAAAACATCTTATTGTGCTTTTTCTCCCACAAGAGAACTGGTCTAAAGATACCAAGATGATAGTTGATTTATTTGATGGCAGTTGATAATGACAGCAATTTGCTTCTGAGGAGAGAGGGAAACAGTAATTATCCAATCAGCTGGCTGCCCCTACTGGGCAGCACTTGACAGGCTGTGTTCACAGGCACCGGGATGTTTCACTCAAGTCCCTTTCTGCACAGCCAAGATTCACAAGAGCAAGGGATTTGGAAGGAGAGTCCTACAGCATTCCAGGCTCAGTAAGTGACAGGTTGGCATCAGAAAATTAATCTCTTGCAACATCCAACTAAGGTTATGTGGATCCACGTTGTTAAGGAATCAGACACCACATCCAGAGCAAGCTTAGTTCAGACTTACTGATAGAAGGATCCATTTCAGCTATATGACAATCTTGCTTTACTATTATAATAACATAATTATATCATCTGGCTGCTAATTATAAAACAAAGCAATTTTTAGAGGTTGAAATTCAAACGTAAGCCAGATGTGACCAGAGAACCAGATTCCAAAGTCCACAGACAAAAATGAGAATCAATATAAAATGTCGGTGAACTGATGAATTGTTAAACAATGTGGCAAGTTTACATAAAGGAATGAGCGTCAGCATGTGACTACATGTAATCTCAAAGCTCTACACCAAATGCAGGAACTCAGACCCAAACGACCACACACTCCCCGAGGCTATTTATGGGAATGTCCAGGACGAGCCAATCTACAGGAAATAGATGAGTGATTGATTTGGGGCTTAGGGTGGAAATGAAGAGTGGTTGTTAATGAGCACAGATTTCTTGGAAGGTGATGGGAATGAACACGCTGGAGTTAGGACATGGCAATGGCTTCCCCAGCATGTAAACCTATTTTATAGTCTGAGAATTTGATCTCAGTGAAGCTCAACTTTAAAAGTAAAAATCATGTCAAAATTTAAGAATCGGTTCATGTTTAATTATCAGTTTGTCAAAATAAAAATATAAAAATATCTCTTCCCATATTGTTAAACCCAGAACAATTGCTCCATGTGCTGAATGGATATACTTATTAACAAGTAATTAAGCAAATTAAACCAATTTTAAGTTTCTTCTATAGCTTGATATTTGCATCGATCCAAATATCCACCTTTTCTCAAAATGGTAAGGTTATCTATACACATTAAAACAAATTTTTAAAAGTAAAATTTTATTTCCCATCATCTCAAACTTGAGCAAAAGTGATCTCAATTAGACCATTCGTTCATTTATTCAGCACTTTTCAAGTATTTATTAATCATCTTTCCAGACACTGAGATGCAATGCGTACTTGCTGTTTCTGTACCCAAGTTGATGGTGCAGTGGGGAGATGTACAAATAAGAGCGAGGGAAATGCAGAGGCTGCTCTGAAGAGGCGGGTAGCAGGCATCACCGAGGGAGATCATTTTTCAACCAAGCCATTTTAGGAAATGTAATTAGGAATGCGCTAGAAGATGTCTCAAGGAGGAAGGGCTTGGTGGGCAAAGGAAAAAGAGGCAGCAGTGCAAGAACATGCTGTTCTTGGAGAAGCTGAATGGGTTCCAAGGGTCAATATCAATGAACGCTCCCCGGGGATCAGCAGCGAATAGTCTAGAAAGGAAAGCAGAATCTAGGCTAGAAAGCTAAGGCTCTCCAAATGGGTCTCAGATTGTGTGTGTGTGTGTGTGTGTGTGCGCGCGCGCGCATGCCAGATGACAACCTTTTGTGCCATTTCTTGGGCACTAACTATCTTGTCTGTTGAAGTGAGGTCTATCAGTGGTTTGGAACCTGCTGATTGGGATAGCATGGCACACCGGTGAGCCCAGGAATAGACCTGTCTCTCCCTGCCCAGTGCTGGGGTCTTCAGCATGCACAGCCACACCAGACCACATCCCATGCTTTCACTGTAGGCTTTGCTTTTTAGTAGGTGTCTTGGACATCTAACTCAGGTTCTCTTTCTTGCATGGCAAGCACTTTAGCAACTGAGTTATCCTCCTAGCCTGGGTCTTGGGTACAGCTCTCCCTGTAAGGGACCCACAATGGATTCCAAGCAGGTGGGTGACAATCAGGTGGAAGTTCTCCCAAGATCATTTTGGCATCAGTGTAGAGGACAGACAGGCTAGGCCTTGTGATGGGGCTGCAGATGCGGTGAGCTCTGCAGATACAGCCATCTCCAGGTGCCACCTCTCAGGCGTCTGGACCTTTCCAGTACGCAGGGCTCACTTCTGGTTCTACTCTTCCCAGTCTTTCCCTCACCTGATCCAATCGGTCGCATCCTTGCCGGCAGTCCTCTAGCTGTCTTGTACAGGAAGCCCTGCTTCCTCTGTGCCTGAGACTCACCACCAACACCCTTGTCATCCTGGCAGACCACCCCTGTGTCCCCGTCACACTGGAGATTCACCAGCCTTGAGTTAAAGGATATCCAAGCAAAAGGCTGTGGGCTAATGGCTCTATTTCCAAGGCCATTCTATGTCCCTATTGTAGAAGCATCACTGCTTTGAGTCAAATTGAAATTATCAAAACAAAGTTTAACCTTGAAAGAACTAAGTAACTCTTCCACTGTCTGGACCAATAGTTTGTGGCCCTAGGTTTAATGGTAAGATACATAGAAATAGTCTATTTTTGTATTTTTATTGCTGTGGTTTCATTGTTGATGAGTTTCATTGTTGCAGTTCTTCCTCCAGGGAGAAAAAATAACATGCCCACCCAAGGCTACAGGCTTGCTGGAAATGACAAGGAATAAATCTCCCTGGACAGCTTCATCCCGGCTCAATCCAGAGGAAGATAGCAGGTCAAACTTGGAAACAGGATAAACACGATACACACACACAAAATCAAATTATATCTTAAGAAGACCATTATTCTTTTCTGGGCTGTCATGCAAGATGTCTAAAATTTCCATTAGCTGATGACACCAGAGCTGAGAGCAAAAATAGTAATTCTATTGTAAATGACACTCCCAAAAGCCGGAACAAACCACCCAGCCGAATTCTGATGCTACATAACAGTTTTAAAGGCGGGTCTGTTTCAGGAATAAATATCCCAATCTGCCGCTATCCGTGGCCATCCACCTGAAGGGTGGGGTGAAGCAGCTACTCATTCCAAATATTCACAGAGACACCATCAGCTTCCTGTCACAAAGGGAAGATGCCTTTTATCTTCTCAATCAGTTGGCATTCCCAAGTGGCCGCATACACAGCTTCCTGGGTAATGGGCTCTCTGAGGTGAGCTCTCTCGTGGAGCACATATCTCAAGGGAGTGTTACAGGAATCATGAAGACATCACATTCTCATTATTTCGCACCATGGGGGTGGGAAGAAGATCAATGTCCTAGGGAAAAATGATTTTACAGTGGCTGTTTAGGACATATCCTTCACTCTGAGTATTGATCTAGGCAAACATGATGGGGGGTGAACGTCTATATGGCTTCAGGGCTCTGTTTCTAACCAAATTTATTAAGCATCTGTAAGATGAGGTGAACCACCACAGTATCAGAAAGTGACTCATAAGCCAACCACAGGCAAGGGCTTCCGCTAGGTCACTCTGCACACAACTGTACCCTGTGCCTTGGGTAAGGCTTGTTTTTAGGTTGTTTTTCATGTTGGCAAGATAATTTATTAACCGACAAACTATCGCACACCTTTGCCTCTGCCCTTTCAGGTTCCTTAGATAAGAAGCTCCCAGCAATGAGAGATGGCTTGGAGAAGCCCAAACTGACATGAAGAGGAGTTCCACTCCAACAGACTCTTCCTACAGACACCACTAAACCAGGATATTCTTCTGTGAAAAAGGTTAAGGTCTTGGTACAGCAATTAAGTAGGAAACTGTATATTGCAAATGAGAAGAATGCAGTTTTATCAAATCTCAAGGGAACGGTTGCCTCAGGACTTTCTGTTTTGCCTGCTAGCCTTTGGGCATATGGAACTTGGGTTACTGAAAATGGGCTCAACAGCCAGTCTTTCTCTGGCATCTTCCATTATCTGTCTGCCAAACATCTTCAGGCCTTAGTATCAATCTCCTTCTTCTAGACCTTCTTCTCTGACTCCCCACTTTAGTGAGGCGCTTCCGCTGCTTGCTCAAGTGGCTCACTGGCTCTCCAATGGCAGAGCCCCACCATTCCTTATTTTTAAATCTATACAATTGTTTGTCTTACTAGCCTGCAAACCAAGAAGAAGGGAAACACACAGGTCCTATACAATACTGTGCCCTCTACTTTCAAGAACCAAACTCGGCATACCTGCAGCAGCCCAGTACAGATTTGTGAATGAATTCATTAAAATTGTTCTAGTCTTTTTGTATATATGTGTTGCAATTATTGTTTTAGGAACTTGGAAGAAAAAAATGACAAGCTGTTGAAAATACCACAAGAATGTGAGGTGATGACCATAAGAATAATGTTTTTCCATGCCACTGATTCTTTCTGAGACATAAACATACAATATGGCCGACAGAGATGGATTTAGAACAAAGGGTTTTTTTCCCCTGACTTGTAAGAACACAACATGCAAGTTAAGCCTATTGTCTGTGGTTCAGAACAACAGCGCAGGCCCTTCTAGCTTCAGCATGTTCCTTGCTTGTAAAATTAGATTTAAACTTTCATTGTTTATAAATCTGCAACTTATTATCATGTGAATTCCTTAAAGATGAAAGATTAATGCAAAGAAATGAAGATGATCATGTATATTCACAAGGTAGAAGCACCATAGAGGTGACATATTATATTTATATTGATGTGACTGTCTCAGTGGGTAGTGTACATCTCATCCATGTACAAAAAATATATATTAATTTTGCTTGTTTTTACATTTTATGGAACTAAAATCAGATATCAGACAGTATTAAATCCATTGTGCCTGCTTTACGCAATATTTTATGAGATTTTTTATATTATTTTGTTATCATTTATTTAGACCTTTAAAAACTTATAAAACACACATTATGTGTACTAATGAAGAATGATATTTTGGTACACACACACACTGTATGTTAATCAGGTAAAATATACCTGCATCAGACGCTGTGGTGGTCGTCACTCACTGTCAGCTATGCTGGATTAAAAATCACCTAGGAGACACTTCTATGGGTACATCTGTGAGACGTTTCCAGAGTTCTGAACTGAGGGGAGAAGACCACACAGATATGGGCAGTACCATCCCATGGTCTGGAGTCACAGATAAATAAAAAGAAGAGGGGGAAACCCTGACGAATGCTAGCATGCAACTGTCTTCACCTCCTGCCTGTGGATTCAGTGACACAAGCCTCCTCATGCTCTCAGTGGATGCCTTCCTTGAGGAGGGACTATATCCCCTAAAACCGTGAGCCAAAATAAACTCCTCCTTAAGTTGTTTTTCATGCATTTTGTCATAAGAAGAAAAGTAACTCATGACAACCTTTACAGCTTCCTTACAGTGGGAACACTCTCAATCGCTCCTGGTTTTCTGAACTATGCAGCACATTGGTCTTGCTCACACTCCCCTTTGGATGGCAGCTTAGCTCCTAGCTACAACGCAGCATCTGGTGGTCAAGCAGTCTCCATTCCTCTTGTTTTCTACTGGTTTATTTCAACTATTGGACACTGATAAATAAAACTTCCTAAACTTCATGTATTCAAAAGCTCCACATGGCACCAAGCAGTATTGTACAGAGATTCCTGTATTTAAATTTTCATCACCTTACCAATAACTCTTGCTCTTCTTTGTCTTTTCAGGGTGATTCTCTTTCTTTTCTTTTAGTAGAAAAAAATTGGTTTCCTCAGGCTTTATTGGGGGAGCCATCCATCCATCCATCCATCCAACCAACCAAGATAACGTCACCTTCTTTGGCCAAAGGGTGGGCTCCTGACCCTTAGCTTACCTCGCCAAGGAGAAGCTCTTCCTAGACTTGGGAGAATGGCCACAGATGGATAAGAGGTTGAACTGATTCACTCCTGCAATAATGCCTTGGTGGGGAACATCATCACCTTTCTATCATCTGTACCTTTGTGGTTGGGCTTATTCCTGCCACTCCCAACACTTCATTCTCAAAGCTTTAACATCTTAGAGCTGTTTGCAAACATCTCTGCCACCAATTAAAAGCATCAAGTGATAAGACTCTTGGAAAAAACAGATTTTATTTTTCTTTCTATACTGGCTTGGCATAGTGCCTAGAACACAATAAACATTGATTGATTGAGAGAATGAATGAATGCTTGCAGGCATGAATAATCAAACTCCTTGAAAAGGGGAACATGGAAAAAGTGTCATAAGCAATAGAAAGTGCATAGGGACGGTGCCAGCAGCGCTCTATTGTGATGGCAGGGAGTTAGAGCGCTTTACAGCCTTACCACTTACTTCTCATTTTCCTATCTCATATAATAGCACAAATAAGAAGTGAACGTCCCTGTAGGATGATTAATAAAAGCCCAGCGACAAATACTAAGGTTCAACCTGAAGGTCAGAAAAGCAAAACAGCCACCCACTGGCTCTTACCTCTATCTCAGTTCGAAATGGGGATCCTGCCCCCCAGAATCCTCAGAATGAGTCTGTGTCTGAGACCTGTCTCCTGCCACCTTACGTTCCTCTCCAGTGCTGGGATTGAAGGCATACACCACTACCGCCAGGTTTCTATAGCAAACTAGTGTGGCTAGTGGGATTAAAGGTGTGTGTCACCACTGCCTAGCCTGAAAGGCTGGCCAGGATGGCTGTATTACTTTCTCATCTTCAGGCAAACTTTATCAAAATACAAATGAAATATCCCTACATTTTCCACTGCATCAGACAAGAGCAACCACAAGACTTCATCTTAGTACTTATTCCTGCCAGGATGTATGATGCTTTGCTCTTCTGCATGCCAAACTATACACACAAAACCAACGCGAAATGATTCTTCCTACTCTTTAGAAGCACTTACACCCCAATGGTGATATTTATTTGATTTTTCTAGGTGACAGTGAGGATTCCACTTACTGCCCATGACTTCCTGCCAGGATGGGAGGTGAAAGATTCTGAGGCTCTATCAGGAAGCACAGTGCAAACCCATCAAATTTACAGATGACTTCATTTCTGGGATTAATGTAAAAATTATTATTTTACATCTATAAAAATGTTATGTTTATGAAAAAATTTAAGTTAGTATACAAATAAGGTCATCGTGAGATTTCCACATATGTATATGTTTGCACACTCTCCATATTCTCTCCCCCACAATCTCTTTTGTCTCTTATAGAATTGTCTTGAGAGATTGCAAAAGATTCTTGTGTGAACACAATGACATTAAGAACTACTATTAGCAGTTCATAAATAATACCAGTCAGCAGTATTCCTAAATTCTGGAGGATGTGGAACAATCCTTAATATCTGTAATTTAGAAAAGTATAAGACTCTTTTCCTTGGTATATAACCACCATGAGTCATGGTGAGCTTTTTGGAGACAGTGCCAGCTATGTTAGGTGGGGTGGCCACACTCCAGAGGACATTTATTATGACCTGAACTCAAGATGATTTATTTGGAAAGCTATGCCTTAGTTACTCTCTAAAAAGAATTGGTCTTCAAACTGAATATCCTGTAATCAGATGGGTTGATATTAACACATTATCTTAGAAAAACTCAGTGTACATGTCTAGAAAGGAAAAGTGCTTAAGCCCATTTTGGTACAGCCTGGGAAGCCACTATACCATGATTAACTAAGAAGAACTAATAACTCAAAGATATAATTTAAACCCTAGATGCCGATTATTTTTGGAGCACTCTCTGAAGGCTGTGGATGTGTTAAACCACAGTATTTCATCTCATGCTTCTCCTCTGTTTTACTGGTGTCAGAGATCCCGCCCTCTACCCTGCTGAATGTGTAGGATAGCTCAGTCAGTGCTCTGGAAGAAGACACCACTCCAAACTCAGACCCTGAGGCAGGTAGACATCGGCAGTGGGGGAAGCCTTCATATTTTGTGAGCTTCACAGTACAAAGAGTGCGTCCTGTGTGGCAGGCTGAGAATGACTGGACAGCTGCGAGTGACAGAGGGGCAGCAGAGAGAGAAAGCTACAGGTGGACCTCACCTCTAGGGCTAGAAATTGGGCTCCAAGAGTCAGAAGGAGTGCAAGATTTCTGGGGGCCTGTGGGCATCAGCACCGAGCGATAGCCTGGCATCCACAAAGAGACATGTTGATCTAAGAGCTGTAGCCTGACTTGAGAGGCAGGAGCTCAGACATTATTTCCAGCACAGAGGCAGAAGAAAAAAAAAAACCAACCATCGCTCACCTTGATTCTCCATTAGTCCAGAGCTGGTCTAGAGGACAAGGCATTCATCTTGTAATGAGAAGTACAAAATAGCCCCAGAGAAACCCAACCTAACTGATCTGTATTACTATCCATTCCCCAGCAGCCGGGAGAATTCACTTACCCACAGGCTGTTTCTGTAAAAGTAAATACAAGTGTATTTACTTCACTCAGGATGTGAGCATGGGGACCGCACAACTTTGAATGGTCACCTGCGGTGGCTTTTCCTATGATGCTGCACTTTATATGAAACAGTAACATATCACTGGAGGGCTGTGTGTCTGCACTGCCGACTGGGAGCTGCTGTTTTGTGGTGTGTGTGTGTGTGTGTGTGTGTGTGTTGTCCACGTGTGAGTGTGTGCACACCCGTGTGCACATTAAATGACAACCACAGGTGCCATCTTTATCTGTTCTTTTGTGAGAGAAACTTTCACTCCGGCCTGGACCTAACTTAGTAAGCAAGACCAGGAAACCATGGATCCTGAGAAATTTACCTATGGCTGCTTCCCCAGTGCTGGAAGTCCAAGCGCACCAATATGCCCAGCTTCTTTATGTGGGCTTTGAAGACGGTTTTTAAGTCTTAGTCATATTCTCCTGATAGAGCTATCTCTATTTTTTGAGACCCTGGTGTGATTTCATGAACAAGACCATAGCCTCATCTTAGAGACGAAACCTCAGGCAGGCAGTAGTTCCCACACTCACTTCTACCCTGCATGCCTCCTTGTCTCTACCTGGCCTACACTGACAGCTTCAGCTGTGTTTACTAACTACACGATTCCACAGTGCCCCACTTGGTTTTCAAAAGCTGCTTCTCCCATCATGTCATTTTCTGTATCAGAAGAATCCTGTAGCCTCCCCTTGGCATCACTATTGCTCTTATTTAATGAAGTCCAAGTTTGCGGTTCTGGTACTCAAGGCCAAGAGAGATATGACATTCCTTCATTGTCTCACTGCCCGCTTTTCCGATGTCACCTCACTCTGCTTCCTCACACAGAGGGTTACCAAAAATCCCACCCATTAATTTATTCCAATATCCATTGACTCGTGACTTCATTTGTAAACCCCACCTCGGGGTTCGTCTTAGTGATTGTTCCTTAGAGATCGGGCCTTGGACAACCCGTAAGTTAATTAAAGTGAAACTGTTACGACGCTCTAGAAATACAGGTAATTAAAATCTTATTAGGCATTGATTATAATTAAGCTGAATCCTGCGCTGAGATGGGTGGTACCACCATGAGAGCTGGGGAGAGTGTGAGCCTTCGGGATGCTAGTTGCATTATTGATCTAGGTTTACTAGAACAAAATGAATAAAACAGGACCCATTACACAGTGATGCATCATTCCATTAGAGATGAGGATTGGCTCAGACAGGAAGTGATCGGCTGCCAAAAGCAGACTTCTGATCAGAAAGCAGCCTCTGCAGGCAGTGAGCTATGTGCAGTGTTTGCCAGAGCTATGCCTAACAAGGACGGCTAATTCGTTCTTATCCAGAGACTATGTAATAAGCCCCAAATTGTGGATTTCAATGGATGCTTGGTCCAACATTTTCCTTAAAGGCATACACATATGCCTTACCTTTAGTGTTCTTTTGCAAACAACTGAAAACACCGGGAACTATTTACAACAGACATTATCATGATTAAAATATTCACTTTAATTCTTTCTGAATGAACTTAGTGAGGTTAGATGTAGAGCTGAGTGTATCTCCGTGGGAGGGTACTTTGCTGATATATATAAAGTCATGGGTTCAATCCCTAACACAATCTATCAACAAAAAAACCCCACCATTTACAAAAGATCATGGAGTAGAAAATGCCATGGATTGTTAATGGTAGAACATGAAATGCTTTTGACTTTGCTGATAACTTTTGGTTTACGTCGCTGGACCCTTGGGAATGAATGCTGCTCTCCCCTGATATCAGAAGTATTTCAGTGGAAAGGTTTAAGAAACCCTGATGTAATGTGTCAAGGGAGTTGGATAAAGACCCAGCGGAACTTAGTTATCACATGGTGAAAGGCTCTTTCCAGATGTGAAGGGCATGGGCCATGTATCAATACAGAAAGAAAACTGTAGACACTTGCCTTCTGTGATCCCATGCTCAAATAGAAAGTTTTCAAACTAGTCCTTGAACGTTGGCCCTTTATTTTTTAAAATTAGATTTGCCATTTTTATTTTAAGTGTGAATATTTTGCAAGCAAGTCTGTTTGTGCAGAGGTCAGAAGTCATTGGATTTCCCTGGACCAGGAGTTACAGATGTTAGGAACCATCATGTTGGTGCTCGGAATCAAGCCCAGGTCCTCTGCAAGAGCAAAGAGTGCATTTAACCACTGAAACTCCAGCCTCAAGATCTGTTCTTTTAATACTTTGCTCCATTAAACAAGGCTTCTTTGTGCTCCCTGAATCTTTCCCAATATGATCTTGTTATTACATTTGGGAAAATGTGAAACCTTAACACAAACCTGCCATAAAGTAAGGCCATATGAAAATCAAGTTGGATGAGGATTGTTTTTCAAAATTAAGAATCTAAGACCTAAAATCTAATTACTCATTTAATCATTCAAAAGAAGATAATACGTACTTGTTAAGACTTCAAGAAAAGAAATTTCTCAAAGCACATCACCAGAAGAATTTGCGTAAGGTACTAGGCAGGGTCATAGGACAAAGGGAAGCAGAGGTTCACATCAAGGTGTGCAGTTTGGTGGGATGAACACACAGCGCTGGAAGAAGTGCAGCACTATTAGGATGTACTTGGTTGTCTGTCTTGGCTCCGCTGTAAAGCAGCCAGCAATTCATTCAATTTATACTTGTATGCCAGCATCTTTCCTAGTGGTTCATGTTACAGGCCCTAAAACTCCCTGGCTTTGGGAATCTTTCAGTGTTTCTTTACAAAGTAAAAGCAAGGTAAGACTGATATCATAGAATGAGCAAGGGTTTTTATCACGGGGGGGCTTTCTGGATAGCATCACTAGCAAAAAGAGTTGCAAACACAAGGGCCATGACAAGATCATGACAAATTCTTGGGGAGCTCAGGAAGCAGGGATGGGGACATCAGGGTTTGGGGACAGAAGTAATGATGGACAAGTCATTTTGACTGACTCTTAAGGACTCATGTAGTAAGAACATCCCATAGACGTGGGATGCAATGACAGACCAAGTGAAGCAGCAAAAGAACCCATGAAAGGAGACCATTTCACGGAATCTGAATGGATGCTGCTGACAGATGGTATGATGCACATACCGAGGTGGTTGCATGGCATTTTGTTCTGTGCAGGTCAAGGGCACCGAGGAGAGAAACCTACTTGAATTTCCTTCCAAAGAGACCAGAGGAGACGAAGAATCAGCATGCACAAGTTTTCCAATAATTCTATTATACAAAGGAGCAATGAAATGGAACATGGCTGGGGATGGCTTCCAATCGGTGCACTAGCACAATTACATACTGGAAGAAGAAAAGTTGTCACAATGTTTTCAGGGACACAGTCTTTGAAGGGAGAGTGATGGGAGCATGTGCAAACTTGCTTGCATGGCCATGGAGAAGTCTCACAATCTAAGCAACTTACACAATTGAAATGCATTGTCTCACAGTTCTGGGGGGGGAGGGGGGACGAAATGAAGGAGTTAACAGGGCCATCCTCTCTCAGCAGATATAGAAGAACCTGTTCTAGACTTTTCTGCTTTTTGTAGTTCTTTGTTTCTAGCAGCATAGTTCTAATCTCCACAGGTGTTCTCCCCGTTCAAAAACATGAGTTCTCCGTGTTCCAAAACGTGAGTCATTGTTTGAAATTCCCCCTTTAATAAGGATATCAGTCACACTAGAATCATGGCTTACCCTACTCCACTCTGATCCACCCCCTCCATCTATTGGCTGGGACTAATACAACCCAAACTGGACTGCAACTCTCAAATCTCTCTTCCTTACACTCCTGAGTTCTGGGATCACAGGTGTGTATGGCCTGGCTGTGGTGACCTGATTTAACATAACTAATTACAACAGCACACACCATATTTCTAGATATGAGATCATGATCTGAAGACCTTGGATTTAGGACTTGGATACATAAACTTCAGGAGAGGGGAGTGTATCATTCAACCCACATAAGGATCCAACATGAAGAGGAAGGGCTGCTGGGAAGGAGAGAGGAGAAGGGGTGAGTGCGGCTCGCAGTGCCAACGAGGGTTAGCTGTGGCGCTGGTGCGAGTCTGCAGAACCTCTCATCTGATTGCTTTCATTTTCCCAGGGAAATCAAAGGCAGCAAGCCAGCAAAAGTAAAGACCCAGGTTAAATGCTCTTGTCTAACTAGCCTAGACCTCTGCAGAATACACATCAATCTGTATACGAGTGCCAGTAGATTCAAATTTGACTTTTTATCTCCCCAAATGTACGTAATTCAGCAAAGCTGAACTGAAGGTATGATTTTAGGAATATGTACGGGTTCCTAATCTCACCTAGGATGATGGCTTAATGGATATGTAAACATTAGACCATAGGAAGAATAAAAAATAAGAGTGACATAGGAAGCAAAGAGCCCCTCAGGTATGGCGACTGTTCAGTCTGTAAGGAGCAGAACACTGTGGTATGATGCTTAGTAGTGCTGTGAGGCCCAATATTCAATCCCTACTTTGGAAAGAAGGATAAAAAAAAACACCCAAGTTTTTAACAGTCTTTAATATCCTTGAACAGAGGATTGTTGAGTTTGGGTGAAGCCCCCCCCCCCCCCAATAGGTTCACTTCGTTGACAATTGACATGACTTGCTTTTCAAGCTCTTGATTTTCCAATGGAGACCTTGAAAAAAGAAGTAGCAACTCTTCCCCTCAACAGGCACCTCTAAATCTGCAGATGTTCCCTGCATGCGAAGAGTATTGAAGAGGGAGAAGAGATGGATGATGGAAACAAAAATCAATGCCACCACTTGGAACCATTTATGGAAGCCTCTATTTTAAAGCGACTGCTGAAAAGTGACACTTTGGGGGTCTTAATTCTTCTCCTCTTCAAACAGTTTCTGTTCGTGCCTCTCCGTCTGGAGAGTGTGAAGAAGGGCAATGAAGCACTTATGCCAGATAGAATGATCTCATTCCATAAATAACAATAAGACTGCAGATTGCCTTGTGTTTGCAGTGGGGCCGTCCATTAATGTGGGTGGAAACGGTGGGAGAGAAAGGAGGGTAATATATGGCCTGCAACCACCTAGAACTCCAGACAAGAGGAAATGGAAAACATCCATTACATTGTCAGCTAGTCCTTACCCTGGGGACTTGCACAGACTTTTTGCTCATTGCATATTTTGCTCATTTTTCCCCAATATTGCTTGGAAGCAAATTGAGCAAAGGCTGCTAGTCATTGCTTCCATCAGGGAACACATAAACATAAAAACCTTGAATTAAAAATAATACTTCTTAGCAAAGACACTTAAATATTTTTTTATTATCTTTTTTCCTCCCAAGGTATCTAGATATAATACCTGGTCCTGGTTCTGTGATTTTAAGAAACTCTTTATCTGTTCGCGTTGTTCTCCTCCGGTCCATGTTGGCGGCTATGGTCCTCATTAGTCATTTCCACAGTGCATTGTATGCAAGCAAAAGGAATGACCAAAGAACAAGCAGAAGCCAAGACCTCGAGCAAAATGAAACAGCAGTTGCTTCTGTTGATTTAGGAGTATGTTTTATTGCTCATACCCACACAATATGGTTTTTTTTTTTACTTTTGCATGGGAAAAAAATCCTTAATTTTTTATTTGCTACAACTTAATCCAATCCTTTGCAGCAGCAGCAAATGAGCTTTGCTGACAAGTTTTTCAACAGTGCAATCTGTCTCTTCAGAGCCTTTGTACTGTGAGCACAGGCTCACAGCCACACTGGGCATTGCTAATCTGCCCTTCTCTAGAAGTCAGGGCTTGTTCTTGCTACACACAACACATGTTAACTAATTTCACGACCCTGATGGTAGGGCTACCCAAATGTAAATTATCCAGTACTAGTCATTTAAGACATGCCCATTTGCACTTTCTATATTAACAAACTGCAAAGTATTTTTGATTAATAATGAATTTTCATAAGCAGCATGTATGGATGAATAGTGGAATCATGCTTATAAAAGTCTAATTATTGTACCACAAGTAATATCTATGAGCTAAGGTTGCCAAGTGGAAAAAAACTGGATTCAAAAATATAATTAGACTCTTTTGCAACCTACATGGACCTTGATCTGTCCATGATCTTTGATGAAACTTACACCTTAAAATGTTGTTAGCCTAAGTGGTATTTAGCAAACCAAATGAAGGAAAAATCAGAAGGCTTGGGGAAAAAGAAATGACCTTTTTGAACTCGAAGATGTTTAATAGCCTCAAAATCCTTTTCTAGGTAGATATTATCATCACTGTTTACTGAAGAGAAAACTTAGGATAAGGAAAGGCTAATTAGCTTGACCTGCAGTCTTAAGAGATATGGTTGGGATTCAGAATCGTGTGTCTGGCTTTGTAACCTATGCCCTTTTCACCATGGCACCATGTCATGTTGGCTATTCCAGCAGAAAAGGGTTATCTACACACAGGGTGAGTCAACAGTGTCCTCGGGGTGACCAAGGGAAGCATCTGATGCCACTTAAGCTAGTGATTAATAGCTTTTGTCTTTACTTTTGAAAATTCTGGTAAAATATGACCAATCTAAAAATCAACATTTATGCGGTTTTTAGTAGTATCAAGCACATTCACGTTGCTGGGAACCCATCAGCGCTCTCTGTTTTTAGCAAATTTCTACCTTCCAAGCTGAAACTCTACACTTCTTAAAATAGCCCTCCTACCCCCTCCCCCCGCCGTCTCCCTTCTTCTAGGTCTCATAGCCCCAGTTGTACTGATTGCTGCTAACAGTGGAACTCGTCTATGTGCCTGAAGAATTTGTCACTTCTGTCACTTTGCAGGGCTTCACTATTCAGCTGTGCTGCTGGGTGTGTGAGGATGTTCTCATCCCTTAGGAGACTTACAAATCCCGCTGTACCTGAGTGTTGTTACATGTGCTCATGCTGCCCACTTAGGCTCTTGCTCCCGTAGGCTGTAGTGAACATGCTATTATGACCATTGGTGCCCACATATCTGCTCAAACCTCTAGTGTGGAGTATAAATTCAGAGATAGGATTGTGGGATCTATGACGAGTCCATGTTTAAATCTATGAGAACCCACCATGCTGTTGTCCGCCGAACCTGCAGGTTTATGTTCCTAATGTAGCACGTAAGGGTTCCATTTTCTACAGTAACATCTGCTATTTGCCTTTTCCCTTCGTAATATACTACTTACTTTGAAATTGAAATGTGCAAACCGAAGTATATATTGTAAGGGTTATGGGAATTTGTAGTACTGTTAACGAACATAAGACGCCCACTGGAAAGGGGAGCCAGGTAAGTTGCACTTCAGGTCGGGATGTATTTTCCTTATGCTTCAGGGCATTTGAGACAAAGACCTTAAAACTCGACAAAGAAGACTTTAGAAACCTTAGGAACAGTTTCCACTAAATTGAATGAGGCCCCTTTGAATCTAAGAGCATTACAAATGGAGCCTTCACTGTAGTAATAGTAAATGATAACAGGAACAACTCAAGACAAAAAGTGTAACTATCTCAATGGATCACACCTTCCCAGAGCCCTACGGCGTCCCCAGGACTGTTTGTCACAACGTTCTGGGCCCCTGTCGAGTTTCATTATGCCACCCATAGCTCATTCTGCCCTAGCATGTTGCCAACTGCAGCTGGGGAAAGGCAGCCCATGCTAATTTGCTGCCACTGTGCTGAAAATGGTTATGCTAATGAGTTTGGAGGAAATGAGTTGGTTGAGGGTTTCTCTCTTACGATTCTGAATCAAGAAATTCCACAGGATCTGAAACTGCCCCAGTGTTCTTCTAATTCATCTAACTCAATTAAAAACAGCCATTTTGCAGCAAAATTACCTTTCCAGAATACCCCTGATTATTCAGTGAGTATCGCATTTACCCACTTTCGAACACTCCAGTAGGAAACCACTGCATTTGACCCTATGCCACGTCCTCGTAAGGAGTGTATGGGCTTGAGGTGATCTTTCCTCTCAGGGTATCAGTTAGCTATTTTTTGTTTGTTGGTTGGTTTGTTTTCAAGATAGGGTGTCACTGTGTATCCCTGCCTGTCCTGGAACTTGCTTTGTAGACCAGACTGGCCTGGAATTCTCATAGATCTGCCTGCCTCTGCCTCTGAGTGCTGAGATTAAAGGCGCATGCCAACATCCCCAGCCCAGTTACCTGTTCCACAATAATGCAATCTAACAAACAACCATTCAGTTTCAAAAGAATGCAGCAGCTGTGGTTCTAGCTCACGAGTCTACAAATCTGACCTGTCAACAACTTTGTTGGACAGGGTTGGCATCCAAAACGTGTCCAGCTGTTAGTGGATTGTCACTCACGCAGGGCAACCGTCACTCACAAGACTCGGCAGACTCTGTACAGCTTTGTACTCCACCAGCCTCCTGAAGGTGTGGTCACATGATCACAACAATGAAGTGAAGAGGGCACAGCGACAGACAGGCAAGTCCGTTTTCAAACCTTTGCTTGTGGCACAATTGCTAACCATATTCTAGCAAAACAAACTAAAGAGGAAAAGTGGGACTCGGGCGCAGGAAGGACAAAGTCAGGTGGAAATAGACACTGGACACATCAGGGCTGGCGTGAGCTGTCAAAGCTACCAGGACACCGCACTCTGCTGCACACCCTTAGGAAGTCATGGAACTTTTACCAGTTTCTGAGGGAGAATTCTGTATCGTTCATCAATCACGTGACTCAAAATAAGCCGATGACCAATCTGTTATTATTTCAGGGACATTAAAATCATTAGAATAGAGCTTCTAAAAAATGCTGAAACGATGAACTGATGAAATAATAAGGATTTTTACAGACTATCCTGTTAAACATGGTAGCAACTTGCAGCAGTAGAAACATAAATAAAAAGGGTAGTTTGTGATTTCCTACATCTATACTCATTTCCATATTAAGGTGACTGCACCTACTTTATCCAACAAATATGAATTATGCATGCCTTTGTGCAAAATACTATGGTATACTCTCTGAAGGGTAAGTAATGGCATGTCAAGGGGCAGGGGGCTACAGGGAAAAATCCGACTTCCATTCCTGTTTAGAATAGTATAAGATGTACCAAACAACTTTAAAATAAGAATGCTGTACAAGGCTTCATTCCCTTGGGAAATTTCACAACTGTGGTATGTCAGGTAAAACAACACAGAGGGTCGAGTAGAAGTGTGGCTGAAACGCACTCACATAATAGGTGAATTTAAATCAAGAAGAGGTCATATCCATTTGGAACTGGAAAAAATCAAGCTTCAGTCTAGGGTAGGTGTGTTCTTGTAAGCACAAGATGAAATACAAAAGCGCATAAGACATGTAAGTGCCTTCAAGCCTGAGTTGACTTATATCTCAGATCACTGAGGACAGGTGGCTTTTGAGGACGTATGAGCCCTTTAAACCAATGGGGATAGTGAAGGGGCAGTTTTAGTTAATGAGGCTGGATGTGATAAGAGCATTGAATGATCACTCTAGTGGGAGCTAAGAATGTCCCTGGAGCGGCTGTGAAAGATAAGCTTTCAATGAAGATTAGGTCTACCTTGTTTGTGGCCTTGAATAGAAGTGGAAATGTCTGCACATATTTCTGTAGACTCGCCCATTTCAGAGAAAGTCATCTGACCCAAAAGCCCTGTGAAGTGAAGAGAGATGGAAAGAGAAACCCATAGGATTTTAAGATCATTTAGGTGAGCTCTAGTACAGGTGTAAACTATGAAGAAGGTGAGGGAAGAGAGTAGCTCTGAGATCCAGGGGGCTGTGAACCAGATTGGAACTGCCCAGAGTCTTGGTCAAGAAGTGTTTTCCATAGGACATAAAACAGTACATGAAGATTCTCAAATTGTTCCTGAATTTTCTACCAGAGTGAATCAAGTCCACATCTAGGAGGAATGCCACAGCCCAGTGAGGAATTCAGATTGGTTTATTGCTGCAGACACTGCAGCTCACCAGAAGCTGCTCCCTGGGTGGTCATCTTTGACCAGCTTGAACTGCCTGCCTGAATGGCTGAACATAATCTCATCTCTTGAGAACTAATGAAGTCCTCCTGATTATCCACAGAAAGGAGACAGAACCCTGACTCAGAGGCAGAAACTCTGGTGATCATGTTGTACAGTGTTCTCATGCCAGGAATGAAGAGATTCAGGGCGCTCTGGCCCAGTGATGTAGCTAACCAGAGATGGACTGAGACCAGAGCCTAGCTCTCCTCATGCTCTGACGATGTTTCCTAAGTGATGTTGCTTGACATGCACATTCATGCGTGGTCATATGTTTAAGGCAATTCTTTCATCCTTTGGGTAGTCAACTAGACCTTACAATATCTGAGGACCAGGAAAGGAAGGTAGGAAGAGGCCAGTGTGGAGTGGTCCAATGGCTGGTAGCTGAGGCTGTAATTGGAAACCGGTTCCTAACATCACTAGGACCTGCAATTACAAGACAAAGGCATGGATTGAAATACAAGATGTGAAATCACAGAGGCCTGCTTGTACTCCTGGGGTTTATTTAAAAGTACTCTGGCTCTCCAACTTCTGTACAGAAGCTGAATGAAATTCATGTCACATGACAGTATTACTATGAAAAATAGATTTTGCTGAATATTGCCACTGGCAATTAGAATTTTTTCAAAGCGGAAAGAAGTTTCTGTTTATTATAGTGACATTTCCAAAATTATACACATCAGTGTGAATTGGAATCTTTTGGGTGCGTTTATCTTTTTCTTCTCCGTGTCAGTCAGATTTCTTTGAACCAAGGGAGCTATATTTTTATTCATCTATTTTAGAGCCATTATTAGTTAAGTATATCTGTTAAATATAAAACCAAATACATACTTTTTTAAAATTATAATATAGTCATATGCAGTTTGGTTTTTTCTTCAACTGTGCTATACGAATGTTACTGAATTAAATGAATAGTACTACCACAGGTAAAATGTAAATTGCAAATACAAGTGATTAATGAAGCCAATGTAGGCATAAAAATGACCACAAGGGTTCTTGACATGTGGTGTGGGATTTATAGAGAGTTGGGAGGAGCAAGTGGCTTTTGTCTGCCTGTCATTCCTTTGCAAAGGCATGTGTGGAAAAAACTGGAAATTGCCTGACCAGATTAGTCAACCCAGGAATAGCAGAGAGAGGACCCTTGACATGGCCATCAAGTTAGAAAGATCTACAACCCATTGAAGCTACAAAATCAATATAATTGACAGATGGTCATCATTCAAATTTCAGCCCCAATCATTGATATCTTCTGAGTAGTGAATGCATCTCAAACAATGACCTAGTGCAGAGAAACAATAAGCACGCTCCCTGTTCTTTGCATAAGACTTGAGAGACAACTATAAACATAAAAATAATTCTTACAGAGTATTTTACCCAGGGTTTGTGGTAGAGAATAATAAAAGTAACAGGTCAACTTACACCAGGTGCTTAGGAAAGTTATGTCTGATGAGGTGACAAGCAGAGAAAGGTGCCCCAAATGAGAAGGAGGCACCAGGGACAAAAGCCCTGGGAGGAAAAGAACCTGGCCTACGGTAAGATCTTTCACCTTGTCAGGGGACAGAGAGAATTAGATCAGCAGGCTTTGGTGTCCAGCCTCTTCACCTTTTAGAGACCAGTCTGACCATTGACTGGTTTCTGAGAAACAGCATCAGTGTGCTTGGAAAGGCTGTCTTTCTTTACTGGGGTTATGGGTCACACTAGAACGTTTATGCCAACAACAATCTGGGGTGGGAATGAGCAGCTAAGGTCATGTAGCATGCCTCTGTGACTGATCTCCCGTGAAAATGCTGTTCCCCAGGCTGCAGACTTCCTGACTGGCGGTGTTCCATTTGTGCTTACACATAGTGTTTCTAGGAGACCACACTCTTAAGACTCTGCTAGCACATGACTGGAAGCTTATGGCTGGTTTCTCTTGGATATTGAGTTATTCATTTTCTATTGCTGATTGTAGTCTGTGTCATCTCACCACAGAAGGTAATAACCATGATTTTAACAAGTTTTCTATGCTCTGTGTGAGTCCTTACAATGAATCGCTGAACTTTAGGGGTGGTTGTGGGGGCCCAAACAGTCCCTGAGTATAGAGGACAGTGAAGGAGACATTTGTAACAATGAGGAAGGGTAGGGGGCTTGGGTTTTAAGCTCAGCAAGACTACACAGAAGGATGGAGAGGCCTAGGGAAGGGATTGACATAGCTATTGCATCTCCCTAGGGCCTACATAGCTGCGGTGTAAGGAAGGATTAGAGAGGTGTAAGGACCCAGGCAGGGCCTTCATGCATCCATCAAGATGGGTCAGATTAGAGACTTGGGCTGGGCTGGGGTAGCTGAGGTCAGTGAAGTGTGAGAAAGGTGTGGTTGCTTGATGCCGTCTATGAAAGAGGACCTGGTAGTGCCATGTCAGGAGAGGGGAAGACAAATCATCAATGGTTCCCACACTACCATCCTAATAATGCCATGACCCACTAGGCAGATGGCGGTGTAATGAAACAGAAGATCAAGTGAGGAGATTTAAGGGATACAGCAGAGAAGAAAGTTAGACTTACATATTATATGTGAGGTTCTTGAAAACATCTAAATTGAACAGACTAAAACTATAAATTTTAAAGCTGAAAGCAGGTAGATAAATTTAAAGCCATGGTAGTAGACATTAGCACTAAAGAGATTCTGTGCAGATGAAAGAGAGAAGGCTCCAACTGAATCCCTGAGGGTTTTAGTAGCCGGGGATGAGGAAGAGGTAGCTTCTCCTATATCAGGCTCAGTGTTTGGTGATTTTTCTGAGTTTATCGGGTCATCCTCACCAAGTATACACTGTGATTACTATTCTCACATTTCTTTCTTCTTTCTTTTTCTTTATTTCTCTTTCTCTTTCTTCGTTTCTTTCTTTCTTCCTTACTTTCTATCATCTATTATTCATTGTCTGTCTATTGTCTGTCATCTATCTGTCTATCATCTATCAATCAATCAACCAATGTATCTATCATATCATCTATCTATCTATCTATCTATCTATCTATCTATCTATCTTTCTATCTACGAATCTATTATCTATATCTATCTATCTATCTATCTATCTATCTATCTATCTATCCATCCACCCATCGATCGATCTATCTATCTATCATCTGTCTCTCTCTGTGTGTCTTTCTCCCCTCCCTTCCCTGCTCCCCGCCCCCTTCACTCTTATAATCATGTGAAAGAATCAGAATATAAACATTTGGCTCTTAAGCCTATGTTCTTTTTCAATGTATTAAGGAGAAAGGAAAACAAAGCAAACAGCTTCCAACATAACAACAAAATAAACAAAAAGGTATGATTGACAAAATTTCTAGTAGTTATAATTTTCATGGCTGAGAAAAACAGTCACGGAAATATTATTATTGAGCTGTCAAAATTACTCATATGAAGGGATGTAAAACTGTTCACAGCTCAGACAACTTACCCAATAAATCATAACTGAACAGAATTTTGTTCCCTAAATCACTCATTCAGAATCTAGTCTAGGCTTCTGATTTCCCCACGTATAAGATGAAGATAATGGAGGGAAACTGTGCTTGGCCATGCACTCAGAGGTGCTGTAAGAGGTGTTAGGGAATCACTCGTCATTATTTTCTGTTTTTTTTTTTTTTAGAACAAGATTCAAAAACATCCTTTCTTCATGAAACAAATAGAGCCTTTCCCCATTTTTGAAGCAGGAGAAGTATAATGATCAGCACTAAAATGTATTTTTCCAGTGGATACAAATAGCAATGATGCTGCTTCTTGAGAGAAAATGAGATTAGACCCAAGTACCCACAAGCTCTTCCCATTTGTGAAATTGTTGCTGTGTTTTGTTTGTAAAGAATGAAACACAGAAGGTGTTTTTAAGCAGTATGATCAAGTAGTTTTGAAAAGAAATGCTGTTTCACTAAATCACAAAGCAAACAAACAAAAGCAAAGAAAGAAACCTAAAGAGACTAAATATCCAAGCACTGTCCCGTTCACGAGCCTGTGGCCTATCATAGGTGGGCAAGGGACCTTAGCTCCTGTCCATACTGAAGCAGGAAGTTGCTCCTGCTCTCTCCAAGGGTGCACAGCTCCTGTTTGCATTGCTCACTGCCTTCCCCACTCACTGTGGTAACCAGTTCTTTTCCACAGTCCTAGGCTGCTGGGGAGGGAGGGCCCAACTGTGTGTAATGATTAGCTTGCTGGGAGACAGCTAGTCTGTTTGGGCTGAGTCTGCAGTCGCTTTTTTAGTTAAATAAAAAATAATCATCTGGATAGAACTAAGCTTTTGGCTGGGATAAATGTAATCCTTCAATCTGGAAAAAAAACCAACATCCCATCAATCAGAAATGGTTTAAGAAGGAACATTCCTGTTAGTCTCTGCCATGGTAAAAACAAAGATTAAATGAACATCAATTTAGGACTTAGGTTATGACAGTGAGATTGCTCCTAAATAATCTGATGATCTGCATGTATACTATTATATCCATAATTTTGATTAAAAATTTGCCCTAAGAGTCTAACAAGGTTTGCCATAAATGTATTTATTTATATTGCCATTATTCACATTTTCTTCTTTTAAGGCTAAAATTATGTATATGTCTCTCTCTCTTTCTGTGTATGTGTATGTTCATATGTGCTTGTGTGTGGGTATTCTTAAATGCCAGAAGAGGGTGTAGCATTTCCTGGAGCTGGAGTTATGGGCATTTGTGAGCTACCTGCTGTGGGAACTGGGCAGTCAGATCCAGCGAGTGCTCTTACCTCCAGAGCTGCCTCTCTAGCCCCATCAGTCAAGTTTTCCATGGTGTTTGGAAGGGTAAGCAGCAGGGATTTGATAAAGATTCCCTGTCTCTTGTGCTTCCATCCTGTTCCTTTGCCACTGCCCCACCTCCAGCCTCTCAGCTGCCTGAGCACAGAGCACAGGGCACAGGGCATGTCCCTGTCTTCTATCAGCAAGGCCCACAGCAGTACCCTGGCATTTCTCACCAGCTCTCCTCCAGAAACTCTGCTTCCTTATTTGGACCATTACCACCTTCACACAACAATTTCCATGTGACTTCTACTCCCCAGTCAGTAAAGCAACTCCGGCAATCCAAAGGCAGGCCAAATCATGGCTAACACGTGCCTCTTGCCACTAACTTCTTGGTTCACATGAAGCATCCTAACCAGTGCCTATGAGACTCACGCTGTTTGTAGATTTGTGCCTTATGTTCTTTTCATGGCCTCACCTTTTGTCCCTCCCTCAGCTCTTTGTACTTTAGCCTCTCTCTTTTTTTTTTCTTCTATGGTATCTGTTGAATACTGAAGATATTTTCTGGCCTTTCACTTCTGTGTTACAGATCTGATTTGCCTCCATTGCTTTCTTCGACTACCTTAATTAAAAATTTAACTCCCAAAGACTCTGTTTTCACACATTGTTTCTTTCACGGCAATTATCATTATCTAACAAATTATGATTTAAAACAACGTTTTTGGAGGCAGTCTCATGTAGTCCATGCTGGTCTGAAAAATCCGTGTGTAAACAAGGAGAATGATCATGAATTCCTGATCATCCTGCTTCTACCTCCCAATTACATGCGTGTATCACCAGAATATGGTTTTACTTATTCATTTTGCCTATTTCTCCCCCTGGAATTCAGTGCTAAATGCATTAATCATGGTTCTTCAGAGGAACAAAGTGAGGTGGGGTATATATTATTATAAAAGAAGATTTGGCAGAGTAGCATGGCTGATCAGAGCTGAGTGGAGAGGCACAGAATCCAGTAGCTGAAGATTCTCAGAGACTGGAGTCTTCGAAAGAACAGACAGCAGTGATACAAAATTTGTTCGAGGCTAAACATCTGGACTCTGCCTACACTGAAAGATCAAGAAGTCAGAGTCTGCTGTCCAAGGCTGACTGTGGTAGCCATCGCACGTTAGCTAAAGGAAAATGGAACCTGCACATACCGGTTTCTCCTTCCTTCATTTGTGTTCCATCACAGCCTCCAGTCTACTGGATAATACTATCCACATTTAGAGTGGTCTTCTCCTCAGTTTCCTATGCTATGTGTAGGTGGAAATTTCCTTACAGACTCTCTTTGACATCGAGATTGCTCTTGACCTCTTACATTGTTCTCTCGGTAGAATCAAGTTGATAAGGAGATCAGGTATCACAGGTGATGTACTGGTGTTTTTGTGCGTCACCTTGACACTCCTAGAATCATCAGAGAGGAAGGAACCTCAGCTGAGAAAATGCCTCCTTGAGATCCAGTCATAAGACATTTTCTCATTTAGTAATCAATGGGGGAGGGCCCAGCCCATGGTGGGTGTTACCATTCCTGGGTTCTGAGCAGGCCTTGGGAAGCAAGCCAGTAAGCAACACTCCTCCATAGCCTCTACATCAGCTCCTGCCTCCATGATCCTGCCCTGTTTGAGTTCCTTGTTGAAATAAGGGCAGCGGGGCTGCGTCCCCCACACCCGGCCGCCCACATGGCTAGCTTTACCCGAAATAATTACACGGAAACTGTATTCTTTTAAACACAGCTTGGCCCATTATATCTAGCCTTTTCTTGGCTAACTCTCGCACCTGGACTAGCCCATTTCTTATAATCTGTGTAGCCCATGAGCTGGCTTACCAGGAATGATCTTAACCTGTGTCTGTCTGGAGTGGGAGAATCATGGCGACTCACTGACTCAGCTTCTTTCTCCCAGCATTCTGTTCTGTTTACTCCACCCACCTATGTTTTAACCTATGAGGGCCAAGCAGTTTCTTTATTGCTTAACCAATGAAATCAACAGATTGATATATGACACTCCCCCATCAGTTCCTGTGCTGACTTCCTTCATTGATGAGCATCAATGCTGAAGTCTAAGCCAAATAAACCCTTTCCTCACAACTTGCTTGTTGGTCATGGTGTTTCATCGCAGCAATAGAAATCCTAACCAAGAGAGATGGAAAAGAATTGAAGCTTTGCAAACTGTTGTAGCCTTGGTGTCTGGAACACTTCTAAGATATAGAAGGAATGCAATAAATATTTATCACATGAATGAAATTGATGATGAGATGTGTTCTCTATCACAAGTTATAAAAAGCAGTCTTTCTATCGAAATAACACATTCTCCAGAAGAAGCCCTTCAGTAACAGAACATAGTTTGGGTGGTATAGGTACCCTTTTATGCTAACTATGGACAGTCAAATGAGGGATGATGAAACCTGTTAGCTGCATGTGGAGACGTGACAGTGGGGTGGCCACATCTCTGGCGAGTTTATGTCACTTTCCTCAAGCACAGGGACAAATGCCTGCCGATTCAACCTCAAATTCCCTTTTTCATAACACACGGGGGACATCTTTCTTTGGATACCAAAACTGTACCCTGGGTCAGACCTTATTAAAGAGCACAGGGAGACCTCATTGGAGAAATCTGCAGAGTAGGGAGTCCGGAGCTGGGCTGACACAAGGGAAGACAGCTGGTCACTAGACAGAGATGGGGGATAAGTCTCAATCTTATCCACTGGGGACCTTATGGCTTTGCGGATACAAGGGAGACATCATTCCTGCAGTAGAGACAGGCTTCCTCTGTAATCTAAATCAGAAAAATGGGGGATTTCACAATGAATCAACTCCTGCATTCAAAGAGAATTTAAATGGGGCCCCATAAGACACTAAAGAGGAGACCCTTTATTTTGAGAAAGAAAATCTTATGGCAGTGCTGACATTGCTTAGCAAGCCTATAAAGGTGCAGCTGTTTTCTAGAAGTAAAGCTCTGTAATTATTTAAAGTCTTTGTAAAAATGAACAGCAAAAGTACAAATATATGAAACATATATATATATATATATGTGTGTATGTGTGTGTGTTTTACTTTCTGAGATTGTAATGCTTTCCTCTTTTCCCAATCCCTCTTACTTTCTTTCAAACTCATGGTGTCTTTTTCTTTGTTGTTACACACCACACACACACACATACACACATTCATAAATACATAAATACACCCTGCTGATGGAGGAAGGTCATTGGTTAATTAATAAAGAAACTGCTTGGCCCTGATAGGTTAGAAAATAGGTGGGTGGAGTAAACAGAACAGAATGCTGGGAGGAAGAGGAAGTGAGCTCAGACGCCATGCTCCCCTCTCCTGGGCAGAAGCGATGCAGCCAGCCACCAGGTCAGACATGCTGAATCTTTCCTGGTAAGCGCACCTCGTGGTGCTACATAGATTATTAGAAATGGACTAAATTAATACGTGAGAATTAGCCTAGAAGAGGCTAGATATAATGGGCCAAGCAGTGTTTAAATGAATACAGTTTGTGTGTTGTTATTTCGGGGCATAAGCTAGCCAGGTGGCCAGGAGCTGGGCTGTGGGAAGAGGCCCGCAGCTCTTACTACACCCTGCTCAGTCTGTATAATGTTACTTGTAGCTACATTTTCAGGACTGACCATTTGGTTTTGGATAACCAGTAGGTGTGCTCTTCCCTGAGGAAAACTATTTCTCCACAGTCCTTCATCGCCTGTATTCTTGGTCTTAAATAGAGGTCTATGAGTACCTTATACTCTTTAATCATTGCAAGACCCATCTTTCTGTGTGTTCTGTTTGCACTGTCTCCCCATTCCCAGCCATCTTGTGTTGTTATCTTCACCTTAGCACTGGTAATGTCTTTCGAAGTCACTCTTCCCTCAAAACAGTGCTTAATTTTTATATTTAAGCAATAAAATTATTTTTTAGGCATAAATACAATACTCAAAATACAGATGGAGTTACATGTAGAATGCTCTGATTTATGTAGGATGGGGACAGAGAAGCTAGAATCCAACTAACTGGCTTTATACTGCCTTGCTATGATCAAGTTTTCACAGTGATATAAAAAAAATGGGCACCATGGAACTGTGTGAAAAATGCTGGCCTAAAAAATTACTTGATTTCTATCTTCTTTGCCATTTTCATGCAAGATGTTTCTCAAAGTTGACTTCAAATCACTTTCTCACCATTCTCTGAGGCTACACTGGACCTGAGTCCTATATGCAGCCCTGCCCCATTAATCTCTATTAGGTGGCATATTCCTTCAGTTATTATGAGATATTTTGTTTAATAAACAGCTTAGGTTGGAATCAAATGTCCACTAGTTTTATGGACCTTAGGCAAGTTATGGAGCTCTTACAAGTCTTTGCGAATTCACATATAAGAACTGAAAACTGAAGTACTTACTCAGTCATGGTACTAAGAGTTAACCCAAGTGGTACTCTACATAGAAAAGAGAAATAGCTCATAAATTCTGGCTATTAGTCCATGCCCAGGGACAGCCTACACCCTACAGATGTATTACAGTTCCTGCCATTCCAAAGCCTTCTTTATTATTAAATATTCTACCCTGGGAACAAAGTCTAGAAAAAATAATTTTTTGTCCATGATTAGGCTGAATATCTTTAAAATGTGCAGGCTATGAAAATTCCACTTTCCTTCATTTTCAAAGGTGAAATTAGTGATGAAAGCCTAGAATTCTTGTGAGAACCCTTATAATCCCCTTGTTTTTCAAGGTAGGATAGACACAGATCAGGAAGAGTGTAAACAAAGACAACACTTTAGTTTTCTGGCCACCCAGGCCCAAATAATCACACAGAAACTATATTAATTACAACACTGCTTGGCCAATGACTCAGGCATATTTCTTGCTAGCTTTTACATCTTAAATTAACTCATTTCTATTGATCTATGTATTACCACAAGGCTGTAACCTACTGGGAAGGTTCCAGCGTTTTTGTTCTTTGGAAGCTATATGGTGTCTCCTTGATTCCAGCTACTCTATGTATGTCTGCTCAAACTTTCCACCTGGCTTTATTCTGCCCTGCCATAGGACAAAGCATTTCTTCATTAACCAATAGTAATAAAACATATTCACAGCATACAGAGGGGAATCCCACATCATAAGAGGCTTGGGAACATTGCTTTCTGTGACTTCTGTGGGCAGGATAAGATCTCCAAGCTGCAGAATAATGTCAAGAAGATGATGATTGTTGGCCATGGTAACAGGCTTGCAAATCTTCTCCTAAAGAGATGCCCAACTGTTGCCACTGTACTGATCACATACAATGATATTAATGCCCTCAGTTCTCAGGGCAGACAGTCTGGACCTGGAGTAACTGAAGCCCTGGTTCACCCCATAGCTTTAGGTATCTTATAGTTCTATTGTCGGTACATTCTGATGTGAGGAAGGTTGAGGAGAAACTGTTCTATTTCCCCTTCTTCCACTGAGCTATCAACTGGTTGCCCTACTTTGGCTTCCTTATGTAGAATCGTCATCAGTGTCCCTTGAAGTCTGCTGTGGATCTCAGGGCCTTGAAAGTCTGGGTAATCCATTGCGTCAGATGTTCCACTGTTCTGTCTGCATTGTATCACCCTTAGACATCAGTACCAGAAAACAGAAGTATAGTTAGGCACCTTAGACTATGCCCAAAGCCCCGTATGTTGCCATGGAAATGGCAGTATTGTTGGTCAAGAAAGAAAAAATGTTTGTCATGATGAATGTGGTAGTACAGACTGTAATCCTAGTCTTGCAAGGTGGAGACAAAAGAATCAGAAGGTCAAGGTCTACAGTTATGCTGTGAGTTTGAGGCCAGCAGGGCCAGATAAGACTGTTTCAAACAAACAAACAAAGGCCTGTACAAGCACACAGAATAAATTACTGAAATTCTTATCGTTCCAAGGCTTAGCATCACTGAAAGAGAAATTAAAGTCCTCAGTTCAACTCTGATAAAAGCAAGACATAAGAACAAAACATTAGAAACACAACAAAACAATATACAAAACTGTAGGTCTTTAATGAAAAGCCTTGAGATTCCAGATCTTTCCTTGAGTTCAAAACAGAGATGCTGTTAGGAAAGGACCTGAAGAAGAGGAACCCAAATATTTAGAACAAGGAGACTTGATTCTTGACAGCACAAGAAAGATCCCATCTTTAGAAGATGCATCATTCCACAACCGATTCAAGTAACTTCAATGAAAACATCCTTCAGTACATATCAAAATAAAACAAAATAGAACAAAAATGAAAAAGCAGCAAAAATACAAACAAACGAAAACAAATACCAAGTGCAGGCAGTAGTGAAAGGTAGTGCAGGTGAAGATCCCACTCTTCAAAGAACCAGGCATCTGCTTCAGAAAGAGAATGAGGGGCAGAACGGATGCGAACAAACATATGAAACTGTAAGACTTGAATGTTGAAGTGTCTACAGGGCAAGTTTAAATAAGTCCCTGGAGGATTTATCCCCAAAGACCCAAATTTAGGTTGCTTTTCTCAAAGAAAGGCTTGATGGTTGGTGGTATGTGGTAGGTAAAGGAGAACTTTTAGGACAACAAGCTGAAGGAGCTTTGAAAACCCAAGTATTTATAAAATAAAGAAGAAATCAAGTATGTAGTAAATTATCCGGGAAAATAAGTGATACACTTCAAAGTCATACTAGAAATCTCAAAGCTGAGCAGGCTTTCCTATAGTTAGAAATACATTGAAAAGAAGATGAAAAAAAAATGTTAGTAGAAGCTTCAGGTCTTATCTTTACTGAATTAAAAAAAATGAATTTTCAACAAAGATTCAATTTAGAAGTAGTTTAACTCATAAATTTAGAGGCAAACTTACCCCTAGCTGATAGCAAAATCAGTCATGCATGTAAAAACTAAAGTCAAAATTCTTTCTGGAAAAAGTTGAATAAATCACTGATTATTATCAAAGTTAGCTCATTTCCTATGAAAGAAAATCTCAGAGTAATCATTTGAGAGCTCTGTTGGCTGAGAGAAATCTTGGGGAACTTAAGAAAGGCTCACACTAGATAAAACCTATGGAAGTGTTTAAACGTTTAGCAGATCTCATTCTGTCCCTAATGCCAGACATAGCATACTTCGGGCAGCTTGAGAAGACCTCACAGAATCTCTGGGTGATCATTTCCAGTAATGAAGGAGATTTGGCTTTAATATCATGATAATCCTGTGTAAACCAAATGCAACTCCTCCAAGGCCAAGGTTCAAAGACAGGCTTACTCCGTTAGACTGTCTTCACTCTCCAGGGGAGCTTTTTCTGGGCTCCCTGATGTTCCTGGGAGACACCAAGGACTTTATTTCTGTTTAACTCTCCACCTCAATGGGGATCCCTCACCTCCCATGGAATCCAGATGCCATGGAGAGCTTGTAGAAGGCACCTCCTAAAATAAGCTGGGGCAGCTTCTTATGGTTGTTCTTGACAGCAAGGGCAGATCTTCCTATGAAGAGTCTTTCCTAGCCTGTCGTATCCTTGACTTAGAAACAGGAACAGTCTCTCCACCTTGTTGTGGATTGCCTCCACACAACCTTGAAACAGACAGAAGGCCCTTGAAAGGGATCCCAGACTTCATAGACCTCTTCCTGTAGGCTCATAACTCCGGCAAGGTGCTTCAACCCTGAGACTAATGTGATTTTGATGTGTTCTTTATTAGTTATATTGTTGTAATTTGGTAGCATAAAAGCTTAAATGGGGGCTTGATACAATTAAAATTCTTTGGATAAAGTTTTTCAATTGTAGATTACTGAAATGTGGACATCATAGGCTGATACTCTCCATTTGAATCTACTCACAGGTAGGATAATTACAGTATTTTTGTTGTGATTCCCACTAAAATCATACAGAAACAAAGCAGGTCTTTTGCTTTCTCTGAAAATAAGTTGAGAATTTTCTGTTTAAGTTCAATTCTTGTGATTTAATCATTACACCTGAGCTCATCTGGAGCTGGAGGATGAACATCATTCTTACAAGGTTTTTATATAACATGCATGATAAATGTGAAGAGCACAAAAATCACAATTTATTTGATTTTTACATAGTTATTCTCATATAACTATTCAATAATCTTAAACACGAACTCATTTTGGCTTATCTCCTAAAACTTTGAGTTTATTCTTACTGTCCTTCATTGTTTGTTGTTAAATAATTACCCAAGAACCCACGGGAAGCTAGGAAGAATTGCAATTCTTAAGATAATTCTATAGATGTAGTTTAAAAGTGAATCTCACAAGTAAGTATTTCTCCTTCTATTTACATATATTTTAACGATCCCATTTCTTTTTATTTGTTTGTTTATTTTGGTTTTTCAGGACATGGTTAGTTGTTCTGTAACAATCTTTGTGCACCAGGCTGGCCTCTAACTCACAGAGATCTACCTGCATCTACTGCCCGACTGCTGGGATTATGCGCCTGGTGAAAATCCTGTTTCAATTGTGCTATTTCCTACATCCTCCATAACATGAACTGTAGAAAGAGTTTGTATGTATCCTCTTGCAAATGTAATCCTCTTTGTGTAATGAGGCTTATCTTGAACATGATGAATACATTTAACTAAATAAAATTTGAGTCTTAAAATTACAAACTTTCCCAAGTTTTTTTTTCTAGGAAGTTCGATCCTTTCCTGTGATTTCTCCCTACCAGTTCTCAGATTTCTTCTTTGTTAATTGTATATTATCTTGCTACATCTTCATTCAACCGATTATAATTTATGTGTGTGTGTATAACTTTATGTATTATCTATGATTGTTTTGGATGTATTATAGCAGAGGTTAATATTTATTAAATTGAAGTAGAAATACTTTACCTTCAGGTTTGTGAATCTGGCACATACCAAGTATTGTATGTAGCCAGAGATAAATTAGAAACTATGAGTTCATTTCAAGAATGTAATCATCACGAAAACAAATCCTGGTCTGCAAGATGTTATGGGAGAACAGAGTCCTAGCTCTGCTCATTGCCAGCAGCGTCATAGCTGACACTACTGCACCGAGCAACCTTTCATTGAACTTTTACCATTCAGATTCTCATCGTCCTTCTCACTGCTTAGTTGCTTGTCTCTGTTGGCTTTAAAAACCACCACTTCTAGAAGTCCTGCAGTTTGGCTACACTCTCTTCCCCAAATGCTACTGCAGGTAACACTTCTGGTGAGTGGGTCCTGGTGATAATGGTTGCCTAGGTTACTTTGCAAAGACTTGAAGGTTGTGGCTCTGGATACATCAGGCTCACCACTCAGACCTGGATGACTCTGATGTCAGGGGGTCAAAACCTCACTCCCAGCTAATGTCACAATTTTCTGCACACACGCCTCACAAAGAGCCAAGAGAACTGCTTGTTCATGCTCACACAGCCTGGGTTACTACAGATGTGGTGGCCTTTCCTCATATCGTAAGGCAAGCTGGCTGCTTCTTTATCCCATATATATGCCACAAACTGTCTCCTCAAAGCGGTAGATTAAAGAGTCCGGTCTCCACTGCCATGCTTGTCTTGAGGGTGCTGAGCTATATTGGAAAGTATTAAGGAAATATATTACCCATACTGAAAAAGATATCCATGTAGATGAGCTTCTATTTTCACAGATGAAAAACTATTATCTACCAACCCACAAGATAGCCTTTAAGAGCTTAATATGAAATTTCCTGTTTATACAATGTGATGTTTTAAGCAATAATGTGCAGAAAAGGTTCAAGCTATGAAGGCCTAAGGTGCTATTATAATGGTAACTTAGCTTCGTTGCCCATTTTTCACATACTAAAATAAGTCTGGGAAGTTTATCTAGATATTGAAAGATATTTTAAGGCACAACTGGATGAGTTAATATTGGAATGAAAGCCTTCACTTATGCACTTCCTGGCTTTTGTAAGCTATTACTATTATTTATGATTTGGAAGTTGACAGCCAATTCAGCATTGCATAAGAATAGAGTCATCACGGTTTCTGCCTTGGGGGTTTCAGAATGAATCATACTAAAACCCTCAACCCTGAAGATCGGTGGTTCTCAAAGGTAGGAATTTGTGTTGAAGACATTTGCCTTTCTTTAGCATTTCAACTTTTCCCTTCAGCTAGAGATCATTGAAAAAATGAGGAAGCTGTCAATTTTGCCCCAAACCAAAGAAATTGGTCTTGAGGCTTCAGTGCCACAAACTGAAAGCACAGGGGTGAAGAAGAGAGAGTGTAAGTCTAGGAAGTTAATTTGGACTCCTTGGCCTCTGAATACTTAGGTATTTTTAGCTCTTCTGCCTGTGGTGCCCCTTTCTGCCTGTTTTCAGTTTATGAGTCCCTTCTACTTACAAATCTTTCTTGACCTCATCTGTCTGTGAAACTCCCAAGGGCAAGGAGAATGCCTTCCTCAGCTGTTAACCCCAGATCAAGCATGAGCACTCAGCAATTAACAGTCATGGATGGATGGAGAGAGAGGGAGAGAGAAAGAGAGAGAGAGAGAGAGAGAGAGAGAGAGAGAGAGAGAGAGTCTGAGGCGGATGTGTCCATCCTGTCTCTTACCTTTCTACTTATCTTAATCATTATGATGACTTGGGCACTCAGACATAGCCATATAAACATCAGAAGAAAGAATACATTATCATGGTTTGTTGTTCAACATGCTATAGACACACATATGTAAATACACACACACACACACACACACTTTTTTCCTTATTCAGTAATCTTGTCATTCCCTGAAGCTCTTTTGTAGACATTGACTCTGTCTTTTGTCTTTGTCTTTTCACTTATGGTTTTCCTATGGTCTTCTCCATGTTCAAGAATTGTTTTTCAATTCACTAATTAGTTTTCAGAATATCCATGCTCATGATTTCATATTTCACATTCTTTTACTTAAATCAAATTAAATGATACATAAAAGCAGTTGGTGAGATGCAAACTCCCTACCTCAGTCCAACTTTTTCTTGTGTGTAACTAGTCCTTGAATGGCCCTTGAAGTAGTAAGGAAATATTTTAAGTTGCTTAAAGCATTAGATTGCAGTTCATTCTACTGCTATTATGTATCTGAATACAGTTATATTGTTTAGGTATTATATATTTGCCTCTCTGGTTATTGTGTGTTCTTACAGGGTTAGTTGGTGTACAAAAATTAGAGAACATCTCCTTTGTTCTGAAATAGCTGCTTCTTTTTAATATTTACATTATATACTAAAACATAAGCTAACACTTATGGCTGTCAAGAATGAGAGCCATGCCATGTTGGAACACTTGATCGTGGCCATGATGAGTTAGAAAATGGTCGCAGTGTATCTGCATCTGCTCTCCTTGATGACATCCACAGTGAACCAGACACAATGAAGAGATGCTGAACTTCAAATAAGAGCCCAGGTATAACTCTGGCTTTGCCACCTTCTGCTAGAGTGTCCTAATGTTATCTTCTTTTTAATCTACAGCACAGTATTGACTTAGCTGGGTCATCATGGACATAAACATTGATGGTACACTCTTCAAAGAAGGTTGAGATCTGAAAGTTCTTTCTGTAATCTGATCTTTGTAGCATCTCTTCATCTCTTAGATACCTAAATTAGCACTTCCGAATTCTTCTAGGTTAGAAAGAAACAAAAATACAGATACCTTTTTACCAAGTGGGTCAAATCTAAGATCTATTTCAATCTCTCTCTTTAGAAATAACACTTTACAGGATAAGTTCAACAACTAAAACTTATTCCCTGAGCACACCGTTTCCTGTAAATGGGAAAACACACACTTCGTACTTCAGGCTTTGTGGACTGCATGGTCTCTGTCATGTTATTCAATTCTGCTGTTATAGTATAAAAGCTCGCACATACTCTTTAATCATGTGGTGCTGGCTGTCTTTAGATGACATAAAACTTTATTTATAAAAACTGATGACAGGTTAGATTTGATCAGTGGGGAATTGATTGCTGATTTCTATTCTAGGTGACATGTGAAATAGATAAATCTCTTACTTCACAGAATTCATATTTCTTGTGAAGAAAGCAATCAATGAACAAAAATAAATGATACTCAAAGGAGTAGAAGGTGGTTTTAAAGTTCCATGAATAAGAACAGGAGTAGAAGGCCAGCTGGCCTAGGTCTGAAAAAACATGGGATAAATCCGGACTAGCTGAACATAGCGGACAATGAGGAATACTGAGAATTCAAGAACAATTGCAGTGGGTTTTTGATCCTACTGCACGTACTGGCTTTGTGGGAGCCTAGGCAGTTTGGATGCTCACCTTACGAGACCTGGATAGAGGTGGGCAGTCCTTGGGCTTCCCACAGGTCAGGGAACCCTGATTGCTCTTCGAGCAGATGAGGGAGGGGGAATTGATCGGGGGAGGGGGAGGGAAATGGGAAGCGGTTGTGGGGACGAGGCAGAAATCCTTAATAAATAAATAAATTTAAAAAAAAAAAAAAAGAATACAGAGTGACAAGGGAGAGGAGGAAAAAATTTGAGACCTGGCACAAAGGATGGGCTCTCTGAGAAATTATTATTTGAGAAGAAACTGGGATAAAGTGAAGAAGAAAAGCCATACCTGTCAAATTAAAAAGATTCAGGGAAGAAACTATAGACCTGAAAATTATTATACAGAATTATATATCTGTAGCTGCTGCCACAGATTTGTCAAACATTTTGAGTACCTGGAACATTGGAATATGACCATAATTAGGATAAGGGATTTCGTGGGTGGTATTAGATTTAGGACCTTGAAACGAGATCACCTGGAACAATATGTGTATTAAATTCAATGAAAAGTTCTTATAAGAGGAAACAACGGGAAGTAGAGCAGGATGGTGGTAGTGTGAAAGCAGAGGCATAGACAGGCATGTTGGAAGCAAGGCCCTCCAAGAATTGCAGACAGTTATGATAGACTAAGAGGAAACATGGATGGAGTTGCATTGTCTTTAGATGACATTGGTTTGGGGTCTACGTTGATTTCAAACTTCTTGTCTTTACAACTCTGGGAGAATGAATTTCTCCCAAAGGAAAACAACCCCCAAAATTGGTTATTTTAAGCCACTCGTCTTGAGATAATTTGTTGAGGCAATTCTAGGGAGTTAATACATGTGGGAAAAGTCTGCTCTGGTTTAGAAACAGAAAAACAAGGGCCAAGTAGGCAGGTCCAAAAGAGTTAGTAGTGTTGAAATTAAAAACATTTAACCAACATGGCAAGCCACCTATCAATCAGAATAGATACTAGTAATTGAGCCTTGACATTCAATCTTGATTGTATATTGGTCCCAAGAGGTCAGAGAAAACATTGTAGAGATAGTCAGGGGACATATATCCTGAGATCTGTGGTTATGGGGGACAGTTTGGATGCCAATGGAAGACACTGAGTGAAGAACCAGGTGGCTTAATATTATGATTTTAAGAGCTCATTCTAGATGTATCTTTAAAAAAATGACTATAGCAGAACAGGGAGGAAGGAGGTATGGCAGCAAGCTGCTCTTTCAATATTCAAGACATGAGGTATGGTGGGCTGATTTAGGGCCATTATCCTGGTTCTTTGGGTTGTGTACAGTACAGTCTCAGGGGACTCAATTAGAGCAGTGACGCCAGGGATATGTCAATGTATTACAATAGCTTTATGGTCAATAGATGTGCTCTGAAGAAACCGTCACAGCAATGTCTGTATCTAGAGAAAGGGACATCTTTTAAAATGTATTGGTATCTCCTACTTGGGGAATAACGCTTGGGCCTTGAACCAGGGTAATAAGGTATTGAGAAAAAGTCAAATTCAGTGTAGATTATGGAGGTGGCATCAATGAGCTTATTGCTGTGGGATGTGAGGTTACAGAGGAGACTCCAATTACCTTTTCTGACCAGAACAACTGATGATATTTAACAAGATGGGCCAAATGGGGTAATTTTTATTTGATGGTGGAGGCAAGGAAGGATAGATTCAAAGGTTCTACTTCTTGCTGTGCTCTTTGAGATCACTGTTGACCACTCAAGTAAAGAAATCAAGTAGACAGCATTGTATATCAAATTAGGAGATAATTTCCATTTTTTGCAATATTATATCCTGAAATAATGGAATAGATATCTTGTCATTGTCTACAATGAAGTAGATAAATGGGATGCAGATCTGGAAATCAAAGATCAAAAGAAGAAGCATTTTTCAAAAGAGTCTCAGGATTGACTACGATTATGTAATACAACTTATGGCAGATAAACCACATCTGGGCTTCTGGCCAAATCACTACTGAGTCTTTTATCACTGGCTTGTGTAGTTCAGTACTGCCTTCAATGACTTGGGGGGCCAGAAAGTCTCCCTGGATGTAGACGTTAATGTTAAATAATCTTTAACAGTGGGGCATTTAATGAGTTGTTTTAGTCTTGGATGTTGAGTATTTCAAATTTGTAATTCCACTTTGGCTGCTTTTGGTATTCAACACAATTTCAATATAAATGCACCATTTGAAAGAACTCCCAAGAGGATATTGTTTATTATTACTCTGTTCAAGTAATGAAATTAGTTACTTATAGACACAATGCCTTTAATCAACTGGAGGTTAAATTGGATATCAACAGAGTAGATAAGTTTTTACATAGTTATTTTCTGTGACTTATAGGAAATAAAATAGGGCATATGCCTCATGTACAAACTCTATACTTGAAGGAAAGCAAGAAGCCATGCTTTGAGCTTTCCTAATTCCAGAGACTCCCATCAATGAAATTTTCTCAGTGAATGCTGCCGAGTACAGGAAAAGACATTTTCCTGAAGCTCCCCACAGCCTTGTGACATGGTAATTCTAGGGTTTAGAAAAAGCATGTCAGTTTTGACACTCAGTGTTATCTTGAAGTTCCCAATTGTATCAGTCTGCCGAAAAGGTCTTAACTGCCTTATAGTAGATAAGAAATCATTACAGGGAGATTAAACATTATTAAAAAAACTAGAATAGACTTTTCAAATAAATACTATGCCATATCTGTGTCTATCTCTTTACCAGACCATTGGTTCCCTGAAAACACGATGGATGGTGACTTCCCCTTTCGCAAAATAAAATGCCTCATAAATCCTGATATTGCCCTTTGGCGAGGCTCTCATATCTATGATCATTCACCAATGGGCATCGGACTGTAGAACAAGCTCTTGTGGTGTGGGCATCCAGAATGGGAAGAGTACAGGTGGCCTCTGAGGGCCCTGGCATGTCTTCCTGGCTTTGACAGATGCTGGACACACTCTCTTGAGCAAGTTACTTAACCTTTCTGAACTTGACTTTCCTCATTGGTGAAATGAAATGTTGAGAACATTAAATAAAAGAATGGACTGAAAAAAAAAAAAACCTCTGTGGAAGCCAGGGCTATGTAAAGGTCATTTCTGGTTCCCTTTGCTATAATCAACAGCAGGGGCATAAGCAGAATGTTAGAAAAACAAGCAAGACCTGACAATGGCTAAAGTATTCAGCAAATTACAAATCCCCCAAAGTAGAAAAGCATCCAAGGTATCGAAAAGATCTGGAACAATTGGATAAACTTGTAAAAATAAAACATATATAATTATATATATATATATATATATATATATACATACACACATACAGTTTAAATGAAGTTAAAACAATACTCCCCTCAAAGGCCATAGCATATCTAACTCAAAGGAGTCTGAGAGATTCACAGAATAATATAGGCTATTGTTGTTGCTCTTAGCTGCCTCTCAGAGGCTGAAGAAGAGTCTCTATTGCTGAAGACACCATTCACTTCAAACACAAGACTTGGCAGACCAAACTGGATTTGACCTGAAAGCCTCTCTGAAGACTCCCTTTCATAGTAGGTGCTATGTAAGCTGCCAATGGGGGAGGGGAAGCAATCAATAGTTCTACCCAGTTATGATGCCCATGGTCCATAACAAGGAAGATAACCCTATGGGTGTAATAGTAGCATTCACATCTTGATGGTGACCAATAGCTGTCTGATTGGACTGAAGGCTTGCTCAGTAAGAGGAAAAACACACCCAGTACTAGAGACATACCTAACTTCCTGGGATTAGCGTGATCACGGACCTTAGGGTATATGATAGCAGGCTGCCAAAGCAGGAGACTTAGAGATCACATATTTAATATGGAGCAGAGATAGCAAACTGGAAGTAGGATGAGACTATTAACCCTCAAAGCCTGCCCCCAGTGATGTACTGCCAGCAAAGAGCCACATCCTAAAGGTTCCATGGCCAGCAGAACCAACCTTACCGGGAGAACCATCAGGTCGGGAGATGCGGTTGTCACCCTTTACATTGCAATTTAGTGGCTTCGCCTTTTGAGTCATTCCAGGTAGTTCTACTGCTAATCATTTTATTTGATCACAGAATCTTTAGAACTATTTGGAATTCCACAAATAGAAGAACTTGACATTTAAAGGTTCCATAAAGGAACCAGACCGCACTGGAGACCTGACGAACCTTCTACAGTGGACTATTAGATTCCTTTGACCCATATCTCTATCACTGAAACATTTCTTGCCAGAGATGATTAATGTGGAAGCCTGGTTCTAAGGGCCCATGACTCATCTTCCAGTCAACACGGTGAAGATTGAATGCCACCAAGTCTTTTAAGTGAACAGGAAGAGGTCTCCCAGCATACCTCACAGAGAAGTTAGACCAAGACAGAAGATTCTCAGTGACTTATAACATCCATTAATAATAATAATTAATCCATATCTATTAATCAAAGTAGAATAATTCCAGATACCATGAGTGAGAAGATGTTTGTAAAAGAGCATATCAGCCTATTCTTTAAAATACAAGGAATGATAGGAATGGAAGAATTTCATAGGCTAAAAACACATAATGAAAACCTCCCCTTCTGAAATAGACAGGAAAAACGTCTCTAATAGGGAAGCACAGCAGCTGTATACTGGAATGCATGTAAATCTGCAGAGCCATGAAAGTACACAACACCAGAGAAAGGTTCAAAAACCTTGCGGTGCTAAATTTCACAAGACAGGCAATGTTAACTTGATATGGTAGTAAATCTGATTTTCATAAAATAGTGCCTATTTTATAGCTCTTAGGAATTATTGATCCTTACTTATTGATCTGGTAAATAGCATAATCTATCTGGTTATTATAGCCAGACAGGATATCATGTGAATTATTTTTCCCCTCTTTTCTTACATTAATTATCTTATCTCTCACCTAACTAGAAAAACTAGCATTTTATTTCTTTTTAAATTTTTAGTTCGGAAAAAAAAACCCTAAAAATAATTGCAACTTGCACAAGGGATTTACTGAAACTTTGTAGAACGTTCGATGATAAAAATGTGGTTGTGTAATTGAGAAGCTGTATCTGTTTCTTTTCATGCTGAAGCAAACCACTGATATGCTCTCCCAAGCTTTGACAACTACAAACAAGTGCTGATCAAAGACAGGCCAGGTGTCCTCACGGTGTGCATCTCTGATGAGCCACAGAGCTGCAGCACAGCTAAAAGCTTGCCTTTCTCTTCTTTTCTTTCCTGCCACCTTCTAATCAAACTGTGCATTCTTCTCTATAGTGCACGAGGCCCTGGGAAGCAGAACAGCTTCCATCCACCCTGCATTCCCTCGCTTGTACTGGCAATTTAGCATAGCTGTACTCAAACCAGGTTCCAGTGGCCAGAGGCTGCTTCTCTGAGATAGCCCAGCTCCCACACCAGCCTTTTTCTGAATTCCTCATTGGAAAAGTCTAAGAATTTACTGGACCTTCTGGTTCTTGTTTGCTTCTTTCATGGCATTTGACAACAGGTCCTGACATCCCTTTCTTAGATACTTTTCTGAAAAGAGCACATAGGGTCTAAGGCTCTCTCAGCGGTATAGCATTTGGTTAGCATGCGTAAGACCCCTTTGAAATGGGGTTTAATTCTCAAAACTACGTGTGTGGGGGGAATAAAATTGCCATTCCTTTTCAGTGCCTTGGTGATGTATAAGTGTCTCTCATAACTCAGGAGTGCTCTTCTTAGGGACATGAGAGCCCACCAGGAAGAGTAGGGCCAACCTCCCATTCACCATGAGCTGGGATTCTGTCTCCCCGATCTGTGGGAGCACAGTGTCTGCTTGGACATTATAGCTGACCTAATCGAAGCCTAAACTAACCAGCGGTAAATTTTCACTTCACCCACTCCCTTCTCTGCTCTCTTCAGTCTCACTTCTAAACGCCATCACCTCTGTACAAACTGGAAGGGAACCCCACTCCCTCCCTGATTGTCAGGAGTTTCGGGATCAAATCTAATAATAACTTGTGCTGATCCCTGGCAGCAGCCAGCTTGCTTTGTTTCACTAAAATAGAGTGGATTAGGTCTGGGAGGGTTCCAAAGAATGCCCATTAGTACCTATCACAGAGCTGGGGGCTTCTTGAATGCAAAATGATTAACGTGATTTTATTTATATTTTGGCACTAGCAAAGTTCTCGAAATTTTGAAGATTGTTATTATTTTACAAAGGTAGAAGCACTGAAGTATCTAAACATCAGGACTATCCGGGAACGGCAGCGTGGCTATGAAGAGGCTCTCTGTTCCCTCCGGTTCCTTTCCCTTAGTGGTTGGTGCTAAGCTGGGAGAGGAGTCAGCATTTGTAACAGAGTTAGCTTTGCCATGGGAGATTTTTAGAACTCAAAACCTATTTTAAGGCACGGAAGATTCTCCTCAGGCTGCCAGCCCCCCGTTTCTCCTGCCAACCTCACTGCTGCTCGGAAGGGTGCAAACGCGTTTATCAAGACGCAGGGCGAGATTCGGGGAATCCTCTGTTCCGTTTTTAGCTCTTCCATCTATTTACTGAGTGATCTTGAGGTTGCTTAACTGCTGTTGCTTCTGGAGCCTCGTCCGGGCAGCAGAATCATTCAAACTTTCCAAAGAGTGTCAATACAAATTGCCTTCTTATACATATGCTGTTTTACTTTGCTTCTTCATGATCTTTCTGAGATCTGGAGAGCCTCTGTAAGGATTTATCGAGAAACGATAGAAACAAGAGAATGTGGCTTAGAAGAAAACCCTTGGACTGACGTTTTAAAAGCAAGTCCAGGAATAAAAGAGGATTACACATGTGCCCAGTGACCCCTGAAATCTGCTCTCTTTCATTTAGGACTTGAGGGGGGCGTACTCTCTAGCAACAAGGAAACTGCCACAGTGGCTTTTGTAAACTGTAAAATAAGTGCGCCCCAAATGTTAGCAGTGAGCTGCGTTTGCTGTAAAGGGCAGTGGTGTTCATCACAATCTCGTTCCTGGGAAGCCAGCAACCTTTGCTTTCCGTCTTACTTTCTTATGGCTCCAAACACCTTATAACCTACTCACTTCTAACTCCTCATTCCAACTGTCCCAGGCCGCTCACAGCCACATTCTCCACTCTGCCCCGCCCCCCACAGTGACTTTGCTTACTGTCCTGTCACATGTAGATGGATTGACATTACACATTTGTCCTTCTTGTCTGGACTGTTTCATTTAGCACAAGGGCTTCGGTGGTCACCAAAGTAGAATGATCAGAATTTATTTCTTTTTATCTAAGGCTGAATACAGCATACTTTTTAATGTAGTGTTTCGGGAGTTAGAAGCCCTGATTTTGTCTTTCTGACTTTCATCACACAATCAAAAGGACTCAGGAAGATTTTTGAGTCAATCCCTACACCGCATGAAAGACTTCAGTTCTGAGGAAATATTGTTATATTCATCCATAAGAAATAAAGACTTCAGGAAAATGTGGTTATTAATTGTCTAATGAATTATGAAACAATGACTTAAATATTAATAAATAGCAATACAAATCACACAAAATAATTCAGTCATCCTAATATATAAAATTTACTTGATAGATACTAAATTTAAAGATATTTTAATGTTTAAATATATAATATTTCTGATATATTGATATTAATTCATATATTAATCTACTTACTAAAATTAAATGTATTTAGAAACGTGATAAGCAAATATTCTCAAAATACCCTTCATCTTAACATGGTTGATCTTTCATTTACATTTTAAAAAGATAGGTAAACAATTCTCCTGCTAACATTGATGAGAAAGCTGAAAGGAAAAATGATAAAAATTGACACTCCAGCACAGGTGCTGCCAATTTGTAACCTGGAAACCAAGGCATGTATTGAGTACCAATGACAGTAGTAGGAAAGACTCATTAATCCCTCCACTGTTCAGTAATCAAGAACGCAGCACCGCTCATAGATCAGAATCTAAAATTGGTGAAAAAAAAATACCTTGAAAGTTTCATTTTAAAGCAGGTAGAGTTCAATCCACAATTGCTTAAGAATGGTGATTGGAGGGTTCGGAAATCACTTTGGCTCGGTTTGGAAATCACCAGGCAATTCTGATGGCAGAATTTAGACCAGGCCTCTTGCCTCTGGAAGCTTTTATAGAACATGCACCCACATATTACTCCACAATAGGAACCCAGGAGTTCTGGTGTCCCTCAAAGAAGACCCAAGTGACTCGAAGAGAACCATATGTACTATTATCTTCTATGGGCACCGTCAGCACTGAGGAGAGAATACAGCTTTTGCTACTAGGCCAAACTGAGACACAGTTGATGTTTTGATATGTACAGATGTAAATGATGCCCTTGCCAGCTTGAAATGCCCCACTACCAGCCTGTAGTTGCTTATGCAAGGAGTCCAGGGATAGTCTAATACCAAGACATGGCAACCACAGAGCCCACGGTCCGTGACGAGAAGCCAGTAAACTATCAAGGCCCAGGGAATTGATGTCTATGCCCAAAGACTAAGATGCCAAGTCCTAGAACTGATTTCTCCCTCTAAGCACATAGGTCTTAGGCAGAAGATGAGCTCTAGCATTTGTGCCCCTGCGCTGTGTGTGTGGTCAGCAGTGCAGCGATACAGCTCCTCTGATTGCTCAGTTGCAAGCGTGCATCAGTAGCATCCTACAGGGATCACAAGTGCCATTTTTTCTTAGTCTGGAGGATGGGCTGTAAGGCAACTGTGACACTTTGGCTGTATCTTCCTCTTCCTTCTCTGTCCTCCCGCATAGTTTCCTGGCCTACTAAAGAACCAGTAAACATATCATGAGATTAAGGGTCTATGCGAGTCTCGGTTTTTGTTTCTTGTGGTCAAGCCATTTATTTAATTGCTCTGGGTATCATCTTCTTTATTTAAAAATAAAGAGAAATAATCCCACAAGAAACTGCAAAGACTAAATGAGATAATGTGTGTGGTTCAATTCACATATCATAGGAAGAAGTATTCAACAGATCATAACTGAACCGTGTGAAAGTCAATTGAGACCCAAGCAAATCCTCCACATATATTTAAAATGGCATGGAAAATTATGCCTTTTTTTTAAAAAAAAAAAAACAGAGTTCTGCAAGTAAGATACTAGAGTCAATATTTACATTCCACAGGAGATGGGTGGGCTGTCTGATTGAGCAGCTCCCGGTTGACAAAGATAATGCAGTGCTTCGGTGGACATGGTGTTATCATGTTTGAGTTCCAGGATGTGGAGGCACCACACTGCACTTCAAACTGAAGGAACTTTCTCTGTTTACTCTCCCATCCCCCCTTTACATTAAATCCCGACCTGCATCACCAGTACCAGCCAAGCCATGACAATTAGTATAGGAGGGAATCAGGGCAAGTGACCAGTTACTACAACCAAGCCACGAAGTTCAGGGTAAAAGTGAACAACAGCAAAACCTCTGCTTCTTTTTCATGCAGTATTCATTGGAGGAGGAGACGGTGAGGGAATTTAAAAAAAAAAAAAACATGGTTTCCAACTCCTAAAGGCTTAATTCTTCTACCCATAGATAAGCACATCTCTCAACCTTATCAAAGAGGCTTCTTTTTGTAGTATATGGCAATTAACACAGACACCCACAACTGATTGGGGTGCAAAAAGTAAGAGACTGTGGAGGGGTCAGTCCTAAACGAGGCATCTATACCACACCCCCTTTAAATGCTCAAAGATCATTGTAGAAAGGGGAAGCCAAGAGTCTAAGAGCCAAAGGTAGTCCCTGAGCACAGAGAAGCTGCATTCTCCAGACACAGCAGTGTGGTTGCCCACGTGAACTCACAGTAGCTTTGACTGCATGTACAAGATTTGCAGAAGCTCAAGCCGTGGGTGGGGGGAGGGGCAGCACAGTGGGCACAGTGGCCAGGAAATTTCAACCCCATCCCTAGCCAAGAAGCTAGGGGCAACTATTTAGCTATTGGGACAAACATTTATTTCAGTGATTTGATCCTGAGACGCTACCCACGTTCTGTAGATGCCCTACACACACGCACATACAGGAAGCACTAAGAAGACTCTGTGGGTTAAACACACACATACAATTGTAAGGTAAATGTGGTAGTGGGCATATGGGGGGAGTTATTTGAGGGAGGAAACTGAAAGTACACTTGATCAAAACACTTGTGTTTATGAAAATTTTAATCAACAGAAAAAGAAAACGAAACCATAGTTTCCTGTAGCTGGCAGAGTTACAGTGTACTTAAATTCCTGTTACAAATGATTGTGTTCAGCTTGTGAGAACAATCAGCGCATGGGCAGCCCAAAATCCACTTTCAAATATCTCGATGCTTTATGTACACATTAAGGTGACTGATCACAATGCTGTCTTTATTTCTCATTCCAGGATGGCACGGTCGCTCTTGTCCCAATCTTACAAAACAGCTACTATCATAGTTGGTTTTAATGCCAACTTACCACAAATTGGAATCACCTTAAGTAGGGAAACTCAACTGATGGTCTTAGTTGATGTGGGAAGACACCGCTTCACTTGAGTCTGCTGGCCCCTTCTAGTAACAGCCAAGATAAAAAGAGGTATGGCAGAAAGATGCTTACTCTCCTTTTGTCCTCTTGGCCTTCCCTCCTGCCCTCTTGGCTTCCCAATTGCCCACTTGGCCTTCCCTTTGGTTGTAGGCCTAATTTATCCCTTCCTTGAAGCTACAGTTTCTTTTTCTGATATCAGAACTAGCATCTCCAAGATTCCATGACTAACTAAGGACTGGGGGTTTTCCAGGAACTTTCCTAATTTTCTGCACTAGACTGGGACTGCTAAAACACCCAGTACTGTGGGCTGAGCAACTGACAAGTTGTTGACCTCTCCAATGTAAGAGAGCTATGAGGGGATTCCTGCCAACACACCCAGCCTGAAGGACAAGCAACCACCTCATTCTCACCTTCTGTTAGTCTCGCCCTCTATGCTACTATTTAAATGTAGGCCAATTTAATAAAGTCTTCAAATATACACACATCTATCTATTATCTCTCTATTATCTATCTATCTATCATCTATCTATCTCTTTATCTATTTGTCTGTCTGTCTGTCTATCTATCTGTCTGCCTATGTATCTATCTATCATCTATATCATCTGTCTGTTTGCTTATCTGTCTATTCACTTGGCCTATTGGTTCTGTTTCTCTAGAAAATCCTGACCACTACTGACAGGCAAAGGTATTTCCTTTAATTTGTCTAATTTAGGACGCTTTTAAATTGCTAGGAACATGGGAGAAAGTTCATTTAAATTTGCTTTGTGCAGTTTTCCTCAGGGTTATTATTGCCCCCGAATATGGCTCTGTTCTCAGTGTTCTCTACAGCAGCAGAAATGACGACCAGGACTCACATGTATATTCTCTTTCTCAAGGATAGCTCCACTGAGTTTAAAAACCAGACATTTATTTGCTAAGATGATTCAAGTACCCCCTTCTTCACATTGGGTGTTCGTGGCATTACGGAGAAGGTCCCGGAAGGGAAAAGCTAGCAAAGGTCACACAGAGTGAGAGCTCAAAAGAAAAAGGTGAAGAGGCTTTGACAGAGCAGGGCATTTCCCCAAAGGAAACATGGGAGAAATGTTTCACGGCTAGCATCCACAAAAGGGGAAATGGGCTACACACCACATTAGAGAGGTGCATTAGATAGATTCAGAGATAGGGGAAATCTTCCTCCTTAGGCTACATGTGGGATCTTAGAGCATTACAGGAAAGAGCCACGCAGAAATGTCAGGAAGGAAAGCAAAGTTACTTAGATGGGCGCAGGATAAGAGGTACTCACTCCACCAAGTCACCGGTATCCTGGGATGATCTGGAAGCCAGTGCTCTCCACACTAAATCAAACAGCAGGGAGCTGTGGCCCATCACACATTTCAATTTCCCATGCTGATTTCTAGTACAATTCCCTGCACAGGAAAACTAACACAACAATGGCTTCCTTCTTTTCTCAGCTTTATTCTGACCCTTCCCATTTTTATTTCAAAAGTGAAGGTGAAAGCTAATTTTTAGGGTCTGGCTTTGTGTGGAAAGGGCACGTGGTGGTTACCCATTGTGTGGCACCTCAGTTGCTGTGACTGTAATCTCAAACCACTTCACGGCTAGCATCCACGAAAGGGGAAATAAAGTGCAGATAGAGCAGCTGAAATTTCTTTTCCGTGGCAATCTCGAAAGGGCTTTCACCCAAAGTCAAAACAGCTATTTCTTGACAAAGCTAAAATCTTTAAAAATATGCCTTTAAAAAGTCAGGTTTTAAGCCCTCTCCATCTTGTATTATTACAACAAAGTACTTCAAAAACCACATCTCGATTCTATCAGCCAAAAGACTGTGGAGCTGATGAAATCCTTTTCTTTGAACAAAAAGTCTGTGAAGACTTCAGAAGCAGCAGCAGCAAGTATTTTACTTTTCTTTGGTATTTTGATATCTGAATTTGCAGAAGAGTGCTAATAGTTCCAGTAAGTTCTGAGAACTGGTGGAAAAAATTGCTGTTGACTTCAGCTGGATTTTCGGTGAAAACTCATCGCTGTTGAAACTTGCCGTCCTAAGCAGACACTACCGCACACAAACGGCACAGACTACAAAGTCCCCAGGCTAGGGGTCCAGTCTTACACAGGGTTGTGGACTTTTAGTGCTGTCTTCTATATCTAGATGATAAATTCTCTTTACACACATACCATGGCCACTCCTCATCTCTGTCTTTAAAACAACAAACCAAAATACAAAGAACAAAACCCATGGGCTATGCCATCTTTAGATGCGGTTGTCTAGTAGAAGTATGCAAATCAGTGCATGATTGAAAATTTACTAATAGTTACCATTTTTTTTCAAGGAAAAAAGAACCACAAAAAAATAGATGAAACTAATTGCAACAGTATATTTTATTTGGGACAATTCATCCAAATTTTTATTGGTTCAATACACAACATAAAGGTATCAGTAAGACATTTTATATTTTATTTTTCTGAAGTAGGTTATAAAATCATATGAAAGCCTATCTCAGCTTAGACTGCCCACATTGCCAGTGCTCCATGGTCACAATCAGTTAGAGATGACCATACTGAGCCATGAAGTCACCTCTTTTTCCCTCTTCTTAACTCATCTTACTTTCTCCAACTTAAAGCCTCAACTCAAATTCTAAAGTCATTACGTGTGTGAGACAAGAATGTTCAGCACCCACCGGATTCAACAAGTGTTTTCAGTGGAGGGAGGTAAGTGGGCAAAGATGCCATAGCTTCCCAGGAAACACCTTGCAACATGGTGAGCCTTTAGCACCAACTTCACTGCTCTTTTGCCCCAGCACATATGTATACCACATCAGTCATGCCATCATTACCCAATGAGATAGGTAAGATACAGAGTCACTGCACAGGGGTGCCTGTCTTAGGTGGCCTAACTACTTAAAGTCACGCTGATAGTAAGAGACAGTGACACAGTTTGTGTCTCTACAGTTCGGTCACATGGTTTCTTGTGCTCAGTCATTCCACACTGAATGACTTCAGGACAGCCATGAGTATCTAACTTCACTGGTTTAATTTCGCATTATATAAAAATGAAGCTTAAAAAAATGGGAACACTAATAAAAAGAGATTAACAGAGCAGGAAAAGCAGTGCAAACCAGGCCGTCTAGAATGACCGTTTCTTTTGTCTGCTATAGAAGCAGATAATGTATAGCCTTTCCTTGAGTGGAAGGTGAGGGACTAACTCTAGGGCTTGATTTAACTCATCTGTATAGTTACAGGAATGCAAGCTTATCCTGGAAAGTGCTTTCCAAAATAGTACCGTGAGTGTAAGAAAATGAATTTTCCGGGCAGTGGTGGCGCACACCTTTAATCCCAGCACCCAGGAGGCGGAGGCAGGCGGATCTCTGTGAGTTCGAGGCCAACCTGGTCTACAAGAGCTAGTTCCAGGAGAGGCTCCAAAGCTACAGAGAAACCTTGTCTTGAAGAACCACAAAAAAAAAAAAAAAAGAATCAGAGCCAACATAATGTGCACCTCAAATTAATACGTAGCTGTGATACATCGATCCATGAAAACTTGTAGGGGAAATGTTTCTCTTCCTAGGGAAAGGGAATTGGGTAGATTTCCTCAATTATTTCATTATCAAGTTAGCTGCTGCCTTATTTCCTGCACTTTTGGTTTCTTTCCAAATCATCATTGCACCTTTGCCTGCATCACCCACCCATGCATTTGTCCCCTGGCTCGCCTGCCAGAGGGCCTTAACGAATGAAAAACACTCCCCACAACTGCACAAAGTTCAGCCTGGAGGGCACGGAAGTGGTGCTGTTCTTTTATTCTTCTGCAGAACACTGGCCGGCCAAAGTGATTTGTAATCTAAGACTGTATTAACTGATAAGCTGACAGCACCATTAAAAATCTTATGTTTAGAAAGATGGTGTTTTTCATCAAAGTCATGGAGTCAATTAGTCCACATTAATGTCAATTATAATATAATATTAGCAATGTAGATGTGGTAATTAAACTCTCTTTTCCCCAGTATATTTTTACTATGGGTTGTATTATGTGTTTTCTTATCTAGAACATGATTTTGTGAGTTTAATAATCAATTTTTTAAATGAAGTGTTTTTCCCCCTTCTTTGACACAGTATTTCCTGGTAGCACTGGCCTGTGTGGTAGATTGAATGTGGAATATTCCCCACAGGCTTAGATGTTTGAATACTTGGGCCCCATCGGGCATGGCCCCTTTGGAAGGTTGTGGAAGGGTGGTGAGGCCTTACTGGAGGAAGTGAGTTGCTGCAGAGGGACATCTTGAGGCCTTAGAGTCCAGCCCCATTTTCTATCCACTGCTGCTTCTTGACTGAAGATATAATACGTCCAGATGCCCATACTCCTAATGCCACATCTTCCCTCCATGATGGACAGTATTCTTTCTTTCTTTTTTTTAAAAAATATTTATTTATTTATTTATTATATACAATATTCTGGTGCCGGAAGAGGGCACCAGACCTCTTTACAGATGGTTGTGAGCCACCATGTGGTTGCTGGGAATTGAACTCAGGACCTTTGGAAGAGCAGGCAATGCTCTTAACCACTGAGCCATCTCTCCAGCCCCGACAGTATCCTTTCTTGACTCACAAGCCAAAACAAACCCTTCCTGCATCAAGTTGCCTTTCCTCAGCTATTTTAAGAAAAGTAGCCTAGGCATTCCGATAAGACATGAGTTAGTTGACACGTCCTGACATCAGCTCACTGGCTGACAATAGAGGAAACAAAAAAACAGAGGGTAGGCCGGTGGGTAGGTACAATTCTTCTATTTATTCACTTGGTCTTCCCAGGTTCATTTATTTCATGGGCACATATTTAGCTCTTGTAATGTAGGTTGCATCAGAAAGAGACATGTTTCCACTACTGCAGTTTACCACAAGGATTTTTTTTTTATTGAAAAAAAAATTTCTGCCTCCTCCCAGCCTCCCATTTCCCTCCCCCTCCTCCTACTCCTCTCCCCCTCACCCCACTCCTCTCCCCCTTCCTCTCCAGTCTGAAGAGCAGTCAGGGTTCCCTGCCCTGTGGAAAGTCCAAAGTCCTCCCCCCTCCATCCTGATCTAGGAAGGTGAACATCCAAACTGGCTAGGCTCCCACAAAGCCAGAACCTGAAGTAGGATCAAAACCCAGTACCATTGTCCTTGGCTTCTCAGCAGCCCTCATTGTCCGCCATATTCAGAGAGTCCGGTTTTATCCCATGCTTTTTCAGTCACAGTCCAGCTGGGCTTGGTGAGCTCCCAATAGATCAGCCCCACTGTCTCCGCGGGTGGGTGCACCCCTTGTGGTCCTGATTTCTTTGCTAATGTTCTCCCTCCTTCTGCTCCTCATTGGGACATTGGATTACCACAAGGATTTTGATGAATAGTAAGATAACCCAAGAAGTAAAAAACAGTCCTTAGTAAGAACATGCTATGTTTTACCCTTTATGTTGGGTCAGGGACACCCTCATGTAACCTGAGGGCTATAAGACTAGACATGCAATGATGCATCAATGAGCTTCTTGAAGAGACAGGAAATAAACCCAGGATGGACAGCTGGTTGTACCTTCTCTGGTAACGTTTCTCCTTTGATCAGCATGTCCTGTGTTGGCTTTCCCCGTGGATTTCCACTCCTTATTTCTATATTCCAGGTGTTTATGTATTTCGGGAAAATTCTAAGTGAGTAGGTTGAACAGTTCACATCAGATTATCTTAGTGAGTCTAAAACATTGGCCGATGCCAAGACCTCTCTTGTGAAATCGTGTTGTAACCTATCTGCAGTGCAGCCCTGGCTTTTCCAATATGCCCTGTCCGCTACTGAGAACAAGCAGAAGAAGGTCCCATGACTGAGCTCCTCAGCCACCCAGAGCCTGAGGTGTCAAACAAGGATGAAGTCACAGATCTGGCACCCAGCACAGGTTGAGTTAGGGGAGGGACACATTCCTCCAAGGAGAGTTAATTCAGTGGAATATCTGGGAGAGAGACAGGAAATAGGACAAATTGTGAGCCTTATCAGCCAAAGAGCAACAGCCAGAGATATGGACTAATAAAATCAAGGAAAGAAAATGTATTCAACTTAAAAGAGTGCAGGAGAGCTGAAAATGTGTTTCTCTGCTGAAAGCTCAAGGAGCAAATAATCAGGCAAAAAGCTTGTAGGTGTCTAAGCGGTGGATGCCCTGCTGGTCATATGATACTTCTGTGCCTTCCCAATGTGCAATGGGGAGCTTATGAATAGTCGCCTTAGGTCAAACCCAGAAGACTCACAGTTAGAAGCCCAAACTGGGCTAAAGATTCACTTATCTGTCAAGAGGCCAAGGGCCCATTCCCTTCTTCTCTATTATGATACATTGGCTAATGTGATGCTTTTGAAATTGAAAAGCCATTTCATATTTTCAGTCTGAAATCACTGGGTGAAGGAAGAAGAACATCAGACATGCCTGGTAGCCATTAACAAGAATTCAGCAAAGTCTATCTACACAAGTTGGTGATGGCTTTGCTGTTGGCTGAAGTACTTGGACACACTTCCTTCAGGATTTTTACCTCTAAAAGCAAGAACTTTTATTTGGCATTTTTCTATTTACAAATGGAAACCTATAGGAGAAAGTTCCAGGCTATTCTTGAATAACTATACACTCTACCATGGCTTGTCACCTCCCCTGTAATGTGACGAGAATGGCATTGAGTGACTTCTGAGATTTTCCTGCTTATAAAAGGTTATGAAATGGTTAGAATCAAAATTCCTAGGAACTTGAGGATGCTGTTAACCTGTGTCTGTCTAGGAGGCAGAATTTAAAGACCAGTTAGGATTGTAAGACTGGCTTGAAAATATGTTTGCTGTATCCAAGGAAACTGTACAATCAGAAATGCCCATTCAAAGAACTCAACTGCTGTAAGGCCAGCTTTCCTGAACTGGGAAGGACATCTCCACAGCTGTTGTGCAAAGAGGTCAAATAAGCAACAGCATTGTTTAAGACGAGTGGCTGATGTCCTTGGTAGAAATGGCTTCTCGGGATTTAAGAACAAAAGCTTAAGTTGATGTTGGGTAACCACATTTTTATACAAAAGTTTCCGTCTATCTACAGATGAAAATGTGAGAGTGTTTGCTTCTGTCTTCGTGTACCGTGAAAGCAAACAGTGGGAAAGACGTAATAGAATAGTGTTCCAAAGGCCATGGGACTGTGGGTAAAGGACAGTTCCTTTTTGCATACTAATTATTCAAGTTAGCAAGTTTCCCCTGACATCTCCATAAACACTTGTCTCATATGTTAGTTATGAGCACTCTTAAAAGGGATAATTCTCACCACAGTGAATTCAAGCCCTAATGTGAGCTTCCCGTTCATTTTCATTCCCATTCTTTACAATGATATGAGCTTGGCATCATTGTTGCTATTTTCCTATCTTTCGGGTGAGAGACAAAGATTGAGTGGATGGTCTCGGAGCTGTTCAGGAGGGGAGAAAGGAATGACCAACATTCAAAAACCTTTGCTCTTCATTTTCTCCACTTTCCACAGCTTGTTCATGTTATTTCTTTTTCGTTCCCTTTCAGATCACCTCAGCCATGGCTTTCCAGAGGCCTTCTGAGTATTTACTCTGTTTTTCTTCATTGCATGTTCGCATGGGAGGTTGTGAAATTACTTGACAGAAAGCCTTGTGTGTGTGTGTGTTTGTGTGTATGTGTGTTTGTGTGTGGTGGTGGTGGTGGTGTGTGTGTGTACACCATGTATGTGTGTGTGTGTACACCATGTATGTGTGTGTGTGCACCATGTATATGTGTGTGTACACCATGTATGTGTGTGTACACCATGTATATGTGTGTGTACACCATGTATGTGTGTGTACACCATGTATGTGTGTGTACACCATGTATATGTGTGTGTACACCATGTATGTGTGTGTACACCATGTATGTGTGTGTACACCATGTATGTGTGTGTACACCATGTATGTGTGTGTGTACACCATGTATGTGTGTGTACACCATGTATGTGTGTGTGTACACCATGTATGTGTGTGTACACCATGTATGTGTGTGTGTACACCATGTATGTGTGTGTGTACACCATGTATGTGTGTGTACACCATGTATATGTGTGTGTACACCATGTATGTGTGTGTACACCATGTATATGTGTGTGTACACCATGTATATGTGTGTGTACACCATGTATGTGTGTGTACACCATGTATATGTGTGTGTACACCATGTATATGTGTGTGTACACCATGTATGTGTGTACACCATGTATATGTGTGTGTACACCATGTATGTGTGTGTACACCATGTATATGTGTGTGTACACCATGTATGTGTGTGTACACCATGTATATGTGTGTGTACACCATGTATGTGTGTGTACACCATGTATATGTGTGTGTACACCATGTATGTGTGTGTACACCATGTATATGTGTGTGTACACCATGTATATGTGTGTGTACACCATGTATATGTGTGTGTACACCATGTATGTGTGTGTATACCATGTATGTGTGTGTACACCATGTGTGTGTGTGTACACCATGTATGTGTGTATACCATGTATGTGTGTATACCATGTATGTGTGTACACCATGTATATGTGTGTACACCATGTATATGTGTGTACACCATGTATATGTGTGTGTGTACACCATGTATATGTGTGTGTACACCATGTATGTGTGTGTATACCATGTATGCATGTGCTCATGTAGAGACCAGAGGTCAACTTTGGGTGTCGTTCCTCAGGTACCAGTCACCTCACTGTTTGAGACAGGTGTCTTAACGCACCCAAGCTAGCTCATTTAGTTAGGTCAGTTAGCCAGTGAGACCGGGGGATCTTTCTGTTTCCATCTCAGCATCCGGGGATTAAAGTGCATGCTGCCTGGTGTGGCTTTCTAAGTAGCTGTTGAAAGTCCAAATCCAAAGACTTAAGCTTGTGTGGCAAGCATTTTCCTCACTGAGCCATCTCCACAGCTCTTCAGGCCTTTTTTGTGACTCCATATTCATTCTCATTGATCTCTTTACTTCTTACTTTGAAAGAAATCTAAAATTTGATCGTCTATAATTGGTCATAACAAAAATTGCTTTGAGCCATAAAGAGATTTAGCTTATTTATGGAAGGGAAGCATCACAGGAATAAACAGCATGCCTTGATGTCAAAGAGAGCAATGCTCTGTACTGTCTTGCATCAGCTTCTTAGTTCTCTGGGATTGAAGGCCTGTTACTTAACCTCTCTGAGCTCCAGATTTCCCACCTTTTGTATAATGGGAAATGAGGATATTATCCACCAAAATACTGCCTGAATGTGGTGAGGACTGATGAGACCCAGTGAATACAATGAACGCTCTCTCAATGCTGCTCTCCTGACTACAATCTGATCTAATCAAAAGGAAAGGATTTGAGATAACAAAAGAAAGACAGTATTCTCTCCATGCTTCATAACGAATACGCATCTGCAAATAGATTTCTAATTTAGATTAAAAGCTCATTTGCCTGCTATCACATTTGCTTGCCTTTAAATTAATACTTGATAACTTTTAAGGAAGCATGCTCACTGTAGTAACTTGTTCCTCAGCCATCTCTTCTCAAGTGAAAACTCACCAACAGACTCATAAGTTAACAATTCTTTTAGCTTAACTATATCCATAAGAAGAGGTGCTACCTAGCCTGATCAGCAGACAGAGTTACAGAGCTTTTGTGTGATGAGTCACAACGCATACACAGAGTATGAACTCAACACCCTGTGTGATGAGCCAATCGACACACGGAGTATGAACCGAACATCCAGAGTAATGGGCCACCATCCATACAGCGTATGAAATGAACATTCCTGCATCATTCGTTGCTCTCTGACATCCAGAGAACTTCCAGAAGTAGGGATGGGAAAAGCCTTCAGTGAATTTACCCCTTGTGCCAGGCACTGTTCTGATCCCTCCAGAAGTACAAACATATTCAAGTTGATGAGATCCCTTAGAAGTAACCAAGTAATCCTGACATATAGATAAGAAAATCTAACTGTGTCACAAGTAGGAGGTAGCAGCACTGGTGACAAACCAGAACACTCCTCCAAAGCTTTGCATGGGCATGACCATGCCATGGAGAAGACAGGTCAGAAGATACTTCCTACCTCAAGAACAAGAGCTGGAAGACGCTATACATTGAACTCTCTATTGATATAGACTCTGCCTCTTCTCCACATCTACTACCCAAAGGGAAATCTCCCATTGTTCCTCATTGGGAAGCATAATTCGGTATCCATGAGTGTTTCTGGAACCTCCATCCTGTGGAGTTAGCAGATGAATACCTGATGATCCTTGAGGTAGATCCAACACAGTGGAGGAAGAGGTACACGGCTCACGGCCACATGATGAAATACACCATCAACAAGAAGGACACTCATCACTCAGCTGGGCTCCCTATTCCAAGAAAGGATCACATGGAGTACCTTTGGGACCTTTCCAGTCTATAAGATAGAATCAGTTAGTGACAGGATTGGCAAGTTACCAGGAAGATAATACCTCTATTTTGTCCAAACCTAATCTTGATGATTTAGAGTCTTCTGTGAATTGGATTACATTGTGCTGATGGCTCTCTCCTGTCCTTTATCTCTGAGGTGTGCCAAGCCTGACTCCAGCCTCTTATCTATCACCTCTAGCTACCTTCCTCCATTATTTGAACCTGATTTTCAAGGCAGGAAGAGGAACATTCTTTGGGTCCAGATTCACCAAGATGCACAGAATCAAAGTTTCAGACAGGAAGCCAGCCTCCAAGGGATCCCCAGCCCTCATATCAACCATTAAACATCAGAAAATACTGTGAAGGGATTGTTGACCCCTGTGACTGGAAGTGAACCATGCTATATGTGTTCAAACCAAACCTGAGGGCAGTTATGTAAATACTGAGATTTCAGTTTTATACACTTTAGGCAACAAATTCCTAATATGACAGTGATCACATATTTTCTCAGGGCTTCTCAGAGAACTCTGGGTATCATCAAAGAGATGTAGAAGACACTCTAAAGCCTGTCCATCAACATAGTTCATTAGACTGCATTGTCTCATTCTCCAATTATGCTTAAAACATTTTAAACAAATTATCTTCCTTATGGTAGCCCCATCATCAAAATTCTACTTGGATTAAAATCTTAGCTTGCATCCTTTATAAACATATTATTCTCTCTAATTAGATCTTGCATTATTGGAACTAATAACTTTCTTCACAGTTATTCAGCTTAGTGACTGTAACATCATTCAAACTATAGTTAAATGTGAATATCAAGACAGAAAAGAGGCACCAAGCCTAGCCAGGCACAGTGACACTTGCCTTTAATCCAGTACTTGGGAGGCAGAGGCAAGCAGATCTCTATGAGTTCGAGACCAGCCTGATCTACAGAGCGAGTTCCAGGATAGTTAGGGCTTTTACACAGAGAAACCCTGTCTCAAACAAACAAATAAACAAGTAACCCCTTTGAGGAGAAGCCTGTCCATTTCATTTATAGTCCAAATTCTTGTCACTCTAACCATAGCCCATGGCTATGTGGAGACTACACTGTCTGAGATGTGGTAATGCTCATGAAACCCCTGCCCCACCTCAGATCCAGATCTGCACTGGAATGATAATGCGTGTCCTGTAAGAGCTGAGGAAGCCCTACCCCACCTGAGGGGCAGAAAAAAATTCCAGCTCCCCATTCTGATTCACTCTTCCTGGGAAACCTACTTTAGTGATCTAAGACTTGATGAATGTAATTATGACTGAGCCAAGCTTTTCAGTATGCTTCGAGTTTCCTCATACTTGGCTTGAGTCCAAGAACTCCTCTAAACCAGGGGATAAACCAGATTTACAGAGGTGGTAGGAAACAGGAGAGTATGCGACAAGATGCCAGTGGATCCGCAGTTGAATAATCATGAGTAAATGGATGTGTTCCAAACTTCAAAGAATGCCATGCTTTCTACTGTGACTTCTGGTTTCAGGAGAGAACGTGTGGGCAACAGAAAGCACACAGACTACTGTCTAGGATGGTCTCTGGAGGAGCAAGTTAAACACCCTACAACCCACTGGGCACACACACAAACATGCACACACAGATGGACATGTACACACATACATGCACACACAAATAGGTGAAATTAAATGAAACAAAAATAAAAAGAAAGACCCAGAGAAGATGAAGATTAAGAGAAGACTATGGCACAGAAGCCATAGCAGAAACCCACTTTCTAATTCTCAGAATCTGAACATGCTAAATTATACAACCTATGGGACTTTGCAGATACACTAAAGATTTCTACTTTAATATAGAGAGACTTCAGTAAGTGATTTGAAAGAGTTTACCTTAATCAATGAGCTCTTAAAAGCAATGTTTTTGCCCTAGATACTGTTTTGTTGTTATAAGGAGCTACTATGACCAAGGCAGCTTATAAATGAAAAACATTTAAATGGGAACTTGTTTACAGTTTCAGAGGCTTAGTGCATAACCATCATGGTGGGAAACATGATGACAGGCAGGCAGGCATGAGGCTGGAGCAGTAGCTGAGAGCTTATGTCTTTATCAGGAGGAAGAGTGAACAAGACTAGGACTGGTGTAGGTTTTCACACCCCCAATGACAAACCTCCTCCAACAAGGCCCCGCCTTCTAAATCCTTCCTAAACAGTCCACCAACTAAAAGCAAACATTTGAATATATGAGCCTATGGGTACCATAGTCCTAAATCCACCTCTAGTGGAATATACCTGCAATTCCAGCACTCAGGATGCTGAGTCAAGATTGCCATAAGTTCAATCCCAGTTTGGGCTATATAGCAAGACCATGCCTCAAACACACACACACACACACACACACACACACACACACACACACCAACAATAACAACAAAATTGTACTTTCTTTCAGCTACAGGTAGAAAGGGGCACATCATAAGCACCTAAAGAAAACACTGGTAGTATCCTAAAAGATGGAAGAAAGGACTTTCTAAATAGAATTCCATCTGCCCAGGAATTAAGATCAGTAATTGACATTGAAGAGGCTTTTGTACAGAAAAGGAAACAATCAATTGAGTGAAGAGGAAACCACAAAGTGCCAGCTATACATCTGAGAGAGGACTAATATCAGAAATATATAAAGAACAACAAAACCAAGAATCAAGAAAACAAATGGCCAAATAAAAATGGGCTATAGATCTGAAAAAAGAGTTCTCAAAAGAAGCAACAAAAATGGCTAAGATATATATCAAAAGGTGTTCCACATCATTAGCCATTGGGAAAATAAAAATGAAGAGTACTTTGAGATTTCATCTTACCCTATTCAGTATAGCTAAGATCAAGGAAACAACTGCCAACACATGCTGGTGAAAATGTGGAGAAAAGGGACCCCTCATTCACCATTGGTGGAACTACAAACTGGCACAGCTAATTTGTGGAGAAAACCCTCATAAAGATAAAAATAAGTCTACCATATAACCCAGCTCTACCACTCCTTGGCCTAAAAGAATCAGCACCCTAGTTTACAGATACTTGCTCATCTATGTTCATTACTGCTCTGTTCACAATAGCTAGGAAGTGGAAACAAACTAAATGTTTTCCAACCGAAGAATGGATAATGAAAATGTAACATATACATACTACAGAATACTTTGATTCTAAAGCAAAATGAAATCATGAAACTTGCAAGTAAATGGATGAAACTTGAAAAGATTATGTTGAGTGAGATAACACATACTAAGAAAGACAAATATCGTATGTTCCATCTCATCTGAGCTCCTAGCTCCAAATCCTCAAATATGAATATATAATATAGAATAACTGCAGAAACCAGGATGAAGCAAACAAGATCATGCAGAGGGAGATTGTCTCAGGTAGGTTTTCCTGCTGCTATGAAGAGACACCATGACCATGATAACTCATGCAAAAGAAAACATTTAACTAGGTGGCTTGCTTACAGTTTTAGAGGTTCAGCCCTTTATCATCACTTTGGGGAGCATGGCAGAGTGCAGGCGGATGCGGTGCTGAAGCAGCTGAGAGTGCTACATCTTACAAGCAATGGGAATTTTACTGACAATCACACTGAGGGAAGTTTGACCAAGAGAGACTGCACACTTTTTCCAACAAGGCCACACCTACTAATAGTGCCATTTCCGGTAAAAACCACTTTCTTTTAAGCTACTTCATTCGACTCCCAGGCCCTCAAAGGTTAGTAGCCATATCATAATGCAAAAATGCACTCAGTCCAACTTCAAAAGTCCCCATGGTCTATAATAGTCTCAAATTTATTTCACTCTCCTCATCTTCAACTCCATTCAGCTCTGTTGTTTGCAATACACTTCTTTCTCCTACACCTTCACAGATTCTCACAATGATCTCTCTTCTAGGCCTCCATTCAGGGACTCCCCTAAACACATGGCTTCAGGGAATTAATTCCATAGCTCATTTCTTCTGTTCCTAACTCTAAATCTAAAAGCAAATGGTCAAAACTACCAAGTTCTGCTGCTTGCCAGGGATGAAATGGCCCCTTCTTTCATTTACATCTCCACCAGCATTCTGTCTTCCACTGCCTAAGTTTGGCTATCCTAAAACTTGCTCTGTAGGCAAGTCTAGTCTCAAACTCAAAAGATTCACCAGCCTCTGCCTTACATGCTACAATTAAAGGTGTACCCCACCATATCCTGTTCTAAGCTTTTCTTTAGTTCCTTTCTACAAGTTGGAAAGTTAGTTGGATGGGATCTTGCCCTGAGGTCACCATTCCTTTTATTCCATTTTTTTTAAATCCATTTACCTCTTCGAACACAGAATTTAGCTTGTAGCTCTATTCCACTTTCTTGCATTCTTTTTCATTTTGTAATTTACCCTACTCAGTTTGTTCCTTTTCATTATAAAATCTTCATTAGAGTTAGCACAAAAAAACCACATGGCAGAACCTATACTAGACTATTTTGAGATTTCCTCTGCCAATAGAATTAATCCAAAATTCTTCACATTAGCCCCAGGCAGACTTTTTGGACAAGGGCAAAAGGCAGACACTTCTTTCATCAAAATATAACAAGACTAGTCTCTAGACACAATCTAAAATTCTTCTCTTTTGAAACCTCTTGACCAACACAGTTCATTAAATCACACTCAGCACCACTGTCTTCCTTGCTTCTACCAGTATGGCTCATTAAGTAGTGCTTAAGGCACCCGCTGCTTTCCAAACCCAAAGTATCAAAGTCCAAATTCATCCAAATAAAAACACGGTCAGGTCTATCACAGCAATATCCCAGTCCCTTGTACAAACTTTTGTTTTAGTCAGTGTTTTCTATTGCTGTGAAGAGACACCATGACCACGGCAACTCTTACAAAGAAAACATTGAATTGTGGTGGCTTGCTTACAGTTTTAGAGGTGAGTAGATTGTCATCTTGAAGGAGAGCATGCAGATGTGGTGCTGAAGTAGCTAAGAGTGCTACATCTTGTAGGCAACAGACAGTCAACTGATAGTCACACTTCAGCATAAAAATACACCAAATACACCATCACAGTGACATACTTCATCCAAAAAGGCCACACCTCCTAATAGTGCCAATTCCTTTTGGGAACCAGTTTTTTTTCAAACCACCAACAGACCTAGAGAGGGGAATAACAAGATATATGTGATATGAAATGGGGAGTTAATTGGAGGAGAGAAAGGAGACCAACACAGAGAGGGGGCAAGGAGAGATAAATAGTACTAAAGATGTTTTAAAAGCAACATGGGGAATCATTATTTTATATTTACTTTAAATTAAATATTATATATTCATAGAGATATGAACTATCTAACAAAGCTATGGGCTGTCTAACAAAAACTCTAGTATCAGGTATGAGAAATTCCTTTTAAGTCATTGGTCAAGAGACCCCCAAACAATATAGGCTATTTATGGTGCCCCTGGTTGCTTCCCAGAGGCTAAAGGCAAATTTCTGTTGCTGGCGACACCATGTACTTTGGACACAGGATTCAGAGATGAATCTGAGCTAAAAAACTTCTCCCTGAGGACTAACTTTCATATTCCCAGGAAAGGAATGTAGTAAACAGTCCTAACTATTTGTGATGCCTGCGAATCACAAAAACAGCCAGCAGGGCAAAATAGATCTGAAGGCGCAATATTAGGAATTATATCTTAGTGGTAACAGCAAGATCCATTTGACAGGAGGAAATCAATCCTGGTACTTTAAACCAAGCCAATGGCTTATGGTTTGTATGGTCATGGATCTTAGAGAAGAACCCACTGCCTCTACTTTTCTAAACCAGTATAGTTCCCAACTGCATCCTAAACACTTAGCCTTCTAACACACACACACACACACACACACACACACACACACACACACACACACACACACACATAGCTCTTATTTCAAAGACGTCCTCCTTCCACTGAAAGAATGAATACCGTGCAGGGCTGTGGTGGCGCACGCCTTTAATCCCAGCACTCGGGAGGCAGAGGCAGTTGGATCTCTGTGAGTTCAAGACCAGCCTGGTCTACAAGAGCTAGTTCCAGGACAGGCACCAAAAACTACAGAGAAACCCAGTCTCAAAAAAAAAAAAAAAAAAAAAAAGAATGACTACCATTACAGAAAACCACAACTGAGCAAAATGGAAAGAAAAAATGACCATGGGATACCCAACCCCAAATTGAGACATCTACATTACAAGCCCTCCACCTAAGACTCAGGAAACACTGCAGAAGAAGGGGCAGAAAGACCTAAGAGCTGAAGACCCAGGAAGGCAGCTGTGGAATTATGTCTCCTAGATATTTTTAATTACTAATGTAACCTATAAATATATCTGTGTATATAAATATATAATCAGAAGAGTCTACTTAGTGTTGCTTGTATATTTGTATGTGTGTGTATATTTATTATATCTCCTCAGTATTACTGCCTAAACAAGACATAAACATTCTTGCTCCTACAACACCAGACGACATGCCAATATAGAGGGGGCAAATCTCACAAAACCCCAAACTAGACCAAGAACTATAACAATTAACAATGTATAAAAAAAAAAGGAGAACGTCTTCCTCAGGGATGAGCTCCCCAGCTGGTTATCCAATCCCAAATGTTTAGCACTAAATATATACATACATAAAAATATACACACACATACAAATATACACACACATACAAACACACACACATATAAATATACACACATACAAATATACACACACATACAAATATACACACACACAAATATACACACATACAAATATACACACACATACAAATATACACACCCATACAAATATACACACACATACAAATATACAAGCAACACTAAGTAGACTCTTCTGATTATATATTTATATACACAGATATATTTATATGTTACATTAGTAATTAAAAAAAGAGCTGGGCAGTGGAGGAACCTGCCTCTAGTCCCAGCACTTGGGAGGCAGAGGAAGGTGGATCTCTGTGAGTTCGATGCCAGCCTGGTCTACAGAGCAAGTTCCAGGACAGCCAGATACTGCAGAGAAACCCTGTTTTTCTAAATATGTTATGGCTGAGTATTTGGTGTTTTTGTGGGATGCCTAAGAGTGGGAATGGGGGTGGTCACTGACTCTTTTTTGTGGTTCTTTTTCTCAAAGTGGGTAGCCTTGTCCAGCCTTGATGTGATGCTATGCATATTACAGTAGCATATTATGCAATGTTTGGTTGATGTCTCTTGGAGGCCTGATCTTTACTGAGGGGAGATGAAGGGGGTATCATGGGGAGATGGGAGGTGGGAAGAGAGACTAATGGAGAGGACAAAGGGGAAATTGCAGTCGGGATGTAATATATGAAAGAAGAATAAAAAGAAAACAAATTTAAAAACATAGAGAAAAAAGTGATTAAAAAGAGGCTACCAATGTGAAAAGTACTTGGAGGCAGGAATGGGAAGGATTTGAGGGAGGAAATGGAGGACAGAATGATATAATTATATTTTAGTTGCTAATAAAATAACTGTTTTTGAAGGTCAAAGAATAAGAATTGAAGACCTGACGTGGTGATGTGAAGACAGAAGATGGTCAGGAGAGAAGAGAGTCCGGTTGTTTTAAGAGAGATGTCTTTGAAAGCTATCATAGAAACAGTGTCCCTCAGTTCTACTGTCACAGTGAGCCGAGTCCTTCTGGACTATGAAGGTCTATGGAAATAAATCCCTTCCCCATAGTCTCCAGAAAGCGATGTGGTCCTGCCGACATCTTGATTCCAGGTCACTGAGACTCAGAGCCGAGAAGCCAGCCATGTCTACTGTCTCCTCACCTGCAGAACACTGAGATGATAAAGGTTGGGTGGCTGAAGCGGCTGTATTTGTGGAGATTTGTTTTGGCAACAATAGAAAATGGATAAGAGAAAGGATCAAATATACACTTAGTAAATGTAAGTAAGCTAAATTACCCCATGATGAAAGCTATATGCAGTCCGGCGATGGTGGCGCACGCCTTTAATCCCAGCACTCGGGAGGCAGAGGCAGGCGGATCTCTGTGAGTTTGAGACCAGCCTGGTCTACAGAGCTAGTTCCAGGACAGGCTCCAAAACCACAGAGAAACCCTGTCTCGAAAAACCAAAAAAAAAAAAAAAAAAAAAAAAAAAAAAGAAAGCTATATGCGGAGGCTGTGCTTATCAATGCAGACAGAAACCACTGCCATGCCGGGCAGAAGCTGGAGGTGGTTAGCGCTTGCACCTTTGATCTCAGCAGCGAATTTTCTGAGTGGAATATTAAGCATGCCTATCAACAGCTCTGATGCAGCTTCCTAATTAAATGCCTACTAATTAGCTATGTGGTTCTCCTCATAGTAACAGATTAGACCAAACCATGCAGATGTTACTATTTATGAATGAAGACATCTCTTTATAACAGGAAGACTGGCAGCACCTTGCTTAGCTGTCTTGGTGGCTGAGCCACTCAGGAGCCTCAGAAATCAGGTGGGAATGGGGCCTACTTTACAAAATTAGTATCCTAAAGCAGAGGTCAGCCAGTTAGACGTGGAAATGGGCAGAATCAGCATAGGAGGCTCCTCTGACTAACGGGTGTCTTTCACAACTCCTTAGTCCTTCCTATGCAGTGTAAAAGCCGGCATGGGAAATATGCAAAAGAGTGAGTGTGATTGGTTGCCAATAAAACTCTGCTTATTGGTGCTGAAATTTGAATTTTATATCATTTTATGTGTCATGAAATATTCTTCTTTTGATGTGTTTCCAGCCTTCTAAAAATTTTTTTAAAAAAATTAAAAACTAAAAACCATTCTAGGTTTGCAGACACTACAAAAAGGAAAGAAAAAGGAAGGAAAGGCAGCAGGCTGAGTTGTCTTTCCCGTCAAATAAGCAAAGTTGTGTACTTGCACAATGGAGATTCAGATAAAACGCTGGAGAAGGGAGTCAGGGATGGGCATTCTGAGTACTCTCTGGAATCGGCTAGGAAGATCTTCTTCCCAAGGAGGGGAACTTGACTTGCCAGACCTCCAGCTTGACAAAGAACATTTATAGATTGATATTAACACATGATAATTTAATTATAGTGATATTATGAGTTGAATTCTGTCTGCCCTTAAGAAAATATGTTCAAGTCCCAGCCCGCCACTTCAGAATGGAATGTATTTAGGAATTGGTTCTTTGTGGGTAAGTCACGTTAAAGGCAATGTGGACAGTGGCCCAGCTCAGTGTCTGACGTCCTTAGCAGGAGAGGACATCTCAACTGCAGAAACAATGGAAAGAACACGGTGTGAAGACAGAGGCGGAGGCAGAGTGATGGAGCAGAGGCCCAGGCATTCCGAGGATGCCAGAGAACCTGCAGCAGCCAGGGAGGGCAGACTCTCCTTCACAGTCTTCAGAGGGAAGCAGCGTGGACACTGTGATCTAGGACTTTCTGCCTCCAGAACTGTAAAATATTAAATTTCCAGAGGTCAAGTGAGGAAAATACATACGTTTATTCCTTTCTGAGTTAGGTTTAAAAAGAGGTATTTTGGTATATCTGTTTTCTCCCCTTTAACCAAATAATTACATGCTGGTGCAAAAGGCAAAGCTAACAAATGCAGTTGTTGGCAAATGTGGGTATAGGGGATGCACTACCCATTCTGGGAAGATAAGAAGTACATCCGTGATATCCATCTTCCTCATTGTCATATCAAAAAAACTCAACAGTGAAGTCCAGTTCCTAGCTAGGAACCCATGTGTGTTGTCTAATAGAGAGTGCCCGGATAGCCAATGTAAATTAACAAATGAAATAAAATTACAGTGTGTGTAAAACTGAAGACAACTGAATATTTGCAGTAAAGCACGGGAGAAAAAATTCAATATTTTAGTTGACTTCCTGTTCTGTCACACCTCTACTTGTCTTGAGAGTTTGGTTAAATACTCTGGACAAGGGGGAAAAAAGCACCTGAAGATTAAATCCCTGTAACCGTTCTTAGAAATGTATCACAAGCAGTTCTTTGTGGTGGGGGAGCTGTGCCATGTCAAGTGCACCGATGTCTGCGGTGGTGTGAATATCCCCACCATAGCTTGAGATCTTAAGCAATGGACACTAATATATGTCAGAAGGAAAGAGATATGATGGTGAATTTCTCTCCAGTATACAAATATTGACCACAATTTATGCAACTAATGGCTTGCCTGTCATCCTTGATTGTTCAGCTAGCTATAAGAGAGGGAAGCAAAGCATCTCGATACTGGAGTTGACTGAGGTTGTCTAGACATTGCATATTTGGTTCTCCGAATTCATGGAGCTGTATTTCTCATGTCACAGATTTCTTCCCAGGATCCAATCTTAGTGTCGTTGGATAGTTTGGACTTCTGGTGATATTTTGTTTGTGCTTTCACAAATCAAGCTTGCCTAAAGATCAGAGGCCAGGCAGTAGTGGCACACACCTTTAATTCCAGGACTTGGGAGACATTTCTCTAGAACGTCATCCAACTAGAAGTAGTTTTTCTGTATCTACAATGAATCCATTCTTCCAGCGAACATGATTTGCCCCTCTCTGCACACCTGAGTTTCCTCCAGTACGTCTTTAACTACTGGGCTAAAGTATGTTTTTCAGAAGTCATGAGGTGCTCCTGCCCATATCCACAGAAATTGACTCTATTCACTGCAGAGCTCTTGTGTGATAGGGATGCTTTGAACCGTCTTCCATTCCCTGCTTGGTGTTGCTTACTATCTTGCTGTTACTCCTTGACAACTGTCTTGACTCTTACCAATAGCATTACCATCTATTTATGCTTAAAGTATAAATTCTTTATGTAAGTTCTGGGGTTCTGTGTAATTCAGAAAACTCAAAGCTATTCTTGAGACTTTGAAGTAAAGGAAAGGGTACATGATGACCTTTGCAAAGAGTAGAAGGCAGCAAGCATCTTCTCCAAACCGAAGTCTTATTTCAAAGGGGGCATCTCATCTGGATGTTACTCAAAGGTAACTTGAGTTACCTTTTCTCTGCCTGCACAGAGAAAGACTAACTGGTATGTCCTCAATGACTGGCGCTATGATAAACCCATGAATGCCTGACATTCATTGCATCTCAGTGTAAAAGAAGGGGTGAAAAGTCTGCAAGCTGCTTCCTGGAACTACTAGAGGGAGCTACTGCTATTACCACAAGGTTTTAGAGATGCTAACCTAGACAATCAAGTAAGCACTGGTCTCTGGGGCTGTCTTCTGAAAACCTCCCCAAGAAGTGATGCCTAGTCTGTCTTTGGAGAAATCTCCAAATCTGTGACAAGAAGAGATTTATATAAATAGTAGACTTTGCTTCAAGTGAGAGGCTGGGCGTGCATGCATCCTTAAACAGTCACAGTCTACACAATGAAGGGAAGTACTTTTGAATAATATCTTACATAACAACCACTGTAGGATGCAGGAATCTCTCTCTCTCTCTCTCTCTCTCTCTCTCTCTCTCTCTCTCTCTCACACACACACACACACACACACACACACACACACTCACACACAGACAGACAGACAGGACTTGATAGAAATGAATGCAACACATTTCAACGTGAAGCATTTTTAAAAGTGTATAAAGTAATAGTACCGCTTTGCATGTTAAAAAATACTATAATATTTGAAATGGAAATACAATGGAAAAGACATGGGGTTTGCTTGTAGATGTAGGTGTGTCAGCAACGTGGGGGTGAATGAGAGATGGTGCAAGGAGGGGAATCCTGAATCAGAATGGAAGGTGTGGCCCAAGATATGGAGGCGTGTGGTTTAAAACACATCGTTGTTACATATGGTGAATGAAGGTAGCTGGCAGAAGTTAGAGACGCGCATGTGTGTGCAATCTTTGCATATCACACACTTCATTTAGCTCAGTGCAGCCTTCTGTGTTCACCTAGTGTTTCTCCTGGATAAAAAGTAATGCATAAGAAAATAAGAAATTCACATTGTGCCCAAATTGTTCTCTAATGTAAGAAAATTGTGTGTTGGAATGGCTTTGAGTGTCTAAAATGTGTAGAGTAGAAATGATTATGTTTTTCTTTTCTGAATATCTATTTTCTGTAGCTTCTAGGTTATAAACAAGGTTGTCTATGATAAGAAATATAATTAGTCATAAAGGAAACCCAAATTGAAAGCCCCAAAAACTGTTTTCTGAAACCATTATGCAGAGTCTCTTCTACCCCCTTTCTTAGAGACATCCTTTGATAGAGATGTTTTGGGTCTTCATATGTCTGCATTTTCTTCTTCATAAAGAAAGAAATACTTTCAAGTGTGACAGAAATATACTCTTACTAAAATATGTATATGAGCTGTGATGGTTGAATGGGAAATCTCCCCATAGGTTCAGATATTTGAAATCTTGTTTTCAAGTTGGAGGTGCTATTTTGGGAGATAATAGAAGTTTTAGTAAGTGGAGACTTCCAGAGGCAAGTTTGGCACTGGGAATGGGCTTTGAGAGTTTATAGTGTCACTTCAGTGGCCACACCCTCTCTCTTCTCTTCTCTCTCCCTTTGTATATGTGATCAGTCAGCTTCCAGGTCAGGCTGCCATGCCTTCCGCCACGTCAATCCTTCCCTGCCATGAAGACTTCATTCCTCTGGAGCCCTAAGTTACAATAATGCCTTTCTTTTTAAAGTTGATTTTGGTCACATTATTTTATTACAGCAGCAGCAAAGTAACTAATAGTTAAACATACAGGACTGGGTATGTAGCTCATTGGGAGAATGTTTGCTTTGCATGAGCAGGCCTTGACTTTGACTCCCGGACTGAAATAACAGCACACACACACACACATGCACCATAGATATGTACGCATATATATGTATGTGTGTATCTGTATATATATGTTTGTATGTGTGTATGTGTATCTGTATATGTATATGTTTGTGTATGTATGTCTATATAAATGCATATGTGTGTGTGTGTGTGTGTGTGTGTGTGTGTGTGTGTGTCATACACACAATGGTCACCTGTCAGAACAATTACTTTTGGTGTCTTTATTTGTCCCAATTGTATAGAATGATTTAAGTACCAGAAAATGTGTTCCTATATCTTGGCTTTTCCTAAAACTAGTTGCTTGGACATTTTGATTATAAATCCTACCTATATTAAAAATCTTTTCTGGGGTCATTATGAGGAAAAAGGAAAAGAACCTAGTGTCTTGTCACCCCACCACCAGCATGCAGGGAGGTAGAAGCCAGTCTAAGGGCCTAATTTAAGACTCTGACCCCAATGTGCCATTGTTATTGGAACTTTGCTATGTATCTAAGGTTTTCTAACGTGTTCATTCAACAGACACGATGCTACTTATATTTTTAAATTTTAAGCTATATGTATTTTTGTGTGTCTCTCTGTAGTGTATGCCTATGGGTGCAAGTGTCGAAGGATTCAGGAGAGGGTATTAATACCTGGAGCTGGGGTTACAGGCTATGTGAGTTGACAGATGTAGGTGTTGGGAACTTAACTTGAGTCCTCTGCAAAAGTAGTTCATGCCTTTAACCACTAAGCCATATCTCCAGTCCTTCAATAATACTCTTAAGAAAATAAAAGTAAATATATATCAAATTACTCAGTCTGATTTCTAAACACACACAGACAGAATCAACACATATTATGAATAACAAGGTTAGAATGAGCTACATGAGACTCTTATGAGACCACAGTGTTGGCCACTTCACTGTATAGGACACAGACACATGCTCTACATGTATTCTGAATACAACTGTTTACACATGAGCTTCAAAAACACTATCAGTCTTGGTGGGGGTGGGCTATGGTCTATGTGGCCCGGCATTCTAGGCTTGAATGTAAAGCTATGTAAGTTGTGCAGAGATTCAACCAAAGTTCTTGCCCAGAGCTCTCTGGAGAGACACCGGAACTAATGTGCACACCACACCTGTTGATATGACTTCTGATGACACAAACAGAACTTCGGGTTTTCTTTTTAGAAAATATCCAATAGGAAACCAAATTGCCAATTTTGAAATTGCTTTGTCCTATTGACTTTGGGCAGCTTTGTATTTAAAGTTTTAGGTGGCTTATTTTTGAAATGTTTCCATGTTCTATAGGACTGCAAGGAGCAGATAGACCTCTGCAAAGTTATGAAACTAGAATGTGGTTAAAAGAAAGACCTTTGGTAAGACTGACATGCTAAAAGTTACCCCAGGTTCATGAAGTTTGATAAATGATAATAAGAAAACCAAAAAATTATGCAACATTGTATGTCATTGAAGAAAATGGTTCCACAAGTATAAAATGATGAGGCCATGTTGCAAGCTAAACCTCTTTCTCTAAAGGTATTTCTCTCAGATTTCCAGAGCCTACCGGAGTGGGAAGATTCACCTTGAATCTGGGCCATGCCTTCTGATGGCAATCTAAATGAAGAATACAGAAGGAAACTTGCTCTCTTTGTCTGCTTGTTCTCCGTTCCCTCAGTGTCACTGGAGCCAACCTTCTTGGAATTCTGGAGTATACTGAAGACCAGCTGAGACATCCAGCATTGTGGACTGTACAACTACTAAAATCTTGGACCTTCTGTTGGTTGATGGCCATTGATGTACTAGCCAGACCCATAGACTTTAAGCCATTCTAAAAATTTTGTATGTGTGTATGTATGTATGGAATATGTGAATATACTCATTCTATCAACTCTGTTCCTCTAAGAATCCTGGCTAATACAGTATTATAGAAAATATATTTTAAGTGGTCCAGCAGATAAAAGATCCAAATATCTTTCTTCATAGACATGAGAACTGGAGGTAATTATTTTTTTATATTTCACTAGGTGTCCTCAGAAGAAGCCATGCCAGTGGGTTAATTTTACATCACCAGCAACCTCTTCCTTTTCTTAAACTAACAAAATGTATCTCCATGTTCTGAGATTTATGAACAAATAATTTTTCATTCTAACCAAGATCTCTTGTGTACCATGTCAATTAATGTTAAGCAATTCAGAAGGTCATATCCACTGTCTTTCTCCTAGTAACCTTTTCGTTCTTTGTGCGTTCCTGAAATGTGATTAGATAGCTTGGGCTGCAAAACTGTCTATGAGCCTGAGTCACCAGCAGGTCATAGCCATGACTTCCCTGTCTGTCTGTCTTTACCTCCAGTCTCAGCCAATGACCCTTTCATTCTTGGTTCAGTTCTTCAGGCCCAGGGGAGACTTCCCATCTCTCACCCAGACCTCCTTCTCCTTGGAACTAAACTTGGATGTCTGCAATCCTTGTGTCAATGTTAGAAGGGCAAATGATCAGAAGTGCTCCTTATTTATGATGGGCAGCTCTGTGATTTAAGCTGGGAGAAGAAATTTCTTTCCTAGCACTTTGGGGATAACTGTTTCATCAGATCAATACAGTCAGAGAAAGTTAACCTCAATATTGATTGACTCTGACTGACTGGAATACAAGTTCTTACACCAGAAATGCACCAATGAAATGGCTTTATTACTAACAACACAGTCAATGAAGGCACACTAAAAATAGTCTTCAAACCTTCTGGTGCCTTCCTTTAATAAGGCTTTGATTTTTTTTTTTTTTTTTGAAAATCAGAATGCTGAACCTGTCCCTGTCTTATGGAAGGGGAAATTCAAGCTTAGAAAGATGGTGCCTCTTTTACAACCACTTGAGGAGTTTAGATGGGATCTCAAATTCAACTTATCATCCTTGGACTCTCAGAACGTCACTATGGGGCTGTGTTGTACAGAGTTGCTTGTTGGTTCTTGGCTGCTTAGCCCTGAAATAATCACACAGAAATTGTATTAATTCAATTACCGATTGGCCCATTAGTTCTAGTTTTTTTATTGGCTAACTCTTACATATTAATTTAACCTATTTTTAATAATCTGTGTATTGCCATGTGACTTTGGCTTACTGGGTAAAATTCTGTCCACCTTCAGCAGAACTACATAGCTTGTCTCTAACCCCACCTCCTTTCTTCCATTTAGTTTAATTTAGCATTCCATTTATTTTTTCCCCACCTAGCTCTGTTCCCATATAGCTCTGCTATAGGCCCAAAGCAGTTTCTTTATTAACCAATGATATTCACAGCATACAGAGGGGAATCCCACATCACCTTCCCTTTTCTGTTTAAATATAAAGAAAGATTTTAACTTTAACATACTAAAATTACATATAACAAAACAAGTATCAAGCAATAATTACAGTTACAATATTTATATCTACTTTATTTTCTTGATAACTAATAAAAACTATAACTATAAATTCTTCAAATCCAACAAAGACTGCAGAAGGATATAATATTACCTAAGTAAACAGGAAGTGCATTATAAGCAAGTTCCAAAACTCTAGAAATGACAGAGACATCTTGCTGCCTGGACAGTCACCCAAAGTTCTTCTGTACTGTTGGGGCATCCATCTTCAGCCTACAGGCCCATAGTATGCAGGAGACTTTTCCATAAAGCAGGAAATTTCAAAGACAGTCATTTTCTTTTGTGTCCTGAAGAATGTCTGGCAGACTCTTTCATGAAGCAGGAACCCTGAAGAATGGTCTCACCTTTTGGCATGATTAACAGTCATTTCTCTGTGGTCATGCATGTCCAGTTCACACAGCATACCATCAAGTACTCCAGCCAAGAGCAGTTTCTTGCCCAAATGCCTAACAAACTCCATAAGGAGCCTCTTCAGTGCCCATCTTCTTCTTGAAGTAGATTGGTACTGCCAGGAGCAGCTGTGTCTCATTGTCATGAAAAATTCTTAAACATTTTAAATGCCATATTCTGTAGGTCTCTGAAAGATTCGAAGAATATCTAACTGAAATATATCTCTATATATCTAGAAAATCTAACATGACTTCAAGCTTAACTATTATAGATGACTCTCTAGTTACCTATATTTCTTAATTATACATTGTATTTTAAAATGAGATGCACAATTGATTAAGTTATCAAACGCAGACATATATATATATATATATATATCAGTATAACAAAATTGATCTTAAATCAATAAGCCAAGAAGATCCATACCCATGAAAATCTCTATAGCATTTTCCTCTTTAAATGTAAACAAATAATTATAAACAATATTTGGGAATATGAGCATAGTTCTCTAGACTACTTCCTGCTGGTTGGGGTTGCTGTTAATCAGGTCTTTCATAGTGTATCCTGTATGCTCCGTTCTGGGGTGGAACTATGTAGGTTCAGAAAAAAGGGGATAATGATAGTGGGTAATAAAGTGAATACTTGTGAGCTATTATTTATGGATAATTTACATTGGTATATTTGTTATTTAGGTTTACAATATCTTTACACCTATGTGAAGTTATTCTGTCAGACTGAATACATGCATGTTCTGTTTCTGTTTAGGACATTTTGTATATTGATACAACTTTTAGGATATATTTCCATATTGTATTATACATTATTTTTACCTCTGATCAAGATACTTATACATTGTTTACATTTTGAGGTCATTGTCTCATTTGCTGCAAATTTGTTTACAGATATTTAATATTCTGACATGAAGTCTTAGTCTTTAAGTTATACAGGTATTAAATATTTTAGGTAAATAGTTGTTCATGTTTGTTATACATACAGTCAGATTAATTAGGTTCTTTAGATACATAGAGAGTATATTCTTCCTAGATAGGTAATCTTCAATCACTTCAAGGATCTATAGAACATGGCATTTAAGTAACTTAGGGTTCTGTTGATATGAGACATGATTGCTCCTGACAGCACCAATCTATTACCCAGAGAATGTTGAACACTGAAGACATTCCACTTGGAGTTTGTTTTCTTCTTGGCCTTTGGGCAAGGAACTGCCCATGCCTCAACCACTGACAAAATACATGGTATCTGGACTGGATAAGTAGGACACAAGGAAAAGGACTACCAGACCTTGCCAAGATAGGGTAGGATGGTTCTAAAAAATTTCCTGCCTCTGAAAATGGTCTGTCAGTTATGCTAGGCCTTAGCCAAAGTTGGCTGGTTCAACATTGCAAATGAGACTTTAGGTGATTTCTCAGGTAGCCAATTGTCTCCATCATATACTGCTTGACTCAAGTAATAGTATTTCCCTTCTCAGGCCTTTGATGGGGTTGAAGATTAGATATTTCTAGTTACCTTCCTCTTATGATTTAGCCAAGCTTATTTCTGATGCAAGACTTAGACTCTTTGGAATAGAATACTTATTAAAACATTTGTTATGTGTTCCTTGCTTAATATTGTTTATGTTGGTTGTAATTTTATACTTAATGTCTGTTCCTATTGTATATAGTTTTCTATTGGGTTTGGATAGCTCTTGTTTAGACAAAAGGGGGAAGTGATGGGGAAGCTTTGTTAACCAATTATCTTCAAGAGGTGGGACAAGTTAGGGTGTGGCATTGGTTACTTGCCTTGTTGCTGTGACAGAATACTAGACAGAGACAACATAAAGAAAGGAAGAGTTCTTTTGGTTACACTTTGAAAGGTCTATCATGGTGAGAAGGCATAGTGGAGTTCACGGTAGCTTGCAGCATCGTGGCTGCTGATTACATTACCTGTGCCGTCAGGAAAAAGACAGAAAACTGAGCCTGAATGAGGGTGGGCTGTAACCCACAAAGCCTGCTGCCAGCAACCCATTTCTTCTAGCAGGATCCCACCTCCCCAAGATTCTATTTCCTTTAATACCACCATCAGCTGGAGATTAAGTTGTGTCACTTAAGGTTCAAAACAAAGCAGATACTTAGCTTTAAAATTAATTTTAAAATATGGTCTAAATTTTATTCAATCTATGCTGTTAATGCTAAATTGTTTATTCTAGTTTTTAAAATACTGTCAAGTAAAATGAGTGAAAGGAACTAAATAATTCAAGGAATTTTCATGGTATAGAAGAACTATAGAGGGCTGGGAGATAGTTCAGTGGGTAAAGGGACTGCTGAACAAGGATAAGGACCCATGTTTGCATCTCTGGCATGCTCCAAAAGTCCAATTCTGGGGAGAGAGAGCCAAGACAGGTGGATCCACAGAACTCGGTGGACAACAGAATCAATGAGGGATATACTGTGTCTCCAAGAATAAGATAAAGAGCCAGCCAAAGAGATCCTTAGTGGATGCTGATGTCTGATTTCCATGGTCACACACCCACAATAATATGTATACTCACACCACACACAAATGCATAGATAAACATAGAAATAATTAAAGATGAAATAAAAGGACCTTCTGGCTTTCATAGTTTCCATCGAGAAGTCAGGTGTAAGTCTGATCGGGCAGCCAGAACAAACAAACCACACTCTTGCAACATGTTCCATCTTCGAAATCTGTTTTTGGAGTTGTTTTGTCCTTGAAGTTTTTGAGAGAGGGTCTTACTATGTAACTCTCAATCCTCTTGCCTCAGCCCTCTTAATACTTGGATTACGAGTGTGTGCAACCACAACCAATAAACAGCCGTTTTCTCTGAATTCCAAAAAAAAAAAAAAAAAAAAAAGATGAAATAAAAGGCAAAGCAAACAAACAGGCTTCCTAGGAGGCAAGCAAAACAAAACAATGAGCCTGGGGACAGTATCTGGTGACTATGCCAAGTGGATAAGGCCTATTCTAAACATATTTCTGGATTTCTCTAACAGAAAAGTCTAGAACTGGGAGGTGAACTGGGTGAGATGATGCTGTGGAGCTTGTGATTGCATTGAACTCCACACGTACCAGCAGATGGCAGGACCTCCTTGGTGTGCATATGAGGTCATTACCATCGTGTTAGGAAGGAATTCAGATGACATTTTAAGTTAGAAATGGACAAGACATCAAGTGTATGCATTTCACAAAGATCTTTTGGAAAGCATATTTCTATAAGCTTGTAGTCTTCTATGAAAAAGAGGACTCATCTCTATATTAATATATTTTGTATTCTAGAAAGTTAAGATATCAGACAGCATTCATGGAAATGTCTCCAGAAGACAGAAGTCCAGAGATCAAGTTTACATTTGTGTCTGATGTTTCAATACATAATCCAGTGGATTCATGTACCCCTGAGTTAATGCTGGAAGAGCCTAACCCCTTGGGTAACAATGACTCTTGGAGTGATGTGTTCTTTGAAAAGGACAGTTGGTGTTACCATAGAAACATATGGGAAGACACTGCAGTTCCTGGTTCTGCTGCTATACATGTTGATCTATACCATTCTCTTCTTCTACAGCAGCTGAAGGCTGCTCCCTCACACGCTGATAATTTATATGGTTGTTATTGCAGAAGAGGGATGGAGGATGGAATCAGACATGAGGTGGCCATTTCCTTCTCGGAGACGCCTTTCTAGGTCCCTGCAGGAGCTCTGAGCATGTTCTCTGGGCAGAGTATTTAAATAGCTGCACTGGATCTCAGTGGGTAATGTGCTTTCATGTTTGCTCTTTCCAGCAAAATAATGAGAAAGTTTAGTTTGTCTAAAGCAAAAACTATTTATATGTTATATTTTATAAATATCAACTAATTAATTTTAATGGCATGCCTTATTTTGTTTTGCAAGACAGAGTTTTGCCCTGGCTATCCTGAAACCTGTTCTGTAGACCAGACTGACCTCAAACTCATAGAGATCCACCTGTCTGGGCCTCCTGAGTTCTGGAATTAAAGATATGCCACCAAAGTCCAGCTTAATGACACGTCTTATCACAATATATTCAAAATATTATTATTTTATGTGCCATTTATCTAAAAAGTTATTACATTCTTATTTTTTTTCAGTAAGTTCTCTAAATGTATTGGCATGCAGTTTATATTTGTAGATAATCTCAAATCAAACCAGCTACCTTTAAAGTCTCTAGTATCTATCTAGTAGATTGGTCAGCACAGCTCTATCCATCAATAAGAATTACCTTTATCACCTCTGTGGTTAAAATATTACAACATAAGGGAAGAGAGATTCATCTGGTTTAAGGCCTCATGGCATTGGTGTGTTTGGTGCATGACAGTAGGCTGTAACACAAAGGTATTTCTTTACTCATGGCTGATAGGAAGCAGGGCAAGAAAGACAGGAAGGGCCAGGGTCAAAACATCCACTCGGGAATCTCTCCCAGCGATCTGCTTCCTCCAGGAAAGTCTCACCTCATAACCTCTAACAGCCACACCACCATCTAGGGACCCCGAATTCAAGACATGAGTCTGTAGGGGACAGCTCATATTCATACCATAGCATCATCCGGCAAACAGACAATTACATCCTTTGGTACCTCAACCCACTGATTCTGAAATATTTGTATATGTCACTTTTATTATTACACTCTTGAAGATTTTGAGAGCTGTTCCCTGAAACCGATCATGTCTATGCACAATGGGATGCTGAATAATGGCTTTGGATGCTAAGATTTAGAAGAAAACAAATGTGAAGAAAAGGAAATTATATAATGAGGGTGAGCAAATGAAATTATTCCACTACTACTTAGAGTATGAACTGAAAATAATTACGGTTTTAGTGAAATCATATTTCAAATTGTGGCCACCAGCAAGAATGGCTGTTGACAATTCAGCAACATTTCTGTTTTTAAACTAATACCTGTGGTAAATTAAACAAGAATTAACACAATGTCTCTGATTCGAAGAGTATAAAACTTAAAATTTTAGGGGTACTGTCTGGTTTTGTTATTTGACCTAGTTCACTCTTTGTGGGTACTACAGAAATTTGAGCCTTTTGCGATTGGGGGGGGGGGGGGAGGATGTTTGTATACATATTGCCAGTTCACAAGGTTTATGAGAGGAAGTTCATCTACACTGTCATCTTTACAGGTCTTTTGAGCTTTCCTGACAGCCAGATGCAGTCATACCAGAGAGTATGAGAAACAGCCGCGTGTGTAGGTACCAAGGTGAGTGGGAGGTCACACAGCCCCAGCAACTGCATAATGAAAGACTCCAAATGTCACGGCTGATGTTCGAGACAGGAGTCCTGAAGCTCTTCAGCTGCGTGTTTATACCCCTCGCTAAACAGCCTGAGAGGCTGCTGAGATAATATTATGGTGTATCTTTCTAAAATAGGCTTTAGATAGCACTTGCCAGAAAACGCTCTATTTTTAATTGGTTGTTTATTTATTTGGGGGAAGTGGGGAGAAATGTGTCATCTGGAAAAACCATTCCGTGGCGAGCTTTAGAGGTGAGAGGAAAGCATGCAGCCTGGGCATCTAAGATGCCAGCCGGAATGGGTCTGGATGTGTCAGTGAGTCTGGATGTGTCAGTGAGTCTGGGGGCGTCTGTTCCCTTCTGTTTGCTTTCCTATCATTCACCATTCTTGGCTAGAGAGGGTCTTTATGCTGCCCTTTGAGACCTTGTTTTAGAACCATATAGTAGACAACATCACTTGTTTCCCACACTTTTCTGGGCCTGACCACGCCCCCCATCATCATTAGTCGCTTTCGTCATGTGTCTGATCCATGGACACACAGATGACCTAATGACCTAACAGTGCTCTACTCCTTGCCTGTATCAGTTTTTTTTTCTATTGCTACCACAAAATACTCAGCAAAAGCAACTTGAGGAATGAAGGGGTTGCTTATCTAATTGCTGGATGGTACAGTTCATCATAATGAAGAAGCCAAAGCCAGAGACAGAAGTTTGAGGTAGCTGGTCATGCTGTGTCCACAGTCAGGAAGCAAAAGGTGGTAGCTGCTGGTGCTCAGAGGGCACCCTCCTTTCTAGTGCCTGGGAACCCGACCCTGGAATGACACTGCTCGCGTTTAGGGTCTGCCTTCCCACTTCAGTCAACCCAGTCTAGACAATCCCTCACAGACACGTCCAGGGGCTTGTCTAGTCAGTGATTCTGAATCCTGTCAAATAGGCTCATGACACTGACCACCACTCCACCTTTTCCATGGTGGCTTCTCCTCAGCATCTAAACTGTATTTCAGTAGAAATGCTTGCTTGTGATGCCACGGAGATGTTGGTTCAGTGATGGAAGCTTCAGATAGAAGAGGAGAGAAAGGGCGACACCAGAAGTGTGATCAGGCAGTGACTAGGCTCACAAATTAGTTCTTTCTGCTTCACCTGTTCCACTCCAGAGGCTAGAAAGAGCCCTACATTTTAGCAGCAGGATCAAGTCCACTGCTAGACATTTCCATTTGGTTATTTCTTGCTCGCTATGATGCAGAAGTCAGTGTATTTGGTTAATAAAGCCTAGTGTCATGAAGATGCAAAACTAGACATTGAACCAGGCTTTTTTTTTAATTAGTGGACATTTTAGCTACATATTTACTGAGGTAGTATGCTACTGGTTAAAACTGATGTACATAAATCATACTAAAGAAGAAAGATGGCTCATGGTGTGAAGTCATATAGCTTCATACAACATAGAATGTATAGGAAAGAGAAGAATTTTAGACGACATTTTATTAAGTTGTGTGAAAGAGATGAGATTCCCTGCATTCCCTCGCTTCTTTTATGAGATTTCAATGATGGGGCAGAGGGCAGGGGTCAGAATGCAGAGCCCTGAGATTGGCATCAACTCTCTCTCCGTGTATTCAGCAAACACTCATCGTTTTCTCTCTGTAGGTTATCAGAATTTATAGTCTACAAGATATCTGTTTCTGCTGTAATATTCCTAACTGGCCCAAACATACCTGGCCCCACTAGATTGGCCCCTTAGGGAACAAAGTGACATTTGGTCAAGGACTAGGCTTTGGGTTTCCACCATAAGCTTGTTAAAATATGGGCTTCATTCTTCCCCAAATGAACTAGAAATTCTTGAGGTGAGGACACAGGCTCAGCATTTAAACTAGCTTTCTAAACAATTCTCACACAATTTGAGAAGCCAAACTTCAGAATATTAAGGTGACCTCTTGTGCCTGGTATATGCTCATGGTGCAAGATTTGAAAGTCCCTAAAAGCTTTAAACAGGACCAGAGACCACCAACTACTTATAGGAGAATGTCCCCGCTACCTTCAACTTTCACAAAGTAGCTCATTCTCATAAAGAGCTTTCACGGGCAGCAGAATTAAGAGGTTTTGTTACACAGTAAAAAAGCTGAGAGTTGGGGGTAGGAGGTGCATCACCCTTCCTGTGATTAGTAAAAGGCAGAGTTGGGCAAGATCCTGGTTTACAGTCCACTCTCAGTGTTTCATGCAGGCATAACTCAGACAGCCAAGACGTGCCCATGGTGGCCCTGTCTGCTATCTCCCTGGCCAGCACTTACTTCACCTGGGCAAGGAGCTCTGTAGTGACACCATGTGACCCTAGATATCTCTGCTCTATGGAACTGGGTCAGCCTTTAGGTCACATGCATTGAATGATCGAAGGAAATGAAAGATGCTTCCACAAAAGAGGTAGCCTGCAGAAGGGAGACAGACAGTGAAGACCTGGTCATACTAAGGCCTATTTGAAGTATCCTGAGGCAATCATCAATGGGAAAAATCAGAGAAAAGTGGGCACCTTTATAAATACTCTCAGCCAAGCAGGGAGAAGAAAGACAAACTTCTCGAGCACTATGGTACCCGGAGACTGCCATCTACCCCATCAGCACCAGTCTTTGTATTTTACTGTAGGATCTCAGTTGTAATAGCAGTAGAGCCGGGTGTATGTGTGTAGGGGTATTCATTTCATAACAAAATAATAAAATAGCTTCCAAGTTATTCACAGGACCACAAGCAGAGTTATGATTTAAACCCAAGTCCTATCTGGTCCTCACTTACTACTCCACACTGACCCTACAGAACAACTAATGGCGGGACAAACAGAAAGAAATTTATATACAAATTAATTTTCTTAACTGTGTGCATAATTTAAATCTATACTTAATTGTAGGTGGTAGTCCTTTCTTATTTTGCATTTAATCTGTATCTAATAAACTACTTTTATCCAATACACAGCCTCCAGGAGAAGCAGCTGCAATACTGGAAGAGAGAAGAAGCATTTCTTTCTGAGCACGACACTCTTAGCAACAGGAATGTCGCTGTGCCACAGTGTGTGATGAGCTGTGTTTTCCCATCCGTCCCAGCAGGAAGACGGGCCACATTTCTACAAGAGAATCTACTGCCACCCGCCTAAAATTAGATCAGTCCACATTTATGCTTTGAGTTGGTGTCATTATCTCAGCTGCCGTGGGGGAGTTTACACTCCTAATATCTGCATATTGAGAACGGATCAGACGCGATCTTAGTAACTACAAGAGCTCGAGAAATTCACCCTTCCACGTTACTTCATTCTGGTGATGAAATTTCAAGGGGACCCTTCCAAATTCCCAGGGGGGAGGAAAGGAGTGTCTAACTGAATGCTAAGTGTGCCAGCTGGTGGCAACTCTGAGGAACACTGCTGAATCACCTCCAGCACTTACAATGGAACATGAGCCGGAGGGGCATATTGTTAACAGGTATCCCTGGATGGCTACAACAGGCCACGGTGAGTTGACAGTTTACTCCCAGGCACGCAGCTTAGGCTAGACGATGAGTATCACCAGTTGGGCACATTCCTAAGGTGGTCAGATTTTAAACACAACAAAACATTGATTCAATGTAAGAGAGGTGTCATCATGTAGTTTTCCAAATCAAATGGTAGAAAAGCATGGGACTAATTAGAAACATGGATTAGTTCCATAGCACACATGTTCATAGTCTGTCAGTACCAGCATCTACGCAGTTAACTGTGTGGAAATTAGATCAAATGTTATTTTTCAAGAACTAAAAATTCATAGTTATCCTACACTTACTAACAGACCCCATAAGAACTTCTAGAAGCCTACCCCCTGTCCCTGTATTGCTTGCTCTGATCAAATTCAGCGGAAAATAATTGCCTATTTGCCATGTACTATTTTCATTTTATCTTCCTAAAACCGGGTTTCCTCTTTGCTAACAGAGTGTGGAAAAGCTGTTCTCTGCTCACTGTTGCCTACTTTCTTTCCTTCTGTGACATTTATTTGTGAGCTGATATGCACTCCTGTGTAAATGAAACAGCCCGCCTTTATAAAGGGGTTATTTTAACAAAAATTATATCTTTTAATAGTATTTTAAAGCATGTTTAATCTTTGCCAAGCAGTGCTAAAACACAGAGGGCGTGATGTAATTTATTGAGGAGATCATCAGAGCATGATTTTCATGCTGCACTTCCTATTAGAAATCATTGCTCGCAAGGTAAAATTTGAACTCCTTTGGAAATTTTAAGGACTAAATCACTCTTGCCTCAGGAAAAAAATCAATTATTCCATTCAGTCACATTCAGACACCCATGGTACCTCCACAAAGCCTAAGGCAACAGTTTCTGTGTCTTCTGATGTTGACTTTGACCTTGATGTCGGGGATGCTGACGCCACTACAGAGTGCAGAGACTTCATGTGCAGGGTTTCCCACTGAAGGTGTCTCTCACTCCCACAGTGGCTTCCATATACTTTCACTTAAGAAGGGGAAAATTTAAGGGAGGATGAAGGCAGAGCAGAAATGTTATTGGTTTAAAATGCAAAGAGCCAGAAGTGATAATCTGATTAATTATGCTCTATTACCTTGTGTTTCCTTTTTGGTTCATTTTTCTGCATGTTCATGTGTGTGGTATACAAGTGTATATGGGCATACGTGTGTATCAGTGTGCAGCACGTGTGTGTTTTACATGCATTCATGAAAAATTCCAGAGGTTCACATCAGGTGTCTTCCCTGATAACTGATAACTGAAGCAGGGTCTTAGCCAGCCTGCTACTGGAAATCCCTTGTCTCTGCCTCTAATAGTGCAGGAATTACAGGTATGCTACCATATCCCTATGGAGTTTTCATGTGTGTTGGGGATCTAAACTCTGAACTATCTCCCTCCCCTGTGTTTCTGATGATCATTTTTATGTTTATGTTTACAAAGATTTGGGTAAAATCACTTTTTAAAATTTTACCTTGATTATATTTAATTACGTGTAAGTGTTTATCTGTATGTGGATATACGAGCGTGCGTGCAGGTGGCTAAGAGCATCAAACTCTCCTAGAGTGGGAGTTGCAGCTCATTGCGAGGGGCCAGACTTGGGTGGTGGGAACCACTTTTGAATCCTTTGGAAGAGCAGCACAAGATCTTAACTAAAGTCTCTTAATTGCAGGGCAATTTCTCCTATTGGTATAATGCATTTTAAACCACTCATGGAGTGGTTAAATGACACTCTCCAAAAACCTAGCGTTGCAAATAAACTCATATGTATTAGTGAAATCTGTTTGCATCCTTCTCCTAGGTTTCTAATTGTCCAAATCCGGTTTGCCATGTTGTAAATTATTTGTCTTTTGATTTTACTAAAGCTGAAGATTGATATGTTTTCCTTTCCTCAACAGAGAAGAATTGTTCTATGTTTATTGTACTGCCCCTTGCTTGTTTAGGCATGTTTTTCCAATGAGGCTAATAACCGACCCTTTCTCTTCAGATTGCTTATAAAGACCAACTGGTTAACATATCATTAAATTATGCACAAGGGAGCTTTTCTTGCAGAAAACACTCATCACTGATTGGTAATACTATGAGTATTAATTTTACTGCCTATGTTGTAAGACGTCATTTCTTAACGTATCCTTTCCTTAGACATAGTGTACCTCAGAAGTCTAAGGAAGATACAAATTGGAAACTGAGGCTTTGAACGGAAGTATTTTGTGAGTGCAGAAATGGTTGTGAGCTAAATCATCATAAATTGAATTGCATGAAGTCAAATTTCTATGTAAAATCTTTTTCTCAGCTTAGCTTAGACTCCAGTTTGCACGCATATTAGGAGAAGAAAGAGTGCCCTCCTCCCCGCCCTCAACACCCACTGGTTAGAGTGGGGGTGGGGAGTGGAGGGGGCTAAAGTGCTAAAGCCTTGGTTCCTAAGGGATTATATTACAGTACAGCATCCGCTTTTCAAGAGCTGTAATTTGAAGTGCTTTCAAGTCACTATCTTTTCCCTGGGCTCTCCACTCTAATCCCTTTCCGTTCATTGATGTGTAGATTCTCCCCTGCTGCCTTATCCTAACACTGTGGTCAGAAAAGGCTGCACATTCTCTTCAAGTGGTATTTGTTTGTGATCCTTTGCTATGGGTGCGAAAAAACCAATTTTCCTTCACACAAGAGGAAAAGCAAGTACTCTGGACTACACCGCCATGGGGAACTAGAGCCATCATTCACGAGAATAACAGCCCATGAGTCCCAGAGTTCAGTGGGAATGGTGGTCTAGAGCTTCATGATGGGGTGGTACTGATGTCTAGACAATGTTTTATTCAATCAGGAGCCAAAATGAAACCTGATTTAGATAATTGCACAGTTGAGCATCATGCTCAATGGTCTAAAACATTTCATAGATATTCCAAGCACTACAAATGAAATTATACTACATCGACCCTAACTGATAGTATGGTCTTATGCATCAGATATTTTATTTCTTGGTCCTTTTACCTGACATTTTTGTAGTACATTTAAAATCTGATTTTATCTGGGTCTCCTAGTTTACATTCAAGTACAAAAGCCCATTAGAAAATATTACTATTTATTTTGGGATAACCTCTAGCTCTTCATGACAAAACAATGCAATTATAGATCTTAATGTAGAGATCTATTATTCTACCTTAAAAGACTCTGTGTGGTGATGTGAATGAGAATGTCCCCCACAGATTCAGATGTTTGAAACTGCTCCACTATTGGGGTTGCTCTTTGGTTATGTTTAAAAGTGCAAACTTTTCGGGAGAAGTATATCACCGGCAGTGAGCTTTGAGGTCTCAAAAGTCATGTACCATTGCAAGTTTGCTCTCTCCCCATGCCTGTAGTTCCAGGCATGAGCTGCCAGCTTCTCGTTCCAATAAGCCATGCCGTTCCTGTGCCGTCAGGACTATAACTCTGTGGAAGTGTAGGCAACAGTAACTCCTTCCCCTCTAGCATGCCTTAGTCATGTGCTTAGCCTGGCAACAGAAAAATCACCACTAGAGTCTGATAAAGAAAAATAATGTTTTCCTTTTGAGATGATAAATGCAACTGCCTTCTTAAAGAAGTGTCTTAGAACAGAAATATCATTGCAGATTTTCGCTCTATAGAAGATTGACTCTCATGCTGAAACAGCATTCGACAAAATTCAACACCCCTTTATGATAAAAGTCTTGCAGAGATTAGGGATACAAGGGTCATACCTAAATATAATAAAAGCTATTTACAGCAAGCCGGCAGCTAACATTAAATTAAACGGAGAAAAACTCAAAGCCATCCCACTTAACTCAGGAACACGACAAGGATGTCCACTCTCTCCATACCTCTTCAATATAGTGCTGGAAGTTCTAGCAATAGCAATAAGACAACATAAGGGGATCAAGGGAATTCGTATCGGAAAAGAAGAAGTTAAGCTCTCGTTATTTGCAGATGATATGATAGTGTACATAAGCGACCCCAAAAACTCTACCAAAGAACTCCTACAGCTGATAAACACCTTTAGTAATGTGGCAGGATACAAGATCAACTCCAATTGAGGAAAGCACGTGGCTAGGATTCTTCAAATCACCCGCACAGGACATAGGAACAGACTATAAAGCTTCGAGCTGAGAGCATACTGGTAGTGATGTACTTCCTCCAGAGGGTTCTATCTTCCCCCCAGAAGCACTTCAATATGGGGAGCAGTGTGCAAAAGTTTACGGAGGCCACTTCCTGTACAATTTATCCCATTTTCCCCGGCCCCAAATGCTCATGGTCATATCATAATGCAGACTTCATTTAATCGAGCTTTACCGCTCCCCGTAGTCTTATAGTCCTTACACTGCTGAAAAACATGAAATTAAAAGTCTCTTCCATGGGTCAGACATTCTCCAGACTTCCATAAAAAACAAATTGCACACTCCAACATGGGGGTTTTGGCCCAGGGTAAAAATTCCCATTCAAAATGGGGGGAACAGTGGTTGTACATAGTGAGACCAAACCCCAGTAGGGCAAATACCAGATCATTCAGCTGCATACTTGGCATGCGGAACTCATGATGGCTGCACCTGGGTCCCAGTGGCCATGGGGCAGCCTTATCCCTGGAGCTCTATTGTTTATGATCCACGTGACCTCTCTTTTAGGCTGGTTCCAAGTGACAATGGCAACTTTCTACCCTTTCAGATACCTCACATTACTGGGATTTCTATTGTACCTGGATCATAGCTATGACATAGGCTCCAGTTTCCAAGTTGTACACACTGTTAGCTCAAGAGCTCCATGTAAAAAAAAATCTGGACACATGTTGTGTGGCCTCGGTGACTTTCTGGAACCTTGGTGCAAGTCTGTGTAAGCTCCTTGCTTACTTCACTGCATGCTTAAGATGCAACCTGGTCATCATTGGCCGGAGTGGCTCAGCCTCTGTGTGCCTTCTTGGTTGAATACTTCCCTACACAGCCATTCAGATGTCTCCATCTAAATTAACTTGCACTTTTACCTCCTTGAGCTCCTAATCGCTGGGTTACTGTTCTAGAGGCACCCACCTTTTCTGTTGTCCCTGTAAAACATACAAAAATAGCACTAATTGTTTTTTAACAACTACGACTTTATTCAAATATCCCTACCCTTACCTTCTCCAGGGTTCCAGTCCCTTCTCCCCCACCCTGCATATCTCTATCCATATCTCCAACTAAGTTCATGTTCCGTCTTTGCCTCACTGAACAATTTGCACACATTTCTGCTCTGGTTTCTGCTTTTTCTCACTGGAAATAAGGACAAATGCAATAGCCTACAACTATTTCACAGCCTAGATATGATGCTGCCTTGACATTTTCTCTCCAGACATCTTACTCCATTATTTTTTAATTAATCACATGCAAACTTTTAGGACACGAGAAAAGTACAATCAGATTCTTTGCCAAAATTCAACAATGGCCCATAGGCCAGCGCTCGGGGGAACCCTTGCTCCTCTCTGGAAGCTCGGCAGCCCACTCTGCTGTCATCTGTGCCGCCAGCATTCTTGTCTTCTGAACTCCCAGGAAGGGTCCTTTCAGATCTCTTCACAACACTCTGGACCTTGGATAGTTCGCATCTCTAAACTTTCCTACATTTCCCCACAATCGTGTACTGAATGCCTACAAACCATACAATCAGCTTCATCACAGCAATCGTCTCTACTATTGACTTTTCTTATTGCAGTGATCAAATACTTGGCAAGAAGAAATCAGAGAGAACAGAGATTGATTTTGGCTCAGAGTTTGAGAGTACAGTCCATCGTGGAAGCAAGGGGGTGGAGTTTAAGTCACTAGGATCACATAGCTGGAAATCTTTACATCTTAAAAGATCAGGAAACAGACTAGACAGAACACGGGACTGAGTTGTCACACATTGACAATCACTCCGAATGACTCACATTCTCTAATAAGGTTCTACTAAAGGTTCTTTCACAACACCCCTTCTCACACACACATACACACACACGTTCACTCACACATGTGCACACACACGCACGCGTGCACACACACACTCACACACACACACATGCTATTATTGTATGCTGGAGACCAAGTGTTAAAACACATACACCTTTAAGAAACATTTCATATTTAAACCATAGCACGTTAACACATAGCTACCTTCAAGAAGGTTCCATTTTGATTTATCTCAGCAGTCCTATTGTGTGCTCACCAATACAAAGATGTCTTACAGTTTTGAGATCTTTAATACTGTATAATTGGAAATGTGGGCTGTTATTTTTATTTATATTTCTTTAGTATAACTGGTTAATTTATAAATGTTCTTCATTCACTGTCCTTTTCTCTTAATTATTAGGGTAGTAATGCGTTGCTGAGAAAATATCAAGGCTATAACATGACATTTTATGGTTTATATTGAAAAGCTAGTCTAATTGTATGATTTTTATATTGTCATAAAAATAAATATCACTTAATTATCATGTCTATGATTTTATGCTCTCCTGCCATTATAATTCATTAGCATCTTTATTTAATTGCATATCTCCACAAAGAAGAAACTGGTGAGCAAAGGAAGTTGAAATGGTTCATTTGCAACATTTTTTTGCCAGTAAAATTAGTTGGCAGGATTCACAGCACCAAAAAGCTCTAGATGCAATTTCCTTTCTGCAAATGCACATCTGTTGACTCTCTATCCTTTCCTTAGTAATGATTTCAGGAGCTGTGCTAATAAGACTACATGACTTAATTGACATCCTGTTCTCTTATATTTTTTCTAAGAAAATCCTTTAAGGCCGTACAATCATAATCCTAACATTTAAATTATTTATGTTTCGGACTGATAGCAATGATACAAATGGGTCTGAAGAAAAAAAATCAAATCTTCCAACACCACAAAAACCCTAATGGTATTTTCTGTGTTAGTGCAGCCTAGGCACTAACGGCTGCTGAAGAATGATGACCTCATTGGTACCACTGTTAACACTGGGTCCCATCTGTGCTGTGTCAGGCTTAGTACGAATCACAGAGGCAGAGCAATGGGGCATTGTTTCTTCCTGACATTTCCCCCAAGTGACTTCTTACTACCTACTTCTAATAATTAATGCTGTTTCCTAGCCTTGTACTTCTGATTGCATATTTGAGTGGCATACACCATGCTGAACCACACTTAGGCTGATTGGCTGTCTTAAAAGTGACAGCATCACAGGAAAGGAATAAAATATTCTAAACAAGGCTGTTGATAAAGCTATGGGAACAAGAGAACCAACTTGGTATCCAGATGCAGGCACAGAAAGCTTGTCAAGAATGTTAAAATCAGTTTTTCCTCTTTTAAGAAACACAAGAGAAGGCACGATTGGTAGACAGTTCATGAAATTATAAAAGATATATTTTTAAAAGCTCATGTGCTTCTACTCAGCATTCTTATCCAAGATGGGGATGACCTTTGGAGTCTAAGTGAAAGGACACAAAATTCATAACCACAAAAATACTTCTGGAAAGATTCAGAATTACTAAAACACGTTAATTTAAACAAGCAAAGAAACATTGATTTATACATTCAACCTAAACAATATTTTAGACACAGGGTCTCATTATGAAGTCAAGGTTGACTGTGAACTCCTTGTGTAGCCCAGGTTTAACCTTGACCTCTTAATCCTCTCTCTCCCAAGTGCTGGGATTATAGGTGGGTGCCATCAAGATCCAAACAGTTCATGTTTTATGAGTTTGTAGAAAAGAAGTGAGGTTCCTTACTGACCAGTGTGCCATGTTATGATCTGGTGCAGTCCTATTTGCCACAGTATCCCTGAAAAGCATGTACTATTTGATTATTGTACACAGGAGATGACTGAGGCTCAAAGTTACATAAATTTTCAAAATTACCGTTAAATAACAATATATTCCCAACTTGAATCCAGTTATTATTTTTTTAAACTATGTCATACTGTTTTTCAAAGGAAGCATAAAAGAGGTCAACTCCACTGTAGGGGAGAAGAAACAGAAGCCTGAGTAAGAGTGTATGGAGAGGAACGCTGGTGCGGTGTGTGCAGGGATCTTAGCAGTTACTGCATCGCTACCCATTCACTGCACACAGCGCTTATTAAGTAAGGTTCACAGCTGCGGCCACTTTATAGATGATAAAACTGAGGTGCAGAAAGGAGGAGCAAAGAGCTCAAGGTCCTTCAGTTATTGCATTAATTTCCTAGGAATACAACGAAGTTCTGCTAAGTTAGTGGCTTCATACAATATGTAGCCTCTCACCTTTATAGTGATTAGAAATCAAAAAGAAAGCAACATGGGATTGATTCCCAGAACGGCCATGATGGGAAGAAGAACCGATTCCCACAAGCTGTCCTCTGATCTGCAAACATGCCCTCCCAGTCTAAACACATGAAAGTGTAAGCATTCAAGTTGTTTCCGACACAAGCAGCAGCGGCAGCAGGCTGAGAGCGGACGATGCAGGTCTTAGAGCACACAGCTAAGGCATCAGTAGGCACTTTGCATGGCCCGTAGAGGTGCTAGCGAGAATTGACAGTGTGTGTGCTGTAGTAAAACAATTTTGGTTACAGCAGAGACCAGGCAGGGATATCAGGGATGAGGCTGTATATGCAGAAGATACTCAGGGGTGTATTTGAGAAGTTAGATAAAAAGGAAAGGCTGAGGGAGCATGAGATAACGTGTTTGTGCATGGTTTACTGGAGATACAGATTTATGCTCAGTGATTAGCATGTTGCCTACTTTTAATAGAGGAAAGTTTCTAGCTTGGGAAGGGAAAGGAAGGACAATACAAAGCAAAAAGGAGAAAAAAAGGGTAAACAAACACTAACAATGCTTAAAATCTATAAGGAAGCATATTGTTTTATACACATACACATATACATATACATATACATATACATACACACACACACACACACACACATATATATATATATATATATATATATATATATATATATATATCTTAAGTAAACTTAACCGTCTAAGGGAACAATAAATTCCACTTATAGGCATAAAAAAGCTTCCTTCCATTTGTTGGTCAAGGGAGTCCAAGAGACTCACAAAACAATATGAGCTATTTCTGTTGCCTTTTGTTGCATCCCAACAGATAAACTTCTGTTATTGAAGGTACCATGCATTTTAGTCATAGGATTCAGAGAAATAACATTGTAACTGACCTGGAAGTCCAATTCCCTAGGCCTAGCTCTCATAGCATCTGAGTGTGTTATGCAAGCCATGTAACAATAAAAGCAATCTATAACTCTATCCATCTGTAAAGTCTGTGAAGCGTAGCAATGACTAGCACAGATTCGCCCAAGGGTACAATAGTGGCATCTATAGCTTGGGAATAACTAATAACCATCTAGTTGGAGTTAAAACCTGCTCAATAGGGGAAAATTCCTGGCTAGAAACTGTAAACCTGGCTAATAATCACATCTATTGTTGATTGGGCCATGGAAGCTAGAGGAGAACATACAACTGACATTTTCCTAAGCCAGTATAATTCTCATATTGTGTGTGTGTGTGTGTGTGTGTGTGTGTGTGTGTGTGTGTGTGTGTGTTTGGGGGGCAACAGACAGAGACCATTATAGAAATACACAACTGATCAAAATGTAGAGAACAACTGACTATGGTGTACTCATTCCCTATTGATATATTTATTCAAGCCTACATTGAAGGTTCCAGAAATATCATGGGGCGGAGAGAGAGTGTAAGAGTCAGAGGATCAGGATATCTGGTAGGAAACAGCAGTGTCCTCTTTATATGACAGGTAGTTGCAACAATCTTAATAATATGGTTTTGTGAGTAAGATATGAACAATGTCAACACCAGTTGACATCTCAATGTAGATGGGAGAAATCTCATGAGGACCCTGCTAGATTAAAAACTACAGGCAATTAATTTCTACCCAGAGAAGGAGAATCAACCTGATAATTATCCAATCTCACTTCTAAATGGGCAAACTTAAATGCCTTAAGCATATATACGTGGACAATTCAAAATGGACTAAGAAGGCTTTGGCTGTGGTCTCTGTGTGTGCATGTGAATGGGTGCATGTGTAAAACAAAGATAAAGAAAAGGTCATGAATTTTAGAGAAAGAGGGAGGGAGTTGGAGAGGGAAAGGGTGAATTGGAAATAATGTAACTACAATTCATATATGAAATTCTCAAAAGAAAAGTAAAAACAAATGTGTTCAAGATCAGAAAAACTTAACTGATGCCTCAATGAATGATCAAAGATGTCCTGGAATTATCTACACAGGCAATGATGAGGTCTCATCTCCTTGGTTCTAGGTGGGAGTCAGGGTATTGAAGGACCCTTGAGATTTAGTCACTACAAGTTTTGAAGCTCCCTGTGAGGCTCAAAGGGCTTGCTCTGGGAATCCTGAGTTGCTGTTTATGAAGTCTAACTTCAAATGGACAGATCACGTGAAAAGACTTCATTGAAAGAACAGCCTTACAAGTTCTCCCAGGAATGTGCTAAACTTGTGAGTAAAGACCAGCCAGGTGCCAAATGAAACCGCTGACTGATGTCTGATTAAGTTCAACTGAGGAACTTCCAAGCTATGACCTTCCTGAATTCTCGGCCTGAAAAAACAAGAGTTCTACTAAAATGGTTGTTGCTGAGGCCACTATTCTTGAGGTAGTTTGCAAAAGATAAGCAAGTTCAAATCTGTCTGTTAATATGCACATCTGGGGATGTCAGTCTATGATGTCCTGTCCTCTTGGCTCTCTGCCCACATTACTTAAATCTGTGAAAGTCTTGTGTTAATGAGTTGGTCTTGACGCTGCTCAGGTCAAGAAACCATACTTGCTTCTTTTTCAAAAGTTAAAATCCGCTTGCCCGTTAGAACAGTAGATATATTTTTATCTCATCTTGCATGAATATTTGCTACTTAAACACTAACAATGAAAGTTAAGTCGTCAATCATCAGTCAATCAGGCTATAATGAGTCAAACCACAGCCCAACAGCCTGTGCATGCTACTGTTTAATGTCACAGAGATGACCTTCAGTCCATAGAAGTCAGTTTACCACATATTATATATTTTATATTACATTTTATTGTGTATAAACAATACCAACAAAAGAATATTAATAAATTCAGTGCAGGAAGTATAATACTCAGTGTATCTGTTAATATAGCTATATCTAGAACCATTTCCTAACACTTTATGTAAAGAACATAGACAAAATACCAATAAAAGTTTTCTTTGAAATTAGGTAAAATGTATCACAAATAAGATGGAATTTACTAAATACTTTAGAGTGAATGCCAAGGATTTAAAATTTTATTTAAATTTCTTAACAAGATGTAATATTTGTGAAGTTGGATAAAACACAGTAACATGCTCCACATATACCCACATGTTTTATCAGCATAGTGAACACCTCTGTCATGTGTGAAACCATTTATTTTGATATGTTGGAAATTTGAAATAAAACCTAGATTTTTGGAGCCAACAGGAAATGAAAACTAGTTCCTCTTTTCTTTTTCCTTTTTTCAAATTTCTCCAGAATTTTGTGTGTTTGTTTTTATTTATTTTTATTCATCTATATGTGTCTGTGTGAGTGTATGCCATATGAGTGTGAACGATCATAGAAGACAGAATACTGTGGGATAATTCTTTGTACACTTTAAGATTTGTCACTTATATTGGTTTAATACAACGCTGTTTGGCCAGAAGCCAGGCAGGAAGTATAGGTGGGGACGCCAGACTAAGAGAATTCTGGGAAGAGGAAGACAGAGAGATGCAGTCACCAGTACAATGCAGAGGAAGCAAGATGAGAATGTCTTACTGAGAAAAGGTACTAAGCCACATGGCTAAGCACAGACAAGAATTATGGGTTAATTTAAGTTGCAAGAGATAGTTAATAATAAGCCTGAGTTAATAGGACAAAGAATTTATAATTACTATGTTTCTTTGGTACTGAACAGCTGTGGGATTGTGTGGGACAAAACTTCCATTTACAACAAAAGAGGGAGTTGAATGCCTTAGAGTTGAAGTTCTAGGTGATTGTGAGCCACCCCACGTGGTTTCTAGGAAAGAAACCCTGGATGCCTAGAAGAGCGATAACAGCTCTTAATTGCTGAGCTACCTCTCCAGCCCTTCTCCCTGACTTTTGATGCCATTATGTAACTGCACAGATGAGGGAGAACATGGAGTATCTGTCTTTCTGTGCCTGGCTTATTTCACTTAATGTAATTACCTCCATTTTCAGGCATGTAGCTCATAAGCAAGAAGTTTTCAGGGAGACACTTACCACTGAAAATCACGTCTTTAAAAGCTTCCTGTGAGCCAGCCACTTGAAGAAAGCCTTTTATTCAACTTACCTCACTTCAACTTTATAGCATCCCAAAGAAACACTAAAATCTACTCATTTGTTATGTGTGGAGACAAACGCCAGAGACATTATATAAATTCTCATAAATGGGAAATTAGCAGAAAAGTTCAATGTGTTCTCATATAAGGTCCTAAAGGTAGCAAATGTGATGTCTAGGACTCCAGTGAGTCCTGATCCTAATACCAGATGTTCCTCTTTACTACAAGGTAAGTCAGGGTTCAAACTCCAGCAAGTCAATTTTACTTGCTTTTCAGTGTTAAAAAAATCATTGCTTCATCCTTCCTTGTAGTAGAGTCTTCACATGTTAGCACTGAGGATTTCATGAGTAGCACCCAGAATACTGTTTAGACATTGTAGGTATGAATAATTCTTTTAATTTTTGCTTGACTTGCTTATTTATAGACTGTACTAATTTTAAATTAATTTCTTCAACAATACATATAATATATAGTCTATATAAACACTGTTCTAAATACTAAACATTTGTGGTACATGAAATAAAGACATATTACTTGTTTTAAAATCCAAGTGCAAGAAGCATTTTTATGGAAAAGTTTAAAAACTAAAGATGTGTGGAACATGCACTCTCTGCCTCAACTGTCCAGATATTCCAGTTATGCTGTGGAAGGAATTATGAAAATCATCATGGTCATAGTTTATTGTAACTTTCTTTAAAAAATAGGTGTGGTCTGATTTGGTTCATAGGTCATCCTTCATTAAGTCCTACTCAAGACTATTCAAAATGCAACTGTAGCAGGTTAGATAGACAATGTGTGGATTCTTATAGGCATGCATCGCAAGGGCCACTTTTCTTACTCTAGGAGGACCAGAGAAGGTTTCTGGTGATGTACTAAATGGGAATTTAAGTATGACTAAACATTGACAAGAGTAACTTTAGGAAGGGAAACCCAACAGGTCAAAGGGAAGAGAGATAATTACCGCCTAAGTGTGTCATGAGGACTCAATGACAATAATAGGGGCAGGCAGAAACAACAGGGAAATTGTTCTCTCTACAGGGAGTCTGGTGTTGATGCTTGATTAGATTCTCTATGTCACTAAGGACTTGATCTCTAGCCTGTGCTACCACAGTGATGTGGGAGACTCTTGGGAGGCAGGGCCTCTTCAGCCACACTCATACTGTGACAACTAATTGTGATTGTTAGTGTAATTGAACCTGGTTTCACATAAAGTGTGTACCACTAGGCACTCCTGTGAGAGTTTTCTTCGGCAAATTAACTGGTGGAGGAAGTCCCAATCAAATGTGGGCAGTACCTTCTAGTGGTGGACCAAAGAAAAGGTCTTGGAAGATTGGAAACTTTTGGTTTTTTGCTTGCTTGTCCTCATTTAAAAAGTTTTCATTTAATTTGTGTCTTTGTTTTGGTCTGTGAGTCAGAGTTTAACTATGTGAAATACGTGAACCTCTAACTCTCAGAGATCGAACTGCCTATGACTTGCAAGTGCTTGAGTTGAAGGCTTCACCTGGCCTTGCCTCAACTCCTGCTGGCAAGTTTGCCTCATTGGTGCTGCATTCCTTTGCTGACATCAGAATCAGTTTCTTCAGCTTTCAGATGTAGGCTGGAGACCAGCAGCTCTCCAGGAAGCACTCAGGGCTCAGCTCTAGACTGCGACTGTGGAGACATCCAATATCATAAACTGGAACTTCTCAATTCCAATGTCTCTACTATGAGACAGCCATGGATGGACTACCCAGACCATATCATATAGACCAATCTAAGAAGTCCCAGATATACATGTATGCGTATCTATATGTGTATATTCAGCTTACCTGTTCTGCTCTTTCAGAGAACCCTGTCTAATACAACCACCATGATGTCCTTTACCCTGCAGGCACATCACAACAGGATCAAAGAGATCATGGTCTGTTTAACCCTGCAGCAACACAAGCATTTCCTCTTCTTACCATGTTTCTCGAGTATTTTGTCACAGTGACTTGAAAGCTGCCTAGCACAGTGCTCATGGAAAGCTATTGACTACACCCCTGTGAGTGGAGAAAAAGATAAAATCACTGTTAGGTAAAAAGACAGAAACTCAATGGGCTTTGGGAACGATTTGTCCTAATCCAGAAAGCATTGGTATAAAAAACTTCAAGGGGGAATAATGGAACAGGGTAAACTGGAACAGAGGATGGAAGGATAGGCTAGAGGAGGAAATACTGGGGAAGGATAAATAATACTAAAAGCCTTTTGAAAAACTTATATGAAACCCACCCAATACTGTCGAATCACACACACACACACACACACACACACACACACACTGGAATTGCCCTGTAAGAGAACCTTAATGCCTCTACTAGATACCACGGGCTAACAATAAAATTTATAGTGCCAGGAATGGGTTACCTATTTTGATTTGCTGGCCAGTGAGGCCATATATATCACTGAACATTATAAACTGCTAACAAGGCTGTTCATTCAAAACTTGATAGTAAGATCCTATTACTGAAAACACACCATAGTTAAGCCATGGAACATGAAGATATTAAACTGGTACTGACCTGGAAACTTCATCCCTATTGGTTAACTTTCTCTGTGCTAGAAGGTCCTATGCTCACTACTGGAAGAGAAAAGTAATCATCCGTGTTATTCAGCTGTGAACCCTGTACGCTATAATACTGACTGGCCTGTAAAAAAATGCTTACTGATGCAGTAGTGATGTATGAACATCATGGGAGTAACCAACCACTTTCTGATAGGATTCATGTCTTGCATAACAAGATAAAACCCATATCTGGCACCGCTGTAGGACTCAGAATGTGTGCTTATACAGATCATGGGCCTTAGTGGAGAACATAGTGCTATTATTCTGTGAAGAAGTCATAGTATTAAACCAATTCCTAATTATGTATTATATCCATAGATTAATGCCTTCTCTTTACTCTCTTTGGAGAAGTTTTTCTTGCACTAAGTAAATGCCAACTAACTCAGAAATCCACAACTGGTCATTATGCAAAAAATAAAAGACTTATGGAATTCCCATCCTTAAATGGGTAACACAAACATTCACATACTGATGTGTGTATGTATGTATGTATGCTTGTATGTATATCACATCTTGAGGAACACTGTGGGATATAGGACAGAAAGACTAAGAATCAAGGAGATAATGACAATAAGGAGACAGTGACTTCTAGAAACATAAATATAATACAGAATGAACATATGAACTCACGGTGGATCTGATAACAAGCATCAGTCCTGTGTATGCTAAAACAAGACAAAAATCCCAGTTGAGAATGGAAGTGGGCATGATAGTCCATCACTTGCGGAGGAGCTCTTGGCAACTGATAGCTAATGGTATAGAGATAGTCAGTTTTGATTGATTTTAGCCCCTGGTAAATCAATCATGCTCTAGTGGAAGGCCACACATCCAAGAATGTATGGCCAGCACAAACTGGATTTGATGGATGCTAAAACAAAACCAAACAACAAAACCAAACAGAGTACACAGTGTTGGGTGGGTAGAGGAGGGTGATCTGAGAGGAGTTAAGGGAGGAGATGAATATGATCAGGTTTGCATCAATCATCTGGCTGATGTACACACAGAGAAAACATTCTTCTAATCTCCTCAAGCTAATATACTTCTCCATCCTTCCATAATAGAATTTTGCACATTGCTTAAAGAAAAGCCCATGTTACAGCTACCAATCCCTTGTTCTAACTTCAAGTATCAGAATATACCTGAATTGCCACCTTCTTATTTCTCCCTCCTACTCTTAGCTGTATTCCAAGCCAAATTCTCAAAAGCCAATGCAATTTAAAAATTCTTCTTGGTCACATTTGACTTAGAAAATTCATCCTTAATTGATATGGAGAAGAGAATGGAGTGGCTGTCCATCTAAAGGCTGGCAGAAAGAGAAGATGGGGAGCAGGGGTATACAAAACACGTAGTTTTCCTTCTTAATAGACTTTTAAGTTCTTAAAAATGGAAAACTCCTTAAAAAAGAAACTGATTTTATCTCCCTGCTTCCACTCTCCTACCATGTAAAGGCCAGCGTAAGCACCAGCAGAGTCACGTCACAGCAATATCCAGATGGGGTAGCAGCTAGCCTGTACTTCCCATGCTGGACTCTCGTAGTTCTGCCCAGCTTTCTATCTCTCATAGAGTTGTCAATAAATGACAAGTGAAGGCAAGTGCAGTGGCCCTCATGGAAAAATCCTTGAAGGTTTGCAGTAGCTTTCACTCTCCATAGAGGTTCTATTTCCTTCTTAAAGAAACCAAACGGAACCCATTCCACCTCGCTTCCTACAAGCCCAGTAAACACATCAAAGCCATTTGGCAGACTCTGGCTCATCCAATATTTATGAAATTAACCATAACCCAGCAGATTTGAAAATTTCAGATGCACTAACAATGGTCTCAATCATCGATCACCACAATGTCAATTCAGCCATGGCAGCAGACCAGGGCTCTAGATTGGGGGAAAGGGATTGGGAAATCTCCCCAATCCCCAAGGGGTCATTGCCCTCCCCATTGTCTCACAGCTGAGGCACTGTGCTCAAAGGTGAGAAGATGAGAATATCAGAGGTTCCCCGCCCAGGTATCTAAACTGTTTCTCTGGAATTGCCCAGGAATTAAGACAGAAATAAGAGAACAACACTTACCCTTGTTTCTTCAGTATTTACCTCAGTGATGATGGAGTCTATATTGAGCTGTTTTCTCTCAGTGAACTGAATACTTTTAGTATCTTTCCCTTTAGTTCCTGCAAACCCATTGCCAGTTTATGTGTGTGTTTCACATCCAAAGAGGAGACAGAATAATTTTAAAGGACTATGTCTATAGTTCCCCAGACAAAAATCAGAACATTTAGTGTGGTGATTTATTTCTGTTATCTAGTCACAAACCAGAGTCACCCAGGAGGAGGAAACCTCGACTGAGGGATTACCCAAATCATCCTGAACTGTGGGCATCTCTGTGGGGCATTCTTCCAGAATTAGTGATTGCTATGGCAGGGTCTAGACCACTGAGGGTGGTGCCATCTCTATGCAGGTGTTCCTGGGTTGTATAAGGAAACTGGCAGAACAAACTATGAGGAGAAAACCAGTAAGCAGTATTCCTCTATGCCGTTTGCTTCAGTTCCTGTCTCTAGGTTCCTGTCTTGGCTTCACTTGGTAATAGACTGTTACGTGTAAGTCAAGTAAACTCTTTCCTTCTCAAGTTGGGTTTGATCAGTGTTTAAACCCAGCAAAAGAGAAGCAAACTAAAATACTTAAAGAATATAAATAATTTAATGAAACTCATATTCATAATTCATATTTTTCGTATAGTTTTGCGCACATTGAAGTACTTCTTTCTACAAAAAATATTTAGGGCACAGTACATGATCCTAAATGTAAATACTACATAAATCTTATGCATACAGATAAATTGCAACTATAGTGGTTTTTATTTTCTAATTGAAATTGCAACCACCAGCTATCAAGCATGCCAAATACTCCACATAGTCAAAGAAGGTTCTCTTTCACTAACTGCCATTCTCACAAAAGGAGTCCAAAGTAAATCTATGCATTTCAAACTCAGAAAATCTTATTTAGTTTATCCATCCAGATTCACTTATAAGTACTTACAGCAAATAAAAAATGTCTTCTCCTTTAGTGGACAGATGGGAACGCACTGTAGAGAGCTGAGGTTTTGCTGAAGTAGGTTAAGCTAAGCTATACTGCTATAGCAAAATAAATATCAGATGATTGGGAATGCACAAAAGTCTCTTTCTCAAGCTGACAAGATGATTCAGCAGGAGAAAGAATGTGACACCAACCTCGAGGATTTGAGCCCAGGACCCACAAGATAGAGAGAACCAGCTTCCACAAGCTGCACTCTGACGTATGCATGTAAACTGTGGCATGCACAACCTTGTCAAACACTAAATACAAACATAACTAAATGTAATAAAACAAATGTTAGGCCTTGTTTATTCTCACTGTATTAACAGACGCGTCACAGAGAGAAAATGTCTGATGAGGATCTCAACACACATTCCCTATTCATAAGGATGAGGAACAGAAAGGAAATGCATATGTTCCACACATCCTCTTAAATATCTGTCAAGAAATGGTATTAACTACAGTGCTCACGTTCATTAGCCAGTACATGTCACAAGAGTGCCTCATGTCATAAAAATCAGTGAAGAACCTAATCACTACTACAGCTTAAGACAGGTTTTCTATTGGGAAATGAATCATTCACACACACACACACACACACATATATTAAACCCAAGTCTTAAGTATTTTAGCTGCCCTCTACAACACACACACACACACACACACACACACACACACACACACACACGAGATATACTGTTTCGAATATTAGGTTAAGGAGAGAAAGGGGCTTTAAATCAGCCCCAATGTAAGGTCATAGTTTACAACATTCATGACATTTCCCTTCTGTAGGGTGAAGAGAAGAATGACCAAGTTAACACCTGAACTCAAGTATAGATTTCCTAATTTCATTATCATGAAACAAAGAGAGTCTTGGGACAAAATTTCCAAATCAGAAGTTTTCTATGTATCGGCGTGCGAGGCAGATGAATAACCCATTGAATCCTCCCACTTGACTCGCTAGAGCTGAAATCTCTGCAGAGCTGAAGCAGATGGACACAGTATAATTCAACAATAAAGAGACTCTCCATGCCAAAAAGGAAATTTCTTATGCTTTAAGTTTTGGATGTACAGTTTATGTAGCTAAATATTCTTTTCAAAGTATTCTCTATCTCTTAGTTATATAAATTTACATAAGATTATTCCTTGTGATTCTATTCTGACAATCCAAAAGACTAGCATTATAATGTGAAGAGTTTTACACAGAATGATAACCAAAATAATGTTAATTTGGCAACCAGATGGTCAGTGACCTGTCAGCTTCATGCCACCTACAAGGATTCAGTTGGCTGAGATATGACTCGGGTCTTCAGACCACTGATGGTCTTGCTTAAAAACTAGTGGATTTCTTTCATTAGTTTTAAGAATCTTATCTTCATCATTTCTTTTCCTTCATATCCTGAAATTTGAGTCTGTATGAGTGAAACATTGAGGGAGACAAGAATGGTATTAAGAATCAGAAATATATAAGCTGACTCTTCACTGATAACTGGATATATGACAAGGCTCTGAGGTTATTAGAATAAGTAGTTTCTACTACCACAATGGCTATCACATTTTTCTATTATTTCTGAAAGCCTCTTTTGTGTCCTGTGCTCTTGTAAATGTCTGCTTAGTCTCAGGCTATGGAGGTATATTAGGTTGACATATATTTACATATGTATGAAATTTATTTAAGATGTAAATTTATAAATATATGTAAAAAGTTGAACATACTTGTAAAGAAACGCATGTAACTCCCAACCAACTAAAATAATAACTAATGGGAACCCACCTCTTAGATTCCCTGAATAGAACAGATTGGTGCCAGACTATAGAAATTTATGCTTATTCAAGTTATCTAATCAGAATTTACAAGAAGCCCATGAGACTACCCTTAACCACTGAATGCTTAACTACAGTAACTGAATATAAGGTGTCCTAACATTGGGAAAATACATAAGGAAGTTCTGCCTTGACAAGAGGATGCCAAAGAAACTAACTAAAATGGACTGACTGAATATAAGGTGTTTCCAAGCAAGAGGGCAAAAGATATTTAAAGATTACAGAAATCTTTAATAAATAAATAAATTTAAAAAAATTACACAAATTAAATTTCACAACTTTCACCCTGTCTGATGCAGAATGCTAGAGGATTCCCTCTTCCTTTCCTTCATAAACAAGTGAGCTGAATTTAGAACCAAACCTTTTGCCTACTAAGGCTAAAAACTGAGCTACAATTACTAGAGTTTGTGTTCTTGTGGCTTGTAGTATGTGAACAACAACCAACATGAGGTCTGAGAAATCAAATAAAGAACGAGTGAGTTCCAGAGGTTTTCCTCAGTTCTAACACAGAAACTTGGGCTACGTCATTCTGGGACATAGTAAAATGTTTGTAAGGGTAATCAGAACACACAATTGGCTTTTCTTAAACATTTTTCATAAAAGTGAAAAGCTGCTGTTGGCTCTAGCAAACTTCAGATGGAATGCTGCAGAGGGGTGTGGCCCTGATCAGACAGACTGTCACTTGATTCTTGCTACATCCATGATTCTCTGAGAGAAATGCATCTCTGAAAGGATTCATATGCAAGGCCCATGTGGTATATATGCCAAATGATATTCTGGTTACCATGGGAAAAGTGAGCTTTTCTTTTAAAAGAAACGACTTTGCCCTTTTGCTCAATGACATTAGCTTCTTCCTGATTCTAGTGCTTTTTTTTAGGGAAGAGATAAAATAGTATATAAGCAAATCAAAGCATCAGAGAAATGAGAAGAACCATTCCAGGAAGATGTGTCCATTCTTGGAGTGCTTCTGGGATTAGTACAATTAAGACAAATTACAAACAGGGTGATGGGGCATATATGTGCATCTTAATTGTACCACATGGTACCTATTAAGGAAGCAATTCTGAGAAGATTAAGTTAACCCTGGTTAACTGCTACAAAAATTGGCAGAGTAAAATTAATGACTCTGGGTGCTTATGGTTCCAAATGAAAGGCAACTCAGGGATTCTGAATTCTGTCAAGAGTGACACCTCTTTGGAAAAGGTGATTTTGTCATTTTCTTCTGCTTCTTCTGCATTGGGATGTTCAGGTCTTTTTGTTGTAGAACCAACCACTTGGTTCTGGTGGCATCATATTGCACTTCATTTTGTTGAATGTGTTCTTGCACATCTCTTTCTCTAACTGGTGGAGGTGGTACCTGTGGCTCTGAGAGCATTCTTCCTTCAGTTGGTGGAGGCGGTGTCGGTGTCTGGGAAGCTCTCTTTGCCCAATTGGTTCGGGCAGTATCTGGTCCTCTGGGGTGCTCTTTGTCCAATTGGTGCAGGTAGTGTCTGTGCCTCAGGGTGGGGGGGCACTGATGTCATGATGGGTGGTCATTGGGTTTGTGGGGCGGGGTGGAACTTGTAGATTGATTACAAGGTCCAACAGGAGTGGTGGTGGGGTCGTCTTTGCACAGGAGTCTTGCCTGCTGACCAGTTAGTAGGGCTGTGATGGGAAGGGAAGGCACACAGGCTGCAACCCTGGTGTTATTTTCAAATTTATCCAATATCTTGTATGATTCAGAGCAAAGTAAAGTACTATAATTTTTGGATTTATACTTCCATTCTATTTTTGGGATAGTCAAGTAAAAAATTGGGTTAGAGACATGTCAACAGAATTTGTTCCTTAGCTTAAATAATTAAAGAAGCTTTTCATCTCTCTTAGTTCTTTCTTCTGTGGGATAAATGCCTGGACAATGGAAGGCAGGAGCTCCCCGTGTTCCTACTGTGTGCCAATCTTCTCAGTTCTTTCTTCTGTGGGATGCTTGAACAATGTGAGGCAGGAGCTCCCAGTGCACCTGTCTACAGTGATGCAGTCCTTGGACTCTGGCAATAAGACTATTGGTATCATCCTGAGCTCAGTCATTTGCCAGCTATGTGAAATGGGGTATGTTTGTTCTGGTCCTTCCAAGGATCACACTAAGATGTAAATGATACTCAAGAGTCTCTGTTAAGAAACTCACAGAGCTCATATTGGCAACAAACCTAGAGGTTCAAAATCCTTAACTCCAAAGAGTGCCAGCCTGACCATCTATGAAGAAGAAAGCATTTTCAGACTTCAAAGATATGACTGTGTTTCCAAACCTCATTCTTTCCTAACAAAGAAACTAAGAAAATGAGTGCATAGACACATGACCCATGAAAGCACTGCACACATACTGTATCCTTAATCCTTTACCTAAAATGTGGGTAGGGCTTTAAGCCAATTCTTTAGATTTTCAATGAATAATTGTAATAAGTTAACTCTTTCTATGGTCCAGGCATGCATATTCTGTGAAAAGGAAGATATCACCTAATTTTCTTCATGTAGTTAAGATGTTATGACAATTTGAAAAATAGAAATTGACTTTAAATTGAAGTCTTTCATCCATTATGGAGTTTACATTGTCAATACCTGTACTAAAGGCTATATGTGACCTCAGACATAACAAATTCACTCATTCATTCATGGAGACACCAATGTCAGAGGACCTGCCAATTTTGTCCTTGCTAGGGGCTGAAAATAATAAATGAAAACACACCGTCCTGTCTCCAAGAAGCTTTCAATGCCCAGGCAGACAGGCTGCCACACAGGAACTGTAAGTGTAAAAGGCCACAGCAAACAAAAAGTCCTGAAACAGCTGCCCTCTGGCAATGTGTTTGCAAGGCTTAAAGTCAATATTTGCTATTTCTCTATTGTTGTGTTTGTTTACAGATGAAGTTCCAGAAATGACAAAAGAAACATGTAGGACTCTTGCTCTCTTGACAGCAACACATTGGAGTACTTAGTGAAAGAGAAAATACACTTCTTTTCTTCCCTCAGACCTCATTTGAATGAAATCTCAGAGATGCTAACACAGGATGGGATGGAAGTTTCTAGCAACATCCCAAGAGAATACTGTCCATTATTTAAGAAATGCTATTTCCTGATAATCCACAAAGAAACGGCCACTCGAAGCGCGGCCAGTCCTAGATACTGAGGAGGACTTCAATGACGTGATGAGGTTGGACTGTGGATGGCATTTTGCCTTTTTCCCTCAAGAATTATTTAGAGTGTCTTGGCAGGAGAGATGATAGACTTACTTAAGCCAGGATGTAAAGTTGGGAAATGCCCTTTATTTTGTTGCATAAGCTCTCTGAGCTTTAGTTTTTATTCACCAAGGTCAGAACAAAAGTGCCTAAGTCAGGATTGCTGTGTAGTTGTGGTCCTAGAGCATGCAAGGTGTTTGGCAGATAATTAATGCCCATTCCATCCTCATTCACATCACTCTTGTGCATTATCATATCATCATCCCTCTCAATTTCCTTGTTTGTTCGCGTGGCAGTGTTATTTTTAATTTTAATGTTATTGTATTTACCTATTCTTAGAGAATGTCACACATGTATACAATGTATTTTGATCCTGTTTGCTCCCTTCCTCCCCTCAAGTTCTCCTAGGCCTCCTTGCCACCCTCCAAAATTCATGCCTTTTATTTTCCACCTGTATTTTCATGGGCATAGGGTCATTTATGGAGCACAGGCAACCTACTAGATGCTATACCTTTGAAAAAAAGATCCTCCGTCCTCAGCAGCTATCAACTGCCAATACCCACAGCTACAGGAAGGACAGCAGGAATCTCTTTCTCGTCAGTGCCAAATGTTGACTGGCTTCATCATGTGCAGGGCTGTGCAAGCAAACATTTCTGTTGTGAATTTGTTAGTGACATAGTCATGTCATGTCCAGAACATTATTTTTACAGTGGTGGTCCCCAACCTTTGTCTCTTACAGTCTTTTTACCCCTTCTTCCAGGCCGTTCTCTGAGCCGTGGGGAAGGAGGTGATATAGATGTTCATAAAACTGAGCTCTCCCTCGTCATTTATTCTCTACACTTTGACTAGTTGTGAGTCAGTATGTTAACCGCCTTCACTACAATAAGAAACTTCTCTAAAGAGGGCGAGAGTTACAGAAATCAACGGGTATAAGGACAAGTAATTTAGAAGGCAGATTTATGCTATGTCTGTTCAACCAGTGTGCTTATATCTTTTCTATTAAGAGTTTCCCCCCTTTCAGCTGAATGCAGAAATTATAGAAATTCAACATATTTGTTTCAAAAACAATCCTGAAAGTGAAGTAGTTCAAAGGTCTCAGAGCTTACAGATAAAAGAGAGAAGTCTTAAGTTATCTAGTACTTAGAACACCATCTCAAATATCCACAATGAGGGTTGCAGAGATAGCCCAGCAATTGAGAGTACTTGCTGCATAGACAGCAGCCCCAGAGTTTGAACCCCAGCACGCATGTTACAAGCCCAGCATGGTCCCATGCAAGCCTGCAACTCCAGGATGAAGGGAACAGGCAAGAGGACTGGAGCTTGCTGCCTGTAGCTTCCAGCTAAGCCTAAAACTGTGAGTTCCAGGTTCAGTGAGAGACTCTGCTTCAAAGGAGTAAGGTGGAAAGCACCACATAAGGTTTACTTCTTCTTCTGTTCACACACATATACATCCCATATACCTACATCTCACACATAAGCATACTCACAGACAATAAAAAAAAAACCTCAGCAGTAAAACATGGCTGCTGATGGAATATTTTCATTTTTCAGAGATAATTCCTCAAAGTAGAATTGACACATATTGCGGACTCTGTACTGGTAAACAATTCAACATGTCTCTTTTCTCTTTTTCTTGGCTTCATTTGTTCGCTTTTTTTTGTTTTGCTTTGGGTTGGGTTTTACCTTGTTTGTTTAGGATAGTATGTCAGACATATATTCCAGGCTAATCTTGAACTCACTTTATTGCTGAGACTTTAAACTCCCAATTCTCCTGCCTCCATCTTGCAATGTCAACCCCACATCTCATCTAACCTTCAATATTTCCAAGAGTGAACACTTTTTTTTTTTTTTTTGCTCAAAGGGTAGGGACTAGGGGACCGCAGTGGGAGGACTTCCTTCTGGTGAACCCAAGACTTCTGGTAATGTGGACAGTCCTCTCTGCCACACAGAAAAACACCAGTATGTTACTTTTCAGGAACGTTAGAGGGTTAACATGGATCAATTTACAGTGAGAGCATGACAAAGATGATTAATTTTTGGGAAAGATCTGACGAGATAGAAACTCCACATCTTTTCAAATGTTTCAAACTCATGCATTTTCAGGTTGTCAATTTCCTGTCTTTGGAGAGTTTAGGTTTGAATGAATCAAGTGACAAAATCACCAGCTGCCGTTATCTGGCTAAAATACGGTATTTTCCAAGCCTGCTTTCACAAACTCAGTTTATCTCTGGAAAAAAAAAATCACATCTTGTCATATTAATTTTTATATAAAATGTGTTTCTTTTAACTATTGATGCAAAATTTCTAAACTAAAGCCAACAGCAAAATGAAGGCATTTATCAACTGTGTGTTTCCTACTTTGTAGCACAGAAGGACCCTGGTCCTGGCATTAGAGGGAAGGAAAATAAAACAAATCCATAGAATCTTCATCCAGTTTAAGATCTAATTGAGGGAGAAATTTCACAGAAAAGAGTTAGGAGGAAACAGATACAGTCATTTAAAAAACAACAAACAAACAATTTTCTACCAGTGACTCCACACATGTTCCCTAGGTATGTAGAGTAGTGCCCACAGAGGCCCAGAGGAGGGCGCCAGACTTCCTGAAGCTGCAGATAAAAGGTGTTGTGCACTACTCCACAGGGAACCAGGAACCATTCAAGTCCCCTGGAAGGCAGCAAGTGTTTCCTACCACTGGCCATCTCTCTAGCCCTGCATCATATTTCTTAGAGTGAGACCCTATTTACTGATAATATTACAAATAATTCTTAGGGAATTATTTGCAATTTTTCTGCATATTATTAAGGAGTTGTTTTCATTGTTCATACCACACCAAGCTGCTAAAATAGACATCAGTAATAGGAGCATACTCTCTTACCTAGCACGCACTGTGTGTCAGGCATTCCTCTAACCCAGGTGACACAGACTAACCCATTCGATCTTCAGCAGGCTCATGAGAGACAGGATTGTGGCCACCCTACATTAGAGTAATAGAGCTTGAAGCATATGAGGTCAAAGTGTCATTTCAGGTGCCACATGACTTGTAAGATAAGACATATGCTTTAATCCCAGCACTCGGGAGGCAGAGGCAGGCGGATCTCTGTGAGTTCGAGGCCAGCCTGGTCTACAAGAGCTAGTGCCAGGACAGGCTCCAAAGCCACAGAGAAATCCTGTCTTGAAAAACCAGAAAAAAAAAAGGACATACAAAGGTAAGACTCAGTGGCCTTTTCTAAACCATGTAATCCTTTTCTGGAATTCCAGAGGAGGGAGCTAAGAGAGATGGGGATAAAGAAAGAAGAAAGGATTTTTTTTTTTAAATCAGATCTCAGCCATCCCAAATTGGGGCCCTAACTACTAGTTTCTGCCAAAATCATATCATTGCAAAGCAAATACTAAAGTGCTTCACATGATTTTAAACATATGAATGCATAAACATGTCTTCATGTGCATAAAATAGCATAAATTTACTTGCTCAGTAGATCAGTTTCAACGACATTTTACACAAGGATAGTAACTGTGAGAAGTCTCTTATACTGTCACTACACAAACCTTTGTCTAATTAAAAAATGTGCTATTTCTTTAAATCATTATTGCACCTAATAAGGTCAAAGAAATAGAAAATGGTAGGAAGAAAAGGACTCTTTCTTTCTTCCTTTCTTTCTCTTTTATTTCTTCATTCACTTCTTTAATCTATTTCTGTTTCTTTTTCCTTTTTCTCTCTCTTTCTGTCTCTTTATCTCTCTCTTGAATTTTAGATGCCCTCTGCAACATACCTGGATTTTCTGACCTGCACAGTTTCACTTCTTTTAAGTACTTCTTTGAACTTTGAACTGGGCAACTGAGAAAAGCTGGGGCGGAAGAGGCGGTCAACCCAAGGGAAGAGCACACTGGTTGGCTGCCCAATGTCAATGGTCAACTATAAAAACACATATATAAGAAACATGTACTCAACAGGCTGTATTTAGGAATACATACGTATGCACATATACATATTTCCATGCAATACCATTATTGAAAAAGGAGCCATGAATTTGAAGAAGAGCAGGGAAGGGTGTATGGAAGGGTTTGGAAAGAGAAAAGGGAAGGGAGAAATGTAATTAGAATACAATATCAAAAACAAAAAGTAGAAAGGTAAATTTTATATTTAATGTTTAAGATGATTCCACAAAAGTTTCACATGGAGCTACTGTGATTTAGTTAATAAATCCAGTTCATTTAAAAAATGATTCTTTTTTGGTGAAAGTTGCTGAAGATTGGCCATCACTGGCATTCCCAAGCTGGCCTATGTATTTAAAGGTCTTTTGTCTTTGTTTTGAGACATTCATTGCTATAATAATTAAAATCTAATTTTTCATAGAGGACATTCCCTCCTATAATTTACAAAAAAGAAGAGCTAGGATGTCGAGGCCATAGCTGCCAGCTTTAAGATGACTATAAATTGCCTGAATGGTTCTATATGGGGTAAATACTTTCCCGGTTCATCATGCTTCGTTTCATCAGTTAGTGTGATATACTCTCCCAAATTATTACAGAATCGTCCCTCCTCACCTGTCCCCTTTCCTGGCATCTATTTCCAGCATGGGAGCTGGAATGAGACCGTTTGAACAGGCATCCCCTCCCTCTGCTCAGAACCCACCTGTGGGTCCACCATCTCAGAGCTTTTGGAGATGGAACATGCTTCAGGCTTCCCAGGCCCCACAGGACCCGGACTCTTATGAACTGTCTAACTTTAACTCCTCTGTACCCAGCCTCACTCCCCAGCAACCTCCTTGGAACGAGACCAGAGTCGAATCCTCTAGAAAGCACTGTGCTGTGAAGGGCTCTTCTGTCCACGCTGAGATGTCTGACAGCATCCTGCCATGACAGAAGTAGCCAGGTTCACTTCAGAATTTTACTTCAGTGTAATCTTCCCAGGGACTCCTTCCCTGGAAAACCTATTTCAGTTGGACCTACCAGCCAGGAGACACCTTCTTTCCTTGCTTCTTGCTCGACTTTCCCCAACTCATTCACCCCTTCTTAAATTGGATTATACAGCTGGCTGTCTTTTTGTACACTTGAGCAATTAGATCCAGGATGCTCTGCAAGCAAACTCAAGTCCTCGAAGCCGATCCCATATAACAGGCTGTAGTATTTGTGTAGAATCTACGCACATCCCTCTGTATGTCATTTCTACTTTACTTATAATCTGAATAATTATGTAGAGAAGTGGTCTTACAATATTGTTTACAGAAAATTAAAAGAGAAAAATAAAGCTTGTAGGTGTTCAGTACATTCCCCCTTTTTTTCCCAGAATATACCTTATCTGTGGTTGTTTGAATCATGGTAGTGAAATCACAGAGATGAAGACTGTGTTGACTGAACACGAGCTGTCTTTTCCTTCTGCACGGGTGGTCCCTTAGCTCTGCCTGCTGTACCCAAGACTGGTCCTCAGCACACACAGTGGTGTCAGGTAGTCATGACACTGCTCAATAGATAAACGGCATGTGAAGTGCTAACCCTACACATCACGTCTCTCGAGTAAAAGATCTTTACTTAGAGAAGAGCCATAAGGTTTACCTGAGAAGTCGAGATTCTGTGGAACTGTGGTTTTGTAAACCTGTGTGTTTGCTTATTTGCTTTAGCATTAACAATGTCCATAACTTATTTCCTGACAACTAGAGGAGATTGTCATGAAATTCTGTATGCCATTCTCCCGAATTTTCTCTTTATTTTCCTGCCAGCATTTCCTTATCCATTTATTTCCTTATACCTATCATATATCTTCGACGTAGTGTAGTGTTCATCTATATACCAGCTATCATAGCCATCATCTATCTATTAACCTACCATCTATCTACCATCTATCTTTTATCATCTATCATCTATCTATGTATCTATCTTCTATCTATCATCTATATACCAGCTATCATATCCATCTATCTATTAACCTACCATCTATCTACCATCTATCTTTTATCATCTATCATCTATCTATGTATCTATCTTCTATCTATCATCTATATACCAGCTATCATATCCATCTATCTATTAACCTACCATCTATCTACCATCTATCTTTTATCATCTATCATCTATCTATGTATCTATCTTCTATCTATCATCTATATCTACTATTTATCTAAGTTAGCTATCATTTGCTATTATCTACGTATCTAATCCATCTATAATTAATCATCTATCATTCTTTCCACCTATCAAATCTTGAATATTTTAGCAGGAAAACAGTTTGATTTACTATGCTACAGAAAAAACAGTAGGCATTAGAGTAAAAAAAAAAAAGAGCCATTTGTTATCTAGTTTGTCTTTCTGATTTTCCCTTTTGATTTGGTTTATTTCATTTCTGTGTCTCTATACACAACCCAGTCATTGATTATCCTGTCATGCTGCCAATCTATGTAAGATATCTTAGATAGTTTGAGGAAATGAGACTTACTAATGTATACTCTTAATCAAAATGATGATTTATTAGATGCTAATACAAATAAATGTGATATTTTAAGGGGGATGACTTTATTTAAATAAATGCACACATTGGAAAACAAATACTTTATGTCATATCCCTATCTCAATCTTAAAGGTAGCAAGTGTGATTCAAGATGAAAAAACTGAATTAAATTAGAAACTAGTATTTGCTAATGTTCTAATGACTTCCTAGTTGCTGTATTGTTTTTTAAAAAGCTTGAGAGTAGCCGGGCGGTGGTGGCGCACGCCTTTAATCCCAGCACTCGGGAGGCAGAGGCAGGCGGATGTCTGTGAGTTCGAGACCAGCCTGGTCTACAAGAGCTAGTTCCAGGAGAGGCTCCAAAGCCACAGAGAAACCCTGTCTTGAAAAACCAAAAAAAAAAAAAAAAAAAAAAAAAGCTTGAGAGTTTTTGCAGGACAGCATGAGCAATTTTAAGGTTAAAACTAAACAATCATTTGCAATAATGGATGGATCTAGAAAGCATCATATTGAGTGAGGTAACCCAGATCCAGAAAGAAATATTATATGGACTCACTCACTTTTAGACATAAAGCAAAGAAAAACCAGCCTACAAATCACTATCACAGAAAGCCTAGAACAATGAGGACTCTAAGAGAAACATGCATGGATCTAAACTACACGGGAAGTAGAAAAAGACAAGATCTCCTGAGTAAATTGGAAGCATGGGGACCTCGGGAGAGGGTAGAATGGGAGGGGAGTGGAGAAAAATATATAGCTCAATAAAATAAAACAAAAGGAAAAAAGGAGAAAAAGAATGAGTTGTTTTGAAGAGTAAAAAAAACAAAAAATTAAATAAAAACAAAGCAAAATAAAAAAACAAACAGAGAAACTAAGAGTTTCATGAATATGAAAAGGTCTTTTGTTTTAGGCTTGCAATGTGTAAAGGCATTATTTTACCTGGGACAATAAATATATTGACAATACTTGGTATCTTTTTATTAATGTTTTAAATATTATAGCAGGAAATATATCAAAAATGTATTTAGTTAAGTCTCAAAAATAATTTGCAATAAAATATATTATTGCTAACAATTCAGAATCACAGGGCTTTAGAAAGTCAGTGGTCTGTATTTAATTTCATGCCATGTCCATAGATACTTAGATAAGAAAGATGAACCAGTGAGCCCAACTGGAAAGTACCACATGATAGACTGATCCCGTCCGTGTCCCAGAGCAAAGTCACTATTGTGAGCAGGAACTGAACTATTTCCAGCTACTCAACTACTGGCAATTACACTAATGTCAGTGATTAGCGTGATAGTGACCACCTGGAAAGGGGGACAGCTAGGTACAGGCTCTAAAGAGCCAATCAATCTCTCTCCTCTCCTCTCTCCTCCCCTCTCCCCTCTTCTCTCCTCCCCTCTCCCCTCTCCCCTCTTCTCCCTTCTCCCCTGTCCTTGCCTCTCCCCTCTCTTCTCTTCTCCCCTCTCCTTCCCTCTCCCCTCTCCCCTCTCTTCCCTTCTACCCTCTCCTCCTCTCTCCCCACTCTCCTTCCCCCTCCCCTCCCCCTTCCTCTCTCTCTCTCTCTCTCTCTCTCTCTCTCCCTCTCTCTCTCCATTAGTAGGTCCCATTTGTCACCCATAGAGCAGAGGGTCTTTAAGATTTTAATTTATTTCCCAATTTCCACTTATCTAATGTATCATTTTCAAGAAAGTGTGGATAAATCAATAAACATTAACTCAATTAGCTGCTCTTAAAGGATTTATTCTAAAATAAGGGGAAAATAATTTGCTGCTTGTGTCTTTCACACTAATAAAATTACCAAATTGCAACAGAAACCCTAAATATTTAAAGGGAAATATTTTCTTTGTCATGACTGTTTTGGGTAATAGTGATGATAACGTGTATTCCAGATGTATATGTATACCAGCACCTCTGCTAAGTAGCTACTTTAGTCTTTGTAACAACTGCATTTGTTACTTATTACTTCCTTTCCCCCATCCAGTGAAGATTCTGAGGCCAAACAAACTCCCTAGGTGGGTGAAGGATCTCAGCCTGCCCTCCATCCCAGATGTCTTAACCCTGAGCCTGTAGATCTGCTACTAAGTGAGGCCTCAGAACTTTTCAGCTCTGTGTACAGAGAGAAGCCCAACCACGGACGAGCTCTGTGAGTGCGGACTCTCAGGTGGGTCTCGGGAGAGAGTCAAAGTGGGGCTCTTCTGAGGCTGGCATCAGCTTGCTGCTCTGACAGTCCCCTAAGGTCATGCATGCATCCAACACTGCTGTTCTTTCCTGTGGCCTTTGTGTACGCTTTCTCCTTCTTCTCCAAACAGTTTTCTATCCCTTCCATTCTACCCCCTCTTTCAGAAAGCCTGCTGTGCCTAGTAAAGTCTGCATAACTAAACCTCTCTAAGTGCCACACTAAACAGACCTCTGCTCTAATTTGTGCTTGTGTCGTATGGCTTTTCTTTTATACAGTTCGCAGCGACAGAACTGGGAGAACGCAGTGTAATTGACAGTTTCCTGTCGTCCCTTCCATAGCAGGGTCTCCAGAGAACTACGCTACAGTCTGATGGTACTAAAAACTCAAAATCAGATATGATAGTGTGGACAGATCTGAGATATGAAAAACTAGCTATGAGCAACTATGCATTTATGTTCCTAGAAGACTCTTTTAAGGGTTATACACAAAATAGTTCTAAAAATAATTTTATATGAGTTGTTAAGTGGAAACAAGACAAAATCACTTCATAGGTAACAGAATTTCAAAACATGCTCAACAAATGTGGCTCTGTAAAGGTAAATCAGAAGAATCCCAAGAGTATGATCTGAAATATCAGAATATTGTCTTCGCATACTTGCTAACAAAGTAGTATGCAGATTATAAACATTTTTGAAACAAACAAAAAATGCCCCACAATTCTTTCTATTATAAAATCTGAAACAAAGCATTTTGAGAAAATTATTTTTGTTTATACAAAATCAGTTCATTTATGTAGATAACATTGTGATTCTACATTTTATAGTGAAAATCAATAACCAAACCTTATTAAAATTATTATTTTCAAAAAATACTATCTGTAATATTTCTCCACAAAACCCCAGGATTACTCTTCTTTCGAGTCTTGGAATTGTTTATATTTGCAGCTTATAAATGATGAGGTTCCTTTGCAGGGCAGGTCTCTGGGCAGCCCTGGACTGACCTTGCTCTTTTTCTCCTCACCTTCTCATTTAACTAACTGCAGAATGTGTTGGGGAGACAACATCCTGATGAAGAAATGTCAGCACCCTCCAGAAACAGGAAATCCTTCAAAGCAGGCTGCTTTCCAGAATCCTTGTACCCTGAGAAGGTGTTCTGGGCATCGAGGGGACCAGCTGCCTTGGCTTCCACTGTCCCTTGCTGTGTGCAGACAACACCGCACTCCATGCATGGCGTACACGAGTGTCTGTATTCCTGCACTCAGAGTAAGTAGTACATGACGAGTCTACTTGACAAACATCCCTTGGGCCCAGAGTCCTCTAAAGCTTGGCTGGATGTAACCAAATGATACGTTCATCCTCGGAGGGTATGGAAGAAACCATGTCTGGAGTCAGAGCAAGCTGTCCTTACACACACAGAAAGACTGGAGTCCACCTTTCGCCTATGACAGGAATCTGTGCTGCGGATAACAATATGAGCAGACCTGGTAAGGCAAACTATTCGAAAGGCTGTCTCTCAGCAGCCCCGATTCCTTCCTTCACAGAAACCCTGCAGCACACAGAGAAGCTGCCTCTGCTGTCTGAAGGGAGAATTCATGTACTACAAAATCATGAAGCTCACATCTGTGACTCGTGGCTTACTTCTAAAAACATAAACCTATTTAAAACTTACAAAATCTGCAACTTTCTTCAACTGCCAAACCCAAACCCAGCATACTCAGGTCTGATTACTTAGAATGAGCTATTTAACTCCTGACCGTGTTGTTTAATCATCGCAGAGCCATCAAACTGTTTCTAAGCGTGGTTTTATTACTATCATTACCCTTCAGTGCCATTCGGTGGCAGGAAATGAGACTTTGTTACTCTGAGTCAGAACTCTGCACGTTGTCAGGAACAAAAGGTAAGAGGTAGTCTCATCCCTTGGAGGTCATGATCCAAGAAGCGGAACACGGCACAGACAAAATCTCCTGGCTACAAGACCAGGGAAAAACAGGAGAGTCTGACAGAAATCACAGAAGTATGGCATGAGAGCTGAGATTTAAAAAAAGCATAGGGCGTAGACAGTGTTCTAGGCTGAGGAAGCAGCGGTGGTCATAGAGGCATCAATGTGCCATGTGTGTGAAGGTGTGGCTGCAGTTAAGCCTCAGGCATCCCTGAACAAGTTAGAGAAGTGTTGCTCCTGCTCCATCCACATGCATAGATGCGGCCTAGGGCATTACTGTCTGCAGAGGGCAGAGAACATGGTCTAGCCAAGGGCTCCACCTCAATTAGACACCAGCGCTTTAGAGCCCTGCACCTCAGGAGCAGTAAGGCGTGAAGTCAGACGGAAGGGCCAGAGCTCCTCAGTGAAATGCCAAGGAGTCTGAACTAGACTTCAGACCATGAGAAGTCAGGGAGGATGTGGGTCAGGAACGACCATTCCAGACGTGGCTTAAAAGGTAATTCTTTTGGCCAAATGGAAAGTAGGCTGGAATTGGGGGAGGCAACATGAGGAAGTCCAATCAATTAGTGGCCCCTCTCACAGCCGTCTGAGATGAACAGAACCTGGACTGCAGAAGTGTATCTAGTGGCCCCAATAATGTGGAAAATGATTTAGACACGCAATAGTCAGGACTGTGCATAGGAACAAAGTGTGTGTTCAGTGGGGGCACAGGAAGCAGGCTCAGAGATTGTAACCAGAGTTCAAGACGCTGGAAGCAAGTTCCATCCCCATGCTAATGGATTTCAAGTTTGGTTGGTTTCCTGAAGGACAGCTAGCAAGATGCCGTTAAGTCGTCATGAAGCAGTGTCTTCTGGGACTCTGAAGAACTGACAGGGACCCTGGACAATAGTAAAAAAACATGGCAGTCATACCTGAGCAGAAACAGTTCAGCTCTCTAATCTGCAAAAGAGGATTAATGATGTTTTCTCATAGTATTAGCATGAAGTAACAGTAGCCAAATAGGCCCCGCCTGGAGAAGCAAGCTTTACTGGAAGCCAGGAAGCTTGGTTGTTTCCAATTCCTTCTAGCTGTTTTCTCACCACACTTGCAGAGGGGAGACTTCAAGCCCCACAGAACTAAAAACACCAACTCTCTGACCCCTCTCAGCAGACGGCTTCCCACTGCTGATGTGGAGAGTGGAGGTGAACCGTGTCCAGGCTTTGTGCATGGTCTTGGACTGTAGGGACTTCAGTTTATTTTCCCCTGGTTGTGAAGGAAATGGGATTGTGAGAAAGAAACAGGCTCAGCTAGACTGCTGTGCTGATGGGTGTGAGGAAACACCATCCCCGACAGAGGGTGTTTCAACCATAAGTGAATACAGCTTTGGGTTCTGTATCAGGGGTGAACTAACTGCGACCTCCCCCAAGTTATATTTCTGCTCACACAGAATGCTCTGTGGAGAGAGTGAAGTCACAGAGATGGGAAGACAAGCCCTCCTTCCCTTGCAAAAGCTGAGTTTGCGATGAACCCCGTTCCTCTCAAAGAAACAGGAAAGACCCATCTAGATTCTGGTTTCAAAGAAACCATGGGAAAAAAAAAAAGCCTATCTCCTCTTAGACTAGGTTGGCCTTCCCAAGTTCAAAACAGAAGGAGGCTGGACTTGGGAGGTCATCAATGTTCCTTTAATTTACAATCTATACTATGTTTCATGTCATGAAGTTTAACAAAATATCAGCACAAAGAAATGATACAAGAAAAAGTTAGCATAAATGCAAAATTTAAAAAGAGCCAAAGAAATCAAATGGAGAAGCAGTGATTTGTTTAACAATGCACATATTAACTGATATAGTCTCTTCTGAGGAAGACTCTTGAGAATTTCAGAGGTAAAGGGCAGTACACTGGCCTGGGGAAGGATAGGTTTCTCCTTAATTTATTTGGAAGATCTGCTCCAGGTGAAGAAATAGAGAAGTGGGTGGTTAAATAAGAATATAGGATGAGGTGAGCCTACTCAGACAGAGAGAAAATAAAAAGATAAGGAAGAAATTAAAGCATGTTCTTATTTATGCTAAACTGCAATGAGAAAGACAACACGGTATCTTCCAAATCTTCCTCAGCAGCAATATGGTGCCCTGACCAATCTCTTCTATACTGGAAGCACTGCATGAAGACCCTCTGACAGGCAGGCTGGGACGGCCCATAAACAGTCCAGACCTGTTATCCCGTCTTCAAGCTGATTCATTTCAAAGTACAAAAGAAAAATCCCTCATTCTTCCTTTGGGAACAAATTGTACATGTTATACTGCTAATCAAAAGAGTTTGCTGATTATTAAGTTACCCTTGTGCTAACCTGTAAAAATTTAGGGAGAGGGAGGGCATGTGTGATTATTACATTATAAATATTCTGTGGAGATTAAAACATTTATAATGGTTCCTGTGTAGAGATTGAAAAATAAAAATCAGTGCTAAAAAGCAGATTTTTCCCCTCAATTGTATTATTACCCATAATGCAGTTACTTGACTTATATAATACAATAATTTTTCACACCTGCAGAATTCATTTAAGAAATTCAATAAAACGTGCTAGGCTTTTACAGAGTCAATGGGAAATAGCAAATGCACAGTTTCCTGTCTCCTAACCTGATCATTCTTATCTTTCTCCATTGTGTACGCAGTTCGTTCCTTCTGCGGCACAGCAGATTATCAGCCATTGAAAAGCAACACTGCTTACAGGTGTTTGTCTGCTTGTGAACCAAAGAAAGCGTGCACTGAAACATGCCAGATTCCTCACTTTGAGGGAACCATGCAGGGCTTCTGCTAGCTCCTCAGAACAAAATTTCTCACTGTCGAATGAAGCAAGTCAGTCCAAGCACAAACTTGGGCTTAGAACTGCATCATAGAATGTGGCCCTGATGGATTTCTTAATCCAACCAAGTTCTGGTTGAAGCTCCTCACTCTGACACCAAAGTACAAGTCAGATAATCCCACACAAATCATTGGAAGAGAAGACCATCACTCAGAAGTGTAAACTAAAGTTTCAACATTAGAAATAAGTTTTCCGCTGAAATTTTGGTTGAGGACATTTGCCGGATGTCACCAACTAGGACAACTGCAGTTCAAGAGCCAAAGCTGTACTCGAGGTTTTATATCGATTCAGAGTTACAGCAGTGGTCAGAAGTCCTTCCTCTCCTATGCAAATACCCTGAGGTAGGTCGCAGGGAAGGATGCTGTGCCGAGATCACTCGGCTGCCCTTGGTGCTGCTGCACCATAGGCTTGAGTGTCATCTATTTAGAGTGACATCCGACACTTGTGGTTGCATCAGGAGTGACTCAATGAGACACAAGTTAAATCATGACACTCAGGGTAGCAATGACCTCCAGCATCCTGAAACACAATCCTGGGAGACTAATAAAAACATTTCATCTTTCTATTCTTGGGTAATGGAGCACTTCTCATGGATTTCCATGCTCGATCGGGTTATTGCAGGAGGTTATGTTCTGAATGGACTGAACGCCTGACTTGGGTGACAATGTCAAATCCACACTAAATTAGCAAATATGTGTCCCAGTTCACTGTATTTTCCTGCAGGGGAAGTCTTTATATTAGTCTTTATATTATAATGTGCTTAGATGGAGATGTGGCAGTGTATGCATCTGGACAGATGTGTGTACTTCAGTGACTTGTTCCTGGGGATACCTAGAGGACCTCCTTTACGTCAGGGTTAATGAAAAAACAGTAAACAATGGCTTAGGGAGAGATGTGATAAGTAACCCCCACTTCATTTATGCATTTTATAAGAAGTCAACTTAAGGATAGAAATATACATAGTCAAATATAAACAGTACACAAGTGCCCAGTATAGAATGATAGTGATGTTAGTGAGAACATCTTCATCAAGATGAAAGCAAACTTCTTCCTCTTTTCCACAGTCCACCTCTGTATCTGTTACTAGAGTTCTCTGTTGGCCACGTCCTGCTGCTTTCTTTACTCTAGAAGTCTGAAGTCAGGCCGACATACCATTCACTGAGATGCCTCAGTATTAAGTCCTTAAATTCTGATTCCGAGATACAAAGCCATCTGGTTCAGGAGACATGGGGAGAGAGAAAGCAGGAGGAGGTGCTATGCATTGTTGAGGACAGACACAGAAAGTGCCACTCATCTGCAATACCTATGTGCTGTGTGGGACACGCTTGGTGTTGAGACCTGAGGCTGTCTCTGCTCATGCAGGAATAGCTTCATTGCAGGCTACTGGTAAGCAAGGAAAATTTCCAGAAGGATTGTAACTGAGAAAGTCCCTATCAGATCTTAAAGTACCTAAAGTGGGTATGTGTGGGTAATATCCTACTCAGTATAGATTTATTTATCTTGAAGCAGGATCTTTTTATGGAGACCAGGTAACCTTTGAACATGTAATCTTCCTGCCTCAACCTCTTACTTTCTGGGATTACAAGGATGTTACTACGCCTGTCTAGGTTATTCCTAATGTCGTGAGATGTTTATAAATCTCTACTGCATATAATTGTCCCTTTCATATATAACATTAATCATTATTTTATTAACTTATATAGGAAGGAGGAGGAAACCCCAAACAGGTGAGGCTGTGTGGCCAGCTAAGTTCTTTCAGCCACTGGCAAGCTTAATCTCAGTTTACACTACATATAGTTCACATTACTGGCTCAGCACACTAAAACTGTTGATTGTCAAGGAACCCCAGTCAAATGAAATAAAATCAGCAATGCTAAAGCACTGCCTGAGACAAACATCTTCCTCATGAGTTATACTTTGTCAGCTATTTTGCTGCTATGATTTCAGTAGAACAGACTTTTAACTCAAGCAATAATTCTAGAATTGAGTGCTAATTATTTTGAAAGCATGTTTTGTCAGAAAAAACTCAGTTCAAATTGGCATACAGATGGTGGCTCCATTAAGGATGGCTTTTCTTTTGAGTTATTTAGTGATCTTTACTAAGGTCAGAGAGGTAAGTTCTTCCAAACGTAAGTACAAAATTTGTTTATAAATATTAAAGGCAACTTAAAATTATAGGATTGTAATATTTCACTAAAATCAGGTACAGCATTTTATAGAAAATATTCTCTAGCGTTGCTCGGGTAATTTAAAAAATATTTTTCTAATTCTGTTTATTTTTTGCTTTGGATTTTTATTACTACTTTATTTGAGTCATTAGTGCATGTATTTCTAGTATGCTGTCTTTTTGTGGAACAATTTGGAAGTACAGTTGAATAAAACATGAATAAGACATCTAAAGCCTTTTCTTTTTGGTTATTAAATCTGTGTACTACTTATTACAATATTCAATAAGACATTCAATACTTTATATATAACTCTTGAAATTCCATAGTAGTCATATTAATGGAGAATCTGAGAAGAGATATATTTTATGTCATATGCTTGACCTTTCTGCCAAACTTAAAAGTGGATCATTAAAAGGAACAAACTAATGATATTCAGAATAGCCTTTCCCATGTTCAGTTCTAGGTCAATTAACTGCTATATCTATACCATATTGTATGTCAGTGTGACTGGCATTGTTCTAAGCCACGCCATGCATACTAGTCTATCGGTTTTGAGGGGGAAAACGATCTGTGCACTCTGTAACATGCTGTAGACAAAGCTAAACCATGAAAATATGAACACAATGGAAAAGGCAGTTTCTAGACATCTTCTCAATGAATCAAAGCGGTTCATTCAACTGTCGGACAGGGTCTCAAGGCATTATTCCACTAGAAACCAAATTCTTCAGCACCGTCAAGATGGGTGAGCTCTCTGCGCATGCGACTGGAATTTCCTCTAAGCTCTTAGCATTTGAAGGGATTGGTTTCTTCTTCCTGTTTTAATGGGGGATCAGTCTCCAGTGTGAGCAGTTAATCAAAACATATTGTTCAAACCCGTCTAGAATCTTCCAAAGTGGAGAGTGTTAAATATTGTGACCGTTCTTCATAATACTTAGGCTGATTTAAAATAGCAGCTCATTCATTCATAAAGGCTCTTGCTTGAAATAAAACCGATCTGCTATTACTTGGGACTTCAAAGCCATAGCATTTAAATATTGCAAATGCATTCTGGCTTTTGATAATATTAATCAGTGTAGAAAGAGCTTCTTGGGATTTTAGATTAACATTGAGAATTATAATACTTATTGAGGTTTAAAAATCAAGTTTGAAGGAAGAATGAATGGCTTCATTTTGTTTTTTAAGAGATGAGAGGCTGCTTGCCAGTTAGGATTGGCTCTCTTCAGAACAACCAGAAACATCTAACCAGTCAAAGAAACAAATGAAAAACGAGTAATTCTTAGATTTTTCTTTTTTTTTCAAGAACATTCTTGGGTGCAGGGCAGCTTCTTGGTAAACATGAAAACCTGAGTCAAATTCCCAACTTTGTGGCACAAAGTGCGGGAGTGGAGGAGTGGGGGAGTGGGGGAGGGTGATCACACAAGCTATAGAGTCAACAGAGATGCCTTTCCATGCAAAAAGAAGTTACTAATAATTAGATTAGAACAACCACCAAAACAGTTGCACAAGCAGGCTTTGCTCTCACACCTCCATCAAGTTAGGATCATACTCAGCATGTAGGTTCCTCCTATTCCCCTGCCTTTCTCATCCTGATCAAATGTGGCCAAGTGAGGAGACAGGCCTTTTGCAGGCAGCCTTTGAGGAAAAACAGAGAAGGGGAATTTAGAAACAGATCATAAGAAGCAAGGAATGAGATAATTGGGACATTTGGACAAAAATCCTACTATTTTCCATCTAATCTGCTTTCTTTTTTATGAATATTTTTAACTGGGATTTTGACTACTCTGTTTGCATGGATGATGCTTTTATTTAAAAAAAAATCAAAACATGAACCTCCAAATTCACCCTCCACAGCCTGGCCACATTGTGTTCAATCTCCCAGCTCCTACTGGCGACTCTGAGCTCTTACTTTGGCTATAGTACCAGAGAACACATACTGGTTTAATTTGAACAGGGTGAATGAAGAAAGAAGAGAAGAAGATGCCGAAAGAAAAAGAGAAAGAAGACCAAGGAACACCAAAGCAGCCACTAGCTTGGTAATTAGCCCACTGTCAATCCTGGGTAAGAATTACAGACCTCCTGTCTAACTCACAAAATGCAAGGATGCAGGCTTACATGGCATCCGTTACCTTTTGAGTCCATCATTATGTAAATGTTTATTGTCACTTGGTGTTGATCACAAAGCGAGGCATCACAGAGTTACATGAAGAGTATTAGACGGCAGACCTTGGCCCTGTATGGACCCACAGGTCAACATAAGACAGTTCTAATCTTGAACTGAACAGACAACACCTGTGGTTCTATTCTAGTGCCTTTATTTTTTTTTCATTCAAAACATAAGAATAATTGATCCAGGTGCTATAATAAGAATGAGAATGTTATGGATCCTTTCTCCTTGATGAGCCCAAAGGTTTTTTTTTTTTTTTTGGTGTATTTTCTCTTTACTATTTTCGTGACTTTAAAGACCCAGACAGTAATACAGTGGGATAAGAAAGGGTATGGTTCTAAAGGAGTTATTGAACACAGAGAAAAGATCCTGACATTGACCCTGGGTCTCCAGTGGGAGGAGGTCCAGCCTGGCTTTAGGTGCTGTGTTGGGTCATGCTGCCCATGATGACCATGCAAACTATGGGGAGAAGGAGTCAAATACAGGGGCGCAGGGTGACCTCCTTTTCCCAGCTCCCTGCAACTTTAATGGAAACAATGACACCAGCGAGGGGAGAGAAAGTAATCCTAAGGAGGAAGGTTGAAGAGACTTAGACAGGCTGAGCATTTACAGCATTTTCCAGCTCCCCTCTATCTGAAAAAAAAATGTCATTCCAAATTATTCTTTATTATTTGGGTTCTTCTTTTTCCTTAGAAAAAAATTAACATTTCTCTTCAGGTGGCTGTTAACAAAACTTGCGGAAAAACAAAACACCTTTTCCAGTTAATTGCTCCCACTTCCCTTAAGCTGTTTCCTAAGAATGAAATATGGGAGAAATGAGTGGGTGAGGGGGGCAGGAGGAAGAACAAGAAAAGCAGAGGCGATAGACGAGGGAGGAGAATGAGGATAAAGAGCCACTCGGGAAAATGAGGCTGCTTTTGAAGGACAGAGGCAGAGGAAGAAGAAGATGAAGAAAGAAAGAATAAGAGGAGAAGGAGGAGGGCCAAAAGGAGAAGGGTCCAGTACTGGAAGAGAGAGGAGAGGTGAAGGGGGAAGGAAGAGAAACTCAAGAGTGGGGAAAGTGTAAGAGGTAGCACAGCCACGGCAAACGAGGGAGCTGAAGCAGAAGCAGACAAGATCTGGTGCCCACTCCTGACTCCGAGCCGTGTCTGACAAAGTTATTATGTGGCTCCCACTGCCTGGTTCCACTGAACAGAAATGTTATTTCTGTGTGCAGCTCTAATCAGGTCAGGGCTGCTTGGCACCCCGGTTCCCTACATCGCCTCAGCCTGAGATCAGTCTATCAGGCACTATTTCCTTCTATGCTCAGGCTGAGCCTATGCTGTGGTCTCTAGATATGCTAGACACTGGACTGATAGCCTTAGTCCACAGCTATCTTTAGACGTTCAGACTGCGGCCTAGGTGGTATTCAGTGAGTCTCCTTCAGAATGCAAGCGGCTGTGCACCTCTGTTCTCTACCTCAAGCCTGAAGGTACTACAGGGGACAGGACATATTTTCCTCATATCTCCTAAGCATCCCTTATATTGAAGTCCCTGTCAGTGATATTTATAGGAAATGGCCATTGCATTTCACTTGGAAAAGGCGAAATAAAGAGAGAAAAAATGGTTTGAATCTGGAAACAGACTAACTTGTTCCAGTCTGGAAGAAGTATAAGCTCAAATCTAATTCCAATCTACTGCCCAGGAAACTGACATTGAGTTAGTCCTGGCCCTTGGCCTTCAGTAGTCCTATGAAAGCAGAGCAGAGCCAGTAATCCCCTGTCACATGTGTTCAGAGATGTGTCCTAGCTGTTTTCCAGGCCTATGCGGCTGAACCCAACATTCATAAACAGCCTGTAATTTTAACTCAGGGCAGTATTCTACTTAAAGGTGAATACAGGTACCAAGATACACTGGCAGGATTTAAAGAAGACAAAACCCACCTTGCAAACATAAACGTATGCTGTAATACCAGATCATAGGTCATACTATACCACTGAGAGCTGACGGTGCTAACATTAAACACCCCTGCACATATCAGACAAGCCCCACTACTGACGCATGCTCGAAAGCCAGAGGTACCATTTTCGCCAGGCCTTTCAGACATTATGAAAAGTATGATTACAGTCCGTTGTCTTCTGTGCATATGCACAGAGGCTAATTCGTCAAATATTGGTGTTTCAAATAAACTGTGTTCTTATGCCCTTTTCTGCCTTTGTTGTTGCTGTTCTAATACACCTGAAAGTTTTTGAGCAGAGTAGCTCTTTGTGGGATACTGGAGAGCCTGTCCTCTAAGGGTCCAGTTGTTACTAACAAGATCATATCCAAATATAAGGTAGAGTGGGTCCGTAGTGAGTATGTGTATCACAGTGCATGGCTGAGCAATTGCTACTCAACTGTTGAATATGAATTCCATATCAGTGAATAGATTTTCAACTTACTATAAGTTGTCTGACAAAGATCTTTTCCTTTCATACTAGGAGTGTGAATGGAATGGCAAATAACCTTAAAGCATTCTTTTTTGGGTTTGTTTTTGTTTTCTGAGACAAGGTGTCAGCACATAGCATGGGATGACCTAGAACTAGACATATGGCCTAGGTTGATTTTAATGGCCAGCACTCTTCCTGCCTTTCCAGTCTACGTGCAAGGATTAAAGCCATGCAATGCTGTGACCAATGGTGCTTTACTTCAGAAACATTACAAATAAATCAGAAAATAAAGAAAAATTAAAAGAGGAAAACCCCAGTGTTTCCAGAGGCATGAAATTCCTGAGTTAAAAGGATTTAATTCTGGGGAGAAGGGAGGATTTTCACAAGTTTCTGCTTTAGAGGTTTGTGCACGTGGAGCCAGCGCTCAGCTGACGAAAGCAGCAGTGATTGCACAAGGAGGTCAACAGACATGCGCCCCACAGATCTCTGCCTCCTGTGTCTCCTAAGGACACAGAGCAAACCTAGCCACTTCCCATATGAGTTTCACGCACATGAAGAAGCCGGATGTACCCGTACCTAAATACATGGGGACTGGAGGGCCATCCCACTGCAGATGTAATGCAACTACCTATTCCTAAGTTACGAAAAAGCCATCCCACACAAATGCCCTCTCATCCCCCAACCAGCTCTAGAAAAGAACAAGCATTATTGCTTTTCAAGCATGTGGAAGAAGACATAAGTTTGCACTGAGCATCAGGTGGAGCTTGTTTTAAAAGCTTCAAAGCTCAGACAAAAGAGGATCAGTTTCATTAAACTACCATAGAATCAGATATAAACATTTCCATAATATTTCACCACTGAAACAGAGAGAAATGAGGACATTGAAATAAACGCAAATGCTTTATGACTGTCCTTAAGGTAGCAAAATCGCTTTCTTATTAATAATGTGGAGACAAGTGTACTATTTATAACAGCGTAAAAATTTGAAGGCCAGCGTGCATAGCTTTTATGTCTTGTTATAAGCCTATATCTATACAAAGCAAGCTTAAATAATCATTAACATATAGGGTAATAATGGTGTCTTACAATAATCCATTATCTTCCTAGAGATCAACAAATGGCTACTGCTTCTAAACATTGGAAGTCAAATATCCACCCTTGTATGGAAAACATGTTACTGACCTTGTTCTAGCACTACCTTTTTCCAGAAGGCAAGAATATATATTTGAAATATTTCCATCTCTATCACTCTACTTTAGCTACATATAAATAATGTTATGATCAAATCTATCATATTAACTTCAAATCTTCTTGATTTACCTGCTTAATTTTACACAATTGGTTAAATTCCTTCTCAAACTTTTAGTAAACATAATTCATCCCTCTGTTGCTGAAAGTCTTCTTAAAATGTTAACTTTTAAATTTGACAATACTAACTTAAATCTAGAGTTTGTTTCATTCACTTTCAAAGTCGGTCCCATATTTTCGGCGGGAACTCAAATAAGTAACTGAACACTCAGCGTGGAAGAAAGCAAGAACCTTCCTACAAAACCCCACATGGCGGACACATCGATCTCCTACATACAGGACAAGTAAGAGCAGCCCAAGGTTTCGTCACTGAAGAAAAGGGAAGAAGAAGCTAGCAAGATCATCTATCTGCCACAAAGATACATTTCCTCATTGTGTATAAAGAAAAGACTTTTTTAAAAAATTTAAAGTGCACATACTGCCCAGAAAGAAAAAATGCTTTTGGAAGTCTATCAGAAACTAACCCAGACAAACCAAACACTGTGAGAAACGATGTTCTTCTCATTTGTATAAGCTACTTTCATTATTTAAGCTGCAGATGATCCTGTAGAATGTGCATTTCTGGTCAAAGGGCTCATATGTCTATTTTATTTGTATAATCATTTGTGTTTATATAGAGAAGAAATCTGAAAATAAAAGAGTAACATAATAAACTCATATGATGGCATTTTTTCTCTCTACCCCCTCCATGTCGTCTATCAGAAAAAAATCATGGATGTTGTTTATGCTCCTGCAGCTAAAGACAGCTCCTTGTTTCCTGTCTCATTCACGCTGCAATATAGAATTGAATACATGGCATGGAAATTGACTTCCACTCGCTTTCGAAGCTCTAGATAAAATTAGACAAACAGAATCATGTATTATAACCAAACACAAAAACTGGTGACAGAAACTAATTCAGATTTGACTATATATGCAGGCACAATGAAAAACATGAATCCGTCTTAATTGTAATCAAACACTTTATAAACTCTGAGACATGACAATATCCCAGTTTTATAACCGGGAAGCATGTATCATCAATAGTTAAAACCATGCCTATTAGAGAAGACCGCAAAGGACAGGGCAACGGGTACATTGTTGACTCTGGGCTGGGTGTTACACAGTTCTCAAAACGGTTCCTTTCCCCTGTATCCGCTCCCTAAGTCCTCTGGGCCATTCTGTCTTCTCTTTGCCTGATCTTCCGCTGAACTAGGCCAGGTCTTTTGCTACTTCTAATAACAGCTCCTTCTTGACCCAAGATAAAGCGCATGCCCAGGTCTACAGGACTCTGTGACTGGGGCTCTCAGTACTTCTTCCTGCACTTCCAAACCACCACACCACGTGGTACACCAGGGAACTCAGAACGCTACCATCTGGTCCAGGTCTGTCCCTACAGACAACAATACCATTTTCTGACATCCCACAGAAAAAAATGATTATATCTGCCTACATATGATGCTGGAAAGACTTTTCCTTTATCTGTGTGGCCAGTTTGTTCCATCTTACTAAAGCAATGAAGAAAACGATACTCAGTGGAATGTGAGAGCTACACCTTTTATGACCCAAGAAAAATGCGACCCAAGGCCGTGTTTTTCATACCTTTGCAGCCACCGATGAATTCGGTTTCTCCAGCAAGTCCCAAAGTTTCTTCCTTTTCTCGGGGCAGCAGGTGTTGTCAAACTCCTCTCCCTCCCGCTCGCGCATGGTCTCTGCCTCCCGCCTCAGTTCTTCGTTCATCTGCTCTTTCTTCTGATGGTACCTGGCTTGGCAGCAGGATTCCAGGTAAATCTCATCGATGCCCCAGTAATCAAGCTCTTGGCCAAAAGAAAGCGCACACATTTCTTCCATCATGTGGAGCTTCCCTGTCCGGTAGAAGTTTAGAATCGATGTGAAAGCTCCCGGATGTCGGTCGAAGAAATACTCATTCTCATTCAGGTTGTAGTCATCGCAAACCTCCAGGAGGCTCTCGTGCGTGTTACAGTCCCGGAGCTTCCCCAAGCGCGTCCTGGGGAGCCTATCCAGAGTTCTCCACAGGACTTCGTGGTTAAGGCCCCCCACATTGATCTTCACTCTCCGAGAGCATGTTTTGCTTCGGATAATGTCTACGGGTTCTGGAGGAAGAGAAAGTGTCGACCTGGATGTCTTCCTGTTCAAGCCAGGTGGAGCCTTTTCTGCCATTTTGAACTGGACAGAACCACAGATCCAGGGTCCTTAGAGAGGAGGTCAGCTGAGGCAGGATTCCTCTGGAGCAGGAGTGTCCATGACAGCTGGGGGGAAAAAGGGCATTTAGTCATACACAGCTCTCCCACAGCGCTGCCTGTCCTGCTGGGTCACTCTGCTGCTACAGTCACGGATACCATTAATGGTCATTGTTTTTCTCCTGCAGGTATAAACCTGGGTTGTAGGAAATAAGAGGGGAAGCCACATAATGAGGTTCCCAGAGGAAGCTGTGTGCTCACTTGTCCACATCTGTAGCTTGACAAGACCCAAATGCATCACCGGTGTTGCAGAGCAGTGCAGGTGCTGATGAAGGCCCCAAAGATAAAGTCCTGGCACAGTGACGCCAGCTCTGCTGCTAACCTACCCCGCCAGGTCCTGTTCACAACATCCGTTTCAGGTGGATGACCTTCCTCATGCCCGCACCTACTCCAGTCACTGAAACCAAAGTCTGAGAGCACCTGGTCCTCTCATCTTCATGCAACTACAGACCTCTGGACATTATAACTCCTAGAAACTGCTTGCACTCTCTGCCGTTACCCAGTCCCAGCACCAAGGGCCTGAGCTAAACTCCTTGCCATCCTTGTATGTGGCACTCCAAGAGTCATTAAACTGGCCCAGCCTCTGGTGTTGGTCATCTGAGCCACTCTCACAACACAGCAACAAACACCATCTACTAAGACACAGACTTGTCCTTATTACCCTGACCTAAACCTTCAAAGGCTCTTTGTTATTGGAAGTAAAACCAAGTCAGCCATACAAGATCCTCTCCACATTCCCTACTAGTCCAAATCACTGTCTGGAAACCGTCTTCTATCTATAGGGAATATAACGCAAAATACTTAGGGATTTTAGGAACCTTGAAATGTGTGTAGATAGGTTGATAGCTGGATGTTAGATAGATAATACAGACAACTAGATATAGAAAGCTATATCATAAAATAATTTTCATATATATATACGCATACCATTTTTCTGTTTTAATTTTAATACACTAATAGAGAAATAATAATAGCTAATAGTAAAATAGAAGAACTATAATAATATGGTATATTTAACATTATCTAAAACTTCGAGAAGTCATTGTTTTTTACCGCAGCGTAGTACTCTCGAATTTTGCATGCAAATGGATGGAAATAGAAAACACTATCCTGAGTGAGGTAACCCAGACCCAAAAAGATGAATATGGATGTACTCACTCATAATTGGTTTCTAGCCATAAACAAGGGTCACGGAGTCTACAATTGGTGATCCCAAAGAAGCTAAGTAAGAAGGTGAACCAAAGGAAAAACATATAATTGTCCTCTTGGCTATGGGAAGTAGACAAAATGGCCGGGGAGAAAATTGAGATCTTGGGGGTGGGGTGGGATGGGGGTAAGGGGAGATGGGGAGAGAAAAGGGAGAAGGGGAGAATGGGGGGAACTTGGGGAAAAAGGAGGATTGGGATAAAGGAAGGTTGGATAGGGGAGCACGGAAGCACAATTCTTAGTTAAGGGAGCCACCTTAGAGTCGGCAAGAGACTTGAACCTAGAGTGGCTCCCAGATGCCCAAGCCAAGGTTCCCAGTTAGTTCCTTGGGCAGCTGAGGATAGGCAACCTGAAATGACCCTATCCTATAGCAATACTGACGAATATCTTGCATATCATCATAGAACCTTCATCTGGTGATGGATGGAGATAGAGACAGAGACCCACACTGGAGCACTGGACTGAGCTCCCAAGGTCCCAATGAGGAGCAGAAGGAGGGAGAACATGAGCAAAGAAGTCGGGACCACGAGAAGTGCACCCACCCACTGAGACAGTGGAGCTGATCTATTGGGAGCTCACCAAGGCCAGCTGGACTGTGACTGAAAAAGCATGGGATAAAACTGGACTCTCTAAGCATGGCGAACAATGAGGGCTGATGAGAAGCCAAGGACAATGGCACGGGGTTTTGAACCTACGTAAAGTGCTGGCTTTGTGGGAGCCTAGCCAGTTTGGATGTCCACCTTCCTAGAAATGGACGGAGAGGGGCGGACCTAGGACTTACCACAGGGCAGAAAACCCTGACTGCTCTTTGGACTGGAGAGGGAGGGGGAGAGGAGTGGGGGTATGGGGAGAAGGGTGGGAGGAGGGGGAGAAGGGTGGGAGGAGGGGGAGGGAAATGGGAGGCTGGGAAGAGGTGGAAACTTGTTTTTTTTTCTCCTTTTCTCAATAAAAAAATGGAAAAAAAACATTATCTAAAACTAAGGAGTTATTAATTTCTATAAATTTCCATGTAATATTTTCGGGCCTTGTTGGATCATGGTTAGCTAAAAACACAGAAAGTGAGTGGATAAAGGGAACTTTTCTTTTGTGTTGCACCAACCCTATCATGCCCACAGCACTGATTTTAGGGCTTGGCTCATTTATAGCAAATCCTGGTGGGATCTCCAACTTTTGTATTTGCTTTTGATCAATAACTGCTTGCTTTTCAAGACTTGGGCCAGATGTTACCTTCTCCAGAGGATCTTCCATGACACACATCCTCTGGGATCAAGAAACTGTGTCTCTTGTCTTCCACCATGTTACTGAAACAGTATCTTTCCGTAATGTACTGCAAGCTCCCAAGAACAAGCCCACCCTTCTTTATTTTTATGCCCTTGTCATTGAGTACTGTTCTTACACATTGGAGTGGTTTGCTTTATTAAAATAATGAGTCAATTCTTTGTTTTCCATAAGCAGCTAACAGTCAGGAAATGTATAAATGACGTTATTGGGATTGTGTGCCTGAAATGCATCTATGTGTGCAAGCTGTGCATGGTCAGAATCTGTTATTGCATGCCGAATTTGTGTCCTTTTGTTTCACATCTCTTTTCCACTGGGCACTAATGTTTAGAACACGATATTTATAGTTTTTCCCCTTGATGGTCTTGTTGTATTATCATCTGAAGCAAGAAGAATCCTCGTGGCTATTATCTTCTGAGTGATTTGGTAGAAAATCCCAGAGCTTTGAGAAACTGGCCCACAGAGCCCTCTTTGAGGTAAAGCGCCATCTTTTGCAAGTCAGTGGCTGAGACTAAGGTGAAGTGATGAACTTTGAGATCTGAGAGGTTCTTAGGGCTAAGACTTTATTGTAAGATGCACAGCAGTTTCTGCAAGGCCCAGGATTCTCCATCTGCATGTTAAGTTTATTTCTCCATCTGGAGGCCAAGTATCCTCTAAAATGAATATGTTTGCCTTCTGAAGGAAAAGTAGATGGACCATATGAGAAGGATTTTAGACGTGGGCAACAAAAAAATTGGGAGTTTTTTCAGACATACAGGAGTATTTTAAAGATACATGCACACATACACTTCCCTCATGTCTGGCCAAAAATAATGTCCATTTTACAAAAATAAAAAGGGATGATAATGATTGCTAAAGTTGTTTGAGCTTGAATTCTTCCTTTAGGAAGACAAGAATAATATCTCATCCATAAGGCATGGTATCATCATGAGTAAATGAGACCTTTTGTATAAAGGTTTCACTCTAAGAAAACACATCTAAATAAAATAAGGATATTCACAGATCTTCCTCGGGTTTGGTTTTTCAACTGCTGAACGAAAATGAATAAGAAAAAACACATTCATGTTTATTAAATGAATGCTAATCCATCTTTTACCTTTTAAGGCCTGGACTTGTGGGTCTCATTCTTTCTTTCTGTTGAAAATTAGACCTACAAATAAGAGACACTCTGTAATATGCACTGTGTTGGTACTGATGCTCACATCCACATTTTGTATCTTACTGACATTGAACTAAAAATATTTTTAAAGGAGCAGTAGCATCAACGTCAGACAAAATTAAATGAAAATATTAGGAAAAGGGCAGTTGCAGTGGTGAGCACAGATGTCTTTTCCACTGAATGACGTCACCCTGCTACTACCGTAACAACTCAAAGTCTGTTACTAGTTCACATGAACAATCAGCACTAAGGTAAGACTGCTTTGAACTTGGAGACTGTTCTATTTGCTTTTCCTTCACTGTGATAAAGCACTCACCCTGAGCAACCTGGAGAAGGAAGGGTTTATTTGGCTTGTACCTCCACATCACACTGTGTCACTGAAGAAAACCATGGAAGAACTTGAACAGAAAGCGGGAGGTAGGAGCTGAAGCAAAGACCACAGAAGAATTCTGCTTCCTGACTCATTGACTGCTTCTGCTTAGCTAGCTTCCTTCTACAACCCAGGACCACATGCCCAGGGTGGCATGATCCACTGTGAGGTCGACCCTTCTCCATCAATCAGCAGTAAAGAGAACAGTGCAGGCATAGCCATAGGTCAAGCTGATGGAGACATATTGTTCAGCTGAGATTCTCTCTCTTCCCAGGTATGTCAAGTTCACAACCATGAACAGCCATCACAAGGACAAATGAACAGAAAATGCACCTCCTCTTTTTGGAATGCCATGCCTCCTGATTAAAATAGTGTTTTAATTAATTACCTCACATATGAGGTTTATGACAAAGACAGAGAACATTAGCATGACTCTGGTAGAAACATTTCCTATCTATGATCAAAGGTCTATGTCCAAAGACCTGCCATCCTGTGATGGTATTGCTAAGAGTAAATGCTGTGTCCAAATCACCAGCACGACACCATTTACTTAAAGCTTTTGCATGCCCATGACTTACACTGAATTTTCTTTCAAAGGGCGTCTAAGTGAAAAGTGGAGAGAGGTCAGAAGACTTAGATTTCAAAATATCTACTTCACTGGTCAAGAACTTTCTATTGTAAGAAATCCCATGTTGATTACAGATCCCATAATAAAAATCAGGCTGAAACCCAATCCTCTCTTTTCAAAGAGAAGAGGGCAACCGGGGCAGAGGACGCCCTGTTGATTCAACTTCCGTCCAACTGAACATTGTCCACTGCGGCTCTTGTGGCTGTGATAAATGTCTTCATTCACCCTTGGCAGAATGTTCTGTGTGCTCCCTGATTAAAGACATCAGCTCTTGAGTAACTAGAGAATGAGAATAGTGTTCAGAGAGTCAAAAAGGTTTTCAGAATAAGCCAATAATTCAGGTACACTCCAGCGTACCAGCCCCGACAAGAGAACTTTGGAGAATACACCGGCCCGTTGTGTCTACCAGCTGGTGCCTCTCCCTACTTGCCTGTCTCCACTGCCCTACAAATTATATGTCTTGCTTCTATTCCATCCCCTGTCTTTCTAACATGCAGGTCCACTATGTCATTCAATTCAATGGGAAAACAATCACAAACACACACAAAAAAAACAGAGAATATTATTTTCAGATTTACACTGCTTCCCCCAATTTTTTTTCTGTATCTCTTTTAATATAAAGACCTCCCAAGATGAAACTATCAGATCTTATTTTGGAAGAAAACAAAATTATGTAAACCAAGCTGTTGCTATTTTTCAGGTGCTGGAGGCGGAACCCAGTGCTTGGGAGTTGGACTCACTAAAACACACACCTTATCGTTGAGGTACCACAGCCCTGACAGAACTCTATAGCCTTTCTCACTGCTTCTGACGAGATGTCACTGTGTTTCCCAACCATCGCTTAGACTCCTTAAGTTAATGTGGAGCAGCCTTCCTCCATCAGCCGCCGAAGCTGCTGGGCCCACAGGCATCTGCTGCTGTGCCTGCCCCAAGGTGCTCTCCAAGGAAAGGTGTAGAGAGCCACAGCATCTCTTTCCATTCAGGCTGACCTTTCACATTTGACCTTTCTGAGTGGGCTTTGGTTTGGTCATCCACGAGTCTATGATTCTTTGACTTCCCATGACACAGCCCGTGCTATTTCCCTGTCACTGTCATTGTCATTTGGTGGCCTTTCCCATCTTCCCCCCAATTCCTGTGTTTACCTTAAACAGGAATAAACACAGACTACCTCCAAATCAATGAAAACTCTTCTTTCCACTTCCAGCTTCCTAGCAGAAGGTGGTTTGCATATTTCACTTTAAGAGCCCTTTCATGTTTTATCACGGCTTAGACAAGACTGCATTCTGAATATCATAAAAGTTTCACTCATTTTATTTAGTGTTTGGTTAATTTTCTATACTGTGGCATTTCATTTTTAATCTATGGTCTTTTCTTCCATATTAATTTCACTTCTAACAATGAATCTGTCGGTTTCCTCCGGGTTAGGTATTGTGTCTTACCACTCCAGAGTGTTAGCAAAATTTATGTTTTTAATTTTAGTAATGCAAATGGATACAGTACTGTGTTCTCTCACATATAATTTTAGATGTGAAATTATGTCTATCATAATAATTTTACTCCAGAAAAATTAATCACATGATTCAACTCGTATATAAGTAAAATATCAAATGTAATGATTCAATACTTAAACTATAGGTGTTAAGTAACTGTAGAATTTGTACATATGTAAAATGATCAGTCATAACAGATTATATCCTTATGTCATGGATGAAATGGCAGTGAATATTCTTTCTTGGCAGGTGACATTTTGTCGTCACTGGGTTGACTGTGAAGCCTGCAGCTGATCAATCGGCCAGTGCAAAGGCACTCAACATCCCCTCATTAGTCTAAGAAGAAAGCGACTCCCCCCACAGTCAACAAGAGCAGACACTGGAGGTTACACAGCTGCAGGCTTCTCCCAGCAGTGTGGAATTAGGCTGCCACCCATGCAGGGCCAAAGCTGACAAAACACAACTTTCTGATCATGGCATCATAATTACAGCTTCAGGCTCCAGGTTTGAGGAGGAGACTTTCTTTTTTTTGCTTCGCTTTTTTTTTTCTTTTCTGCAGACTCAAAAATACTAGCATTATGTCATACTCTTGACACATCCTTAGTGTAACCAAGCAGGGTAAGACACACGTGTGATTCTGGGAGCACAAAAAGCAAATGTTTCTGAAGGTCTCAGTGACGTCTCATTTCGGTTTTGTGCTGCTGGTCCATGTTGACCAGGTATTTGCCAGCAAATGGCTTGAGGACCTCTAAGTCTTTACAGCCCATATCTAGCTATGTGGTTGCTTCTTAAAAAGTCACGTATGTTTCAAGAAGTAGATTTTTGGAGAGCTGTTTCTATTTCGGAAAGTCACAACTATTTTCTGAGGTTGATATATGGATGAAAAGACAAAATAACTGTTAGATGACAATAATACCAGTTTTAAAAATCCACTCCCTACTAAAATGCTTTAAAACACCTTTTAAAAAGGTGGGAAAAAAACATTAAAATGACAAACAACTTAAAAAAATCCATCAAACTTCTTAGCTCACAATATTCTAAACAGACTTCCTGGAACCTCTCCAGGATTCTGAAAACAAAAACAAAAACAAAACAAACAAACAAAAACCCTGAGCAAACCAGGATTACTTTGGAGCTTAGAAAGACTGCTGCATTTTCAAACTGTCCCTGGCTTCAACATGCCAGACTCCAGGAAGGACTGGGGTGATGTTGTTTGCTGAGTCCAGGGGGCCACCTCTCTTCTGTAATCAATGGCCACTCATGTTTCTGTGACCCTCAGTTTTAGCACAACTATTTACTCTTTTGTTAAAAACAAAAAAGAAAAAAAAAAACCTAGACCTTTTCCCCCTTGCTATAAGTGATATGATGCTTTTTTTAGATGCACTCAAATGGATCCCCAAAGCTTGGCCTTTTGTGGTCACAGGATGCGTTGTGCTGCAGTCAGAAGGGGGGAAAGGTATTAAAGAAGTTGTAATATGAGTATTTTTCAATAACACAGACGTCCCCATATCTATAAATAAATTATTTCATTTAGACACCCTTTTCTTCACTAGAATACAAAATCATCTAAAGAATTAGACCATGTATGCATGTGTTTGCTATAATTAGAGCATAAAGGTTCTAGACTTATATTTAGAACAATGGTCTTTTTAATGTTTCTTTAAATATATTCCTTTTATTTCTTGAGATTATAGAATAATTATATGATTTCTCTTTTTCCTTTCCTCCCTCCAAACCCTACCATATACATCTCCTTGCTCTCTTTCATATTCATGCTTTTTCCCATTAATTGTTGATAAACACAAAGTTCAACTTTTACAGTAGCATCTGAGCATTCAAGCAGGACGTTTAATACTACGATGAAGAGTGTGACCTTGTAGAGAGTTTGACCTTATAATGGAGAGGTGCCTTTATGTTGGGAGTTGAGGTGTATTATTTCAAGTATCTCTTTTTACAAAAGTCTTCCCAGAATCACAAAGGGGAAAAACAAAGAAATCCAGAAAGCAATCAACAGAAAAGTTCTTAGCACTGAAGGAATAGCAAGCAAAGGGCCACATTAATCTCTTGAAGACTACAGTTACTAGCTGGGGTTCTGTCTGGATTGTCAAGTCAATTCCTTGGATGACTGGCTTGCATTTCCTACTCCATTTGGATGTTTGGCATAAAGTAAATTTAGGCTCTTTGAAACCAAATTTATGAAATTTGGGTAGAATGTGAAAATATTGTTAGGCCCTTTCTAATAATATTAGTTTTAATCCACATAATGAGTCTCAAACATTCAGGAATATACTTTTTGCACAAGTGATATATCTCAGTTAGGCCTAATAGTAGACATAAATTTTCAAATTATGTTTTTATCCTTATTTTCCAGAGCTCAGCACCTGATAGATAATATAGCTTTCTTAAGGCTCAACTACTAAAGATTGGACTCTACAGGAGAATCTATTTCTGATTGTGTGTGTGTGTGTGTGTGTGTGTGTGTGTGTGTATGCTCTTGGAGGCCAGAGGGTGCCAGATCCCTGGGGCTTAAACTGCAGTGTTGTGAGTCACCTTACATGGATGCTGGGAACTGAATTCAAGTCCTTATAAGGATAGTAAGTGCTCTTCATCATAAAACCTTCTCTCTATACCTCTAAACATAAATATTACAACATGCTTTAATACAGATGTCTATGTGTGGGGACTAGAACAAAGCACATGGCAGAAGAGAGCTTCTATATGGCCCATTTTTCATATTTATAACTTTTAACCCTTGGCTCCAATGAGGTCACGTGATTAAGTTGACATCACCTAGTCTCTGTTTAGCTTGATCTAGAACCCAGACCTGTCAATGCTGAGACAAGCCTCTTTCCATCACTGCTGCCCCATTACCCTTGGATTCTCACTTATTAGTGAGCGTTTTAAAGAACAACTCTCATGCCAAAATAGCGAGTCAAGCAAGCTCAAGTTGCCTCTTATATATTGTTCATTTAAAGAAAGGGCAATCAATTTCCTTCTTCAATGCCATGGGAAATAGACAAGATTGCCGGGCAAAAAATTGGGATCTTGGGGATGGGGTGGGATGGGGGTAAGGGGAGATGGGGAGAGAAAAGTGAGAAGGGGAGGAGGGGGGGAACTTGGGGAAACAGGATGGTTGGGATAAAGGAAGGTTGGATAGGGGAGCAGGGAAGCATATATCTTAGGGTTGGCAAGAGACTTGACTCTAGAGGGGCTCACAGGTGTCCAGGGAGATGTCCCCAGTTAGTTCCTTGGGCAGCTGAGGATAGGGAACCTGAAATGACCCTATCCTATCGCCATACTGATGAATATCTTGCATATCACCATAGAACCTTCATCTGGCGATGGATGGAGATAGAGACAGAGACCCACACTGGAGCACCGGACTGAGCTCCCAAGGTCCCAATGAGGAGCAGAAGGAGGGAGAACATGAGCAAGGAAGTCAGGACCATGAGAGGTACACCCACCCACTGAGACAGTGGGCTGATCTATTGGGAGCTCACCAAGGCCAGCTGGACTGTGACTGAAAAAGCATGGGATAAAACCGGACTCTTTGAACATGGAGGACAATGAGGGCTGATGAGAAGCCAAGGACAATGGCACGGGGTTTTGATCCTACTTCATGTTCTGGCTTTGTGGGAGCCTAGCCAGTTTGGATGTTCACCTTCCTAGACCTGGATGGAGGGGGGAGGACCTTGGACTGTCCACAGGGCAGGGAACCCTGACTGCTCTTCGGAATGGAGAGGGAGGGGGAGAGGAGAGGGGGTATGGGGGGAGGGATGGGAGGAGGGGGAGGGAAATGGGAGGCTGGGAGGAGGCAGAAATTTTTTTTCAATAAAAAATAAAAAAAAAAAAAAAGAAAGGGCAATCATTGCAGTCAATGGAGAAAGGTGAACCTTCCAGGCACTTTTATTCCCTCTGTCTTTCCAGTCCAGTCTCTATGGTGACAACCTTCGTCTTCTCCAGATCCCTCCAAGTGGTTCTGTTTACTGTAGACCTAGCTAGCAGCAACTCAGAGTCCTTTCTTGTCAAAGGTGCTTCTAAGGTTTCCAAGCTCTCAGAATGAAGACACTGAGATACAAAGTCCATGACACCTGAATGCTTTATCTCTGCACTTCTCTCACAGCATCCCACCTGCCAATCTCTCTCTAAGTCCCAGAATCTTCTTTCATTCATGTTTACATGCTATTCTCTCTCTCTGCCACAAAAATTTGTGCATCTCCCCCCCCCCATCTTTATCTCTAGACATCAACTTACAGCTGATATTTCAGGTTCCTCTGACTTCCTTAACTATGCAATAATTCTCATATTTTAAGACTTCTTAGAACTAGGTACTTTGAGCCTGTAGCAACAGTGGTTACGATATCAAATTTTTATTTATTTATAAATCATTTTCTTTCATTCCAAAGACCTCATATTATCTGCTATTTCTCCAATCCAGTATGGCTTTCTGTATGAAATGCTTTTTTTCCACATTCTCTTTCTGGCAAACCCCTACTTGTTATTCACGATTAAATCAAGTATCTCTTCCAGAGAGAAGCAACAGCCCTTGCCACTGCGACTCATCATTTTGTTTTATCTATTATGATGCTTTTCTTATATAATTCTGTAGATAATCCAGAGTTCTTTCTTCTTAATTTGTTCAGTAAACATTTTAGAGAAACTCCTCTGCTCAAAGCCATTGGTGACATCTGGAGCTCTTAGACTCTAGTGAAAATAGAGAGGCATGATACATCAAAACAAAACAATAACAAAAACAGGCAAAACAGGAACTGGTATTTTGCCTCCACACTCACTCAGGGGAACAGCAAAGTCAGAATCATGAAGAATTCTGTCTTTTTTCTTCTTTCTTTTCTTCCTTCCTTCCTTTTCTCCTTCCTTCCTTCTCTCCTTCCTTCCTTCCTCCCCTCCATTCCTTTCTCCTTTACTTTCATTTTTCTTCTTTCTTCTCCTTTCTCCCTCTCCATCTTACCTCCTTTCCCCCTCTCTCCTTCCTCTCTTCTCTTCCCTTCATCTGACCACTCTCTAGTCTGCCTTCCAGCCATCCTTCCTTTCTATCTTTCTGACTGAAAGATGATGTGATCTAGACTCTGCTACAGAATGGAAGTCATATTAATAAACAATATTTAAACATCAGAACTCATCATAAGTACATGTCTGCTTGATTTTATTTTTTTATTTTTTAAATCATTACTAGTTAGTAAAGGAAACGGGTCCCTGAATTATAAACACTACTGACTCTATATCCCTTGTGAATAATGTTTTCCATCTATTTTCATCATCAGTGCAGATCATTAAGCATCATTTTTAAGCATCCATCTGTATATGCAGTCTTTAAATATTTCCTTGTCTTGCCCCCTCTCTTAATCTACTACATATGTCAGTTGTACAAAAAGCTAAGGTCCTACAAAAGTGGCAAATAGTGGAAAGAATCGAAGCAGATGGACAAAATGACCTACTAGCATCTATGAACCCTGGGTTGTTTAGTACTGGCAATAATAACATTTAGCACAATCTGATAAGAAAATATGAAGGCATTTGAAAATTAGAAAATGAACTCATCAATTTCCATCAACAGTTTCTAAAATAAAAATGTGAAAATTAGGGACCACAGATGGACTGATTGAAGCCCTGAGTTCATGTGATTGGTACCAGATGATACAGTCTTGAAATAAATAATTTCAAAAACAGTGTAGAAAAAAATCATAAAAATTATGGCAAGAACAGTAAAACGGGGAGTTGTTGCTTTTCACCCAGGGGAAAATCTTCAGAAATAAAGGAGGATGCAATGAGAGTGGGTCAGGGGTGCTCTTCCTGCTCGCGATTCTTATTCAATATGATGCTGCGGTCCCCTCTTTCTGGTATTCTAGATTCAAAGTATGCTTTGTCCCCTCAGTGCATCTCATGCAGTGAGGCTCACCACGCACGAGCATGAGAGTGTAAAATAACTATGGCAATGAGATTCAGACTCTTAATTTGGATTTGATTTCAGCTTATGATCTTAATGTCCATAAGGAAGATTTACATTTCCTAGAAGGCAGGATATTCTTGGAGCTGCGTCTGAAACTGAGCCCAAGTTATGATCTCATTTGATTTGTGAACTTCGCTAATAACTGTCATCGTCATCATCTACCAGATATTAAGTGGTCATTCTGTGCAAGCACAGTGCTTACTCCATTTGATTCTGATAGTAAGCTTTCTTTCTTTACTTTTAACCCACGTTGGGACGATTAGGATGGCTTATTCACAGACTGACTGAAGTTCAGAAAGGCAAACTTCTTATCCAAAATGACACAAGTGTTTAAGTGTTGGCTCCAAGACTTTTCCACCCCCAGCACTATCCCAATCCAGAGTTCACACTTCTAACTTTAAAGGACACTGAGGATTTCCATGAATGGTAGGACTCTGGATACCCCAGAACCATAAATAAAGGTGGTGATGAGATCCATATGAAGCAATTCTCCTTGCATGATACAGAAAAGGACAGATTCATACCTACTTATAGTATACCTATCAGACCTCCCCTTTGACCTAGATGACATCAAATGATATCGATTACATCACATTTTCTTTTAGATAGAGGTGGTAATATTGGCAACAGTTCACGCAACTTGAAAACTTTTACACTAAACATAAGTTAGCATACATCTTTTAGGAGCAATGCTATCATTAGTGTGTGTGTGTGTGTGTGTGTGTGTGTATGTGTGTGTTGTTAGATGTGTGTATACATGCCCCTCCAGGTGCATCTGTGCTTGTGCTATATACATATGCATATATTCCTCTGTGTGTGTGTGTGTGGTGGGCATGTCTCTCTGTGTGTATGTGTGTGTGTGTGGTGGGCATTTCTCAATGTGTGTCTGTCTGTGTGTGTGTGGTGGGCATGTCTCTGTGTGTCTCTGTGTGTGTCTGTCTGTGTGTGTGTGCCCATGCATGTGTATGTTTTTGTGAGCATGTCTGTGCATGCATGTCTGCTTATGAGTCTGTGCATAGTCCAGAGATTGATATCAGCTATATTTTGTCTTACGCTCCACCTCATATCTTCGAATTTTAATAAAATTATTCCAGTGTGCTGACCCAACTTAAACTATTTCTAGAATCCTTTTTGGAAACTTGTCAACACCATAGCTTCCTCAGAGTAAGCATATCTTTGTCCTTTAAGTGTAAGATTATATTTGAGGAATAATTTTTTAATATCCAAAGAGCATTATAAAATACATCTGATGAATAAAATGGGTGATGGAACTTGGCATAGTGTTTTTTTGAGATAAGGTCTCTTATTGATCCCAGAGCTTGCTATTTCAGCAAGACTGATTGGCCAGAGAGCCCCATGTATTTCTTGCCTGTCTCAACTCCGCAGTTTCATGCCTGGTTAATAAGGTGTTTACCCACTCTAGCCTCGGTCTTAATATTCAATTCTTACAGTCAAGACATAGCCCCAAAAATTGTTTTTTTAATGTTATTGCTTTCAGAAAGTCAAAGGATTTGGAAGAGAAATAGCATCAGTGGACTGATGTCATCTGCCTAAGAGTCTTCCGAACGAGGACCAGAACCTACCTCCTTCACTTAGACCTTGCAAGGTCTGAGTTCACAAAAAATAAAAAAATAAAAAATAAAAGCAGAGAGGTAGAAAAAGTACAAAACAAGAATAATGTGACTACTTCATACGTAGCCAAACCTACCAACGCCGGTGAGCCGAACCTAATTACTGAGATTCTGGCTTCAACATGCTTCTAGCATTTCTAACACTTCAGTAATAATCAGACTGGGAAAAAACATGAAACATAAATGAAATGCTGATTTAGATCCATCATGCCCTTCTCTTTTGCATTCTTTCATCCGAAGCAATGTGTCATTCAGCTGTCCCTGCTCATCAAGTTCAAAGGAAGCAAACTAAGCAAAGTAGCCCTTGCTTTCAGGAAGCCAACAGCAGCACGGCACAGAGCACTGCAGTTCTGGTTTGTGCTTCTAGCACGTGTTTCAAGGTGCAGATGATACTGTGGACTGATTATTACACTGGAGTTGTCTTGACGCCTTCCCCTTGATTCAAACACACTGCTACAAAGGAAGAAAGTGATAAAATCTCAGGTACCCACTAGAATATTATCTCTTTTTATGGCAGGTACGGCTTTAGGTGCTATTTGGTTTTTAAATTCTCTGAGGTTTTATGAATTTGTTAATTTCTTTAACAAATACTTATTGAGTATCTACTGCCTATATCGTAGTATATTCTTAAAATTATAAACTTCTAGCAACAAAATAACTCCTTAGATTAAAAAACAACCAAACAAATAAACAAAAAAACAATAAAAGCTCTCAATATAGAACTGTACAGTAGTCTTAACATTATAAACTTCTAGCAATGAAATAACTCCTTAGATTAAAAAAACAACCAAACAAATAAACAAAAAAAAACAATAAAAGCTGTTAATATAGATCTGTACAGTAGCTGCATCCTAGGATTGCAAACTGCATTTATTATGCAGAAAGCCTAGTGTTTTGTTGGGCCTGACTCGAGGCAGAGGTGAGCTTAAGAAATAGATTTTTACCAGCTTCTTAGCTTCCTCTGAGCATTCGTTCCGTAAAGCTTAATGAAAATGCTCTCCTTGGACTTAGAAAAAGCTAGGATTCCAAATTTAATAAGACATTTGTCTTAAAAGTCAATTAATATTTAATAACTTTCTGATTAATAATCATGATTCTATGAACTGGAGACATTCAGCATGAAAGCCCCTGGACCCACATTTTTTCCTGAGCCTTTCAGACTGAGGATGAAGGGATCAGGATAGGCTTTTCCTTCTTAACGTTACTTTGCCATCCCAGCTCATGATGTCCACTTCTGAACACCACATTCCTCTTCAAGGACCATGTCACTAGAGTGTTGTTTACATGGGAGGAGTAGGGCAAAGAACTCAAGAGTCTGACAAGCAGGTGATTTTAAAGAATCGAAATGTGTGTGTGTGTGTGTGTGTGTGTGTGTGTGTGTGTGTGTGTGTAAGAGAGAGAGAGACAGAGACAGAGTCAGAGAGGTGGGAAAAATTTAGCTCAGTGTGATGCTATACCTTACATGATTCATAGAATTCATTTTGAGACTACTAAATTTTACAAAACTCCAAACTGCATTAGTTGGCAGCTAAATGCTGTCATTGTTTCAGAACGTGTGTGTGTGTGTGTGTGTGTGTGTGTGTGTGTGTGTGTGTAAATGAGCCAAATAGTTTTGCGTTTGTTGTTACTGATCTGCACCTTGCCACTGATTTAAACCGGCAAACATGTTTTATAAATAAGCACAGGAGAAAAGAAATCAATAAGAAAAAGAAAGGAAACCTGCTAAAGACCCAGTTATGTAGTTGTGTGACTTTAGAACTTAGGAAGTGTGAACAGAGGAGAGGAGGAGAGGGTACCTGCTGCCCAGTCCTTCCCCCCAATACCAACACACACAGTCCTGGTCAGAACAGATGAGTGGGAGAAAACAGAGTCATATGACTCAGATACTTACAAAGATAACACTCTGCATTTGTGTCTATATTTTGTGCATATCACAGAAGCAGGAAATGACACCCAAACAGGGATTCTTGTGGTTAGAAACAAGGAAGTACCTGGGAGATCATCTGAGCTAAAGCAGGCACTGGGTACCGGAAATGGCTGATATGTTTACATACAGTAAATGATGGCCAATATTGTTAGTAAATACTACTGCTTCTGAAACTCAGGTTTCCTAAATTAATTCATGCTAATAAGAGTCTAGACCTGCACTTTCCAGCATGGCCACTGGCCACCACTGCTACTTAACTGTAGATGAGATTTAAGTGCCATTTTTCAGTGTCAGAAGTCACATTTTATGTATCCCACAGCTCATGTGGCTTTCGGTCACTGTCCTGGAAAGCACAGACAGAGAATAGTCCCTTCCTCTCATGGAGTTCTGCAAACCTGCCCCTGCAGCACTGATGCCGAGTTCTGTTCTTAATGCAGAAGTAAGTTCTCCCCTCTAAAAGGTCCTGGAAACACTAAGCTTGGCCTCATCTGGATTTGTATTCCTATTTACTGCCCATCTCCATTCTCAAGAGTGACAGATCCTGAGGCCCCAGTCACACTCCAGTGTCTCCTAAATTCTGGGAACACCTCCGTCCTTGGCAAGAAGAGTATAAAGAGGATCTGAGTGCCGAGTTGTGGAGGGGTTGTTTAGCATTAGGAAAAGGAAAAAGAGACGCGAAAGAATCTAAGAATGACATGAACAAATGCACAGTACCAAATTAACTAAAATGGTAGGGAAAGCGAGAGTCCTTGTGTGTACATTGTAGAGGAAATCTGAGAAAGACGGGTTACTCACATGGTGACGGCACAGGGAACAAAACTGTCTACTGAATCCCTTCATTAGTACAAGACCACTGACTGGTATTATTCAGATAAAGGTAACTGGGTGGAACCCTAAAAACCACTAAAGAGAGAGGTTTCTCCTAAACCTCATGTTCCTACAAATCACAGCATTCTGCATCCATGCGGCTTGGCCATTTTTATCCCACCTGTCTAACACTCAAGCACTGGCTGCTCTGGCACCCTCTCCCACAGGACATCCTATCCTATTTTGAAAGCTCTGACTCTGTGGACTGTCATATGTCATGTGTCATCTGCCCCCACTTTCTCCAGATGTTCCCTGCTCCCTGTCTGTCTTCGCTCCTTGTGGGGCAGGTTTATCTTGAATGTTCAATTAGGAGATGGTATACTGGGACACATAACAGCTAAGTCCTGAGCTCTGCAGAGGATAAAATCGCCTCTGGAAAATATATTGGCATGGCATCTCAACTCTCCTGATTTAGCACAGCACAACCCACAGGCAGTTTCTTGCCTTTCTTTCAAAAACAGTTTGTAATCCAAGGGAGAATCGTTGGTCTGGATCTAGAGTAGAGTCACTACAATCAGCATGCAAAGAGGACTGGGGAGGCGATGCTTGATTTCAGATGGACAGGAACACCATGAAGGTAAAGACTCAGTTTGTTTAACCTAGTGACCTAGCAGAGTACTTCCTATCTGAAAAGGGCCTAATAAATATTTGCTGAACTTGTCTCTTAAAAGCTGCCTATGATTTCAAACTTGAGTCTCTGAGAAATAATAATAACTGCTTCTTTGTGAAAGAAAGAAAGAAAGAAAGGAAAGAAAGAAAAGGAAGAAGAAAAAGAAAGGGAGGAAGGAAGAAAGGGACAGAGGGAGGGAGGAAGGAAAGAAAGAAAGAAAGAAAGAAAGAAAAGAAAAGAAAAGAAAAAAAACAAACCAACCTACAGTGGATTGTTATACTATTAGAACCAAGTGTCCTTGTCAAAGTGAGACAAACATGAGCTAAAATGTTCCACATAATGAGCTCCCTGTGACCTTTGGAGCCATCCACTGGCTCCTTGACAAAGAACCATGGCACAGAGCTGGATGAAGAGAAGAAAGGATCTGGAGGAAGGAAAAGTGAGCAAAGAGGAATAGGAGCCAGTAGCAAAGCCCTTGTGTAAGAAACACTACATACATTCCAGGAGCGATGACACCTAATATTTAATTAGAATTAGTTTCTTGTCTATGCTATAATTACCATCCTTTATCCCAAAGCACCCAGTCAGAGTCTGTTACATACTAGAGTCTTATAATAGTGAGACTTCAGAGAATAGAGGAAGATGTGTCCCATAGGAGCATGCGCCAGAGGTCTGGGAAGAGAGCCAAGAAGAAGATAGGAGTATGTGTTGTGCTATCCAAAGTGCTGGTTAACTGGTGATTGAGCTGAAGTCACACCCATTCCCCCCAATTTATTTTGAAGGAAGATGACTACAACCAGAATGGCTACATGTCCATCTAAAATTTATGCATTACCTTCATTTGAGAGACTTGTTACTGAGAAGCTCCCATTAAGACGAGGATTTAATTTTCAGCCCCCATCCATCTGGGCTGCGGTTGTTTGAAAAATATTCACCAGTGGAATAGCCCCCAAAATGTCTCATATCAGAGTCAAGGTATTTAAGAAGTAGTTGAGATTTATTGTCTGTCTATCTATCTATCTATCTATCTATCTATCTATCTATCTATCCATCCATCTATCCATCATCTATCTATCTACCTACATACTTACCTATCAATCTATCATCTGTCTACCTATTGCTATCCCCTCTTCCATCTCTAGTGATACTCTCATTCTTTACCTTTCGTTTTCCTTCCCTCGTTCTCTTTTCTCTTTATGTAAACGTTAGAGAAACATACATCACATGAAATAGCTGTATTCCATGTTATTTGCAGCCATTATCATTATTCTACCTTACTCTGAAATTGAAATTGGTACCCTGAAAGGAGGTGTTGCCTTTACAAAAATCTAAATATTGTGACAATGGCCATCAGCAAGGAAACCAATACAGAACTCAGTAGCCGGAGGCTGTGCTATGTTCTAGCAAAACTACAGAAACTCAGGGCCTGCCTATAACTCCAAAGGAAATTATTAGATGGTTAGCATGAGGTGCTTGCTCCTTACTACTTGTAATGAGGTATTAACAAGTAACTGCTGAGCTTGGGGAGGAATTACTAGTTTATAACAGAGAGAGAGAGGGAGTAGCTGAAGACTGGAAAGTAAGACCTGAAAATTTGGAACTCACTATTGACAAGATTCGAAAGAAGAGGGACAGGCTGCAGGGAGTTCTGTGTGATAAAAATTCACAAACTCTTCCCAAATGAAAAAAATATTCCCCACTCATTGCAGCCCCACTAGCTGGTCAGCAATCAAGGCTGCTGTGAGGAGGGCACTCCACCACCACCCCACATTGGACCCAGTAATCTAAAAGTCCCACTCTGCCCAACAAAACCAACCATTCATCATGGCACCAGTGGCCCCCAGAGCCACAAGCACCCCCTCCACCAGTGGGAGAAAGAGATGGGCAGATACCAGTACAAGAATTCATTCAACAAAATAAAGAGCAATATGGTGCCACTAGAACCTAGTAGTTCTACAACAGCAAGACCCGAACATCCCAGTGTAGAAGAAGCAGAAGAAAATGGCCTTAAAATAACTTTATGAAGATGATAGAGGCCCTTAAGGAGGAAATATAAAATTCTCCTAAAGAAATCGAGGAATAGGTAAAAAAAAATGTAAGAAATCAATAAATCCATTAAAGAAAGCTAAGAAAACCAAGAAAGGGGATCAAACAGGTGAAGAAAACAGTTCAAGACTTGAAAATTGAAATAGAGACAATAAAGAAAACACAAACTGAGGGAATTCTAGAAATGGAAAATCTGGGTAAATGAACAGGAACTACAGATGCAAGCATAATCAACAGAATAGAAGAGAAGGAAGAGAGAATCTGGCATAGAAGATTATGACAGAGGAAATAGATTCATTGGTCCAAGAAAACATTAAAGCCAACACAGTCATAACAGGAAATGTCCAGGAAATCTGGGAAACCATGAAAAGACCAAACCTAAGAATAATAGCGATAGAGGAAGAAGAAGTTCAGCTCAAAGCCACAGAAAATACATTCAACAAAATCACAGAAGAAAAAAAAAAAACTTTCCCAACTTAAAGAAGGAAATGCTTATGAAGATACAAGAAGCTTGCAGAACACCAAACAGACTGGGCCAAAAAAAAAAAAAAAGTCCCTTGCCACATAATAGTCAGACCACTAAACATACAGGACAGAGAAAGAATATTAAGAGTTGCGGAGGAAAAAGGCCAAACAACATATAAAGGCAGACCCAACAAAGTAACACCTGATTTCTCAATAGAGACTCTGAGCAAGAAGGTACTGGGCAACGTTATGCAGACACTAAGAGACCATGGATGTAAGCCCAGACTGGCATTCCAGCAAAACTTTCACTCACCATAGATAAATTAACAATGTATTCCATGACAAAACCAGATTTACACAATATTTATGCATAAATCCAACCCTATAGAAAGCACTGGAAGGAAATCTCCAACCCAAGGAAATTAGCTACATCCATGAAAACACAGGTAATAGATAATCCTACACCAGAAAATTTCAAAGAAGGGAAACACACACACTACCATCAAAAAATAACAGGAAATAACAATCGCTGATCATTAATATCCCTTATGAACTCAATTCATTTATAAAAAGTCACAGGCTAACCAAGTGGGTACAAAAACAGGATCCGCCCTTCTGCTGCATACAAGAAACATACCTCAACTTCAAAGACAGGCATTACCTCAGAGTAAAGGGTTGGGAAAAGATTTTCCAATCAAATGTACCTAAAAAACAAAATTCATTTTAAACCAAAATCAACCAAGAGAGATAGAGAAGGACACTTCTTACTCATCACAGGAAAAACCAATCAAATTGAAGTCTCAATTCTGAACATCTATGCCCCAAATACAAGGGTACCCACAAACGTAAAAGAAACATCACAAATCAAACCCCACACACTAAGAGTGGGAGAATTCAACACCCCACTCACATCAATGGACGGGTCTACCAGGAAGAAAATTAACAGAGATATAAGGGAATTAACAGATGTTATGAGTCAAATGGACTTAACAAACAACTATAGAATATTCCACCCAAACACAAAAGAATATGGCTTCTTCTCAGAAACTCATGGAACCTTCTCTAAAACTGACCACATACTCAGCAACAAAGCAAATCTCAACAGATACAAAATTGGAATAAAGTAACAGCCTTTCAGAAAACATCTCATTAATGCAGTTCCCTAACTACCCAGGCCTATGTTGGTGATGATTCCAAAGGTACCTGTGCTGACTAGTTTTATGTCAACTTGACACAAGCTAGAGTCACAGGAGAGGAGAGAGGCTCAATTGAGAAAATGCCTCCATAAGATTGGGCTGTCAGGAAGCCTGTAAAACAATTTCTTAATTAGTTATTGATATGGAAGGGACCATCCCATTGTAGGTAGGATTACCTGTGGACAGTGGTCCTGGGTTCTAAAAGAAAATAGACTGAGCGAGCCATGGTAAGTTAGCCATGAAGCAGCACCCCTCCATGCTCTCTGCACCAGCTCCTGCTTCCAGGTTCCTGTTCTGCCTGAATTCCTTTTCTTACCTCCTGTAATGATGAACTGTGATGTGGAAGTCTAAGTCAAATAAACTCTTCCCTCCTCAAGTTGCTGTTAGCCATGGTGTTTCATCACATCAAGAGTAACCTTAACTAGGGCAGTAATCACTTGAGATTTGTGTATTTGAGACATGAGCAAAGAAATAAAGCGAGTTCAAGGAATATACAAAAGCAATGATGCTCACTGTGGTCCGTGGGAGAGCAGAAAGAAAATACATACATGGCTAAGGACGGTTTTGAGGGAATTTCACAGTCAAAGAAATTCAAAGCTGACTCTAAAGAAAAAAGAAATCAACATCTTCCCCTCTCCCCAGCCTTGTTTAAAGTAGGTTCTTTATCTTATTCTGCCTGTATTATACAAAAGCCTATTCGTCTCCCAGGTGCCACTCTTATCTCTCATAATTCAGCCACTTCAAAATTCCAGTTTAGAGATTGCCGCTGAAACATGAAGGGAAACGTGTCGTTTCTATTTGTAATTTCTCACGATCCTAATAGCCTGTCCCATAGGACAAAATCCAGATGTTTTAGGATGGCATATAACACCCTGATGTCTAATCCTGTCTTCATATTCTTCATCTTCCTCTGATATCACCTTCCTTGAGAGAGCTGCCAGCCCTGAGCCAATCACCAGCCTAGCTCTTTTCCTGACAATGCTTAGCAAAAGCTGGTCCCTCTGCCTCCTTCTCCACCTGGGGAATGCTTACTCATCTTTTAAAAATGAACTTGGATGTCACTTCATCTGGGAAGGCATGTCTGACACGCCCACGTGGGAAATGAAGCTCTGGGAGCTCCGATGGGAGCAGCCCCACCCGTCAGCCTTACACATTGTTCCCACTATCGGGATATCTCAAGGGCTTAGCAAATTCCATGGTTTGATCTTCTGTTGTCAACTTTGCTTATTAGCCAACCACTAAACTCACCTTCTTGCTAAAAAGCGTGAGAACCCTGATGACTTTTACTCACAAACCAGTGTATCTCTCCACTCTCACCAGAGAAGCTCCTCTTTCCACAGAAGATAAGTAACCCTGCAACTGGTCAAGGAGCAGAGACCCGCAACCGAGTGAGGATGAAATGCCCAACTTTAAAGGGCACATGTACCACCTCGCCACCCTCCCAAGACTCAGGACACACACCAGAAGAGACAGAAGGAAGATTGTAAGAGCTAGAGGCTATGGATGATTACAGAAACAGTATCTTCCAGACACAACAGGACAGTTGCAAATCCCAAGTCAGAGGATTAAAAGCAGGCCATTGTCCTGCATAAGCTCAAGCCAGAGAATCATTCCAGCATGGAGAGGAGAGGTAGGCATGGATTACCACGCCACTCTCAAGAGATGATAGCTGCTGAGAAAGGAATAAATGGTAAGATATGTCAACCTGGTGGGTCAAATCACACTTAGTGGATTAATGGAAGCAGAGGATGGAGTATTATGGATAATGAAAGGGGGTGGATCTGGGAGGACTGTGAGAGGAGGTGAATATGATGAAGATACGTTGCATGAAATTCTCAAACTAATAAAAAGGCTTTAAACAATAAAATAAAAAGCTTAAGAATTTCACCTTTTTAGATCAGTCAGCCATACATTCTAACCTCAGTAGCTTCCTCTAACAGGAAAATATAAGGACAATTAGTGCTTCTGAAAAGCAGAATGCAGTCCGTTTGGGTGCAGTTCTGTAAAGCTAACCAGTCCCAGGGATGCAAGAACCCTGGCCATATGTGCAGAAACCCTGTGTTCTGTCCTGCAAATGCTCATGTATGTCCTTGGACATCTACACAAGCAAAGCCTTGTTCATTATGTCACTGGATACCAATCCTATAGCACACAGTATAATTTTACAGAGGCATTTTCTAGGAATGTAGCTACCACATTTGGAACATCACCAAGATTTGTTCACTACTTTGGAAGACTGTGTCACCCCATGTAACACTGTTCATGTTAACTGGTTCACTACTACACACACCCACATCTGTTTACAGTGTGCAGTTGTCAGTTAGCGAATGTTTATGTCACTCTAAAATAGCAAATATACAAGTGTTATCACTATCCAAGAGAATAGTACATTCGTATTCCAAGTTATTTTATTTCGACATCTCTTTTCTTCTAATCCTCTGCATTTTCAGTAGCTCTATTTCATTCTATTTTCTGTCCAACTGGATCTGAGTACATACATACTGCCATTTTTTCCCAAAAGATATTTTTCCCTAAAGATATATTCCTTTAATTTGTATTTTTTACAACAAATTATACTAGTTTAAAATATACACATAGACAAGTTACATTGTGTATAAATATCATTTCAGGATAGCAAAGGGGGTATTCCAAAATACTGCCTATGAAAGAGGAGGAACTTGATCTAACTAAAGACAGAATCCTTAGTTGTGGTTGTGAATATATGGAGAAATTAAAATAAACTGCATTTTCTTATAGTGGGATTCTTCTGTGATCCAGCCACTCAGCTGGATTGTCATGCCACCCACCAAGATCATTGATGGTATGTTGTGGAGATTTATATCTCTGTCTCTGGACTAAGAATGCAGGATGTCTTACACTCATTCACCCAGGACTCGGTGCAGAAGAGAAACCTGGGGGATCTGAGGCATTGCTCTCAGAACGGGCTTGCAAGTCTTAGTCAATGCCCTGCCCGGACTAATCTAAGAAAGCCTTCTTTCTGCTCAGAGTTCCTCCTGCACAACTCTCTCCAGCCTCCCTCCTCCTTGTGGGCCTGCACAGTACTGCATCCACCGTTGCATCCCCAGGACATCGCATAAAGAGAGATCAATACACATTATTTAAACCAGCCCTTCCCTGGGAACACTACTAGAGATAATGGTCATGGATTTTACTACTAATGGTACTGTACTTCAAATATTATATTGATTTAAAAGACTTTGCTAATTTTGTCTGATGACCTGAACATCACTTAAGACTGTTTTTTTTTATGGGAAAATGTAAGTTTTTAAGTGAATTTTTATATGACAAGCCAATTGCAGTTTGAGAGACAACTGCATGTACTATGTCACCCAGCCTGAGACACATCTGTGTGAAAAATAAAAGTGTCAATCAATCATGAAGATGAATCCAAATATTTGATTCAATGACATCTTGCAAACAATATTTAATCATTTTATCTTTCAAATTTGAGCCAGATGGTATTTTCTACATAAACAGAAGCAGTGGCTACTTAGAAAGAACTTTGCTTCAAATATTATTTAAGTGCTCTTGACAAATATTTCAAAGTAAGATTTTTTTTTTGCTTGTGCTTCCACAATTACAGTTATTAGCTATGCAATAAAACAGAAGCGTTCTAAGAATATACTAGAAAGAATCTATTAGGAGACTATGCTTCAATTTCCATTAAATAGTGGGTTTATATTTAGCAAAGTAAAAGCTGGGGACACTGATAAATGACTACTATATTTTCAAATAATTTTCCTTTAAATGATAAATGGAATTTTAAAATAGTGTAATGCTAATACTGTAATGCTATGTTTTATTGAAAATAATTCACAGAACTTAGACATAAAATTTGACTCCTAGGAGCAGCTCCCTAGTCAGGTCAGCTGTCTTAGCTTTCTGTGTGTGTATTTTTTACTGTACATGTATCATGTGTGTGTGAGTACACATGCAGAGGCCAGAAGACAGCTTTGGCGTTGTTTCTTGGGAAGGCTGTTCTTTTCCTTTGAGACAGGCTTCGTGAGTTAGGCTGTGTGGACAGAAATCCTCCATCCTGGCCTCATCGTCTTTAGGATTGCAGGCCTGAGCTACCATGCTGCACTTCTGCGCGTTCTGGGAATAGAGCCACTGCCCAACCCCAATTCAAGGGTCACTCTAAGCACAGTGTGGTCTAGTATGTTAGCTGTCTTCCACCCCCAACTCTCCTGCCCACCCCCACCCCGACACTTGCCATCCCACCCCTGTTACCACCGTTTAAAAGTCAGCCTAAAACTGAACTACTTTCTCCTTTCAGATTCACGGTTAACATTTATGTGGGGGGTGGGGGGAGCAGGTGGAGGGGTAGGATAGGTTGTTCTTAAATTAAAACAAAATAAAATACCCATCCGTTTGGTCTTTCCCAAGCTTCCCTTTATCCATAGCACCATGCCCTCTGTAGAGAGGATGCAGAGACTCTAGAAGTGAAAACACACTTCCTAATTCTGTCGCGGGTCATCCTTCTCAACAGTCCCTAATATCAAAGTGGGTCACAGTGTTCCTGAACCCAAAATACTGAGTTTAAAGTGACTCCTCCATTTCCTTCCTGTGTGGCTCTGGTTAAGGAACACCTATGAATATTAGATTTCATGTCTGTATATGAAGGGCATTACTTACGGTTTCCTAATGAGGTGAGGGTAAGAATAAAGAAGTTTTTGCATTATGTATAAGACAGCACCTGGCTCAACTAAGTGCGGGTTATTGCGATCATTTTATTTGTTTAAAGAAGACAAAATGAATATTCTGAACTATTCATATGTACTCCAAGTCTAAAATTAAAAATTTAGCAAACTTTTAGTGTTGTTAACGATAGGGTTTTCTGACAAGTCCTAAATTCATAGCCTGTGACAAATTTTCATGATCTCATTCATGAGTTTGCTTTGATTAGCTTATTAAGTGTGAAATTGTGCAATGTGTTTCTGCATGCGAGAAATCTGCCATTTTGATCTGAAACTGAGATTCCTCAACTAAGACTGCAGAAGTTTTGTTTTTGTTTTGTTTCCTTGTGTTCTAAAACCCAGGACGGGCACTGTCTCCAAGCATCTGACATGTGTTCCGTTCTGGTCCAGCATTCTTCCGATGCACAATAAGTCTTATACCAATTAATGAACAAGTTAGCTAACCTCTTTATGATATTAAATCGCAGAGTAAAAGCAGGTTCAAGTCAGCCTGTGGAAAAGGCATTTAAAGAGGCTACTGCACGAGTCAAGGAAACCCTTTTCTGACAAAATTTTACTTTCTTCCTTAGAAACTACACTTTGGTGATGAATTAAGTTACACTTTAATATGTGACAGAAGGGAAACAATAAGCAATAAATAAGAATGGGTTACAGATCTAGACCGTTAAGACACTTGTGGTACACGACTTTAAAAGTCTCCAAATTGCTCTGTTCTATAAAGTTTATTTTATCACCCTGGGAGGGACATGACCATACATTATTACCTTAAAAATACTCTTGAACTTCAAAGATCTCACATGTAATCCATCCATGCCGTGCCTGCCTAGGAAGGCCTTGTGAAATTAGCAGGTATCATGTTCTTATGCAAATCCCACTTGATGACTATGTGGATCTAAGAGAACCCTAAAGAGAATTCTGAAATAAACAGACTATCTTAATCTGATCTGTCTACCTTAGAATGCACGTGGGAAAATTTCCTATCAATGTAAGAAATTTCCCTAATAACTAGTCTATAAGAGATAGTAAATTTCAAGGAATTAATCAAAGAAAAAACATGCACTGGGATGAAATGAAATATATTTTCGCTTGCTTTCCAGGTTGCCAGGAATATGAACTACTTCTATAAGATGTAGATTGTGCAGTGATCTCTCTACAGCAGCAGTTCAAAAAGCCACACATTTTTCCCTCAAGAAACAAACTACTTTTCAGTGCTCCACAGACTTAGATATTTTTAAGCATTCAGACAAGCCTAACAAAAATCTGATCAGATATGCCTTTAAGCTGCCAAGAAATGTGATTGAACCCACATCTTGCAATTTCATTTTGTCTAGCAATCTCATTCTTGAACATCTTAGAAGGGCAGGCTAAGCTCCCATTCCCTTGTGGCATCAGCAAGGATGCTTTAAACGCCAAATCAAAAGCATTGATAAGGTGATCATTTCTCCCAGCCATTCTGCACAACCGGTAAACAAACATGCTTGGAGAACTAACTGTGGGTTAGGGGTGAAAGCGGATTTGGAAACACTTTCAAGTGATGCACAGATTGGTTCTCTTCGGGAAAGAGGGAAACAAGAGGTTGGGAACCCAGGATGAAGAGGAAAATGCCAAGTGGCAGGCAGCAGAGTCGTTTTCTGTAGCCTGTGTGTAGGGAAGAGGGAGGCTTCGAAGGGAAGGTGAAGGCTGAAGGAGAAAGCAAGCAAGGAGAACTGCCAAGTGCTTCGTTCCTGTCTCCAAAGTCTGAGTAGTGCCAGAGAAAGAAGAGTGTGTAAGACAGAATCCTGCTTGTGATCAACAACAGCTCTGCAAAGGATGGCAGTCCATGAAGGAGCAGACCACAGGCTTGACTTTGTGGGTGCAAATACCTGCTTTGAAATGGCCTGGCCCATTGGCACTTATTCTCATTCTGGACCTTCAGTATTTTCAGAGAGTCTTTGAAACTACCCAATAAGCCATACACTGAAAACAACACCCAAAGCAGCAAAACTAAAAACTACACAGTTCCATGCATAATGGGCCAAACTACTGAACTGTGTAAGTTCTGGTTACTTTAATAGCAAAGAACTCTGTAGTCTAGATATCTATGTGTTTTAGTCACATATTAAAAGGTAAGTGGGGGACAATTTTATATTTATTGACGCACTCTGCTCATGTATCTAGAGTGAAATAGACACAACCTTATGATATGAACAATTTTAACATGTTACTCTTTTTTTCAGATTCTTTCCTGTGAGTCATTCTGTACGGGCAGGTAGGACTTCAGACATTGGACCACAGTCTGTTATTTGCTGAGTCTATGCAATGTGCTAGCACTGATAAATAACCAAGAGGCGTCTGTCCCACACAATGCTAGGCATTTAAAAACAATAACAGCAAAAATATTTACTTCTCTTTTGGGATGGGCTCAAAAAATATCAGGTTGTCAACAAACCCCCAAACCAATCAATATGAAAAACTAAAAATGTGAAGTGCTATTTAAAATATTGACATTATGACTTGATTAGATGGAGTGTTGAATCTGCATGCAATTAGCCCAATGCCCGCCGGTGCATATTAAAATCTCCCAGGATTTAGTCTTATCTGTGTTACTCTTTACTGCTAAAACACTTGTGCAGTCATAAATGTGGTATAAATGGCATGTTTGTGCACATTGCACATTGATACTTTTTATGAATGGATACAAATAAATGCTCCTATCAGAGAAAATGGATGGCAGGATACTATCTTGACGAGGGTCAGGAGCAGATGATGAGGCAAACAGTGGGTGCCACTCAGGTCAACTTCATTGCCAAGTCCCCTTGGCTGAGCGGCTTGGAAACAGCCGTGGAGCGCTTTCCTTAGAGACCTGTTCTAGTTAGCTCCTGGGAACCAAGACCACTGAGGAATAATAGACATGCATGCCTCGCCTCTGTGTTCTGAGGCTGGTGCACACAACAGAGATAATCACACTCCCCAAGTCTAGTCCGACAAGTGCGTGTATGTGCGCGAGTGTGCATTTACCAACAAAGAGACAGGAACGGAAGGCAACAGGGGATCCTATCCTACATATAACAGTTCTCATCCTTTTGGTCAATACAGGCTTGTCAGGGGCTCACACTTGCCTGTCTTCCCCACCACGAAGAAGCCTTGCGTTAATAACCAGTCAGGGCTAACAATTCCAGTCAGTTTTGTATGTTAGCCCACTAGGAGCCATATGGCAGTTTCCAGTTCCTTTAGCAACTCAAATCTGGCTAGGCTGTCAAGGCGAAGCATCTCTAAAGCAGAGCTCTTGGGGAGCAGCAATGCCCGGGCCACTTACCTAGCTCCCACAGACCCTCGCTCCACTTGGCCAGCAGTTCTGGCTCCTGTGCCACAAAGGGAGGTGGAAGTCCCCGCTCCCTCGGAGGGCTCCTCTCCTGCAAAGGTCCTTTCGTCAGTGATGTGTCGCTGGAAATCCCCCTCCCCTCCAACGAGAGGAGGGTCTCCCCGCTGGCTGAAGCTCCTGGCAGCTTTCCTTCTCTCTTTACATCCCTCACTCCGGTTCACAGTCTCTAGTAAGAAGGCTCACAGAAGACTCATTTGGAGGAAGCGAAGGCATCCTTTAAAAAGAACAATAATCTTCCTCGATCGTCACCCCTTTTCTCCGCGTGGAGCCCCCATCCCCCTGCCGCTGTCACCGCCGCCCAGATCAGAGAGGGCTGGAGTGAAGAGGGAAAAAAATCGAGCGGTGCTCTGCGCGCCGAGCCAGCCCTGGACTTGGCTCTGGATCCCGCTGCCCGAGGCGCGGCGGCTGCCGGCGGGGGCGGCGGGAGCTCGGTCGCGCTCGGTGGGTGTGTGTCTGTGCAGCAGCGGCGCTAGCTGGGAGCAAGAGGCCAGGCGGGGCGCTCGGGGTGCGGGTCCTCCCCGCTCCGCAGCTAGCTCTCCGGTCGGGCGCGCACACTCGCCCGCGGCCACCAGCCTCGCGCTCCGCCTCCCGCGCTCCGCGCACCCGCGGGCTGAGCGGCCGCCGCCGCCTCTCTCTTTCTCTGTGTCGCCTCCTCCCGCAGCTCCCAGGCAATCGCGGCTCTCTGGGTGGGCGGCCGGGCTGCGCTGCTGGCTGGGCACCTCGGGGTAACGCCAGGCTCAGCCTCCCGGCGCCGGGGCTGTGCGCTCGGCAGGCGACAGCGCCCCCGGTGCCCAGGGCGCGGCCTGGGCGAGGGCGATTGGGCACCGCCCACACCTCGCGGGGATCCTCCCTCTGCTCCCGCCGCTGCCTTAATCTAGGCTCCACACCCACCTGCCTCTCCTCGTGGCTTCCACTCAGCTGCACCCGGTAAGGGGTCCGCAACCCCGTGGCCACTGCAAGCACGCGGCTGGGAAAACCCTGGGACGCTCTTCCGAGACGCTCTCGGGGCTTCACGGATTTCCCGGCCCTTCTCTTTTCCAGCTGCTTCTGCTCTCCTGCTGCCCGACCCCTAAGCGACCAGAACCCGGGCTCTCTGATCCACTATGGGGAACTGGGGCGAGGACAAATGGCTCCTGAAGGATGAGTCCCAGAGTAGTTTCCCATAAGCTTCAGAACCAATGGAAGCCCAGGTGGAATGTGAATCCACTTCGGGATTCTCCAGCCGCACTTGGGACCATCCCTACCTAGTGGAAGTCAACTGGCTTTTCTGTGTTTGAAAATCTAGCTAGATGGGAGGCAGCTTTGACTCTTCCTTCCCACGGGGGCGCTGTTCATACCTTGGCTTGCTTGGCTTAGTAATCTATTTACTGGCTGGAAAACTAAGATCTCCCTTAGTAAATGGGCCACAGGGTGGATACCCCAGGCCCCTCCCCAACTTAGAGGTGTAATAAATACAATGAATTTGAACAAAACTGCTGGGCTCTGCAGGTTCCTGACTTAGGTGGACCTTGATAGAGCAGTCAAAACAGTTGTGTGTCTGTCAGGAAAACATGTTACTTAAAGCACTCTTTCTTTCTAAAAGAACCCAGGATATGGGAATATATTCAAAGTTGGGACCCCAACATTACTTTTGACCATGAATATCTAGATACTGGGTTTAAAATACATCCCATTTAGTCCTATGTACATGAGCTGGCATAGCCTTCCGGAATTCTGGGTCTTGAATTCCTGCCTCTGTAGATCTGACCTTGTGCTGAGCACTTTTTTGAGCTGTCAAACTTGCTCGATGCTGTCTCTGGGAAATGATTGTTGTAACTCCATCACCCTCCAACAAGAAACCTCCCTTGGCTCCCGTTTTTCTCTCATTGCGACTTCTGAAGTGTGCACACCAAGAAGAGAATGCCTGGATTCTAAAACCTTTATCACAGTCCTGGCCCGTTCCCAAGTTCCAGCGCCACGTGTCCCGGACTTTGCAGGAAGTGCGCTCCCCGGCCTTCAGTCTTCCCATATAGTTTACATTTCTCGCAGACAGCTCGACTCCAAGAACAACCTTGAAGCCATCACTGCGACTGCACAGCTATGGCAGTGGGTCCTGTGTTTCTTTACTTCTAGGCTATTCTTTACTGCCTCTCAGGTCCAAACTACCACAGCCTTTTCCAGGCCCATTTCAGACTCTTAACTTTTCAGTGACCCTCGTCTTAGACATGCAGAACACACTGCTCCAGCTTTTTAAAGAGACACGGGGTCCCGTCTGCGTTTATGGCATATGCGTACTTCACCGTATCGTCGTAAACTACAAGCTCCCACAGGAATGATTTAAGCATATCTTCACTGTTTTTATGCCTTTGGTGGAATCCAATGCCACATATTTATTCAGCGAACATTCATTTCACAGCCTTTTTTCCATTCAATTTTTGTCATTTGAATGGAATCTATAGAAGACATTAAGTTTAGAAAGACATTTTAAATTTTATTTTGGATATACTGAAACTTCAACGGCACGGGGAATATTTTATACACTTAAAATGACCTTTAAATTTGCAGGCAAATGGAAGGATCTAGAAAAAAAATCCTCCGTGAGGTAACCCAGACCCAGAAAGCCAAATATAATCTATACTCACTCATGAGTAGATAGCAGACATAAAGCAAAGGATAACAAGCCTGGAGTGCATCACCCCAGAGAGGCTAGAACCCTTTTCCAGAAACAACTCCCGGACTGCACCTGAAGCGTGGGAGAAGATATAAAAAGAATCAAGGGTCAAGACCATGATGAGGAAACCCACAGAATCAACTGACCAGAGCTAGTGGTAAATCACTGACTCCAGACTAACAGCTGGGGAACCTGCATAGAACCCAGCTAGGCCCCCCCTCCCGAATACAGATACCAATGGCATGTCTTGGCCAGTATATGGTACCACTGGCAGTGGGACCAGGATCTAACTCTAATGTGTGATTTGACTTTCTGGAGTTCGTTCTGTATGGAAAGACATCTTGCTCACCATAGGCACCATAGGGGGCGGGGGGGAGGCTTGTTTCTCCCTCAATGAGATGATGGGACAGACTCAGTTGACTTCCCCAGGGAAAGCCTTATCCTCACTTTTGAGCAAATGGGGAATGGGATGGGAGGAAGGTGGGAAGAGTGGGAAGACAGGAGGAAGGGGCGGAACTGAGATCGATATGTAAAAAATAAATAAATAAAACAATAAAAAAGTAGAAAAAAGGATTATAAAATTCCCTTTGTTAGTCCTATATCAGCAATACTATTGAATACATCAGCGTGAACTTAATAATTTGGTAAATAATTGTTCAAAAATATTTGCCTTAAAGTGGGCCACATAGAATCGTTCTCTAAGATGGGAGAGTCAAGAGTGTTTATTTTGGTCTGGAAAGATCTCAGAAGTCAAAGAGCTCTTGCCACTTTTCCAGAAGACCCAATTCCCTGCATCCACAAGGCAACTCACAACTAGCTGTAATTTCAATTCCAGGGGCTCCGACAGCTTCTTCTTGCCTTAGAGGGCACCAGGCATGTGTATTGTGCACATAAACACACATAGAAAAAAAAACACTAACACATACAAACTAAAAATAAACTCTTTAAGTAAAATAAATTGGTTAGATTTGAGAAACTTGAATCCATTTTTCTATCACGAGAATTATCGCTAGCCCAATTGCAATGCTGTCATCTCCATTTTCTAGGAAGCAAGGTACTAGGGGTTGGTTACCCATCCAGCTGCAGATATGTATACAAAAACAGTTTCAGGATAGGGTATGTGATGTGATTCTGCTTACTAGGGGTTTCTCACTCCAGAATGGGTTAACAAGAATAAGGCATTGTGCACCAGTTGCAAAGGCAGAATTCTCACGAAGCACAGAGCTTTGGCTCCAACTGATTGCAGAAACTCCCGCACCCATTATCCTCATATGGCTGCACCTCTTCCGTGCATAAATTTCCATTTTCTCAATTTGTTCATCAAAGGAAAATGTAACATGATGTCGCTGAAAAGTCAGACAAGTTTTCATATTGCTTCTTAACTCATTTTTAATCTTTATTGAGATTTATAGAAATGTTCCTTTTGCTTATATTTTAATTTCTCAGATTCAGCCTGTGATATGAGGAAATTATATTAAAGAGGAGAAAGGACTGCTTACTGCGGTGTCAAAACGCCTTCCTGGTAAAGCCTGCTAAAATAAACAACTGTAGCACAGGTTAGCCTTATAGCCTGTCTGCAAATCAGCATCACAATGTCAATGACAAATGCGCTTCCCCATGCCTCACAATGCTGCTGCACAGCATTCTCTGCATAGATACAGTACACAGCGTAGTGTGTTCTTGGCTCTTTGTTGTTCAATGCAGCATTTGAAGATATTTAGTTTACTCTGAATAACATCAGTATTTACTTCAGTCTCTTAAACAGGAATTTGAATTGTGTGTTGACTTGCAGAGTTTGTGTACAGTGAAATAAAATAGTAAGGCTAAAGAATGAACAATTTTTTAAATGCATAAAGGGTGATCATTTCCAAGTTTTCTGGAGACTTAACTTGGTGGTTTGTTTTTTTAATGTATTATTTATTTATTTAATGACAATTGAAGCCAGTGTAGTGACACAGGCATATAGAAGAATCTTAAATTACATACATCCCTGTGTGGGCTACCTATAAAATTTCCTTTTCAAAAGAAAAAGAAAAGAAATTTTTAATTGAAGGTGGTGTACGACTTATTGAGTAAAATAAAGTAAAAAAATCAAAAGAAGAGTTTCTAAAAATGACACAGGCCACATTAAGAAAAGAAAAACTTATATAGATATAGTGTGCAAGAACATGTGCATGCATGTGTGTGCCCATGTGCATGTGTGTGCGTGTGTGTGCATGTTTGTATGTGTGCTTGAACTAGCACAGTCTGGAAAAGGTTACATCACCAAGCTAAAGAAACTGTCTCTAAGCAGATAGGCAGGTTTGTTTTGTTTGGTATCACCTAGTCTTATCAGAAGATGTGGTGGTTATCACTTTCCTTAAACATCAGTGCATAATAATACTATTTGTGCCTTTAACTAAAATCCAATTTGCATATTGATTGTGACTACAGGTTTCTTTATAGAGCAAATACTACTGTGGGTCTTATTGTCATCATGGAAACCTTGTATGGCAATAAAGATTGCACCTTACTCTAATGTGCTTCGATATTACCTTCTAAATAAAATGTAGGCCCTTTTGGGCAGTTCTGAGCAACTTACAGAATCTTAGAAGCCACTGAAATCCTACACCTGGGTATGCAGGAAGCCTTGGGAAATAAATGAGCCGTCTGTGCATTCTTCACTGAGAAGATAAGTGGTGTCTCTCGGGCGCTCTTGGGGTTAGTTGAGGCAGACTTAACTGTCCTTTGAAGATTTAAAGCAAGAGATAAGTTCCAGACTGACTGTATTTGTGTTTTTTTTTTTTAATGTCTGGTTCTGAGTATGAACTTTTTGAAAAATGCCAGACTCTTAAACACATTTTTCTGTGTCCTAGGTTGGCTCTAAGTACCATGTTTGAACTCATCTTTTAACCTACTAGCAGACAGCCTTAACATCTAAGCATGAGCAGTTTGCGTTTTTCTTAGGTGCCATAGGATTGCAATGCAGAGTTTCTGGAACCAGTGAACTGGAAATTTAAAAAAATAAGTCAGTTAGAGTTTGAAATTGTGGTATGTTATTCTAGGGCATCGCAGAGCCATGACCAACTCCATTCGGGATTGAGTCTAATGTTTGTTAAATATTTATGCTGTGTAGTAATAGGTACAATTTTAGCCGTCTTTCTACATATTAGCCATTAGACCGAATTCTTTACAGGTCTTTACTAGTTTAATCCTTATGATACCTCTTAAAGGTAAAAACTATCATCATCTTCATCTTCATCATCATCATCATCATGGCACTGCGGTTGTTGTTAAAGACAGAGGCAACCGAACCAGAGAGAATTGAAACTCCTAGCCTAGGATCGTACGGCTAGATCGTAGAAGTGGAATTTGACTTGAAGCAGTGTGTTCTTAAAGCTTTAGGCAATGTACTTCTTTTTTTTTTAATTTATTTATTAAGGATTTCTGCCTCCTCCCCGCCACCACCTCCCATTTCCCTCCCCCTCCCCCGATCAAGTCCCCCTCCCTCATCAGCTCGAAGAGCAATCAGGGTTCCCTGACCTGTGGGAAGTCCAAGGACTGCCCACCTCTATCCAGGTCTAGTAAGGTGAGCATCCAAACTGCCTAGGCTCCCACAAAGCCAGTACGTGCAGTAGGATCAAAAACCCATTGCCATTGTTCTTGAGTTCTCAGTAGTCCTCATTGTCCGCTATGTTCAGCGAGTCCGGTTTTATCCCAGGCTTTTTCAGACCCAGGCCAGGTGGCCTTGGTGAGTTCCCGATAGAACATCCCCATTGTCTCAGTGTGTGGGTGCACCCCTCGCGGTCCTGAGTTCATTGCTCGTGTTCCCTCTCCTTCTGCTCCTGATTTGGACCTTGAGATTTCTGTTCGGTGCTCCAATGTGGGTATTCATTTAAATATTCAAGAAGCATACAGAACACCAAACAGACTGGATCATAGACAATGTACTTCTCCCCACATTCCTAGTACCGTTTTTGCTTCACTTGACTGCCTCATGCTCACGTGGGGAGGAAAGGCACAAAGTACTATGTGTGAGCTACAAAAAGGGGGAAAGAACAAATTTATCTAAAGAAAAAAAATTATCATTGATCCTAAATGGTCATGGATGCAGGGCCTGGAAGGAGGGTTTGTCCCTTTGTTTACTGACAGGGTGGTCACTTGGTTTACTCAGGTGGTTCATCAGTCGTCTGCATGGTTGTCTTCTATTTGTTTGATTTGGGGGGAAAAATCTGGAACTTTGAGGATGAGCTGTCATGGCCTCTGATGAAGGCTTTCAGACTCACCCACAGAAGATACCTCTGTGGACGGCTCACCTAGATGCACCAGATGGCTGCTATCTGTCAACACACCATTAACACAATGTATTAGAACACTTTGGAGACACCTAGAGAAAACAGATTTAAAGAACTTCCTCTGTGTAGGACAAGGAGATAGTGGAAACATCTCCAACAGTGAGCAAAGAGCCACCAGCCCCAAGGGCAAACGGTTGCTCTGCCAGGACAAAGCCATTGCTCCACACCCCAGACCTCTCATCAACAGAAACAAATGTGGATTTAATGACATGGTATGTCCCTTCTGCCCTGGCAAGGACTTTGTCGATCAGAGACATAACTAGCCGGACTTTGTCTGAAAAAAAGCCAAGAACAGAGACATAACTAGTCGATTAAATCAGGTACCCACAGTCTTTTCTGAGAAATTTCCATGTGGTCACAGTACTCAACAAAGCAATTGGGTTTAAAATGTGGCAGCTACTCTAACAGCGTTTGTGTTCCTTTCTAAGAATAAAGCCCGAGCTGACAGTCCATTCAACAGAAACCCTCCAGAGGGGCCATTAATTCTAGGAAGGATGAGAAAGTGATGCTGGTTATGTCCCGGCCTTCTGTGGAGGTGGTGCTCTTTCTTAAATCTTCAAAACCTTTATGACAGAAATAGATCCTCCCTGAGATCTGTCATTGAACAATTATCTTTTTCCACTAAACTTATGCTTCAATGTTTTGTTTAATTAAAATACAGTGAATAATGCAATAAAATCAATTTTCTAACATCTAATATCTATTAAAATTATATCAAGAAATGAGCAGTAGTTACTTCTAATATTAAAAATAAATAGATATGAGTAATTCATACAAATTGGTCAATATGTATAAGGTACATAGAAATTCAAAACTTGAAATAAACAATAAAACAAATGAATAATATTTTCAATAATGCCAATTTTTAGAGTCTTTAATTTCTGTTAATGCTTTGTTTTTGTTTTAATGCTTGTTTGGTCCATTTAGTTTTTTATTGCCTACAACATAGTGGATTATATAGAATTTGAAGTAACATGCTATCAATGTACATTTCAAGTGGTTGAGTGTGTTTAAGACCTGCTTCAGTGAACTCAGGCATATGTTGTAGAGTACAATAGCAAGTAAATTTTTCTGGAATTTAAAATACAGAAATTGGAAAGAAACTGACCGTGAAAGTGACTAATGCCCTACATGTGTCCCATCTCTACCTAATGCATCGATGCATAATTGCCAGACTGCCATGCTTAATTGTTATTGTCAACTTGACTGGATTTGGCATTACCTACAAGACACACCTCTGAGTGCGTCATTGGGAGAATGTTCAATAAGGTTTAACTGAGGGGAGCAAGACCCTACCTGAATGTGGGTGGCACCACCCAGGCAAGCTCAGATCATCATGCCATGGTCTTTGCATTTTTGTCTGCTGAGATGTGAGAAGCCCCACCCAGCTCTATGCTCCCAGACTCATAAGCTCTGCATCCTTTCTTAACTAAGATGGACTCAGCTCTCTTGAGCTGTCTCTGTCAGGCATTTGGTCACAACGATGAGAAAAAATCACTAATGCACAGAACAAGAAAATCTTAGAAGTTGATGTACAGCATATGTAGTCCCATTGCTCACAGTGATAGCCACATGCTGAAGAGGAAAATCTACATGCAGAGGTCAGCATGCTGAATGAGCCTCACTAGCACAAACACAATCTAATGTGACTTTCTGCTGCTGTGATCCAAGAAGTCACAATCAACTGTTGCTGCCACAGTTGGTCCACATGGTACAATTTTGGGAGAGATACTCATTTCCTCTAAGAAGCAAATCTCTAAGAGTTTTTGGTTAGCTATAGCTCATTTTGTATTATTTCTTAGTCAAGGAGAATGTGCCATAAAAGTTTACCTTTCCAGAGAATACCAGCAAATGAAAAGGCAGACCTTGAATGTGGTTGGTTCTAAGAAGTTTAGGGGGGATGGAATTCCCTTTGTATTATAGAGGGTTTCTCTTGTTCCTGCTTTCTTTTCTCACAGTTACCTCCCCAGCTTGATATGATTGCTAACAAGGCTATCATTGGTGCCAAATGAGTTCATCTTCCTGTAGCAACTATAAAGAAGGATATAATATTCTCTTATATTATCTAAACTCGATGAATGCAATAATCATGATAACTTTATTCAGAACCCAAAAATGTCTAGTGTATATCTTCCCATCTCCTCTTCTATATGCCGCATTAATTGAAAATGTCATGCCACATTCCTATGAGATACAATAATTTAAACTTGTTATTAGCATATATTCATTATACAGAGTGCTAAGTTCCACAAAGATATCTTCATCAAAGTACACCATGTACTATAAAGTACAGCATTTTGCACAAAATTCATTTGAAACTTTGAAGGGTTAACATAAAGGAGACTATAAACATGTTTTCTGAAGAACAACGTTTCTGCGTAATACACAAAGTGAGAATTATTTATTATAATCTAAAATCCGTAGAATTTCCAGGCAGAATACTTTCACTATATTTGTAGTGAGGTTATTGCCTTATGTAATTTTCTGTATTGCCTATGGCAATTACCAATAGTTATAGAACTGGAAACTAATGTGAAAATTAACAAAAAGGAGTATGGATAAAAGTGAGTTAGTTAAATAACAAATGCTGAGGAAGAAAAAACACTTTCCTGCCTCTATCCAAAGGCTCCAGTTTATCCCCTGAAGCATGAGATTTCAGTGCCCATAGACAAATTATTGTTTGGTTTGCAAAGCTATAAAATACTGTTGGCATTGCCATTTGAAAAAACAGGAGTGTTGACATTTAAATGACTGTTAAGATTTGAGCTGAAAAATTATAGCTAATTCCATGTACTTCACTGGCAGAAGAATGTGACTAGATTAAGAATTGTGTAAAAAAAAGAAAAAGAAAAAAAAACAAAAGCAATTAAAAAGGAAAACACAGAGAGAAACATTAAAGTTGTGTTGCAAAATGAACAGTGGGAAGAAGAGATGTAAAAATCCAGGTTCCAAACAATGTATAGGTATAGGTATAACATTAAGACTGTATTGAGCATTTTAAGCTAATTCTGATGAGAACAGAAAGATCAGATGAATCTGGACCTGAACTGCCTAGTGGGAGTTGCAAGGGAAATGCTGCTCCTCACATACACTAGACTTGAAGGACCAGAAGATGTCAAAACAGGATGCACGGTTCCTAGAAAAGACTTAGACCCCCTTTCTCAAACACTAGAACAACACTAAATGTGGGAGCTCTAAAGAGCAACACCTCACATTCTCTATTCCTTGCACAACATTTTCCGTAAAGTTAGTAACTTCTAATGTCTATGGTGCCAGATAGCATCCCAGCTATACTCCCCCACTACTTTAGCCACTTCAATTTTGCAATCTTTTTAAAAATTAATCTAATACTTTATCCTTATTCTCAATCTCGCTGCTTCTCTCCAATCCCAATCTCATTAACTAAAATTCCAGTACATTCCATATAAAGTAGGGGCCACTATTTTAACACCAGATTATGCCATTTAAACTTTAAAGGGGCGTGTAATAATGTGTTTCAAGTTTTGAAAGATGACAGCTGCTAACCCAGGCTATTATACTGAGCAAAGCTATGTGTTGGAATTGAAGAAAAACATAAAAGCCCTTCATGATAAAAATACACTAAAGAAACTTAAGTGAGCTCTACAGAAGATATTTGAAAAAATTCTTCAGATAAAAAAAAGTCAACTATGATGTAATAGAAAAAAATAAGCTATGCTAGGGCAATAGTTAAGCAAGAAGAGGAAAAAGAAAAACATTTCAAAAGTCACGTGACAGGAATCAATACACAGATTTCCATAATTATTATGAATAGTAGTAGAATCAATTACCAACTCAAAAAATACAGACCTGTAAAACGGATCTAAAAGTCAGAATCTTCTGTTTGCTGCCTCCAGGGGACTCATCTCACCACAAAACACACCACCTGAGGCTGAAGGAAGGCGTTGACCTAGGCAACAAGCAGGTGGCACTGTCTGTTAGCTGACAAATGGGCTTCCAATGAAAGCTAATGAACGAAGATGTGAAAAAGATTACTCCATTCTGATTAAAGGAAGAATACACCAAGAGGACATGATGACTTTAAGCATAATACACTCTAAACACAACCCCACTTAATGTTTGGCCGTGGATCTGCATCTGTTTCCATCAGTTGCTGGATGAAGCCTATCTGATAGCAATTGGGCTAGGTACTAATTTGATCATAGTGGATGGCCAGTTCAGGTTATGTAGCCACTATTGCTAGAAGTCATAAGAAGTCTTAGCTGGGGCCATAGAAGGTTCCACTTTGATACACATGTTTATAAGTTCAAAGGGTTTTCTTTTGGAGTCTCTGGAGTTTCTTATATTTATAATCTTATTGTCAGATAGATACAGTGCTTTCTCTTTCTTTTCTATTTACACCCCTCCCCCCCCCTGTCTGTTTCCCTTGACTTATTGTTCTAAGTCTTCCAGTACTATACTGAAGAGTGTTTGTCTTGTTCCTGATGGAAGTGGAAGTGCTTTGGGTTTTTCTCCATTTAATATAATGCTGGCTACAAGCTTATTGCTTGTATTGACACAAACTAGAGAGACTTGTGAGGAGGGACTTTTAGTCATATTGGCCGATAGGCATGTCTGTGTGACATTTTCTTGATTGTTGATGCATGAGGGAGTATCTAGCTCTCTGTCACTGGTGCTACCCATGGGCAAGTGGTCCTTGAAGTAAAAGAGCTTGACAGTGGAAACTTTAAAACTGGAGGAAAGAAGTTAAGGAAGACACTAGAAGATGGAAAGCACAGCGAGCAGGCAGCAGCATCCTTCCCACCCACCCCCACCATTGCCTGCAAACACCTAAAGGAACAGCGACCACCAGAGCCACAGGCCCCATTGCAATGACTGGAGGAAGTGATGGGTGGACAGAAATGTAAGAATATATTCCGCAACACAAAGAACAATATGTTAGCAGCAGAAAATAGTGGTTCTACAGCAGCAAGACCTGAGTATCCCAACACAGATGATGCCAAAGACCTTAAAACTAACTTTATAAAGATGATAAAGGCTTTTACAGAGGAACTGAAAAATTCCCTTAAAGAAATGGAGAAAAAGACAAACAGAAAATTGGAAGAAATCAATCAATCTTTTAAAGAAGATGGAAAGCCATCCTATGCTCATAGATGAGACAAATCAGTACTATCAACATGGGCACCCTACTTGTAGCAATGTGAGGATTTGATCCAACCACAACCTAAATTCCAGTGATTTTTTTTAAAAGAAATGTAAGAACTAATCTTAAAACTCACATGGAAGTACAAAAGACTCCACAGAGCCTAAGAAACCTAGCAAGACAAAAAAAATACTGGTAGAGGTATAATTTTATCTAATTTCAAGTTCGATAATAATAGCAACAGGTAATAAAAATATAAGGTACTGGCTGTGTGGTGGTGGCACATGCCTCTAATCTCTGCACTTGGGAGGCAGAGGGAGGCAGTTTTCTGTGAGTTCAAGGTCAGCCTGGTCTACAGAACTAGTTCCAGGATATCTAGGACTGTTATATAGAGAAAGTCTGTCTCAAAAATCCAAAAACAAAACAAAATATATAAGATACCGGCACAAAACAGAAATGTAGATAAATGGTGACAGAATAGAAGGCCCAGATATGAGGGCACATAACTATAGCCACCTGATTGTTTATAAAGATGTCAAAAATATACTTTGGAGAAAAGACAGCATCTTCAAACAATGATGGTGGGAAAGCTGTGCGTCTGCATAATGAATATTATCATGAAATGGATCAAGAGCCTTGGAATAAAACCAGAAATCTGAAGTTCCTAGAGGAAAAAGTAGGGATCATATTTCAAGATATTGACAGAGGTAAGGACTTTCTAAGTATGAATTTGATGACTTACGGAGTAAGACCAAGTGTGTGCAGATTGGATCCATGAAATTAAAAGGTGAGAAAAGCGGTCGGATGGGTGAAACAGCAGCTAAAGAACAGAAGGAAAGCTTGGCGAACTCTGTATCCCACAGAGGATTAGTATCTACAATATACAAAGTACTTCAGAAAGTAAACAAAAAATTCATAAACTAGGCTAAGGAAGTCAACAGGGAGTTCTGAAAAGAACAAATGTAAATTGGAAATAAAGATTTTAATAATTTTCAGTGTCAATAGCCACAAGTGAAGACAAATTAAAACTACTTTGAGATCCCATCTCACCAAGTCAGAATGATTACCATCAAAGGAGAAAATGACAGAATGGTAGTGAGACTGTAGAGGAAGGGGGGCATTTTACCCACTGTTGGAAGAAATGCATATTTCCTCAAGCACTGTGAAAGTCAGCATGAAAAAAAGTTAGAAAGAGAACTGTAATATGACCCAGATAAAAGGATGAAACTGAAAATAATTTACTAAGTGAGACAACCCAGTCTGAGAAAATACTGTATGTTCTTGCCTAGAAGTGGTTTTGAGCTTTGAATGTTTGGACACACATGTTTGACTGTAGTATCTGTAGAGGCCATCGTCAGAGGACCATAAGAGTTGCTCATAAGAGAGCGCCCAAAAGAGGTGGAGAGAAAAAAAGGCTCAAGTGACAGGTGGGCATGTGTGAGAACTCAAGTGATTTGAACATGGAAAGTGAGGAATTCTTCCAGTTAAAGCCTTAAACAGGCATGGAGGTGAGGCAATGGAGAGAAGGAATGGGTCAACCCAAATCAAGAATATATGAAAAGATTTCATGGAAATTCTCTACATCTAATTAAAAGATACAATTTTCTTTTAATGACACAGTTGAAACAATGGTACCTTGAGTGGGGGAAGAATGATTCTCGCAGAAGATTCAGGTTATTAAAGGTTATTAAAGGAAAGCATCAGTGGGGTATCTTTCTATGAGCTGTTGGTAAGAAAGTTCCAAGAGCCCCCAGAACAACACAGGCTAATCTTGGTTGCCCACTATAGCGAGATAGCAAGATTACTTGATGAAGACACAACAGACTCTGGTTTCAGGACACAGAAAAGTCAAGCTGGAACTTATCTGAAACTTCTCTGCTGTGCCAGAAGTGCTATGGGTGCTGCTAGGAAGAGAAAAGTCATCAATGGATTTGATCATAAGTGGAAGCTGCATGCTGCAATATTGACATGCTAGGCAAGAAATGCCTTACTGGTACAATAGTGGCGTGCTGGTCAACAGGGGTAATGAACAACTTTCTGCTAGGATTTTAGGCTTGATCCACAGGGGAAATCCACTACTGGTACTATAAATCTTATGAAAAGCTCATTTGTGGGAAAGTCATAGACTCTAAAGGGGAACCTACTACTATTGCTTGCTAAATGGTCTTGTTAAACTTCCTCATAAATATTTATGTTTACAACCTTAGTTTAGTGGTGCTCTAAGTAAGCCTTTATCAGAGAAACTTCTTTTTGTTGGGCAGCAATGGAACTCATAATGGCTCAAAGTAGAGAACATTGGAGACTAGTGAGGGCATCTATTTCAATCACTACCCAAGAGAACGTTGCGGAAAAGGAAGCAGAAAGAATATAAGAACCTGAGGTTGGAGAGGAGAGCTTCTCACTAAGATATGGCTATTGTAGATTTGAACTCAGAGATGTTTCCTGCATGCCTGCAAAGATCAAGCTCGTCAGTTTCCCAGCATGGGTAGTGGAGGAGCCTATGATGCTCCAACCCTAGATGAGGTGTTATTGGCTTCTAATTCCTGTGGGAGATGGAAAATCATTTTTTTTTTTTGGTGTAAGGCTATCGGTAGAGATCCCATGTGTTTGTAAATGGCCTATTCCCTTATGCATACAAGTAACAGTGGTTCAATTCAGTGCGTTATCTACAAAAAAGAAGTGGGCATCAAAGTGGAAATGGAAGAATTGAAGGTACCCCTTGATTATATAGGGGAAAGAGAATTTGTGGGTGGATATGATAAAGAAATAATATATACATATATGAAGTTGTCAAAGAACAAAAATATTTTAAATCAAACAAATATATTTCCCAGGAAGATCAGAGATAACTAAACCTTCCAACTTGAGGTCAAAGTGTGGTTCTGGGGATTAAATCAGTGTGCAAAATGTACCCTGTATCCCTGAAATATACTCTTAAACATTCTAAGCTGCTTGTCAAGGTATGGAAATTTATAGCATACTTATTTTAGTATTATTTCTGTTGCTGTTGACCTAAAGTAGCTTTCTCTTCTGTTGACTGAAAGTAACTTAGGACAGAAAGAGTTGACTTAGTTTAAAAATCCAGGTTCCAGTCGTTCATTGTGAAGTGGAGTCGGGAACATAAAGCATGACATCCACAGGCAAAAACAGAGAGAATAACTTTGCTTGTATCCTTAAATGTTTCTCTCAGCTAGCTTTCTTCTCACATATACTGTTCAGGCACCCCTGCTTAGAGAATGATGCCACTCACAATGGCTCCATCTCCCTAAAATACTTCTTCATAGACATGCCTATGGACCAATTTGATCTAGGTAATTTTTGTTAATACTCTCTTTTCAGGTAATTAAAGATTATTTCAGGTTCACAGCTAAGACTAAACAGTACAGTATCATCCTTCCCCAGATATCAAATAATGTAAACTCACACCTACAAAGCAAAACAAGACTAAAAATATACAACTTAATGAGTAGCACTTGCTCATAGTAAATATTTCTTGGGGCGGGGGGGGGGGGTTAAGGTTCATAGTTATAATTTCCTGACAAATTCTCCCAGTGTAAAAAGCAGCACAGTTTTATTTGTTGATTATTTAAGAGTATGGCATATTATATATGTGTCTTGGGGCCACTCTTATGCTCAAAATATATAGTATCTCAGGTAATAAATGTTGACATTATTCAATGCAAGAATATCTATTGTTATGCCCTTAACTAGACTTAAATTATTAAAACTATAATAAGCTAATAAAAATTTTCTTGACTACAAGAAAGTAAATTACTTCTGTATTAAACACTAAATTTCTTTTATAAGAAATCTATTGACCTTGTAGCTTTCAGCTTTCTTATTTGACTTTCTTTTCTTGTTTCTTCCACATGCTCACACTTTAAGGAAAATTTTATATCTGTTACTGTTAGAGTTGGATTTGGGGCAGTTAAAAATTAATGTAATCATTTGCAGCACAAGTGGAAGAAAATGATAAAATTAAGAAAGTGTATCAGTGCAGACTGTATCCTCTTCTTTGGTCTTTGTCATTTCTCTCTTGGAGAGTGGCAATCCCTAAGAACATTCATCTCTATGGAGACAACTTCCAAACTCGTAGTTTCTATCCATTTGTAGTTAAAATTAGCCTCACAATCCCAACTGTTTCTTGAACCTTCCCATCCGATATTAGGTCATCATCTCTACTTAGTTCATCTGAACTAGTTCCTTCTGTTGATGACCCTGCAGCTTCTTTTTTCATTACTTAGATCAATGCTTGGCAGCCATTTTTGCTTTGCTCTCAGCCATATCAATACTTACTAAGTCTTGACTTTTCTTTCACATGTTCCGCAAACTCAGAACTGAATACACACATGTGCACGCAGGAACAGAAGCATGTGCACACACACACAGTGTTTCTAGATTTGCCTAATTCTCACAGGGTCGTTCAGTAAGATTTCCGCCTATTTCATCTTCCCCAGGCCCTACAAAGTGGTTTAAGAACTCCAGAGTTTGGTTTATGACTGATTCTTTGTCGCCAACTGGGTAAATCTACAGCCTGTCTCTCTGAGGTTTTTGACACTATTCATGTTTCCACCTTTGGTCCCCTCACCGTTTCCTCGAGTTTACAGTTTCAGACTTTAAATAGTTCCAGATGCTTCCCTTAAATTATTGCCCTGTTTCTTTTCCAACTGTCAACATTCTAAAGAGCTCCACTTAAATTCTACTTACTCCCCAGAGTCTCCCATGACTACTGTGAACAGGAGGGCGTTAACTCGTGTCGAAACCATAAAATAGTATCTGCTTCTCCTTTGTCCTAATGGAGAGGATCATTACAGCAGCCTCCTGTATCACGTGGGGTTTATAATACTTAGGAATCAGTCTCATCACTCTTGTAAGAGAGTTTTGAAGGTCATCCATTGCTCTGGAAGATCAGTTTCTGAAGGGGAATTGGGCAGACATGAAATTTATAACATCCAGCTATGAAATCGCAGCCATCTGAAGAACTCAGACTAAATTCTAAGCCTCGCTAAATGAAACAGCATCTCTAGGTCTTGGGCTCATAGTTTATAAGAAGGCAGAGGGAAGATGCATTTTTGAAATGTTGTTCTTAAAGGTCAATTAAAATAACACTTAGAAAAACTAATCATAGGAGACCATAAATGGGAGTTCTCACCATTGGTTTTCTGGAAGGGCAGAATCAAACTCATAGCAAGATTTTGTGACAAAGAGCTATTATGACAACTTACAATTGTAACAGTTTTTAGAAGAAAAGTTAGTTACCCAGCCTCAATAGAGTGAAAGCAAAAAGCACATGTAAGATACCCAAAGGCACCACAGTTGGGTGTGCAGGGCGGTGTGGGGCAGCAGGAAAACTTGACTATCAGGCTCTCTCAATCTGAAGTAAGATATGCTGAAACAGATCAGCAGAGTCACCTGACCCACCACGCTGATTTTCACTCGTTCCTAGTATACTATGTTAAAAACAACCAGAGTACTTAGTAGGCATCTGCAAAACATAGACTTGGTATCGGGGGTGGGAACAATATCCTGACCCAGAAGATAAATGACTGTGGGTTCATCACTTTCCTTCCTGAACTTCTGTTTTTCTTTCCTATAAAATATATAATAATTGTCCTTTCATGAGACTGCTGGAAGAGTTAGGCTATATTTGTAGAACACAATTCAGAAAATACGAATATTATTTTCTTTATTGATTGATTATCATAGCATTAAAATTAGATTTAGTGAGATATGCCCCATGACTTATAATTCTCTAGAAAAAAAAACAAGATGCAGGTCTTTGTTTATGATGGAATAGGCATTTATCAATAGAGTCAATGATGGCATTGGCTCTCAATTTGATGGAGAGCTGAGCCTCCACAGGAAATAACAGCATCACAGACAGTGACCTTTGGCAGACTCATTCCACCGCTATTTGTCTTTTTTCCCTTTTTCTGGCCTCAGTGCTGCCCTGTTTCAAAAGCAGGCTGAAGTTCCGTTTTAAAAAAAGATGTAATTTAACAGTTTCCTAAATGTATAAGACAGCATTGGCTATTGGAAAAAAAGTAATAGCATTACATCAAGTTAAATTAAATCCAGGAGGAGGAAAATTCAATAGAATGCTGCAAAACAAAACCACATAGTTTGCTTTGAGTCCTAAAGACGAACAAGGGAATAATGTGGGTGAAGCTTCCATATGGAGCCTGCATCTCTGCGCCCAGGAGGAAGAGTGGAAAGTGGCGCCCTCCTGTTTCTGCTGCTGTGGTGCCACACGCAGGGTCATTAGGACCGATTAAAACTGAGACATCTCACAGAACTACAAACTGAATTAAAGAATGAAAGTAACCGTTAATACTGCTGGGATTTCTTGATATCACCTGGGGATAACTTAACATAGACTTTCTAATTACAGAAACAATTATATTTCTCTGGTTAGAATAAGACAAAAGAAAATAAGTAATGAATGCCTGGGTTTTAAAGTCTACTGTCCACACAGAATATTTAGATGACGATTCAACTAGATTAATATCACTAACTACTAAAAATGTACATAGTATAAGGGACTGCTTAAAAAGTTTACTCAAAGTCTAACCCTTATTACATATTTTAATTATTTCTGGTTTGTATTTAGCCTTCAGGCTTGGCAGTCTTATTTAAAAGAAGGAAATGAAAAATTGAAACACCCATCACTTTTAATTAAAATTCTAATATAGGAAGATATTGAACAGTCTCTCTTGATAAAGCCAGTCCAACAGTGCTTTTTTTTTGTCTTTACAGTTAATGATTAATTTAATGATTTTTCTATGCTATTTTTAATAATTGGTTCTATGGCACTTGATTAGGAGGGAGGTCTTTGTTATTTCTAAATTATCCTTTGTTATAAAAATGCAAGCCCATGTCAGAATCAGGTTCTTCGTTCACCAAGCATGAGCAATTATTTGGTTGCAAAGGTCTGAGGTTTACGGGGATACATTATTAGTCTTCAGTTTTTTAGAGCAGATGAAGGATCTGTACATTTGAAGCTTTATCTTCGGTTAAAAATATAAAGTGCCACGTTTAATTCTTTCACATCTCTGGTAAACATGACTTACTTTTGGAAAGCATGTCAGTTTCTTCTTGGACATTTTCAAGAAAAATGAAAAGATGAGCATTAGACTTCTCAAGGCAAAGTCATCAGATTTCTAAGTGAAAATTATTCCAGCCTGGAATTCAATACTTATTTAAACTATCACCATAGCCTCAGTGAAAGCTAAAGAGATCGAGGGAGCATTAAAAAGCTCAAAATGTTTCTGTTTCTCCTTCACCATTTAAATGTGTTCAAATTCGTGTATTTTACTGCTCCATATTTTTACTTTGGGTAAAATATATATGACATAGAATTCATAATTTTTAAGTGTCAAGTTGAGTGGCATTAGCTACATTTTTAGTCCTATTACTACTGTGTATTCCAGGATCATCCCAAACAAACAAACAAACAAACAAACAAAAATCCATTAAGCAGTACCCACCATCCTCTCCTGCAATCCCTGGTAGGCTGTCCTCTTCCTGCTTTTATCAATGAGGCTGTTCTAGGTACCTCATGTATGTGAAATCAGATTGTATTTGACTGCCTGTGTTTGGCCCATTTCATTTAGTATGTTTGCAAATCCCACCCTTGTTCTAGCCTGTATCACAGTTTCATCCCTTTTTGACATTCCTCTGTGCTCTATTCTATGTACCAATCCATGCATCGGTGGGCAGATGGGTTGTTTCTCTCTTTTGGCACTTGTGAACAACACTACTGTGAACACGATGCATAAACATATATTTTGGTTGTTGCTTCAGTTCCTTAGGGAGTTCATAGCTAGAGGTAGATTACTGAGTGATTGGCATTTCTATGCTTAATGGTTTTGTAACTGCCAGCTGTTTTCCACACCAGCTGCATTGTTTATGTGCCCACTAGCAGAGCAGCAAGTTCATCCTCTCCAACACGTTTTTCTATTTCTTTTGGTTTCACAATAGCCATTCTCATAGTGTGAAGTACATTCACATTACTCCCTTCTCTGCACATGCGCACATGTGTATGGTGTGTGTTTGTGAATGTGGATGCACATCCTATAGTGAGTAGGTGAAGGTCAGAGGGCAATTTTAGGGAGCTAGTTCTCTCCATCCACTGTGGATTCCAGGGATAAAACTCCAGTCATCAGGCTTGCTGGCCAAGCTCCCTTACCAGTTGAGCCATCCCGCTATCCCACATTAGGGTTTCAATGTCTATTTCCCTAAGTTGATAAGCTCATTCTATCCTTAATGATTATTTGGATGACTTCTTTAGAGAAATGGCTCTCGGTATCAGATTTGACTCTCTTGTTTTAGGTTTAATTGTTTATTTTTGTGGTTATTAAGCTATAGGTGTTGTGCACTTGTGAATATAGTGTCAGTTGAAAGTAATTTTATGTGCACAAATGTTTTCCCTACACACCACACACACACACATCTGGTGACTGCAGAGGCCCGAGGAGGATATGTGATTCCTTGGAAATGGGGGTGCTGATAGTTGTCAACTATCATGTGAGTTCTGGGAATTGAACCCTGGTCCTTTGGAAGAACAGTCTGTGACCTTATCTGCTAAGTCCTCTCTCCAACTCTATACTATCCTTTTCCAGAAGGGCAATGTTCAAATATTTTCCATCATATGACTTGACTTATTTTGAGACAGGTTCTCCCTGCCTAGTCCTGGTGGGCATGCAACTCTTATAGACGAGGGTGGCCCTGAATAACAAAGATCTGCCTGCTCTGCTTTCTGAGAACAGGGATACCCACCACACACAGCTGACTTCCTTTTCAAGCCCTGACAGTGCTTTTGATGCACTAAAGTTTATGATTTCAACAAGGTCTTATAATCTGTTTTTCCCCTGTAGCCAGTTTTTTGTCTCCAATCCAGAAGTATCAGTGGCATGAAGGTTTCTCCCACTGTTTCCCTATAAGAATGTTACAACTTCAGCTCTAATAGCTAACATTAAAGCCATCTTGACTTATTCTTATCATATAAGTTAAGTATCCAGCTAAAAATCATTTACCTGTAGACATGAGGATTTATTTCTGGGATCAGTGCTCTATCCCAGTGGTCTTTCTTTATGATGCTCATCATTTTTTAGACAGTTACTTAAAGAAACATTCCTAAGTAACATAAAGAAAGAAGACAAAACTGGTCCCACATGGCAGTCCTACCAGACATACAGTGGTAAACGAGCCCCGAATGACAGTTTTACTGAAGCCAAAGGGGATCCGGCCCAGATTGAAGTAGACAGTCATTGGTCTCCCAGGGAAGTGTTGCTGATATAAAGGAATTCAGTCAATTCGAATGAGAGCTGTGAGAGCACAGGGAAGGCAGTGCCGTGAAGTAGAGACAGGAGAGCAGGAAGCATGCAGAGTGGATCGCAGAAACCGTGATGCAAGATCTGGTTGGAACAAATATGTGTTTGCTCTTTTTTGTGTTGTGTGTATTAGGTATGGACTTGTTAATGTGGGTGTGTGCATGTGCGTGCATGTATGCATATGTGCATAGGAAAGCCAGAGGTAGACATCAGGTGTTTTTCCTTTTTAAGATTTAATAAGTGTGTGTGTGTGTGTGTTTGTGTGTGTGTGTGTCATGCGTGTGTGTGTGTGTGTGTGTGTGTAAATGTTTCCTGTGTGTGTTTTGTTGCCACAGGGGCCAGAAGAGATCAATAGATCTCCCGGAGCTGAAGTTACAGGCAGCTATGGACCTGACATGGGATGAGTGCTGGGAACTGATCTAGGGACCTTCGGAAGACTAGTGAGTGCACTTTAAGGCTAAGCAACGTCACCAGTCACTCCATGTTAAATTTTTGAGACAGAGTCTCTCCCTGAACTTTAGAGATCCACCTGTTTCTGTCCCATCTTCCTTCTTCCTCTGACCTGACTCAGTACATGGTTTTGGTGATATGAACTGTCCTCATGCAGACATGCAGGCATTTGAGTGCCTAGGCCATCTATCTAGGGTCCAAATTTGTATATTCTTGATACTGTACATTTTCTATTAATTATAAGAATTTTAACTTTAAAAGGTGAAGACATAGACAAATAAGGAGCATAATTGCAAAATAACGATATCTATTTTCTCTACCTGGAGAAGACATAAAGTGGAGTTATGAAAGACGAGGGCAGTGATGATGGAACAATGCTACCGTGTTGACATCTGATCTTCTTTCACAGTGGAGGTCAAGAAGCACTGGCTACGTTTATTAGGGCAGAAAACAGATGCTTAACTCTATTGTTTAAAACTGAGAACATATCTGATGGAAGAAGTATGAAGAAGGATATAAAGAAACAGGGAAGGAGAAAGGAGGTGTGACCATTGAGACTGGCTTTCTGGTGTCACAGAAGCTGGAAAACAACAGACAGCAATTAGCAGTGAGCACCAGTGGGCAAGTTTAGAGAGGACTGACTCACAACTGGGGAGGCAGTGAAAGGCGGTCCCTGAAGAGCCAACTCCATGCCCTTCTGTTTCCAAACACATGCATATCTTATTCCGATGATGCAAAATTGAATATAGGGCATAATATCCTAAACTGCGGGATCAGATTAGAAGGCACGAATCAGAATAATTGGGGATAATGACTCAATTGTGAAATGTTATTTGGTTTATTAAGGAATCAGTAGCGATGAGTCTCCTTCAATAGCAGGGGCGCCACTTGAATTTAATGGAAGTAAATGACTAGATTCATCTTAAAGTACCCCTGAAATGAGGATCTAGCTTACTGGACTTAAAACTGTAAAAATAACCTTCATGAGGTGAGTGTTTGCAAAGCGGAGATCAATAAAACTCTGTGACTATGTTTGTCTCTAAACACAAAGTTTGAGATCTGTCCTGAAAACCACATGCCAGAAAGGGTAAGGTTTGTATTCAGTAGTCTGTCATTAGAGATTGTCATTCCCTTTTTGAGATGACTATAAGCTGCTAATATTGGTACAGCCACAGCTCTAAACATCATTAGGTTAAACTTGTGTGTATGCGTGTGTGTGTGCATGCATATGTGTGCACTTGTGTACAGACATTTTTTCTTTATTTTTTGTTTTTGTTTGGTTGGTTGGTTTGCTTTGTTTTGTTTTTTGAGACATTTTTTTTTTCTGTAGCTTTGGAGCCTGTCCTGGAACTAGCTCTTGTAGACCAGGCTGGCCTCAAACTCACAGAGATCCTTCTGCCTCTATTCCGAATGCTGGGATTAAAGGTGTGCACCACCACTGCCCAGCTTGTGTACAGACCTTTTAAACTAAGTAGAAGTGAATAGGACGTACTTGGCTATACCAAGAAGCAAGTACTAAAATCAAGAGAAGGGTCCTTGAAAAGCAGCAAAGCCAGTATAAACTTTCTCAAAACAGCAGGTAAATTAGATTTCTGGTAAACCTGGAAGTGCACTGGAAAGCTGAGAACAGGAGAACTTCTACAAGGCCATGACTAATGACAAATCTCCCTCATGTTGATGACTCTTGAACCCAGATTTCTAGCCCATAACATTCAGTGCTCCAGACATACTGGCCAAACTGCCCAGGGTTAAGTCTGCACTGGGACATTCCAGAGCACGACAGAGTCCGAGTCCTGTGAGTCTTTCACCCTGTGCTGTGGAATGAGACACACAAATTCATACTAACGACCCCTCTGCTCTTATACACACCCCTCCCGCTGCTTCCCTTGTGTTTTTCTCTTGCAGCCCAGGAGAGTACCCGACAAATGCTTCTCTTTGCAAGAGCTGGCATCTCGTGGCTGCATGAAGATTAGCCAGACTTTTGAGAGCCCCACCGACAGTTCACCACACTCTACTCAGACACTCTTTTCTAGCTGCACCTGCCCGGGTCCCCCAATTTATATGTCTCCCCCTACTGGAGTATAAGCTCCCTGAAGGAAAAATCACAACCTCAGTTGGTGCTCGCCATCCCCTTATCTCAGTTCCAGGCATCTGCAATCTGCTATAAGACGCTTACTAAACAAATGGGTGAGTTGTATAACCGATATGAAACCATTTTTACTACGTGCAGTGAGAGAATCTTAAGGAACACACACATATGTGCACATGCATACGCAAGTGTGTGACTTATAGTTGACTCATAGTAACATTGGATGTGTATGTGTGTGTGTGTGAGAGGGATGGGGAGTGGGGGAGAGAGAGATAGAAATATATATATATATATAAATATGTATGTATGCATGTGTATGTGTGAGAGAGAGAGAGAGAGAGAGAGAGAGAGAGAGAGAGAGAATGTCCAGTAAACATAAGAAAGACTCTCCAGTTTTCAGGATATCCAAGGCAGTGGGAGACGACAAAGAATTCAGAATGCTAAGTAAAGATGGGATGGGAAGCACCTCTTGCTTACTGGGATGGATAGGACTTGGTGACATAAATTATTACAGCTCTTATTATCAGTAATTAGAAAGAGTCATAGCATACTGTTTAACCCCATGCCCTCGGTTCTAGGATTTTATCTGACATTCCTTCAATGAAAAGATAAACACACAAATCTTTTCATTACAAAATCATTTCTTCCTAAATACACAAACAAAAACACCCCTAAAAAACTAATTGCTCGCCGGGCGGTGGTGGCGCACGCCTTTAATCCCAGCTCTTGGGAGGCAGAGGCAGAGGCAGGCGGATCTCTGTGAGTTCGAGGCCAGCCTGGCCTACAAGAGCTAGTTCCAGGACAGGAACCAAAAGCTACGGAGAAACCCTGTCTCGAAAAATCAAAAAAAAAAAAAAAAAACAAAAAAAAACAACTAATTGCTCATCAGTGGCAAAATCAGGTTATAAATCAAGACACATTTGCGGGGAAAAATGCAAAGCGATATAGGTCTGTGTACTGACTTATGCAAAGGAGCCATAAAAGCAACTAGCAGGGTGATATGTGTCATCTGACACAAATTAAAAATTATGCATGCATATGTTCCTGTAAATGCAAAAGAAATATAGAAAGATGAAATTGCCAAAGGAGAAGGAGAGAAGATTGATTTAGTTTTAAAACCTTACGAGTTATTTAAATCGGTTTTAACATTTCCAAATAAATAACTACTTAGTATGTGGGAAAATACAGAAAATAGGTGACACCTGTCTACCTATTGCTCAGATATATCAAATGTCAATATTTTGACGTATTTGCTTCAACTCTCTTTTTTAAAAAAAGGAACGAAGTGTCACAGAGAGAGCGAAAGTCATTTCGCCCACATCCCTGCTCCCACTCACCCTCCCACTCTTCCCAGAGGTAAGCGCTGCCTCGGTGTCTGATGGAACCATCCATACATGGTTTCATAATTTGCCGGTGCATATGTACACAGTCACAAACAACACAGGACTTTTCGTTTAAGTTTATGTAATTTGCTATAATTTGGCCTGCATTCTGCTGCTTTTTTTTTTCTATATTCAACCTTCCTTTCTAGCATTGTACGTGCCAAAGCAGCCAATGCATTCTAAATGCCTATCATGTTCTCTTGTATAATTTTATGAAGACTTATTTATTCCAGAATTGAAGGAGATTAGCAGTGTCCGCACTGTTGTCTGCTTTTGTGTGTGTGTGTGTGTGTGTGTGTGTGTGTGAGTTTGTTCAGAGCTCGGATAAGAATTGTGCATTGCAGACTATTGTCTATGGAACAATCTTATTTGCTTACTAACCGCTGTTAAATCCTTGAATGGTTTAATGTCATAGTTCTTCTTCTATTTTTATACATTTTAACATGCATGCTTCACTTTAAAAATATAATTGATTGATTTGCTCTAAAGAACAAATAAATCTGAATTCATCTTAATGATAGGTTCAACAAAAGAACACTTGAATTCATACCAGAGTGTGCCAAAGTGCCAGCTGTCCATGGCATGCCTCTGAAGCATCTTAGTTTCAACTTCCTTTCAAATATCTCACCTGACCTGCTTCTTCGCTTGTTTTGTAATCAGTGGTTATAGAGATTTATGCAGCTGTTTTGTGATTCTTCTGTGTATGTGTTTTATTATGTCCACTTCACATATCTGTCTCCTTCTTTTCTACTGTGAATTGCCTATTTACATATTCATTAGCATATTAAAAATTACAGGCGACAGAGTGGTGACTCAGTGGTTAAGGGCACTCATTTCTCTTGCAGAGGGCCAGGTTCAGTTCCTAACACGCACACATTGTCTTACTACTGCCTATAATTCCAGCTCTAGAGAATCAGACACCTCTGCTGGCCACTTTGGGTACCTACATATCTGTGGTACACATACATCTATTCCGACATACACAAACACATTAAATAAAAGAAATTGTTTAACTGAAATGTCTTTAGTTGGTTATTTTGATTAGTCCTGCCCACTTTTTTTGGTAAAACTGAGATAGTTTGAACTCTATATCAGGTGGATGGGACCAGAACAGTGGAGAAAAACTAATAAAAATCTGAACCCTTTGGTATTTGGCAGGGTAGGAACTGCAGTTCTCATCTGTTGAATGACTATTGGATTCCAGATCCTGTCCTAAGCACTTTGCACGTACTACAAGTTTTGGCAGTTTATGAGGCACTGCCTCTTCTGATGAACAAGTTAACTGCTTTTCCTCCCAGTGTTGAGTATTGAACTCAGTCTCATTCATGCTGGGTAAACAGTGAACTACAACCCAGCATAGAGCAACAACTTTCAAAATGGAAGATGACTGCTCTTTAAGCAATAGGCACACTATTCCTCTGTTTTCAGTGTCTGCCATGCCCTTGAGAAGACAATAAAGCATTGGCTGCCCATTGCTTCTTCTGTAGAATTTCCTGCTTCCCTTTTGAGGCAGCATTCAGCTTTCCCTTTCTAGGAGGCAATGTTGATGAATGGTTGCCAAGGAAGGTGTCTCACACAAAGTGAAAGTTAAAATGCACTCTCTCAGTGTTCACAAACAACTGCCCTGGTTTCCTTAAAAAAAAAAATCCTTGAAAGTGCCTCAGAAGAATAATAAACAGTGTATTAGAGACATAAACATGTGTTTCTGAGTATTGAAAGGACCATCATGCTGAAGAGCGGCTAATCTTGCTGGGGTCATCTGGAAGGACCAAGCTGAGAGAAGTGGTAACCTTCACAGAGAACTTACTTGTGCAAAGGTTTAACGACTGGTATCTGGATGGACATTTTGTTTACGTGGGAAAGGGTATGCTAAAACAGATTTTATACTGTGCCATCGAGTCTTGTGTCAAATTGGAACACACACACTAGAGTTATCTGAAAGGAGGGAACCTCAGATGAGAAAAAGCCTCCATAGCATCTGGCTATAAGGCATTCTCTTAGTGACTGATGAGGGAGGGCCAAGCCATTGCAAGTGGTTCCTTCCATAGTCTGGTGGCCCTGGGTTCTATTAAAACAAAGAGCAGGCTGGGCAATCCAGTAAGCACACCCCTCAGTGACCTCTACCTCAACTCCCACCTCCAGATTCCTTCTTCCCTGTGAGTTCCTGTCCTGACTTCCTTCGTGATGAACACCAGTGTGGGAGCCAAACAAACCCTTTCCTCCCCAACCTGCTTTTTTTTTTTTTTTTTTTTTTGTCATGATGCTTCATTGTAGCAAACAGAAACCACGGCTGAAACACACACTGACTTAATTCAGAGAGGTTTCCATCACGATTAGTTTTTACATAGATTATTAAGTTGTGTGGCAGAGGTGCTGTAGGTAAAAGTTGGAACTGACTTAAGGTCCTGGCTCCATGAAGACCAAGTCTTCTGTTTTCAATTCATTCCTTCCCCCTTTCCCACACCATCTTCTAATTTCCCAATTTCCTTTGCTACTTAAGTCTCACTAAGCATCACATTCTCCAGGCACTTGGTGGGGACTGGAAAGACAGCTGGTCTTCTGAATGGGCTGGTTCTATAGCTGTGCACTTCACCAACCTCGGATGGGAAGAGTATAAATGGAATAAAATTACACCTATATGGCTCATGAGCAGGTAACGGCCACTTGTCACATGTGTAGTGACTGTGTAGGCATCATTTACATTGCAGCAGAGCAGACATGTAAAGTAGAGATGATCTGAGTATATAGGAGAATACGAGGCTGTTACATGCAACCCCTGTGCACTCGCTTCTTTCTCTGTCTAGATGTCTTTAGTGTTGAGAGAAGGCTACGCTCTACTCTAAGTTACTTCAAATTTCATGAAGCAATAGTTTTTCAGGTGGTGTCTTTCCCTAGACACATTGCTTTATAATCAGCGTTTGATCCATTTTAAAGGTGGAGCATGATTGTGTTTCTAGGCAACCAAGGAAACACCCACCATTTGTCTGGTACTAACCGTGCAGCAAGGCATCTCAGTAACTTCCTGGGAGAGCAGCAAGAACCATCCTGTACATTATCAGTGTAAATTGCAACTGTGGAAGAACACAGTTGCATTTAGGTCCTATCAGGGAGCCCAGCCCAAGTTACATCAGTAAAAGTGTGGACCCCATGAAATGGTGGACATGTAGCTTAACAATGGCAATGGCCCCTCAGCAGCCTGTCATCTGGTAGCTAAAGTGGACATCAAGGGTCAACTGACTTAAAGCTTTTGAATAATCCTGAGGCATCACCAATGAGGCCACATCCCCATTTCTTGCTGCTGATGTGGCCTCTTTTACGGCTGTCTGCTTTTCCTCCTGCTCACCCATCTGGACCTAGGCCTGCTGTTCCTGCTCCCAGCTGCTTCTGTTCATCTCACTTTGTAGCTGGACTCAGAGCTGCACCTTTATTCCCAGCCCTGATATTCCCATGGCATTAGAAGCAGACTCTTTCTTATGACTGGTTTAGATCTGTTAGCACAGATTACTGCATTCCTATCAGGCCCTTTCTGAAATCAACTGAAGATGTTTACTGGTTTTTGTTTATAGGGAGGTAGATTCACTGTGTGCTGTATGACCAGAGAGTTAAGAGTAGTAATTAAGACTGGAATGAAAGAGCCTGTGTCTGCCTTATTTAGGCAGAATGGGAGCAGGATTGCCTGGGCAATTGCTATTGAGATCATTGCACCTTCTGGATACTCAATAAATTATGGTATTGTGGAAAGACATAGATCGGTTCATCCATGTATCTATCCTGGTGTGCTTATAATATTTGGTATGTAATGTAATACAGTATGTTCTAATATAACAGTGTATGTGAACCTGTATTATTAATTAGGAATTTTGAGTTATGACATTTCTGTATGGATGGATTGGAACAAAGTACATATTGTGTGTTAAAAACTATGAGGGAGAATAGCTAAGGGTTGTGATACACAGTTTTAACCTCAGCTCTCAGATGGTAGAAACAAAAGAGTCACCAAAAATCCAAGGCTAGTGTGGCTCACATAGTAAATTCTGGGTCTGTCATGGCTACAGGAAAAAAAAATCAAGAGCAATACATGACTTTTATTTTATAATATGTAAATATAATATATTATTTTATTTTACTAATTGATTAAAATCTCAATTGCTTTTTAGTTTATTTAGTTTTAACTGACACACATGTTTATAGACTGTGATATTCTGATGCATGTATGTGCCACGTAATAAAACAGGCTGTTAATAATATTCATCACCTGTATATTTATCATAGTTCAGCTACCCATATGACGACAAAGGGTAGCCACGGACACCCTATTGTTCAGTAGAATATAATTATAACTCTGTATATCCGTCAATCTCTTCCTGTTCCATCCAGCCTGGTAACCACTCTTCTGTTCCTGGGAGATCTCTTTCTTTAGATTCCACATGTACTTTTCTGTCTGTCCTGATGTGTTTCACTTAACATCGTCCAGGCTCCTCCATGTTCCGCAAATGACAGTACCTCATTTTCTTGTGACAGAATAGTAACTCATGGTGTGCGTACAATACATTTTCCTTATCTGTTTGTTCTGTATCTTGGCTACTGTGAATCCCGCTGTAACAAATGGGAGAGTGCAGATCTACCTGCTACATCCTCGTTTCCCTTGCTATGCACATTCATGCATTAGTGAGGGGAAGGATCATAATGCATTGCACATTTAAATTTTTTGAGTAACTGCCCTTGTTTTCCATAATGACTATTTTAATTTACATCCTTATATATAATGTAAAATTATCCATTCATTTACTTATGGCCTCATTTGATAACAGCCCTGGAATGAAGAAAGTATCTCACTGTGGCTGGGGTTTGCTCTTCCTGGATGATCAGTGACAGTGAACACTGTGAGTACTCCTCTTGGCCACTCACAAGTTCGCTTAGGAGAAATCTATTCAAGTGCTGTGCGATTTTATATTAACCTGACTAGGGTTTATTGATGCGAGCTGTATTCCTTATGCATTTCTGATGTAAGCCCTTATCAGGTGAAGAGCTGGTAATATTCTCTCCCATGCTGCAGGTGGCCCCTTTGGAGATGAGTTCCTCTGCTCTGCATGGGCTATGCAAGTGAGCTATGGCGTGGTGTGGTGTCCCCTGTCTGTATCTGTCACATCCTGGATCCAAGTCAGTGTCAGAGGACATTCCTCCATTGTTTCAATAATCACAGTCTTATCATTTGTATTTTATATTTAAGTCTTTAATCCAATTTGAGTTTTTTCTGTACAGCGAGAGATAAGATCTTGCTTCAGTCTGCATATGAATCTCCAGCGACCTCCTGGAAAACCCCCACATTTTCATTATGGCTTTCCCATAGTTTTGCTCACACTCCATTGACTGTCAGCTCAGGACGCCCTTTCTGTGCACTCCTCTACGGTGCTGTGCACTCCTCTACGGTGCTGTGCACTCCTCTACGGTGCTGTGCACTCTACGGTGCTGTGCACTCCTCTATGGTGCTGTGCACTCCTCTACGGTGCTGTGCACTCTACGGTGCTGTGCACTCTACGGTGCTGTGCACTCTCTACGGTGCTGTGCACTCTCTACGGTGCTGTGCACTCCTCTACGGTGCTGTGCACTCCTCTAAGGTGCTGTGCACTCTCTACGGTGCTGTGCACTCCTCTACGGTGCTGTGCACTCTACGGTGCTGTGCAATCTACGGTGCTGTGCACTCTACGGTGCTGTGCACTCTACGGTGCTGTGCACTCTACGGTGCTGTGCACTCCTCTACGGTGCTGTGCACTCCTCTACGGTGCTGTGCACTCTACGGTGCTGTGCACTCCTCTACGGTGCTGTGCACTCTATGGTGCTGTGCCTCGCTCATGTCAGCGCTCTTGCTGGCGTCAGGTTTTGCTGTGATAGCTTTGTAGAGCCTTCAGTCTGATGCCCCCAGCCTCATCTTCACCCCCTTCTTAACTGCTTTGACTCTGTGGGGTCTTCTGTGATCCTGTACAGATTTTAGTATTATTAGTTTGATTTTATGATGGATGTCGTTGGTATTTTGACCAGAATTACATTATTCTATAGATTAAGTTACGCATATATTTTAACAATGTTATTTCCACTAATGCATGAACATGAAATGAACATCCATTTATTTGCATTGTCTTCTACTATTCCATAAAATGTAATAATGTTCATTGTGGAAATGATTTCTATTCTTTGTTTTAATTTATTTTCTGATTTCTTTCTTTCACACAGTTTCCCATTGGTGCATAGAAATGCTACTGAAGTTTTTGTAGTGTATGTTTTCATTTGTTTCTTTGTTTTGAGGGTCAGGCTGTTGCCATTGTACTCAGTTTGACCCTAAACTTCTGGGCTTAAGTGATTTCCTGCCTGAGCTTCTCAAGTTGCTAGGCCTTACTGTCATGCTGGTTGCTATTCCTTTTTGTGTGTTGTTCTCTATACTTAAATTTTAAAGATTTACTTTAGTTTTATGTGTATGCGTGTCCTGCTGCACCATGTGCATGAAGTCCCCACAGAGCTAAGGAGGGCACTGGATCCCTGAAACTGTAGTTATAGACCACTGCAAGCTGCCATGCAGGTGCTGGGAACCAAGCCAAGTCTTCTGGAAAAGCAGCCAGTGTTGCTAATGGTCGTGTCATCTCTCCAGTCCTGTCCTTCACTTTTAAAGTTATTTATTAGCCAGAATAACTTTCAGCTGCATCTTCAGGTATTTTTCCCCTATAAGATCAAATCATCTGTGTGTAGAAACTATTTAACTTTCTTACCAATTTTAATGTCATTTATTTCTTTTCCTTAATTAATGATTGTAGCTATGTCAGACATGATCAAAGTAGGCCTCCTTGGTTTTGTTTTGCTGTTGTGGTTGTTTTTAAGGTTTTAGAGGAAAATGGTTCCGTTTCCCCCTGTGTGGTTTAATATTAGTTGTGTGTTTGTCTCATGTAGTCTTAACAGTTCTGAGGTACACTCTGTCTGGATGTAGTTTAATTAAAGATTCATTTTTACAGTTGGGGGCACTGCTTGATTTTGTCTAATACTCTTTCTACATCTGTTGAAATGAGAATAGAAGAATATTAAGAAAGAGCTTGTGTTCTGTAAATACTATCAAACTATTGAACCAGAAATACATATAACGATTTCCATAATTTTACTTGGATCATTTAAAAAAGATACGCATAAATAAATAAAAATATGCATAAAATAAATATGTATATTTATATGATTATGGTATCTACACCCATATAATAATTATTATATAAATTAGTTACATGAGAAATTGTTTACTTATGGTTCATGTACATAATGATTGGGCTCTTCACATTTTCTATTTATAAGCCTGCCAATTTTTGGCTGCGTTTTCCTTGTTTCTGTGCATCTGTACTTGCACCCACTCAGAGGTCACAGGATAATTTCAGAAGTCAGTTGTCTCCTTCCACCATGTGGCCTGGAAACTGAACTCAGGTTCAGGCTTAGCATCAGACACCTCTAATCACTGAGTCATCTCATTGGCCCTATTTATAGGTTTTAAAAATTAACTTGAGTCCATAATCTACTAAGTTTATGTATTTTTAACCTAGAAATCTTTTTCTTTTCCAGGATTTCTCTGTGGGCATGTGTACCTTTCAGTATCATGACTCCTTAGGTTCCTCTGGATTGTAATAGTTTTATAGATTAATTTTTGGTGAACTTCAAATTTTTAAATATATGGTCAAAGATCTTATGGAATGCACCTTGATAAAGCATTTTTTCCTCAATTTCTAAGTGATGACACTGGGTTTATGAGATATATAGCGAGAACTGTTAGCATGCCATTGGTACCCATCTCCCTATCCAGGGCTCTCAACAGTATTGCCATTGCTGTTACCTCTTCATCATTAGGTGAGGTAAGGCTTGTCACATGTCACATTCCCTGCCATAAAGTTAATCCTTTCTCATCCTCCACATTGTGCACTTTAGCAGGCAGAAACTATGTACGACTCACACTGAATAGAAGTTCCTACATAAATTGCTAGAATTTTTCTTTTGTCAGAAAAAGAATGTGTTTTTATCTGTATGGTTACCATTTTTTTTCTGTCAGTATGTACTCAGGGACAATGAGCTAGACTACTTGGCCCATACAATATGCTATTTCTCCTTATTTCTCAAATTGTCTTATTTCTGGCCATTCAGAAATATTTTCAGTTTGCTTTTGTGCCCTTTTGACAAATTCTATCATTATGAAATCTAAAATAATGCCAATACCACATTATTTATTTACTTATTTTTGGTGAGGAAATGTGCATACCACTGCACTGTGGGTTCTGGGGATCAAACCCAGGCTGTCAGGCTTCGCAGCACGCACTTTTACTTGCTGAAACATCTTGCTGGCCACATTTTGATCTTTGAGCACTAAGTTTTCTCTACTTTGAGATATTCAAGATTCAACTTGTATATTTCTTGTCCTGTAAGCTTCTGTTTGTCCAAGGACTCTTGGTTCTGAGTACTGGAACAGGATACTACAACCCAAGAGAGAACATTGAATGTGCTCACTGCTGGGGGGTGCTGTTGTTCACAGACTTTCTCAGATGACAAAGCAATGAAATATATATGTGTTTATTAACTGGTGCATTTTCATACCTGTAAGAACATTCTTACATCCATCTGTGTTTGCATACATATATATGTATAATATGATTTTATACTCATGCCTCCTTTCTATTCTATTACTGCTGAGACCATTCTAATCTTTCCCCTTGTTTGTAATCTCTTGAGCACTGAGACACCTAGCCTTTCCCCTCTGTCCTCCACTTGCTTAATTGTCAATTGCAGTCTACATGCACTGTGATTTTAGTCTATTGGAGTTCATCAAAAAAGGTGAAGCTAAATATTCCTTCCTAAGCGCTGCTGTGGTCAACCCATAGAAATGGAAGTAAGTATCTATCTTTTATTTCTAGTGTCATTTATTGAATGTTAAGGAAAATTAAATATTTATCCAATATTTGTCCAGCCCATGACTGGAGTTTATGCAGTTCAGCAGACATTGTATCCAGCCAGTCATTTGATAGGTGCTGATGAAGGCACGGGTGGAGTGAAGGCATGCTTCAGAAAAGGGCAACATAGGGTGTAGACATAATTGAGTACATAATACTGTCAAGCACTCTGGGCATCGGGAAGTAAACATGAGATGTGCTCATAGAATTTATGGTATCACAGGGTAGATCACAAAAGGCAAACACAGATCTAGAGAGAGAGAGAAAGAGAGAGAGAGAGAGAGAGAGAGAGAGCGCTGCAACTAGATCAGTATTAAAAAGTTGTGTAAGCAAAATGGAGGGATGGCGTGCTTTTTATTAATGAGAAAAGGGAGACCTTCCCAGAGCTGACATCTGATCTGTGTCTTAAATACAAAAAGACATTCAATATCAGAGAGAGGGGAAGGCAGTCCTGGACCAAAGGGACACAAGCCAAAGAGAAGAAGCAGGAAAGCACACCATGTTATTAGAGAATTCTCAGTATCCTATTACATTATCCTAATTGTTGCCACTTAGTGACATTCATTCTTGGTAAACCTTAAACATTAGAGATGGATGGAGAGCTATGCTTTGGATCACAGTGTCAGTCCTAACTGCCTGCTCCATTTCCAGCGTGGGGCGGGCAGTGCAGGAAGGCGTCGCTGGTGGGATCAGCAGATGATCGGCATCTTTAGTAAGACAGAGATTTTCCCAGAGGAAGCAATGAAATAATAAGGATTGCGGATCTTTTGGGTATAAAGAAACAGGTCACAGATTTCACTTGAGATGAGCCCACTAGTTTAGCTACAGTTGGAAACTGCCATAATATTTATCATTTTGTTTCTGAGCACATGATCCTAAATACTAGGTAATCTACAATGGTACATGAGGCTAAGGAATATTTAATTTCAAAAGGTTCTAAAATTGTATTCAATACTGTCTGCTCGGGTACATCATGCTTTAAAGGATTTTGCCCTTTTAATGAAAATTGGGTTTCTCTTTCTATAATGGTCATGTATGTGCCCTCTTTTCATTCTCTTTATGTAATGGCCATGTACTCTCCTTTCTTTATCTTTCTGTGATGGTCATGTGTGTACCCTTCTTTGTTGTAAAGGAGAGGGCCTCTTGTTTATCCCTGCCGCCTGGTTAGCTTACACCAGAAATAACCACACAGGAACTGTATTAATTAAATAACTGCTTGGCCCATTAGCTCTAGCTTCTTATTGGCTAACTCTCACATCTTGATAGAACTCATTTCTATTAATCTGTATATCAGCACGTGGCAGTGGCCTGCTGGGAAAGATTCGGCATGTCTGTGTCTGGCAGCTCCATGGTGGCTCTCCTCTGCCCTTCTTCCTCCCTGCATTCAGTTCTGTTTTCTCTGTCTACCTAAGTTCTGCCCTATCAACTAGGTCAAGGCAGTTTCTTTATTCATTAACCAGTGAAAGCAATACACAAACAGAAGGAACACCTATACCATTTTCCCTTTTCTGTTTAAACAAAAAAGAAGGCTTTAACTTTAATATAGTAAAATTACATATAACAAAACAGTTATCAAGCAAGAATTACAGTTATAATATTTATATCTACTTTATCTTTTATCATAACTAGGGAAAACTATAACTATAAATTCTTCAACTCCATCAAAGACTTCAAAAGGATATAATATTATTTATGTAAACTGGAGTGCACTATAAATAACTTCCAAAACTCTGTAATTGACAGAGACATCTTGCTGCCTGAACAGTCACCCAAAGTTCTTCTGTACTATTGAGGCATCCATCTTCAGCCTACAGGCCTATAGTATCCAGCAGAATTTTTCCAAAGCAGGAGATTTCAAAGACAGTTCAATCACTTTCTTTTGTATCCTGCAGAATGTCTCTCGGACTCTTTCATGAAGCAGGAGCTCTGAAAGATCATCTCACCTTTAGTCAAGTTCAGCAGTCATTTTTCTGTGGGTACTGCATGTCCAGTTCAGCAGTTCAGGCAAGAGCAGTTTCTTTCCCAAATGGCTAATCAACTTCATAAGGAGCCGCTTTGATGCCCATCTTCCTCTTGAAGTAGCTTGCTGCTGCCAGGAGCAGATGTGCCTCATTGTCATGAAAAGTCCTAAATTCTTAAACATTTTAAATGCCATATTCTGAATGTCTCTGAAAGATTTTAAGAATACCTATCCATTTGAAGTACTTCTTTGTACATCTAGAAAATCTAATTAACATGACCACAACTATTATAGATGAGTATCTATTAAGCTATTAAGCTATATTTCTTAATTATACATTACATTTTCAAATGAGCTATACAATCACAATACCCCAATCAAGAGCAGAAATATACAAATACAGTATAACAATATTTATCTTAAATTTTTAATCAATAAACCAATATTCATACCAATGTAAAATACTCATATCTCTATCATAACCCCCTTTAAATGTAAAAGAACATTTATAAACAATATTTGGGAATATGGGCATAGATTTTTCTCTCCAAACTGCTTCTTGCTGTATGGGGAGCTGTTAATCAGATATTTCATGGTGTATCCTGTGTGCTAGGTTTATCTCAGTCAGCAGTAAGGCGAAGTAAGTTTTTGAGGGTGTTCATGACAACCATTCAGGAGGCCTTGGTCCATGAAACCATATTCTCCTGGAGGCAATCCACAGGTTCTCATCTTCTGTGAAAACAAAAGAAGAACCTATTTTCCAAGGCACCATATCCTTAGATCCAAATTCTGAATACAAGATACCTTTATAATATACATGCTGGTTTATCTTAGCAGCACATACAATGAAATGTCTCTTTGTACTTAGCTCCTTCACAGTCAAAAAATTCAAAGAAAACACAATAATATACAGAATCCATACTCTTTGTGAATTTTCCATTTTTATGTGGCTTATTTTTCTTTACTCTTTTTAATCTATGACTATCTGTACTCTGTCGCTTTAAAGACTTTACTCTTTTTTTAAAGCATTAACTTTATTTTATGACTTTCTATACTCTTTTCTTTTCTCTTCCAAGTCTATGTACAATTATCCAACACTGTGACCCATTTAGAAGTCTTTTATGTCTGAATATGTCCTATTATGAATCTGTAATTCTTTACTGTCCATGAACACTTTTTAAAATGCTAAACCCTTCTGTAAAACTTAAGTTGTGTCATAGCTCAGGTAATATGTCAATGCCTCCTTGCCCTGCCATGCCTCTTGCATGGCGGAGCTGCTGGAGCCTCTGACCCATGCACACTGCCCAACTTCCAGGTACACAGCTGGTCCAAGTTGCCATCATTATATATTGACTAGAATTCCTTTTTAAATCCCTCTCATGTTTTATGTGGATTTAGTTGACCACATTGAAGTGTCAATTGTTGTAAAGGAGAAGGCCCCTTGTTTTTCCTAGCCACCTGGCTAGCTTACACCAGAAATAACCACACAGAAACTGTATTAATTAAATCACTGCTTGGCCCATTAGCTCTAGCCTCGTATTGGCTAATTCTCACATCTCGATTTAACCCATTTCTATTAATCTGTGTATCAGCACATGGCAGTGGCCTACCAGAAAATATTTGGCAAGTCTGTGCCTGGCAGCTCCATGGTGGCTCTCCTCTGCCCTTCTTCCTCCCTGTATTCAGTCTTGTTTTCTCTACCTATCTAAGTTCCACTGTATCAACTAGGCCAAGGCAGTTTCTTTATTCATTAACTAATGAAAGCAACATACAAACAGAAGGAATTCCTACCCTACTCCTTTTTCTCTTTCTGTGATAGTCATGTGTGTACCCTCCTTTTGCTTCCTTGTTGCCATAACTACAAACAGTTTTATTGTTCTTCTTTTCAGATAAATACCCATGAGTATCTCCAAAATGGAGGCATACTCTGTCAATACTAAGGATTCTTTAGATCAGCAGCCGCATTAAGATTGTTTTGGCACTGATACTACAATCGTTTTACATTCACTATGAACTGTTAGCTTAAACCTAGGGAAACACAACAACCTGGGACCCATGGTTTTAACATAACAAAAGTGCTTAGTTTTTGTATGTCATGTATTGAGTCAGAATAAAGAAAATTTAACTCCAAGGCAGAGATTGGCCTTAGAACAGAAAATTACTTTCATGAGAAAGAAGTCAAAACAGCAAAAGTACAGAATCTGAGAGCCTGAAAATACTACATGCATTTATGAACATTCTAAACGAAACACACATGGGTAGTCCTTTGTGGTTAATGCTTTTTCTTATTAGAAGCAAGATTGATTTTGGTGGATCTGTTTAGCTGTGATATGACACCTAGGGTTTTTTAAGCTCCATCTGCTCATACATCTGGTACCACAGCATTTAGTCTTGAACTATGTGGCATTCTATTGGGCCCCCTTCAGCCATTTATCATCCTCCAATACCAGTATGCTGAATGACTGCTGAATTAATCTTGCAATTCTTCTAGAATTGTTAGAGGAGGGCCCACTTGTTCACCCTGGCCACCTGGATAGCTTAGCCCCAAAATAACTGCACAGAAACTATATTAATTAAATCACTGCTTGGCCCATTAGCTCTAGCTTCTTATTGGATAACTCTTACATCTTAATTTAACCCATTTCTATTAATCTGTATATCACCATGAGGTCATGGCCTACCAGCAAAGTTTCAGCATGTCTACCTCCAGCTGTGGATCATGATGTTCCTCTCTCTGCCTTCCTTCTCCCAGCATTCTGTTTAGTTCTCCCCGCCTAGTTCTGTTCCCCTACAGCTCTGCTATAGCCCCAAAGCAGTTTCTTTATTAACCAATGAAAGTAACACCAAGACAGAAGAACCTCCTACATCAAAGAATCACCACTTAGGAATGTAAATTCTCCTCCCAGATGACTAAGAGCTGCAGTGTCTAGAAATTCCCCTTTTTTTATGTCATATGTGAGTAGCCAGATAATTGATAACTAGTGCAGACATGTGGAAGAGCAGTTTACTCCCTCCATATGCAACAAAAGCCTGTGTTCTTGATTACACTACCTATTTGCTGGTTAGGAGCTGGCAAAGCCAGAGGACTCACCTAAAGTCATGATTTGCTTGCCATTTTAATTAGCATTATGGACAAACAGATGAAACCAGATAGAAAGACCCACTGAGAGCTAAAATTGAAGCAGGTGGCATGATGGGAATCTTCTTTGTGGACTTGACTAGATTTAAAATTTCCCAGGAGACACCTTCTTTTTTTTTTCTTTTATTGCTTTTTGTGTGTGTGTTTTCTTGTTTCTGTTTATATTTTAAAAGAATCTTTTCTCATTTTACATGCCAATTCCAGTTCCCTTTCCCTCCCCCCACCTTCCACCCACCTCACCCACCCCCCATCCACTCCTCAGAAAGAATAAGGCTTCCCATGGGGAGTCAACAAAATCTGGCACCTCACTTTGAGGCAGGACTAAGGCCCTCCCCCATATATCTAGGCTAAACATGGAATCCCTCCAATCAGAATGGGCTCCAAAAAGCCAATTCAAGCACTAGGGATAAATACTGGTCCCACTGCAGTGGCTCCACAGATTGCCCCAGCCATACAACTGCTACCCACATTCAGAGGATCTAGTTTGGGACTATGCAGGTTTCCCCTCTGTCAGTCTGAAGGCGGTAAGCTCCAATTATCTCAGTTTCTCTGGGTTTCCCCATTGTGGTCTGGACCCCTTTGCTCATATTATCACCCCTCCCTCTCTTATGACTGGATTTGGGGAACTCGGCCCAGTGTTAGTTGTGTATCTCTACACCTGTTCTTATCAGTTATGGTATAAAGTTTCTATTACAGCAATTAGGCAGTCAGCAATCTGATTATAGGGGAAGGCCAGTTCAGGCACCCTCTCCACTATTGCTTAGGGTCTTAGCTAGGGTCATCCTCATCGATTCCTTGGAATTTCCCTAGTGCCAGGTTTCTTGTTAGCCCCATAATGGCTCCCTCAATGAAGAAATCTCTTTCCTTGTTCTCCTTCTTGGTCCTTCCCCCATCTCGACTATCTCGTTCCCTCATGTTCTCCTCCCACTTCCGTTCTCCCCCTTTTCTCTTCCACCCTCCATGCTTCCAAATTTCTCAGGAGTTCTTGTCTACTTCCCCTTCCCAAGGGGATCCACATATGTCTGTATTAGGTTTCTCCTTGTTACCTAGCTTCTCTGGGATTATAGGATGGTTATCCTTTGCTTTACATCTAATATCCACTTATGAGTAAGTACATAACATGTTTGTCTTTCTGAGTCTTGGTTGCCTCACTCAGAATGGTTTTTACTAGTTCCATCTATTTGCCTGCAAATTTCAAGATGTCATTATTTTTTACCACTGGGCAGTACTATATTGTGTAAATGTACCATATTTTCTTTAGCCATTCTTCTTGGTTTTTTTTTTATAGGATTTGTTGATTTCTTCTAATTTTTTGTTTGTCCTTTTCTCCAACTTCTTTGAGAGATTTTTTTCATTTCCTTTTTAAATGCCCCAAACATTCTCCTAAAGTTATTTTTTAGGTCATTTTCCTTTGTTTCATCCGTATTGGGGGGTTCAAGTCTTGCTGTTTTAGAACCACTCGGTTTTGTTGGTATTATGTTGCTCTTTGTGCTGTTGAGTGTGTTCTTCTTTTGTCTACCCGTCTTTTCCTCTGATTGTTGTAGTTGGAGCCATATCTCTGGTGATCACTCTTCCAAGTACCAGTGGATCCAAGGCTCAGATTGTTGTTCCTCATGGTGGAGTCGAGGCTATGGTAAAGACAGATGTCACTTGGCATTCCTGAAGTTGCTAGGTGCTCCCAGAGGTCACTCAGTAATCCTGGAGGTCAGTCAGACCTGCTCCCATGGAAGTCATTGTCTTAGACCTGCTCTGGCAGAGGTTGCTGGCCTGGGCCTGGTCCCACGGAGGTCGCTTGCTCGGGCCTGCTCCTGCAGAGGTCACTAGCTCAGGTCCAGCTCCCTCAGAGGTCATTCCTTTCTACCTTCTTTATCCATTCTTTGGTTGAAGGGCATCTAGGTTGTTTCTACACACCCACTCTCACCAATGAACAGGTCTGCTGGACAGAAACTTAACAAGGAAATAAGAGAAGTAATATATGTCATGACTCAAATGGATTTAACAGGTATAATTTCACCCAAACACAAAAGAATATACCTTCTTCTCAGCACCTCGTGGATCCTTCTCTAAATTTGACCACATTCTCAGTAACAAGGCAAACCTCCACGATAAAAGAAATTGGAATAACCCTCTGTATCTTATAGGAGAAGCCCTTCTAAGTGCATCCACAGGATGTTTCCAGAGATGCCCAACTGAGGAGGGAAGACTCACCATGTGTAGGAGTTGCATAGTCCTTTGGGTTAAGGTCAAGAATGAAACAAAAGCAAAATGTGAACAGAATACAGGGATCGACTTCTCTGTTTCCTGATTGCACACAGTGTGATAAACTGTCTCACATTCTAGACAGCCACAGCTCACAAGTCTCTTATGCGCATGGCCTCCCTCCCATGCACCCTCAAAGTATGAACCAAAATAAACCCCTCCTTCATGAAATGACTCCTTGTGAGGTATTTGATCACAGTTTTAAAAAAGAACAGGGGTGGGAAAGTCAACTCAGAAGTTAAGAGCACTGACTGTTCCTCCAGAGGACCTGGATTCATTTCCCAGTACCTACATGGCAGTTCACAACTGTTTGTAACTACAGTTCCAGGGGACCCGACACCCTTACACAGGCAAAGCAGCAATGAACAATAAATAAATAAATTTTAAAAATATACACTAAATTTTAATCAATTTAAAAAAATATGTGTGTGTGTGTGTGTGTGTGTGTGTGTGTGTGTGTGTGTGTTTGTATGTTTATGTCTCTGGAAAACCTCAAGAGAAGCATCATGCTATAGATCTTGAAGTTCAGGGTGCGGGGAGTCCTATCACCTTTAATATATAAGTATGTATCATTTGAAAAACTGATCTCATTATTCTGGGTAATGGCAATGACTGCGTATATGAACCACGGGGCATCCTGTCACTAAAGAGCTGGATGGAACATCATAATGAGAGAGCTGTAGACCCACAAAGATTTGAGACATTCAACTGAAATCCATTGGATTTCAAAAGTGATATAATTAATTTCATGCCCTAGAAGCTCTGAAACCTTCATGACATTAATTATGGTCAAATTGTTCACCCTCCTCTGGCTCCTGTGGCCTGAGGAAGAATTGCCCCTGACCAAATGATGGAAAAGTTGAGTTGATTCATGTATTGGTAGTTTGATGTAAACTAGAAGTAGATTGTTACTACAAATGTAGTCCTATGAATAGTTCTTGAAAAACAATGTTGATTGCAAATCTTCCTGATGAGTATTTAGGTAACCGCTATTGTGTTGAGAGAAATGTGGTCTGAGGTAAGTGTTTATTGAAACTGATGGGAAATGAATGACTCAGCTGTTTGGTCAGAGGCCCAGAAGACATAATATTAAAAAGTTCAGTACACAAATTTTGCAGCAGTGATGTGTTGGAAGACTAGTTGAGGGACCATAAAGAGGAAGCATATGTATATTCCATGTTAATATATACCTCAGGGAGTCCATTGTAGAAGAGACATGGTCTTTCAGGCAGACAGAATGGTCTAGAAAATGAACTAGTACTTGTTCTACATGCTCATAACTGGAGTAGCCATGGCGGACCGGAAACTCTCCCTTACTGTTCTCATCTGAAAGTCTGTATACCTCTAAAATCATGCATTGAAATATTAATCTTCAGTGTAACAGCATCTGTAGACAGAAACTTCAGCAGTTTCAATCTAGCAACTCATGAACCAAGCTCAGTGCTGTCTTTTTTTATGAATTCATTAGAGACAGTCCTCTATGAGGCCTTAAGAGTAAGCCAAGGGAGAAGTTAAATTAGCTTAGGAGAATGGGGCCTTCATGATGGTAACCAAAATTTCCTTCTCTCTTTCTTCACATGCCTGTACTAAGGGAAGGTCAATGTCAGATGTCAAACATCTGACTCCCAAGGAGAAAACCTTCATGGGGACAAAATTGTCTAGCAGCTTTAATCTTGGTTTTCTTAGCTGCCAAAACTGTGAGAAAATCAACCTTCCTTTCTGGAACTAAAGGAATACTTTAGAAACAGTTTCAATATGTGCTTACCATATGATACCTTAGTATTAGGTAGATTAACATTGTCACAGTAAGAAAAGATCAGGCTATTCAATAGATGTTTGACTTATGGCTTCCTACTTGGAAAATATGCAGTTGTTTCCTGATATCATGCCATATAAATAAATAATAAAGGAACTCCTAAATGATTCACCTTGAAAGTTAGAATTGAGAAGATATGGACAGGAAACAAGTGGTCAGTTATTAGTGATAACTGAAAAGTATAATACCTGGACTATTTGTTATCTTGTTGGTTTGAAGAATAACTGACGAGTAAAGATAAAGAATTAAAGGATGATTAAACAGCCAATAGTCTTCAGTGTTAAAATCATCCCTAAGCTTGAAGGGGAGACGAAAAGGGAGTTAGTGGACATAGATCACCAGGCTGAAGTCACTTGAAAGGCCATTCAACAGGAACCATGAACTTAGATAGATCATCCTGAATTTTCACCAAGCATGAGATAAATGAGGAACAGAAATACAGTGATTTCTATTTCTTCCTGCCCCTTGATCTCTGGCAGATGCTGTCAACTGACCAAACTCATCTGGAAGTCAAAGGGCAGGGAAGCCAGTGACATAATCTATGAAAGCTGAGGTTTCAAAACCCAGTAAAGAGTATAGAAGGGTGTAGGGGAGGTAATGACTATCTGGCACGTTGACTGAACATCAAGAAAATGGTTATTTAGAGAAAATGACTGATAAATTTGACAGTAAAACACAAAATTTGCTTATCATCCAAGTTTAAAGGACAAGTATAAGATAATTGAAAGATGATATTTGAAAGACAGATTCCAAAATTCAACCCCAGAATATAAAAGTGTGTGTGTGTGTGTACAGACAGAGGTATATAAATGTAGAGACACACACATCTGAGTACTTGCTGACAAACATTTGAAGAAAAGAGATCTCATAAACTGCTGTGGTGCTGTTAATGTTACAATCATTATAGAGGGAAGAGTTTTGCAAAAATCAAGCGAGGCTAAAATTGTCTGTACGTTATGATCTAGCAACTTCATCTCTAAAAATATTGTCCAGAGAAATTCTTACAAATGTGCTCCAGGAAGTCATATTTTAAGATCATTCATTTTAGTGTTTTTTGACTATAAGAAGAACCCTTGAGAAGAACTAAATTTTGTTCAGAAGGAACACACAAGTTGTGGCTTAATCATATCATAAAATATTATATAGTAGTTATGATTCTGAACAATATAAAATATTAGGCTGAATGAAAAAGAAATCATGAAGAGGGTCTTAGGATAATGTAGTGGCTCTAAACCAGCAAGTTAACACAAAAACTCGTCGTAGTCTGTTTTCTGCTGCTATCACACAATAACGTAGAGTGGGTAATTAAAGAAGAGTTTACTATCCATAGTTCTGGGATGTTCAAGAGCATGATACCAGTCTGTGGTGAGTTCCTTCATATTTCATCATACCACGATGGAGAAAACAAGACTGGGGGACATTAGAGAAGATGTCTGATTGACTCTAAAGAGTCTTACTTCTTAGTAGCATGGCTATAATTTAATTTTAACATGAGATTTTGAAGATTTCATACACACATATATACATGCATATGAACATATGCACCCACCTACACTAAGACACACACACACACACACACACACACACACACACACTATTAAAAACATGAAGTTTAAAACAATCAATTGAAGGAAGTATAATAAAACTTTAAAGGATGTACCTTAGGAGGGTGGTAACTGGTGCAATATTTTCCTTAACCTTAAAATTTCTCTCTAATTTTCCACTTGTTACAATTGCCAGATATTATCCTATAATTCACCCCACCATGTTGTCCTTAAAGTTATACTACCATTGAAGGGCATCTAGGTTGTTTCCAGGTTCTGGCTATTACAAACAATGCTGCTATGAACATAGTTGAGCATATACTTTTGTTATATGATAGAGCATGTCTTGGGTATATTCCCAAGAGGGGTATTGCTGGGTCCAGGGGTAGGATGATCCCGAATTTCCTGAGAAACCACCACACTGCTTTCCAAAGTGGTTGCACAAGTTTGCATTCCCACCAGCAATGGATGAGTGTACCCCTTTCTCCACAACCTCTCCAGCAAAGGCTATCATTGGTGTTTTTGATTTTAGCCATTCTGACAGGTGTAAGATGGTATCTTAGAGTTGTCTTGATTTGCATTTCCCTGATCGCTAAGGGTGGAAGAATGGATGAAAAAAGTATGTAATATATACATATCAGAGTACTATTCAGCAGTAAAAAACAATGATTTCTTGAATTTTGCATGCAAATGGATGGAAATAGAAAGCACTATCCTGAGTGAGGTAAGCCAGACCCAAAAAGAGGAACATGGTATGTACTCACTCATATTTGGTTTCTAGCCATAAATAAAGTACATTGAGTCTATAATTCGTGATCCTAGAGAAGCTAAATAAGAAGGTGAACCCAAAGACAAACATATAGTCATCCTCCGGGATATTAACCTTCATCAGGCAATGAAGGGGGACAGAGACAGAGTCCCACATGGGAGCACCGGACTACAACCCCAAGGTCCAAATCAGGAACAGAAGGAACTCAGGACCGCGAGGGGTGCACCCACACACTGAGACAATGGGGATGTTCTTTCAAGAACTCACCAAGGCCAGCTGGACTGGGTCTGAAAAATTATGGGATAAAACCGGACTCGCTGAGCATAGCAGACAGTGAGGACTGCTGAGACAGAAATCTTAATTAAATAAATAAATAAATAAATAAATAAAAGTTATACTACCCTGCATACCCTCATGGAAGCATCCTTGGAAACCTTTAAATCATGGAAGTACCGGGGATTGAACCCAGGACTTGTTCTACCACCTCCTCCCATTTTAGAAGAAAACTGGGCAATGATTAGCATGACCCATGAAGAAAGAATTACCATTGATGTCCATGCCTTTTATAGTCTGGGTAAAGCATGATTGGGCTCACGATTTAGGATGCTCTCTGACTTTAGCAATGTGTATGTGTAATTTTCTCCTATTTTGTATGCTGGGTATTAAGGGAGAAATACCTAAAGTCATGTTTGCATTAGATTTTTTTTTTTTTGGTCAGGGTTTCATCATGGTTAACGAACTATGTGGGTGACCCCCCAAAGGATTGTGTGTATATTTAGGGTATGAAGTCTGTTTCTCAGCATACTAAAAAGTAACAGATGTTGAATCCTTTTATCAAATGTATATTGTTCTGATGTTTTTCCTCATTTAAAAATCTTACTTGCCAACAATGAGATCTCTAAAATCAGCTTACCCATGTGTACGTCCTCTCTTCCCTCCAAGTTTTTAAATCAATCAAACAAGTCAAAGAGCAATAAACTACAACTAGAGGAACATGAGATTTTATCCTGAGACCACAAGTCTGAGTACTGCTCTGTTTTTTCATTGACTGAGCAAATATGTCTGTGCCCCAGTTTAACATTAAGTGAGAAATATATTCTAGGATCTCAGATGAATGGTCTCAGTAGAATAATGTTTATAGTGTCAATTTGGTAAATAAACTACATAACGACAAAGTCAGAACTTCCCATTTTTTTTTTCTTGACTAAGTAGGTAGAACTAGGATATCCAAGATGTGATGAAGAAAGAAGGGCTGAGCTAGATTCTTGACAATGAATGAGTCAAAAGATTTTGAGCAAAAAGTCTCTTACAACATAGAATCTATCTGTGACCCTGAACACTGGACAGACACTTTAGGAGGTTAGACATTCTAGGTAAGCAAACACAGGTCAATAACATTATATATACATGCAAGTTATATACATATATTTATACAAACATTATATATTATTTGTATATACACTCATTCATTTTACAACAGTACTACATTATTTTGGATATTTATTCTCAATATGCAAAAGAATCTACAAAAGTAACTCAATAGTCAATATATCAGATGGGAATTTTTGACCCTGGGAAGGGAAACAATTAATTAAAAATAATTCAGTAAACTATTTCAATTAAGAGAAAATGGTAAGTGTGTGGGGAGGGATAAGGCCGGGTACAGAGCTAAGGGCTGGGCTGTGACTTACGTATAGAGACACTGAGGCCTGGAAGATGCTGATTGCAAACTCCCAGCTACAGGCAGTATGCATTGATTTTCTGTTGTTACTCCAAACAGCATAGAATTACTATTCTGCATTTGCTGTGGATGGGCTTGACTGCTTCTTCCACTCTGGATTTTACAGAGCTTATACTGGGATATGGCTAGGCCTGGATTCTTATCTGGAAGCATTGCAGAATTCATTTTCTGCATTACTCAGATCTTTGGCAATCACTTCTCTGCCTTTGAAGGATTGAATTCCTGATTTCCTTGATGGCTGTCAATGGATCTTCTTAATTCCCAAAGGTCATTCTTGTAAAACCGTGATTGGGCTTGCACGCGGGCTATGTTTCCCACAGGACTCAGTCAATGGTTATGACAAGAGTACTAAGACAGGCATATGCCTAGGACGCAATCCTTTGGCAGCGAATTTATCTTGAGGATTCTCTGAGAGTTCTATGGAAATTTCCTTCCTTAGATTGTGTAGCACTGTTAGGTCCTTCCATCCAATCTTTCTTCCTACTTCTTTCTGGTCAATCTTGAATCAGAGTTATGTCCCCTAATATAATCCCTCTTCAATTCTGTCTTGGTGTCTGCCTAGACAAACAAAAATGGACTTACTATGAGCCAACAGAATTGGGAATTTGATTCTGGGTCAACTACTACTACCCAGAGCAAGTGGAAAGGCTGCTTTCCTGGTTAGTCAGCAGAATGCAACAACATATCCATTCTATATTTCACACAACCAAGTTTGGATGGGACTGGGACTAGGAATGTGTGTGTGTGTGTGTGTGTGTGTGTGTGTGTGTGTGTGCATGTGTGTGTGTGTGTGTAGCACATATATACATACACAAATGTATTTATGAGTTATGAAAGAAACCATGTCTACAAGGCAATTATCAGTTACTGCTAAGTCATGCTCAACTCTTCCTAAAGGATGCTAAGTGAAACTGTCAACAAGTGTGACAGTCTCAGGGAATACTTGGTAGCTTACAGAGAATATTTATCCCTGACAGATGAACATAGGCATCTTCTGGCAGCAGAGTGAATATTGTAGCAGGAAGGCTGAAGACTTCATGGGTAGAATCACAGAGATGTTTGAACACTGAGCTGAAACAGATTTGGGAAGGAATCAGGTGATCTGAAAGATGCAGAAAGGGATGCTGCTAGAGATGAGCCAGAGGATATTGACCTCCTGACTTCCTGTGCTCTCACACTCTGACCTCTATGTATGTGACCTTATGACCTCCTACGCAGTCACACTCTGACCTCTGTGGATTCTCACAGTATTTTTACTTTCCAAATTTTAAGATATTTTTCTAGAGAACTAGTTATTATATTTAATGTTCACTAGGAATTCATAGGAGATTTATTTACCAAGTGGCTTTGTGAGACAAGAGTTGTTCTGAGAAGAAGAAATAAAGATAAACGCAAGGTCACACAGAAGAAATGACTCTGAGAGCTTCCAGAACAGGTTTCTCTATGAGCTGAGAACAAAATGATAGCTGACAATTTTGTCAAGTTGAAAATAGAGAAAGACATTTCCAGACTAAAGACTGCAATCTACTCTATAACGGTTAATCTCAGCAGTTGGCTTCATCTACCTGGTGTGCTGGCTATTCTTGGCTGTGAACTTTGCTACATCAGGAGCTATAATCCAGAAATGGAAAGCACACTTGGGATCCAGATCTTGAGGCAAGAAGACAGTGCGCCTTTAATCCAGACCTTGAGACTGGAAAGCACCCCTGTCATAGCGGTCACACCTTCTGCTGGAAGCCTGTATGAGGACAATGGAAGGAGGAAGGGTTCATTCTTTGTCTGCTTGCCCTTGTCTTGTCAGCATACCCATCCTGTCACTGGCAATGGAACCTGCAGTCCACTTCTTCCAGATTCCAGTTATACAGAAGACAGCTGGGACAGCCAGCCTTGTGGGATTGAGCAGATACTAGATTCTTGGACTTTCTATTCAGTTAGTCCTTGTAAGTCATTCCAATAAATTCACATATATACACACATATATATGGGGGGGGGAGAGAGAAAGAGGGACAGAGGGAGGGACAGAGGGAAGGAGGGAGAGAGAGAGGGGGGGGGGAGAGAGAGAAAGATTCATTCTATAAGTTCTGTGACTCTAGAGAGCCCTGACCCCTGACGAATCGACCTGGGATGAGAGAATCCCAGCTGAAGAATGCTCACGGTTAGATTATCCTGTGGGCACACCCATGGGGCACTTCTTGAATCCTATTTGATGTGGGAAAGCTCAGCACATTATGGACGGTGTCATCCTGAGGCAGGTGGGCCTGGAATGGGTAGGAAAGGTCACTAAACGTGAGCCTGAGACAAACAAGGCAGTACACATCATTGTTCTTCGACTTTTGCCTTGGCTTCTCTTGATGTTAGACTAGATATAAGCTTTAAGCCAAATAAACCTAATCTTCCCCGGTGTTGCTTTAGGTAGAATGTTTTTATCATATCAACAGGGAAGTGAGCAACAGATAACATACTGAAAAGATAGAAATCTGAGAATTGTGGAGAAAACACAAAGACCATCTTGGCTGGAACCACAGAGAAGTCCAGAGCACTTCCAACACCTTTTCTTCCTCTGGCCACAGGGCCAGCTGAATATTTCCAGTTCACACTGGTGTTTCCTCCCAGGTTTTCCCCTCATCAAATCTGGTGTAGATAGCCTGCCCTGTATCTGCTTCTTGGGTGATCCAGATTGCCATCAACGGCTTCAAGTTTCAGGGCTTTGCCATTTGAGGAGCGATGTGAAGGAAGCAAAGAGAATATTCTGGAGAGAAACTTCCAATGGAGGAAAAGCCTTCACTTTCCTGTTGTGCTTAAGGACAGCAGGAGTGTTAGTGTGCCTGGCGGGACAATGGCAAGTAGGGACAGGGAGGGAGGCAATGGGGCCTTCAGTGAGAAAGAGAAGGAAAGCAGCTGCAACCTTGAAGTAGAAGAATGGTGTCCTCTAACCAGGGTTTTAAAATGATCTTTACTGCTGCTCTTTGATAGAGTGTTAAGAGGCGAAAGATGACCACAAAGGTGCCAGTTGGGAGATTACTACAAGATTCAGGTCCAAGATGATGGACTTGGCCTAAGATGGGGGGCTGAAATGCATGCAGACTCCCAAAGTCTTCTCAAGAGGAAGGACACTGATTTCTTGAAGAATGGGTTATGAGACATGAGAGAAAAAAATAGTGTCAAGAAAGTAGACATGAGCAATGCAGCAGGTTAAAGAGATCAGGACTTTGGGGCATGGTGAGCCTGAGCTGCTGGTTCTACTGTGCATGGAGACGTCAAGAGACAGCTAGATGTATTAGTCTGCTGTCCAGGGAGGTACAAGCTGGAGATATAAATCTGGAAGCTGTCCGTAATAAGGTGGAATTTAAAGCCATGGAACTGAATGAGCTCATCAGGGAGAGACTGGATAGCAGAAACGTTTACTTAATAAAATCGCATATACACCAGTGAGTTCCTGTCAAAGCCAGCTGACCATCTGTAATCAAAACTACCAGAATGTCTATACGTTTATTTTCCTCTATGAATTTCTGAGATGCAAAGCCCAAAAGTATTCACTTATGAACTCTACCTAAGACCCAGGGCAGCAATTTAATTACATAAAGCTTGCATTCTTGGTTGATAAAATTAAGAACCAGGAATGCGAGTGAGTGAGCAGAAACTCAATGTTTTATATATTATTATTCATTTGCGAAACTAAAGTTGAGCTTTGGAGCCTGAAGGTCATTTGTTGAGAAACAGACTCCACAAAGTCAGGCGTATCAAAGACATAGGCCATGGCTAGGCTCTCTCAGGACGAGTGTGTGTACCAGGTGGTTTATGTCAATTTGATACAACCTGGAGTTGCCTTGGAAGCAGGAGCCTCAAACTGAGGAAAAAGCTCCACCATTTTGGCCTGTAGGAAAGTCTCTGAGGGGTTTTCTTCATTAATGATTAAGTATGGGCAGTGTTGCTCTTAGACAAGTGGTTCCGGGTTGTGTAAGAAAGCAAGCTAAGCAAGCCACCAAGAGCAAGCCAGGAAGCAGATCAAGGTCTTTGCTTCATTTCTGGCCTCCATGAGTTTCTACTGCAACTTCCCTTGATGATAGACTGTAGCTTGTAAGCTGAAACTTTCTGCCTGGGTTACTCTAGGGCAGGATTTTACCTCAGCAATGGAAAGAAACTATGACAATGTGGTGAGGTGATTCGGCGTGTAGCAAGAGAGGGAATCTCAGGGTATAAACTGGAATTTTATATAAACAATAAGAATGTACTTATAGTGTGTTTAATTTTATGGCACATTGTCTGCTTAAATGGCTGTACCATTTTATATCTCCCCAGTAATTAATGAGACTCTTGTCACTCTAGAGCCTGCTGGAGATTGTTATTGTCAGTCTTCTGGATTCCTGCTCTATGCCATTCGTAAATCTCAGTGAACTGTCTGCTCAGGTCTTTCCCTTGGGTTTCTTTTGTTTTTTTCTTTTTTGTCAAGTGGTTTCCATTAATGTTATTGTTGAGATTTAAGAGCCTATTGTATATTTTAGATAACAGTTCTTTATTTGATTTGTTGTTTGCAAGTATTTTTGACCAGTCTAAAAGTGAGACGGAAGATTTAAAATTGAATGAAGTTCTCCTTATCAGCCATTTCATGGATCAGGCTAAATATAATCTAAAAACATATTATATTAGACAATCTCTTTAATTTTTCTATCATATTAATTCCTAGGATTGGGCATTTTGCCCACCAGATTTAAATCTATGATCCATTTTGAGTTAGCTGTGTGAAGAGAGTAATATCTATATCCATATCTTCTGTTTTGTACATTAGTTCCAGTTCTCCCAGCACCATTTTAGAAAAGCCTCTTTGTGTCTTGTGAAGAAAAATACCTTTCTGCCTTTCTTAGAGATCAGCTGACCACGTCCTTCATACGTGCGTATGTTTGGAGTTTTGATTCATTGATCTATCTGGCCATCTTTACTGTTGTCTTGCTTCCTACAGCTTTACAATACATCGGAGACCCTTCTTCCCCCTCTGTCTCCCTCCTTCTGCCCCCTCCCTTTTTCCTCTCTTCACCTGACTCTCTCATTGACAGGACCTCATGTAGCTTAGGCTAGCCTAAAACTCTCTAGGTAGGAAAAGAACATTTTTGTCAGCTTGAACTTCCAATCCTCATGAGTGAGGGGTTGTGTGTACACCAGTATACCCAGGCTGTGTGGTCACAGGAAATGGGCCGTGGGAGTTGTCCATGATGAGAAACTTAACAACTTAGCTGCATCTTCAGCCCTTCCATCATAAGACTTCATAGTTTGCTCATGTGGACTAAGACAGACATTGTTAGCTCGATACCTAAGGTATGAGAGTACTAACGAAGAGACAGTGCTCCACTGATTCCTTTTTTTTTTCTTGGATTAGGAAGGATTACCTCCATTCATGTATTCTGCATAATTGTTTAGGAGCTCCATGAAGTTTTTGTCTTTGTTAACTCTGTCATGCTTTCTTTGTAAATGATCATGTCATCTGTGAATGTGAGAAATTTTATTTCTTCCTTTATAGTCTAAGATATACCTTTTATTTTCCTTCCTTATATGTTGTGTTATCTAGAACTCTTAGTAGCCCCTACTTAACATATACAGTCTACTAAATCATATGAGACCATGTTGTCGGCTGCGATTTAATTGATCAAAACCCAAACATTTACAACAAGAATTATACCTCTTCATGGCAGTGGGGTACATGGTACAATAGCCCATGCTTTACCATAGAAAAGCTGTCTTGGCATGTGATACAGATCCATGGAAGTGAACAGAATTTACTTATGTGAAATATATAGCCAATTTTTATTTATTATTTCTGGCTCTTATCTGTTCTATGGAAGCACTCAGTGTTCTTGGTGCTTTGACTTGAAGTTATCAATATATTGGATTGATGCCTGCTGTCAGACTTGAAAGCAATAAATTTCCTTGTCAACTATATTGTGGCAGAAATCATAAAATTCTGTGTGGCCCTGGAGAGTGAAGGTAAATTCAAAAACAATTTTGAAGTCCTCTGGAAGGAGGTAAAGAATGTTGGCCAGAAAAAACCCATTCTGTAAAGAGGCAGCAGTCTTCTGATTTATGCTAATAGAGTCTCAACTGCAGTGAAGCTTTAGTGTGTAGAAACACAGGAGTCATTCTGCACCTCATTTATTAGCTGGACTCTGTAGGCGTCTGTACAAAGGCTATCTGGAACAACACGAAGACAAAGTTTTATACCATTGGCCCTTAAAAAGTAAAATCTGTACTACTGGAAGGAAACAGCAGGTGGATTTTCTCAGTATTTATTTTATCAGCACTGCCAATCATAATCCTGGAAGAAGCAATATCAAGGGCCATAATCCCAAATAGTGAAATACTAAGAAATCAAAATCTCTTAAGTCTCAAGTACCCAAACCCAACACTGAAAGAGGAAAAGCTGGAGTTTTAAACTTCTGAAAGATGAAATATTGAAAATAGCCTTTTCCAGGTTTAATGAGTGTGGGCTGAGTCTACGCTAAAGGTTAAAAGTCAAATAGTAAGAAATAGATTGGCCAAATAAAATAGCAATGACAAAAACCTCAGCTTGCAAATGCATCATTTTTTTTAAAAAAAATTGGCTGATTATATTCTGGCAACTTTTATGAGTCAAGGTAAAGTAAGAACACACCACATTTCCTTGGAAAAGGCCAGTCAGTGACTGACGAGAAGGTAACGACATAGGTGGTGGAGGTACGCAATGTGTAATGCAGTGGAATTTGGTTCAGTTAGCAGTGACCTTTCCACCAAATTTGTGGTCTATGTGAATTCACGGAGACTGGACCTGTGCATACTGAAAACAGCAGAGGAAAGAGGTGGGGAGGGGAATATTTAATAGGAAATGAGTATGTTAGTGTGTATTGAATCACTGAAGAATTACAAAAGAGAATGCCAAGTAGAAAATGAATGGGAACCTCATGCTTCAAAATGAGCCATGACCTAAGTAAGTAAATGAATGAAGAAAACTAGTGAGTAGGTGAGCAGTTATTCACACGGGTGCAGGATTTCAGAATGCAATGATTGCTGCTGCAGAACTTTCGATGGGAAGACATCCTTGAAGCATCAATCCATGCCAGAGGCAGATACCATCAATAGATATAAAAAGAAATGGTTCCAAGTGCATCTTGATGAACAATGAGTTTATTAGACTGAGTTACAGAAACATGAGTGACTTGTGTGACCAGGAAGGTCCTTAGGGGTAAAGACAGTCCTCCCGCTGCAAAATCCCACCCACCTATCTCCATTGTTCACTGCATGTAATCTCAGGAAGAGGAGCCTTGAAGGGTCCTCTTGGAGGTTTATGGGTCTCTTCCCTCCGTCCATGAGATAATGGCAGGAGGTCCAGGCTTGTGTGACTCCAGCTTTATATCTAAATATTCTGATTTCCAAGTTATCCATCCCAGGTATTTCGTCACAGTGATGGACAGCTGACTAACGCAGCTGATGATAGACTGTTGCCTTCTTTCCTGGAGTGGTTTCCTCTTTCCAGCCATGTTGCTGATGAGCTGCCATGCAGACCTGAGTCCTCCCACCCACTCCTAATCGCTGACATTATCCACGACTCTTTACCCTTTGATCATTGGTGCATCTCAACCTATCCAGACCATGCCTGGTCCAATGTTGTTAGAGGAGCAGCAGGTTGTGTTCCCACCACCCGGCTAGCTTAGCCCTGAAATAATTACACAGAAATTGTATTAATTAAATTGCTGCCTGGCCCATTAGCTCTAGCCTCTTATTGGCTAACTCTCACATCTTGATTAACCCATTTCTAATAATCTGTATTTTACCACGAGGTTGTGGTTTACTGGGAAAGATTTAGTATGTCTGACGTGGTGGCTGGCTCCATGGCGGCTCTCTGTCTCTGCCTCTTTCTCCCAGCATTTCTGTTCTGTCTACTTCACCTATCTAAGCTGCTGCCCTATCAAAAGGCCAAGGCAGTCTCTTTATTTAACCAATGAAAGCAACACATAGAAAGAAGACCCTCCCACACCAGTCCAACACTCCATTCTCTGTTGTCCATCTTGGCCACAGCTTTGTTTGTGTTAAAGTTGCCCAGCCTCTCAGAGGACCACTCCTCTGCTTTCAGTTTTGCGTTCCTCCAGCAGACTACATAGGCACATGCAACGACCCTGCAGTCTTCACCACCACATCCTTCAGACTCTAAGGGCCTTTCCTCATCCCTCAACCACTGGCTTTCACCTTTGAAGGCTTTTGTTCCCTGTGAGCTGTGTGTGTGCTTCCTACCACCTCCTTTCTCTTCTGCTCCGTGGGTTTCATGTCCTCATAAGAAAAGCTAATGAGGCTGGACCGACTGGGCGTCTTCACGGATGCTACCTGTGGAGCACTGGGTAATTTTTTACTTACATAAAATCGTTAATCCTTTAAATGCACAGGGAAGCACTCGTGTACCTTCCCCTTATCTGCTGGCTGCCATTACGCCTGAAGACAATAAAATCTAACAGTGCAGGGTGAACTTACCAGCTTAGAGTCCCATGGAGTAGGAAATGTATCAGACAATGCCTGGTGTCCACTTAGCTTCAGTTCACTGTTGTTTTTGTAAAACACATTCTGTACTTTGTTTTGCTCTCCCCTTTCTGTCATTCACTTGCTGTTGTGTTGAACCGTATCGACTCAGCATGGCAAACAGTGAATGCACAATTGACAGTGAAATTCCAGTAAATGAGCAGAGGCTAAGGGTCAGGGACCTCTGCTATGGGGTGGCGTCCTCAAGAAAATCACACAATTAGGAGACTTTTGAGGTCGAGAAGCAAAACTCCTCAACCCAACATGGTTTTAAATAAGATAAATCAGCTCACCTAGTGGGTGAGCTGCTTCAGGGTGATAATTGACTCAACCGCAGTATAAATCATCTTTGTTTTCCCATATTTTTTCTATGTTCACTCCCTATGTTAACATTTCTCTTATAACTGTAAAGGACTGGAGCAGTTACAGCGAGCAAGAGAGGAGGGAACACTCAGCTGCTGAGCAGTTCCAAGGATGAGTCATAACTGACTCTCAAGCAAGTGTGGTTCAGTATCACAGCGCATGCTCCTGCTTCTGATGTGTGAAGACCCTGGGATGTAAAGACTAATTTTTTGCCACTTCTGTGTCCATTATTGTTGCACAGAAATTAGGTTTTCTAGAGTCATGGAACCATAAAATACACCGTGGGGCTATTTAAGGTCAGCCTGTGGCTGTCTGGCCGTAAGAGAGTCATTCATTCCATGGCATCCCGAAGTCCATCTGCTGACAGGCAGCCTACAGTCACTCTTCTCCACCTATTCGGTTTCCCGAAGCTTTGCTCAGGAATCGGAGCAGTGTCTTCTCTACTCCGGCTTGCATTTTTTAATTGAAGGAAATCTGATCTTACCTCTAACTTTACCCATTGAAACAATATGCTTTCCTGTTTATTAATGCTCCTAATATTTATCTTTGTTCCCTTTATACTTTTTTTTTCTTTTTTCTTTTAAGGTTTGAGGACATGGGGCCACACTTGGCATCACAGCCTGGAAAAAGGAGGAAAGTAAACAGTGGTGAGTCCCACAGGGGCCCAGGGGCTCCCTTCTGACCACAGCCCAGGGTCAGCTTTGAAGGGGATCAGAGTCTGAGGGAGCCAGCTGAGGACTGGAGCCCGTTTGAATTTTTTATCTTTTACCACCTGCTTTAAGCAATGTGATTATGCATTTTATAATAGTATAGTTTTCACTCAATACTTAATCAACATGTCCTTCCGAAATGACAAATATTTTATGTCATTCAATTTATAAAAAAAAAAAAACTGTATATCACCTATGCTGGAGGTTTAAATCACTGACAGTATTTGCCCAGCAGGCTCAAAGTTCTAGTTGATACTCAGCAGAAGGGATAAGTAAAACCTCCCACACTGTATTGTTTCATGCCTGGAAGTTCAGCTTGTAAGTTTTGCACTAAGAGAAGAGAGAAAAGGGTTCACCTTGAGGAAAAGAAAGCCTTCAAGGACCCTGAGTTCTTATGTGAACATTTGTCACCTCAATTTTTTTAAACTATGGGATAGAGCAAATTGCCCATCTGAGAATGAAAATTATTTCCTCTGACCTCCTCAAACAGTTATGCACATATATATTTTAATTCCCAAAGTATTGCAGAAATGGAAATGCTCTCTCTCGTGGGTATTGAAAGACATCTTACAAATAGAGGAGTAAGCTTAAAACAACTTTTATTTATTACCCGTTTGAATTTTGAGATATTCTTAATGGCTCTGCTGGTTGCTGTGATTGGATTTTAGTAGTAAAGAGAATCAGGTGCAGAAATGCAGGGTGCTTTCGTCTTTCTTATATTTATCTTTATGCCCTTGGAGTACTATGTATTGTCTCTATTAAAAAAATACCCAAGGACTCCACTGAAAGACAGTTAAGTTATAAGATAGAAAGTCAACATACAAAAGTCAGTGGCATTAAAGACACTGATAGCAAGACTGTGGGAGAGCCACCATGAAAGGAATCCCACTCACAATAAAACAAAAAGAAATAAAATACCCTGGAATAAGTTTAGCCAAGGAAGTGAAAGACATCTACAATGATAGTTACAAAATACTTTGAAAGAAATCATTGAAGAAACTAACAACAGTAACAACCAAAAAGGAGGGGGAGAACCATTTACGTTCAAAGATAAGAAAAAAAATCAAATGATCTGAAGGTCCATGTTTTCCAAGCACTTACAGACTTATCATTACCTCCAAAATACCAATGACATTGCTTGCAAAACTAGAAATACTACAATAAAAACCTCATGATAAGATTTCCGTAGAACCTAGAAGTAAGTGCTATATTCAAAAGCTCAAGGTAGCTTTTCTGTCTTTCAGCTTTTCAAGTGAAAACAAACAAAAATTAATACTGTCTTCTGTCAAAAAACATAGCAGAAAGAAATGAACTGTTGTAATTTCTTGGATTATGTGTTCTCTCATTTTATGAATCTCATACAACCAAAAAGACAGCAACAGAGACAGAATATACTTTCAGAGACTGAAAATATTAGGGACACTTCAATGAAAATATAAATATTTGCTGTTGGAAGAAACAGATATCCTAGGACCCACTGAGCTTATGACTATAGTGAGGCCTATACAGCAAGGGAAAGAAACATTACACTGTGATTTAAAGTTGCATTCGTATTTGAAATCATAGACAATTAACATAGGAACATAAATTTTTTTATCGATTTTTATTGAGCTCTACATTTTTCTCGACATTCCTCCCTGCCTCTCCCCTCCCCTTCAACCTTCTCTCAAGGTCCCCATGCTCCCAATTTACTTAGGAGAGCTAGTCTTTTTATACTTCCCATGTAGATTAGATCTATTAGGATCCTGATTGTTGTCTAAGCTCTCTGGGATTTTGATTTATGGGCTGGTTTTCTTTGTTTTATGTTTAAAAGCCACTTATGAGTGACTACATGTGATAATTGTCTTTCTGGGTCTGGGTTACCTCACTCAAAATAATGTTTTCTAGCTCCATCCATTAGCCTGCAAAATTCAAGATGTTGATATTTTTTTCTGCTATGTAGTAAGAACTCCATTATGTATATTAGTATTTACACACACAACACACACATTCAGCATTCCGTTTTCAGCATATTAGTATTTACATACACATACTCTATTTTTATTTCATACCCTTTAGCATGTTAGCATTGTAAAGGGAATTACATTAACTATAATAGAGAAAGCACATGTTGGAAAATGTTCACAGATAAAAACATCTCTGTGACATGTACATATGAATTCCAGGAAAATTATCTAAATATTTTAATTACAACCATTTGTCAAAATTATTATTATTGTAGGTTTGTTACAGGGTAAACATACTGTAAATAATTTTCACTATAAACTTTGTTCAATCTATTAACACCTTCGGTCTTTAACTATAAAATAATGCCAAACTATAGATGGGTGCCATTTTTATGCATAGGGAATAGATAAGTGCCCCTTATTATATATAACATATCTTTAAACTCTTTAGAGATGAGGTTGGACACTCCCTGTGAACACACAGGCCTCTCCAGCCAGGGAAACAGGTAGGCTAACTGTAGACACCTCTCCTCCTGCTCCTCCAAATCCAATCTTCCAATCACATCCTCAACTCTGCAACAGAACACCTGCTGTAGTTTTCCTTCCCCCACCCAGCCACATTTCCAGTTGATCCCATAGGTCTTGCCCTCCTAACCTCCTTTTGCCTCCCTTTGCTCTATCCCAGCCCCCAGGCTCATCAGTCACTCCCTGGGAACCCATAGACAACGTCTGTCAGGGCAGCAGGTAGGTAACCTGCATATCTTCACCTCTTCCTTCATTCCTCCAAGTCCAGTCCCCCAGTCTTATCCCGAGCTCTGCAACAAAGCATCTGTGGCAGTCCTTTTCCAGCACATCTCTGCCAGATCACAGATCTTCCCCTTTTAACCTCCCTTTCCCAAACCCTCAACACTTGCAGGCACTCACTGGGAGCCTGCAGGACTATCCAGTCTGGGAAACAGGCAGGATAATTGCAGATCTTCAGCTCTCCCATTGCTCCTCCAAATTCATTCCCCAGTCACATGCCCCACTCTGCATGGAACACCTGCTACAATCTCCCTTCCTGTTCTGTACCCATCTCCAGTGGATCCCATATATTCCCCTGCAGATTTCCTTTCCCTTCTCATTACTTTGTCCCAGTCTCCAGCTCCAGCAAGACACTTGGACCAGAGAAGCAAGCAGGTGAACTACAGATCTTCACCTGTCCCTCCGTTCTTCTAAGGCTAAATCACCCAGTCTCATGCCCTGCTCTGTAGCATTCTTCTGCTGTGGCCTCTTACTCTTTGCTCCTGTTCTCAGGGGACTAACTAAGCAGATTCTGCGGGAGCATCCTGCCTTCTTGCCTATAGCAAAGTCCTCCATTGCCCAAATCTATTCCATTTCTAAGTCTCAGTTTCAAATACCTAGGGAAACATTTTACCCAGAACCCCCAGTGACTACACATATAAGGACACCAGAAACTTTTCTTAGCAGGCAACACACAGTCATCACACTTTCCTCAGAACTAGAGAAAAAACAGAGAATGGGGTGGGGGATAAATCCACCCAACAAAGATATAACCAGATATCAGCACCTAGAATTGCAATCTTCCCAATCCCAGAAATCTAGATGCCAATGATAAGATAGTCAATAACATCCAGGACAATATATCTCCAACAACCCTACCACAGCAGCCTTTGAATATTCCAACATAGCTGAAACACACATGCACACACACACAAAACCTTAAAGCAGTCTGTATGTATATGATAAAGGTTCTATTTTTCTTTTGCTTCTCATTTTTATTGAATATAAGAAGAGAAACAAAATCTACAGGTTATTTATCAGAATATCTTCTTCTTTCATGAAAGAGATACATTTGTAGAATTCCATGCTTTGTGTAGAGATTTTACAGCACCACAGGCTTTATGGCCTCTTTACTCAACTAATAATTTCACTATGCTGGCCCAGTAGCCAACCCATCAGGAACTCCTGAGAACTTCCAATGTGTCCAGCACTGTGGTGTGAACAGATGACACAAATTATCGCGATAATAGTCTCTGGCCATCCAATGCCACAGAGTCCTATTAGAAAACAATAAGAGTGGTATGGAACAAAGTTCCAAATTAGATAGAATTAAGGCTGACTGATTTGGAAGACTATATTATAGAAATAATAACGTGCCACCTTTTGAAGAAGCTCGGCTGTCTGATGACAATGTTGACTTTTGATCTTGTATAAGTCAGCCCTCACAGATTAAATGTGAAAAATAAAATCTATCCAATGATGCTTAAATTTATCTCAGTTAGGAAAGTGTTAAAGGCCGTTATGGAAGGGGAAGACCAATGACTAATGAAAGAACCGGAGAAGTCTTTTGGGGAATAAAAATATTCTAGACAGAATTTTAAGGAATGTTGCAGTTAGGGAAGTGGAAAAATTAGAAAACACCACAATCAGGACATGAGCAATGTTTTGATGAAAATTTTAATACCTTATAAATTAAAATATCACCATACTAGAAAGATCTTGAAGAAAAAGAAGAAATTACACCCAAAAGGAGGAAATGGCAAGAAAATAATTAAACTTAGGGTTGAAATTAATAAAACAGAAACAAACAAGTAGTACAAGGAATTAATGAGGCAAAGGGTTGGTTCTTTGACAAAATCAACAAGACTGGCAAACCCTTATCCAAATTAAGAAGAGAGAGAGAAAGAGAGAGAGAGAGAGAGAGAGAGAGAATCCAATTTAGAAAAATCAAAAAAGACAACAGACACCAAAGAAATCCAGAGAATAATAAATGCATACTTTAAAAATCTACTTCAACAGACTGGAAAATCTAAAAGAAATAGATAATTTTTGCCACAGGTAACACTTTCCAAAGTTGAATCAAGCTCAAATAAGCAATTTAAAGAGGCATAGAACCCATAGTGAAATGGAAGCAGTTATTAAAGTTCTCCCAACCAAAAAATAAAAAAGGCCAGGGCCAGATGATTTTAGCACAAAATTCTACCAACTTTCAAAGAAGCATCATTGTCAATCCTCCTCAAATTTTTCCAAAAAGTAGAAACAGAAGGAACATTTCCCAATTTATTTATGAGGTCACAGTTACCCTGATACCCAAACCACAGAAAGTCTCAGCAAAGAAAGAGAATTACAAACCAATGTCTCTTATTAACACAGATGCAAAAAATCTCAACAAAACACCTGCAAACTGAATCCAAGAACACACTGAAAAGATCATTCACCGTGGTGTAGTAGGCTTTGTTCCAGAGAACCAGGAGTGCTTCAACATATGTAAATAGATAAATGTAATTCACTATACAAGCAAACTGAAAGACAAAAACCACTTGCTCAGAAAAGCCTTTGACAAAAATCAAACACTATTTCATGATAAGAGTCTAAAGAAGTTAGGGATACAAGGGACATATCTCAACACAATAAAGGCAGTTTACAGCAAGTCTATGATCAATATTAACTTAATTTTGAGGGAAGTGAAACACTCTGCATGATACTGCAATAAGATATGATGTCATTTGTCCAAACACATAGAATGAACTTTAAGGGCCATTGGTGTTTACAGGTGATGGAGATGGGTTGACTTAGCTTCAGCCATAGCAAAAATGGTATTGAGGTGGAAAATGTTGTTAGTGAGAAAGGCTACAAACATGTGAGAACAAGAAGCAGATGATGGGGGCTGGGAGATGTCTCAGGGGTTGCTCTTCTTGCAGAGGAACTGGATTCAATTCCCAGGATTCACAGGATGGCTGACAACTGCCTGTAATTTCAGTTCCAAGGGATCTGATGTCTTCTTCTGGCTCTGGGGCACCAGGAATGGGCTTGGTGCTCATAAATACATTCAGCCAAAACATTCATATACATAGGCTAAAAATAAAATATTTATTATTTATTAAAGTAATAAAACCCGGTAGGAAATCAGAATTTTCTTCTTTCTGTGAATCTAAAGTTTACATAATCTATAAGAAAGAGGTATCTGTATTGAGGCTTCATATTTGATCAATATACAAAATTTAGTTGCACATCGCTACCATCAATAAACATCTGGAAATCACAATTATAAAAAATTTTCTATAATTGATCTATAGTTAAATATAAACATGGTGAGGTTGTTTCCACTATATTTTCCTCTAACACTTTCAAAAATGCTTGTTTTTTTATACACTAAAAATAACAAGATTTAGAGATGGAGGGAATTTTTACAAATTTGCCACAACAAAACAATTCCAAACCTAGTTAAAATGCAATATACCTTAAAAAAGATACTACAGGATCTAGGAAAATGACTCAGAGGGTGAGAACTTGCTGAGCAAGCATGAGTTCCTCTGCCAGCCTAGCTCAGGACAAGTGAGAGACCCTGTCTCAGGAGAATAGCGCAGAGAGCGACATCTTCATCTAAGCCCCACATGTCCATGTGAGCACATGTACCTGCACAGATGCACTTGTAGTTATGAGCTAGGGCTACAAATCAATGGGAAAACACTTGCCTAGCCTATGTTGAGGCATTATGTTAATTGCTTTTATCACAAAAGTACATATTGTTTCTATATAAAGATACCCTATAACAAACCTTATTTATTAAAATGACAAGAGGGAAAAATAAATATATATTATAAGGAAATGTTGAAGGTATTATGGAGATATGAACATAAATTATAGAGATAAGAACAAACTGAGCAAAGACAGCAAAATGCATCAGAAGCAGCACAGGCAAGAGCACGGAGCAAGGCTGGCATCTCAGTCCATCTGCGCTGCTGTAACAAAGTATATGAGGCATGGAAACAAACTAAGCAAGGAAATTTGCTTGTCTGACTGTTCTGGTGACTGAAATTGTCAAAAGCTTCTCTAGTAACATCACAGCACGCTGGTGATGCAGGATGAGAACTGGCCATGTACAGTAGTCACGCTGCTTAGCTTCACTTTCTAACAACCTATCTTTTCGGGAGTTAACTCATTCTGGAACCCGAATGAGTCCACTTCTGCAGGTGAGCACCCTTCACTGCCACTTTGGGAACCCAGTTTTCAGCACATGAGGAAATCCGTTCAAAAGTGTCCAGTCTATCACTGGGTCAAAGGGGGACGAAGGGGAGTTGTTAGGAGTCATGTTTTCTCAATTGCATCCTGTGCTCACTTAAGCTGATCTACTTTGCGTTCAATGCTGCTAACAGGCTATTATAAAACACAAACCTGCTGGAATCCCCATGAACCAGTGTGAGCTCACTCTAAACGATTGCCATCACTCTGCTTGCATTAATCACTCAGGAACTATTTTTGTTGCACTTACAAATATGGATTGGACAGACTCTACCTGGGAACACATCCAATAAATGTTGTTCAACAACAATTTGGGAAAGTTACATGATGTTTTTAATAAACTGAATTTTGGATTGTATTTATAAATATGAACACCCCAAATTCGAAAGGTTTTCCAAAATTGATGGATTGATAGATGCGGAACAATGAAAATTATAATAGGCTTGTTTAAAAAATATTTAAAGTTGATCATAGGATTTGTGTGATAAAATGAAAATCTCCAGGAGTCCAACCTCTGTAGGTTTAAGACAAGAATTCTTTTTTTCTTTTTTTGACTTTTCAGGATCGTGTTTTTCTGTAGCTTTGGAGCCTGTCCTGGAACTAGCTCTTGTAGACCAGGCAGGCCCCAACATCACAGAGATCCGCCTGCCTCTGCCTCCTAAGTGCTGGGAATAAAGGCATGTGCCAGCACCGCCCCGGGCTTAGAATTCTTGACACACGTGTGGTTCGTGTACATATCTGCAGTCAAGCATGTAAATGCATAAAATTAAAATGAACAAATCTTTTTATAAGGATTAAAGGATGAGAGGTCTTGCTCTCCTGCTATAAAAGCTAAATGGTATTAATTAAGAAACTACCTAGTGTGGTGTGATGTAGTGTTTGGTTAGTGAAGAAGGGCAAAGGTCTCAGAAAGAGGTTTAAGTACACATTTAAATTGGACAACTGATATTGTAGCTTTTTGTAGAGAGGATCCTAATTCAGTAAGTGATTAGGAGGCTGGAACCAAAATGAGATTCAATCCTGCTTTTCCCATACACAAAAATCAACTGCTGACAGAATCAAAGAAAAACTATGAAAGAAAAAAAATAAACTTTTAGAGGAAAATTGTTTTACTTAAAGCAATTTTGATAACAAATGAGAAATTTCTGAAATAAGAGAAACTAAAATAAATCATAAGCGGAAAAGATGAATAGCTTCACTTTTATCAGAATCGATAGTTTTGTTTTCCTAAAGACATGTAAAGAACATGGAAGGACAAGTCATACATGAACAAATGATATTTGAAACCCATGAATCACTTAAGGACTGCTGTTGACTAGCAATTTAACAACAAAGATAAAGAATGCAGAAAAGAAAATAGACAAAAGCATGGGAAGGCACGTCACAGAAGACAAGATACAAATGCTGGACTGAGCTCCCAAGGTCCAAATGAGGAGCAAAAGGAGGGAGAACATGGGCAAGGAAGTCAGGACTGCGAGGGGTGCGCCCACCCACTGTGATGGTGGGGCTTACCAAGGCCAGCTGGACTGGGACTGATGGAGCATGGGATCAAACCAGACTCTCTGAACGTGGCTGACAAGGAGGGCTGACTGAGAAGCCAAGGACAATGGCACGGGGTTTTGATTCTACTGCATGTACTGGCTTTGTGGGAGCCTAGTCTGTTTGGAGTCACACCTTCCTAGACCTGGATGGAGGGGGTCGGACCTTGGACTCTCCACAGGGCAGAAACCTTGACTGCTCTTTGAACTGGAGAAGGAGGGGAGGGGGAATAAAGGGAGAGGGGAAGATGGGAGGAGGGGGAAATTTTTAATAATAGTAATAATAAAACAAAATTACAACTAACAGTAAAAAAAAGACAAATGGCCATGAAACACAGAAAAAGATGCTCAACCTTATTAATCATCATAAGAACCTGCATTATGATCACATACCATTTTCTATCAACATATTCATACAACTAAAACGTGTTATGGTTTATCTCTGTCAACTTGACTGCATTGAAAGATGAGTAGGTTTGTAGAGTTTGCCCTCTCAGGATGTGTGTGAGGAGGATCACAGAGGCAGCCAGGCTGTTCACGCTTTGACCAAGCCAAAGGTTTAACACACTGATGGATTTCCACTCTGAACAGTTCCTGAGAAGCTGGTAGACTGTGGAGACGGAGCCAGGCCCCTTATTTCTCCTGTCTGCTTCCCGGCTTCCACAAGGCAAACAAAGCAGCCTTCCTCCCTGATGTCCTTCTGCCAGGATTTGCTGCCTCCTGAAGGGGCACACAACTGGCCACAGCTGGCCACAGACAGTAACCTCTTACAGTCTGAGCCAAACTTTCTTCTTTCTTTTAAATGGCTGTTTTTAGATGCTCTTCAGGGTAAGAAAATTCTAACTAATACCATCTGAACCAAATTCTGGAGAGTGTATTTGCCCAATTGGGCTGTTCTATCAAAATACCTTAGATTGTAAGGTATTCATTTTCTACAGTTCTGGGTGGTGTAAGGACAAGGTTAATGTTATCATGGATGTGAACTGCTTCCCTACAGGCGCGTATAGGAATGTATGGGTACCAATTGGTGGTGCCATTTTAGAAGGTTCTGGAACATTTTAGGAGGCAGGGCCCACTGGCAGAAGTAGGACAATAGGGGCTGGTCTTTGAAGATGATATCAGGTTCTGGTTCCTGTCACAATCTGGAATTACTGGTTTGCAATGCAAGAACAGCCTTTGCCACATACTCTGGTCTCTGTGAATCCTGGCTGCTCCCCACACCTTCTCTGCCATAGTGGAATGAAACTCTCAGAAACCATGAGCCAAAATAGACTTAGTCCTCCATGAAGTCGTTTCTTTCAGCAGTTGGGATCCTAGAGAAGTAGGCAACACTGCGGTGCCATTAACAGGTTGTTTTCTGGTGAGCCCTTCCCACCTCACATGCATGAGGCCATCCTTCCGCCACCGTCTCAAGGCCTGTCCCTTCTATACAGGTGCAGTGAGGCCTCTGACTTCTTTTTTCTTCCTGGACAGACTCATTACAATACAACCTATTGCATTACAAGCACATCCTCATGATATCATTTAGCGCTAATTTGTTCCACTGGAGAGTCTACCCCTAAAAGCAGTAACATTGGGGGTTCATTGGTAAGTATATGAAGTTTGAGGCACACAAATAAGTCCATAACAATGATATGAAACCACACAAACTCACACTCTTCCAGGGGTGAGGTGTGTGCAGAAAATTGTTTCTGTTATTTTCGAGAACATTTTGACAACCCTAGGAGAACTGAAGTAGTGTGTTCCCTGTGGCTTAGCAATTTCATTCTCAGGATGAGAAATTCACAGACTGGTCAGATTTATGAAATAGAAATACAGGGATTTTTAGGCTAAACTAAAAATTTTAGCATAAATGTGCCCCAAATATTACATGTGGTATATTTATTTAAAATATTTCATTCATCAGGTGACTTATATTTTGTGTGTTTACTCTAGGTACTTGGGAAACACATAGAAAAAATCTATGACCATGGAATCATCATTTGTAACACAAAAACTCTATGAACTGGGAAAATCCACACCAGATGCCTGGATACAAACTCAGCATGGGTTGTTGGGAAGTAAACTATTTGTGATATCCTAGATAAATACCCTCTACTTGATACAGAGAGGAAGAAAACAAACACCAGAATAAACGAAACAGGGAGTGATTATGTGGTTGCAGCGCAAAACGACACGAAGGGAAATAACTCATTGTTTAAAATTTGTGGAAATGCCAGAAAATTGTGCAGCAAAGCAAAAGGAAGATGAATAAATGCTCAAAGCAGCGATTGTTCCTTGGAGAAAAAGGAGATGTGCTGTGTGCCAACACACGGGGCTTCCGAAGTGTGGGTCATATTTTATTACTGAAAATATGAATTTATGTTTTTGTTTTTATAATTTTAAAACACATTCATATATACACACCCATATACATTTTGGAATGTTTGAAAAACAGCTTTATATTTAGGAATAAATCATCTCCTGTTTAATGAAAGCTTAGCGGATGCCTCTAGTGAGTGTATTTCTTATTCATTATTTCTGAACTGTTATATTCGAGACCATTTTCAAGGGTCTATCCTATTTCTCCACAAACATTAATCCTGATTTGGCATTGTGTGTCCACTTGCTCATTTTGTTGTTTGCACCATCAACCTGCCTGGAATGAAGACAATCCTGACTGGGTGAGCACTCCGTTGCTGTCTCGTGTCCCTGAGGAAGACCTAGTGTCACACGGAACATGCTTGATAAATTGTGAACCAGGTTTCAGAGCCTAGGTCTCTTCCTATATATCGCCTATGAGATGCTTCCTATTCTAGAGAATACACTCCAGTTCTCAGGCACTCCTTGCTCCTTACATTGAATTTTTCTATCCACAACCATCAAATATACTCTGCTGTTAAGAGATGACAAAAAGGCAGCCGAATAGGAAACACTGAAGTGCGTTATACATAATGAGGGTAATTACTGTTTCGTAGAGACTTTTGTTTCCATTTTGTGTATCTTTGTATATTAATGTAAAATATACTTTTTACTATGGCTGCAATCAAAACACATGTGATCTTCTGATACAGATAACTCAATTTTTTCCTACCCTAGTGGACCTTTTCTAATTCCTCACTTCTTTTAACTTTTAACAAGATTAAGAATGGTGGTAAAAGTAACACAAGTATTATAGATGTCTTTCAGTTGTGTTACTAATTCAAATGTTTACTCTCCCAAATGGAGTTCACAAATTGTTACGTTAGTCCAGTCTGCTCTGTTGAATGGAAACACAGAGCAGTACTTGCAACCTGTGTCTTGCCTGACTTAGTTAGGGTTTCAATTGCTGCCATAAAACACCATGACCATAATCACAAGGCAAGGAAAGAGTTTGTTTTGGCTTACAACTTCTCCATCATTCAGGAAAGCCAGGGCTGGAACCCAGGGTCCGGAATATGGGGGCAGGAACCCAGCGGCAGGAACTGATGCAGAGGCCATGGAGGAAGGATGCTTACTGGCTCATTTCCTAAAGCTTGTTGAGCCTGTGTCACTAACATCCAGGACCACCATCATAGATGCTGTGTATCCACAGGGCTGGGTCTTTGCACATAAATCTTCAGTCAGGAAAATGCACATGCCCATAGGCCCATCTGGGGGAAGCCTCTTCTCAAACTGAGCTTATGTCTTCCCGGATAACCCCAGCTGGTACCCAGTTGAAATAAAACTATGCAGCATCACCCAATTTGCCTGTGTTGTCTGAGCAGCTACTGTACTCTTTGGGCCACCACTGTCATTGGTCCTCTTCAGGAAGAACCCGTCAAATAAGCATCTTGGTTCCTTATTTTGATTTGTTGATTATAAAGACAAACCAAAATTATTTTAAACACTTGTACCGTTCTAGCAGGGTGAGCTTTCACAAAGGAGGAACTAAAGGGGAAATGTTATAGAAGCTGCTGCTTTACTCTTTCCCAAGCTTTCTCAGGCTTTCAGTGGATTCAGTTGTCCACACGTTGAGTGCCATTCTGTTGTGATAGGAGCTGCGGACTGTGTTCTGCCACCCAGCTCCCGCCACCGGCTAGCTTTACCCGAAATAACAGCACACAAACTGTATTCTTTTAAACACTGCTTGGCCCATTAACTCTAGCCCTTACAGGCTAATTCTCACATCCTTTAAAAAGGAAATGATGGAGGAAGGTCATTGGTTAAAAAATAAAGAAACTGACGCCATGAAGCAAGCTGCCAGGTCAGAAATGCTGAATCTTTCCCAGTAAGACTGATGCTACTCAGATTATTAGAGATGGGTTGATCGGGATGTGAGAATTAGCCTGTAAGGGCTAGAGTTAATGGGCCAAGCAGTGTTTAAAAGAATACAGTTTGTGTGTTGTTATTTCCGGTAAAGCTAGCCAGTGGCGGGAGCTGGGTGGCGGAAAAGAGCCTGCAGCTCCTATCACAACAGGGAAAGGCAAGTTCTCTGTGTTCAGAAGCTTCCAAGGATTGTAACTGCAGCTCCAAGAGCTTTCTAAAACGCATTCTTGCTTGGTTTTCTAGTGCTGTGATGAGGGTCACAGCTAAAGACAACTTTGGGAAGAAATGATGGATCTGGCATACAGATAGCAGTCCACCACAGAAAGAATACGAGGCAAAACACTGAACACAAGAAGTCAGTCAGAGACCACCGAGAAACACTAGCTTGCTCAGCCTGCTTTCTTATACAAGCCAGGATGACCTTCCCAGAGGTGGCACTGCCAAAAATGGGCTGAGCTCTCCCACATTAATCATTAATCAAGAAAATTCTTCACAGACTTGCCTATAAGCCAAAGCGATGGATTTATTTTCTCAATTGAGGTTCCCTCTTCAATACAGATTTGGTTCAAGATGATAAACCATGACCAGTATAGGCACAGTTCTTTCCTTATATTGATTATGGAATTTAACTCTTTGGCATAGACAGACTCCCCTTTCAAAAGCCCCACCTCCCCCTCCTCATTTCCTCTCCCAGCATCTTTCTCTACCTTGACTCAGTGTAGTAAACTCTTCACAGGACTCTTAAAGCTCCCATCACCTATCCTCACTCACAACTCCAGAAAAACAGCCCTGAAATAGAATTTGCTGTCACTTCCTTCCTAGATCCTAGGACATAGCTGGACTGTAACTTCTAACCCCCTGTATTCCCTTGCCACCAGCTTGCCATCATCTCTCTGAGGACATGAAAGATTTATTCACTATGTTCTCCCAACACCCAGCCCAGTTCTGTGTGAATATTTCATTTTGGAATTGACTGAAAAAGTACATAAATAAATTCCAAATACAATCATAAAAAATTAATTCTGAAAAAAAACATTGGATCAGATCCTCTGTAACTAGTTATTCCAAATGTATCTGTTATTAAGCAGCTTCTGTGAATATGCACCCTTCAGGGATAACAGCAGCTTACACAGACTTCTCGGAGGTACACGAAAAAGCTGTGGAATTACACGGTGGTGGGTTGTTTAATCTCTTCCAGAATCACACTGATCCCATCGGTGGATGGACCACTCTTGCCATGGTAACAGTCCCTCGAGCACAAAGCTCAGCACTCTGAAAGCAATCACTCAGGGATACTATTCTTGCCAAATGCAAATCCTGATTAGCCGGGAACATGGACCAGAGAGAGAGCCCACAGAACAAGTGATACCTCGTGTTGTGCTTACTGATGAAATGAAAAGATGACCAAACTGTGGATCTGTATTGTAATCATCACCACAAAGACTGCTACACAATACACGGTCCAAACAAAAACCAAATATGAACAGTGTGTTCTTTTGGGGGGAATCATGATGTAGCAACAGAGTCAATATGTTCTAATGTCCTTTCACCCTGCTCAAAGATTTGGTGCCTCCAACCTGCAAAAGAATTTACAACTTCTTAAGGTAAACACTGGAGAAATCTTTAATACTTTGAAACCAAGAGTTACAGAGGCATGCAAATACTGCTATGTATGTGGAATGGTGGACAGATAGGAAGGGCCACTCTTAATCTACAGCGCAGCTGCAATGCTGGAGTACTAGAACAACAGGGAAGGGGATGTGCCCCTAGAGACACCTAGTCATCAGCTAGAGCGATTGCACGCATCAAGACTGAAATACTTGCTTTTGAACATACTTAGGCCCTCTGCTTTGGAAAATTTCAAATGCATGAGAGGAATAACGATTATTGTGTGATTTATAAAATCTATTAACAATGAACTATAAATGTTTGGAAGGAACTAGGATGCTAAATTGCTACCACATGTATTCCTCCTTGCCTGTGTGGGAGTGTCTCAGGTTTCATTTTATTTTTGTCAATTTGGTATATTCTAAAAATGAAATAAACTAAATTAATTACTTCATTCAGCAAACATCTGTTGGGTACCTATTACTCTATCCTCTTTTTTGGTGTTTAAAATTATTTAATTCTATTTATTTTTATTCATGTGTGGGAATCAGTTCTCTCCTTTTGCCATGTAGGTCCTGGGTTTGAATTCAGATCATCAGGCCTGAAAGCAAACCCTTACTGCTGAACCATCTGACCAGAACACTGGTGTATAATGTCTTCTTTATGGTCAGAATGTCTTTGTAGACTGGTGTTCTAGTGAGAGAAGTAAGACAGTCAATAAACAACAAGCTTAAGAAAAGACAGTAAGTGGTAAAGGATCATAAAATAAAGATAATGTCATGGTGAAAGAACATAAAAATAGAGCAGGAAATTGCCTGATAGCTTGAGTTGGGTCTAAGTGCCATACAAATCTTAAGCAAAGAATGAATAAAAATTAAAATTGTGCAGTTGCCTATAAAGGGAAATTCTGCATCGCTAGGGGCCTTTTAAAGCTCTGTATTATTTATGCTTCTCTGGAACAATAGAACTGGTAGAATGACTGCATGTATACCTGCATATCTCTCTCTCTCTCTCTCTCTCTCTCTCTCTCTCTCTCACACACACACACACACACACACACACACACACAGACAGAGAGAGAGAGAGAGAGAGAGAGAGAGAGAGAGAGAGAATTTATTAGAGTGTCTTCCAGACTGTCATCTGACTAGTACAACAATGTCGCTCTCCCAGCAGAAAGACCAATAATCTGAGAGCTGTTCAATCCAGACGGCTGGATGTCCTTGCTGGTCTTCAGTCTGTATTGGAATCCTGAAGACTTACGTGAAGTGATTCCTCAGCATCAGGGTCTATGTACTTACCAGTGAGAGTGAGGACAACCAGGCCCAAGCAAAAACTACTTCTTCCATGTCCTTCTTCAGAGGCTGCCACCAGAAGTGTATCCCTTACTTCGGATGGGTCTTCTTACCTCAGATAATCCAGTCACAGAAGTCCTCCACTGATATGACACATGCTTGGTGTTTAGCTGATTTCAGATGTGGTGAGGATGACAACCACCATTAATCACCAGAACATCTTTAATCTTTTTTGAGGGAACAAAAGCCCATATGGTTAGTTTGATCATTAAGTTAGTGCAATGGAAAGTTAATGGCTTATCAGAGCACAAATTTATTTTTGTTGCAAAAAGTACAATGAGAAGAGGAGCAGCAACCCAGCAAGTGGAGAAGCCGGGCTCGTGGAGATATTTTTTCCTGACTGTCAAGGTCACCCTCCATCCTGATATCCAGCAGATGATAGAGTATGGAGAGCTAATGGATTTTTGTAGGTCTGGGTTAGGTTACTGACTCCCCACATCCAGAGTAGGGGTACTCAAGGATGTGAGGCTTTCTGTGTTAAAATGGGATTGGCCCTGTGCAAACAAGGAAAGTTCGTGGCCAGTGGACAGTCATGGTCATGGTTCACAGGTCAGGGTCAGAAGTCAGTTATGTGAACTGCTATAAATTAAAGGGGCTTAAAATTACAATCAAAGCAAGTGCCAGAACAGAGGGGATGGAGTCAGACAGGAATGGGAACAGATCAGGGGTGACGAGCTACTGGAAGAGCTTTGTATTTTAACTTCAATGAGGGAAGAGAAAATTAGAGAAATTAAAATAACAGAATGTTATACATGATTGTACCACTGTTTATTAAAACATGCACCATATTTTAAATAGTAAGGATTCCTGTGAACATTTAAAAGTATGCACACAGTTGATGTCATTTGGTGATGTTATTACCTCACCCAATAAGAGACCCTGTGAGGATTGGTAAAATGTCTTGCATAGGCTCATGTATTTGGACATTTGCTCCTGGGCTAGTGCTGCCACTGGGAACATTCTGGAACCTTTAAGAGGTAACACTTGACCATAGTAACTCATGTGTCCCAACTTTCTATGCTGGTATTACCTCCTTACTGTTTTTTGCTTGTGAGTTAAAATCAGTGTAACTGCTTCATCTCCTTAAAGCAATGCAGCCATCTCATCTCCTTAGAGCAATGCAACTGACAATCTCATCTTCCTGTACCATGACTTCCCTTCTGGTGGGATATGTCCTCTCAAACTGGGAGCCGAAATAAACCCTTCACCTTGCAGTTTCTTCTAGAGAGATATTTAGTCACAACACGAAAGGGACTAACACACCCTTGCTACTCTTTCTTACAGAGGTAGAAACTGAGATACACTGAGATTCAACAACTTGTTTGGAGTCGTTAAGCTAAGTGGTGGAGCCCTCAGGAAAGGAAGTGATGTAGTTTTGTTTGTCCTGTGTGTGACCCTTCTTGCCTAGCACAGCTTTAGCTCTCCTTTAAGAGAGATGTGTTCAAATGGCCATGCCGTTGCTCAGTGTCCTCCAGAGGAAGAATGGCCAACACAGGAGCACGCTAGATGACATTGCGATGAATCAGAAAGGGAACTGTGTGACAATGTAAGCTCCATCTCACTCCACCCCAACACCTTCTTGCTGTTTTTCCTCTTCTTTTATAGTGTCAAGTTATCCTAGCTGGGCATTGGTGGCACACACCTACAATCCAAATATATGGGACATGGAGACAGGATGGTTGGGAGTTTACCAGCATCCTCAGTTACACTGAGAGCTTGAGATCTACTTGGACTTCATGAGAACCTCTCTCAAAAATCAATCAACCAATTTCCTTGCTTCTTATTATGAAACACTTGCTTTAATTCCATATAAATTTTGCTCTATTCTCATCTTATTAAATATGACTTTGTAACTTTAAGTTCATGCTATTGCGAAGAATTTAAATAGCAAAATCAAAATTTTGGAGAATCGTGCCATCTGCTCTCATATGCCATGAATTATAAAACAAAGGTAAATAATCTCTAGGAATCTATTCAGCTGAATTCCATAGTAGGGAGAGTAAACATTAATTATAACTTCTAACCAAGAAATGCTAAAGGCACTGAAGGATAATGACACACAGCTCACTACCTAGGTAAACTTACACAAATGAGACACCCAGGAAAGAGCCTCAATCAATACTTTTGACTCAGCATGAATGGTGTTTAGCAATGCTAACATTAAGAACAAAACAGTCAGAAAAAAATCCACACAGGCAACTGGAAAGAAAATTTACAGACAAGGCTAGGACAAGACAGCCAGAGAAGCTGAGCAGAGGCAACAAAGACAAAATATGAATCTTGAAATGAACGAGTGGTCCAGAAGCACAAGTCCTGAGAACTGTGCATGAAATGATGAAGGTGGTCAGATCACCAAGTCCCACAAAATCTCCATCAAGGAACATGATATTTTTCATTTGATTTCTGAAAAAAAAATTCAGTTGGCATTTTTTATTGACAGATAAAACATGTGTTTGTACATGGAAAACAATTCATGCTCATCTCTCATAGGATTCCCCCTTCATAGAAACAGGAGAATTCTGCCTCTGGTAAGCTTGAACACTAGGGGATGTTCTAGTACCTATCTAAAATTTCTAAACCTCCCTCTGAACATTGATGGGGGTATTTAATTACCTGAGCACAAATGACACATTGCAGGGACGTAATTAGTGCACTTTCATTGCCTTTGGAAATTAGAGGAGGAATGCCTTTGACAACCTGATTAGTGGGCCATGGACTTGGCTCCAGGGTGGGCAGCAAATCTGTTAAGCATAAGAATTTATTTATTTTTATCAGTATATAATTACCAGGGAGTGATGGAATTAAGATGCATTCATGGACTTTATAACATTAATTAGCTTCTTGTATGGTGAAATTGCTAGTGGCCATTAGTAATCAGGCAAAAACAAGTTTGAAGCAGGAGTTAATCAATGCAGGCTAGCTTCCTTATTTTAGGCCTTAATTGTGAGAGGAAAAGAAAAATATGTTTATATAAATACCAAAACTTCTCCAATATGTCAGATGATATACTGAGGTTAGAAAAACATGATTATACTTCCATTAACTTAAACCATTAAATTATTATCTGTATGACAATGTTTTTACAGCTTCCTGCTGTGCACGCACTCATAGACACACAGATATAAATAGTTTGAGATTGAATACCGAGTTTTTAAAATTTGACAGTATGCAAATTGTAAAAAGTGTGGTGACACCTAATGTCACTGACACGTGACTCACATTCTGTCTGCTGGCCTTTTTAGTTGTTTTAGCATAAGAATATAGAAAGTAAGGCATCCTAAAGGAGGAATGGGAGGGCAGAGAGCAGCTGACTTGGGGACATTTTGGCTGGTTCTGAAGGCACAAGCCTTGCTTGTGCATCTGCAGCAGACGGTCCTGCTGTCCCAGGGCACAACCCTTTTCCGATTTCTGATTTCAGCTACTACTGTGGGGGTCCCCTAACAGAGGCTTAGCCTCACCCTGGCATCTGGCACCTCCAGTTTCTTCCTGGGTTGTCCAGCTTCCTGCCTGTGGTCTTCCCCAAAGCATTTCTTTTTTAATTTAGGAAAAAACAAGACAAAACATGATGTAGCTGAGACCAATTAAGTACTACTGTGTAATCCCATTTGTTTTGTTAGAGAATAGATTCTGGCAAGTATTAGACATTTCTGGTTTAACAATATGGGCATCAAGAGAGGGTAGCAGAAGAAGTGTATTGTGAAATCAGAAGGGGAACTGCTGCAGGGCCGGAAGGAACCCAGCAAGAGGAGGTGGGGAAGCAGGGAGTAGTTTGGGCAAATAAGAACAACATACAATATACAGACGTATGAAAATGTCACAGTGAAACTCATGTCTTTGTATGGTAACTAAATACTTGATTGAAAAAATAATATGGGTGTCAATAATCATTTATGGTTAAGTAACAATGTGAGCAAGAGCCATGGGTCCCAGCGTTTGTGCGAATTGAACCAATTGATTCTTAACTAGACTTCAAATGAAGAAACTAAACAGTATTTTCTAGTGAAAGCAACAAATATCACAGTGAATGAAAAGTTTCACCAGTTGAAAATCCCAGCACCAACAAATGAAGGCTTCTCCAGAAACACATGGCAGGAGCCAACCAACCGGCCACACATGTGCACAGAGGAGCTTTACAGAAGCCAACCGACTGGCATTACATGTGCACAGAGAAGGCCATCAGCATCCTGCTCTGTATGACACTTAAAGCCAAAGGAAGCCTTAAGTGCTGTGGCTTTCCCTTATCCAAGTGTGGAATGCCCAAACTACACATCACTCTAAACCCTAAATACATGACACTTGCCCTATATCCATGCTTCTGAAGAGGTCCACTTCACACGTTAGGTTTAGTAAGAAATTAACAACAGCAACAATAAAACAAATCCATTATAACCATACACTGTTCTGAAAGTTCTGTGTATCCTTTCACTGAAGACATGGTTCTGTCCTGTACTATATTTACAGAGTGTGGCTGACTAGGTTGTTTTATTGCAGTTGAGCGCTAACTCTACTAGGCTATGTGGAGACTAACCCATATGACAAGTTAGACCATTCAGTGTGCTCCTTACAAGCTAAAGAAGTGACTCCATGGGTAATAACAATTGTTCTGTAAGCATTAAGTCATGAGTTCACATCCCCAGGACCAACGTAAAACCCAGATGTAGCTTCCCATGCTTGTAGCTCCAGTGTTGGGGGTGGAGATAGGCGTGTTTCAGGAGATGGCTGGCGAGCCAGTCTAGCAGAAGGGAGAAAGCCTTGGATTTAATCCCAGTGATGCACATAAGTGAAGTCTGCATGAAAACATTAACATCTACAGAAATACATCTAACAGGCAAAGCCTACAGAAAAACAGAATGCCTATTAGTTCCATTTTAAGCCTCTTTCAGGGACCCTCTTGGTGCTGGAGATTTTGTGATCATGCTAGTGGGAGTATTTTAGAATTCCTGTTCTATTTACTCTTGTTGTTGATCTCCTTTTGCTATGTTTTGATCTTTCTTATGTCTTTAGCTTTTTGCATTCACACACCAGTGACTGAAAGACAATACCCCCTATTTTGGCAAAGACAGAATCTTTGTCTTTAGTAAGACTGTGATCTTTCTCCAGCTGTGTCGGGGTTGATATCTACATGATCCTCTTACTCTTAGATTGTGCTCAGTGAACTCCTGTGTCATAAATTTTAGGGGTTTCATAAGTCTCAGGCCCCTTAATCTTTTAGGGGAATCTGTCAGAAATCAGTACAGCTTCAGACTTGGGATCTTAGCACAGTGTTTACTGTTTGTTCTGGTTGGCCAGGTTGGCCATCTCTACTATTTTAATCTCAAAGCCAATTTCTAATGAGCTCAGACAAATTGAGATGAAGGGACATTTTATGAAAATATCTGAGCTCTACTCCTTGAAGTTCAAAGTCTTAGAAAATGATATGATGACTTGGATTGTGGAACAACAGACAACATTCATGGGAAAGCTAATTCAATCAAAAAATGATGTGGAGTTCAGCTAATCAGAAGGTACTAACATTGGTTTTTTTTTAATTTTGACTACTGGTATCATTGAGATACACTGGCTAACATTAGGAGAAGAAAGAGCAGTGTAAGGAACTATTTTTTTCTTATAACTTTTCTATAATAACATTCTAAGATAACTTTAGTGATAGGATCAAAATAGAGAAACACTACAATAATTTGTTTCAAATACCTACTTCCCATCAGCACCAGTAATGAAGTCCAAGGGTGAGTTGTGGCCCTTGGCAGTAGACTGCACCTAGTGGTATGACATGCATTAGCTCAATTCAAGTAGGCATTTTCAGACTATTTAAAATTCCTTGTCTTTTTACATTTTACTCCCCAGAGATCTTTCTTGAACAGTTTTTGAACACAAGGGGAGAGATGAAGGGGTTAGAAAGTCCTTCCTATTCTTTATCATTCGGATCTCTAAATGAGGGCCCATCTTGGCGATTGGGGAAGGCTCTCAAAAACAGTGATTTGTAAGCCTTCCCTCCTCAGGTAGACTCCAAAGGGAAAGTTTTAGAATTGTCAGTCAGAGCGGTCCCTCATGACTGTAGTTCAGGCTAGAAAAGATGTTTTAGTCTCCAAATCCAGAGAGAAGTTTCTTCCCTTTCCGTGATAAGTCTATCCTTATCTCCAGATACCGGAAAATGACAATCAGTCAAGTATGAAATATTTTGTGCATATTTCATACAGACATACAAATATGTGTGGATTTCATTGCCACTCACAGTGCTATGAGGTTTTATTGACATTCAGGTGCAGTAGCATCTGGACAGATTATGACAGAGTTGAGCTTGAAAAGCAAGCAGATAGTGTTTAAAAATTTAGCACCTCTTTTAAAAAATGTACTTCCTCAGGGCCAAGACAATGGTAGCTATTTATCCAACATGCCATATATACTGAAGTAGAAATTGTTACTCCAGAAACATTAGAAAAACAAACACTTTAGAATTACATGCCTTATGTTTTCCCCACTTTACTTTCTAAAAGCATTTACAGTCTGTGCACACCTATACAGTACCATCTCAGCTTTTAGAATATTTATCAGAAGGCAAAAAAACACAGGAAACCACTTCCTAAATATAACCCCAGTAGCACAAACACTGAGAGCAGCAATTAATAAATGGGGCCTCTTGAAACTGAGAAGCTTCTGTAAAGTGAAGGACATGGTTAACTAAACAAAACAGCAGCCTACAGAATGAGAAAAGATTTCCCACAAACCCCACATCAGACAGAGGGCTGATAACAAATAATGCGATAAAATATGGAGTACAGACCTAAATAGAGAATTCTTAACACACAAATCTCAAAGAGCTGAAAGACACTTAAGGAAATGTTCAACATCCTTAGCCATCAGAGGAATGCAAATCAAATAACTCTGAGATTCCATCTTATACCTGTCAGAATGACCAAGACTAAAAACACTGATGACAGCTTATTCTGGATAGGATATGGGGTAAAGGAAAGACTCCTCAATTGCTGTTGGGAGTGTAAACTGGTACAGCTGCTTTGGAAATCAGTATGGCAATTTATCAGAGAATTAGAAAACAACCTAACTCAAAACCCAGAGATACCACTTTGGGTCTATACCCAAAGGATGCTCAATCGTACCACAAGGACATGTGCTCAATTATGTTCACAATAGCATTATTTGTAATAGCCAGAACCTGGAAACAACTTAAATGCCCCTCTAATGAAGAGTGGATTAAGAATATATGTTACATTTACACAACAGAGTACAACACAGCAGAAAAAAATAATGACATCTTGAAATTTGCTGGCAAATTGATGGACTTAGAAAACATCATATTGAGTGAAGTAACCCAGACCCAGAAAGACAAATATCACATGTACTCACGCATAGTGGCTTTTAGACATAAAGTAAAGAAAACCAGCCTACAATTCAGCCAGAGAATTTAGACAATAAAGAGAACCCTAAGATCTAATTGGAAGTAGAAAAAATAAATTGGGAGCATGGGGATCATGGAAGAGGGTATAAGGGAAAGAAGAGTGGAAGGGAAGAGAGCCAATAATAAAAAAACATAATTCAATAAAACCAGGAAAAAATAAAACATTAGTTAGCATAGCACTTGTATATTTGGAAATCTGGGGGGCAGGGAGGGTGGGGAGAGGAAAGCACGTGTGAAGTAACTGGGTAGCATTGTCTCCTCAGCTGCACCTTAGACCCCCGTTCTATCATGCTTCGTGAGACTCCAGTTTGACAGCTTCTTTTTTTTAATTAATTAATTTATTTATTAAAGATTTCTGCCTCCTCCCCGCCGCCGCCTCCCATTTCCCTCCCCCTCCCCCGATCAAGTCCCCCTCCCTCATCAGCTCGAAGAGCAATCAGGGTTCCCTGACCTGTGGGAAGTCCAAGGACCGCCCACCTCTATCCAGGTCTAGTAAGGTGAGCATCCAAACTGCCTAGGCTCCCACAAAGCCAGTACGTGCAGTAGGATCAAAAACCCATTGCCATTGTTCTTGAGTTCTCAGTAGTCCTCATTGTCCGCTATGTTCAGCAAGTCCGGTTTGCTGAACATAGCGGACAATGGGATAAAACCGGACTTGACAGCTTCTTACCCATTCCCTTCCCTTGTCTCCATTCTGTGCGCTATTTTCTCTTCTTCCATTTTCCTGGAGACACCCTTCTCTTCCATTGTTTTCTAAAACACATTTTCTGATGCTTACATTTCTCAGCAAGCTGCTTTGAGAGCATAGCTTCCCACACTCACACCTCATTCTGTATTTGGGGAGGGGGGGATCAGGGAAAGAACCTTTATTTGAGGTGAAGGGAGCAGTTCTTGGTTGAGTATTGTCTCCAGAGTGGGCCTGAAGCACGCATGTGGCTCTTCCTGCCTGAGAATCGTAAGGAACCATGGAAGATAGCAATGTGTTCCACTCAGTCCTACACAGAGCTGCCTGGCCACACTTGACCCCAGTGAACTCCATGTCCTTGAATTTGTGCCTACCAACAAGTTGAACATGCATAGATTTATAGGCGTGTATATCTCTCTCCCCTCAGGGAGCGGGTAGAAATCTTGAGGTGTACTGTACGAAGTCTCTCACAGCATCCTGCATTTGCAGGAGCTTTTAACCTAATTTTTTGGGGAATGGAAGGTGTTGAGGAGTTTGAGCAAGTGACTAAACTACCGGGAAGAAGCAAAATGGGGTGGGGGATGGGGCCTGTGGATTTTGTACTTTTTGCTGGGTCCAAATCTGCAAGCTGTGTTTCTGCCATACATTATACATCGAGGTACTGGCTCACATGCTAACATACTGACATCTCCATGCTTTTATTAATTGGCAATTAATGCCAAAAGTGAGAAGCGGGCATTCACAAGGAGCCTAATTAAAGACTACATCATTGTCAAAATGTCTAAAAGTCAGAAACCCAACAGGCAGGAGTCACGGCCCACTGAGATTTTGTTCATGTTCAAATCCTCTGCGCTACGGAAACTTGTCAAGCAGCGTGGAAAATATATTTTCCTGAGTTAATATTGGTGGATTTAACACAATCTTAGTCAAGTCCATGAAAGAAAGAGAGAAAAACTCTTCTTGTTTTTTTTTTTTTTTTTGAAGCAGGGTTTCTCTGTATATTCCTGACTGACCTTGAACTTACTTTGTAGACCACGCTGGCCTCGAACTCACAGAAATCTGCCTGCCTCTACCACCTGAGTGCTGGGATCAAGGGCATGCACCAATACTTCCAAGCAAATAAAACCTTTTTAAAGCAAAAACATTTGACATATATACCTATACTTCAGGCCCAAGCCATGTTGAGAAAGTTTCATTCTCATAATTAAAAAGAAGTGCAATAATGAATACATTAATGTTTTCATTATTAGGTAATAATTTATTAATATATAATGAACAAATACATTAGATGCTCAAAGGTATATTCTGCCACTTTATGGTATAACTTAATTTTTTAAATGCCATAATTTATTGAGAATTTTGGCATTTTTCAGAAGTATAATTGAATCTCTAGTGTGTTAGTTAATTGTAGCCCCCCCAAAAATTACTTCTCTAATTTTAACCACTCTGAATTTAAATTTTCCTATTTAAAGTTGACATGGAAGCATGCTGCCCAGCATCACGATGCTAGAAGTAAAGGAAGTCACTTTGTCCTCTTGTAATGTTTCTTTACTTTTCTCCCTTTTGCCCTTTGTGAGGGACTGAATCCCTCAGTCTCCTGCAGGCGATGCTGGGGACGGTGTGTAGCAGAGCTGCCTGCCACTCTACATGGATCATTTTTCTAAATGATTGCTTAGAGACTTACAGATATTGAATAAGGAAAAGGAAGAGGGGCTGTGGGAAAGGGAAGAAGTTGGAGAACCTGGAGAAAGAAGAAATTCTCTCCATCTCCACAAATATCTCAGCATGCCAAAGGAGCAAAGGAGAGGCCTGTGGATGAGGAAAGCAGGGGTGTTTGCTGCTCCCTGGAGGTATCCAGGAAGGGGGACATGCTCCCAAAAGGAAAGGCTGCATGTCCCAGGCAGACTGCTGAGATACGAGAGCCCTTGCTGTAGCCCCCAGCTAGGGTGAAGCATGGAGAGAGCTGAGTACACTAGGCCAGAGGAGCTACATGGGTTAGAGGCGACACACTTGTCAGTGATCAGCGAGCGGGGGCCCCTCACCTTATTTTCTTTGTTTTTTATCTGGCCCCAGGCAGTGGCATGACCCAAAGTTTGGGGGTGAGAAAATCAGAAAATGACTGACCTTAAAGTTTCCTGCAATGCAGAGAGATGAGCATTAAATAAAAGTGAATTGATTTATTTATAATAAAGACAGGAAATACTTACGGTATGTGTGAACACGTGAAATGAAATTTGAATTCAGCTCATATATAAACGAGGTAGTGTTATTTCAGGTGTGCAGAAGTTGCTCTGTGAATAGTACCCATTACTTGTTTCTCAACTGACATTGCCAAATGCAAAAAGAACAATAGTGGTAGTTTGAATGTAATTGGCCCCCATTGAGCTCAAAGGAAGTGGCACTATTAGGAGGTGTAGTCTTGTTGTATGAAGTGTATCACTGTCGAAGTGAGCTTTGAGGTCTCCTATGCTCAAGCTATACCCAGTGCCATAGTTTACTTCCTACCTGTGGATCAAGAATTCTCAGCTCCTTCTCCAGCACCATGTCTGCCTACACACCATCATGCCCCACCATGATGATAATGGATTAAATTTCTAATCTGTAAGCCTCCCCAATTAAATGTTTTTCTTTATAAGAGTTGTCATGATTATGGTGTCTCTTCACAGCAATAGAGACCTAAAGAACCATATTAAGAAATAAGGGGCCTCTCAGTTCCCTTGGGCAGACTCCCCCTGCCCAAGGCCACAGGCCACACCTGCCAGAATTAGAGTAACCCTAACCAAGCAAGTGAAAGACTTGTATGAATATACTTCCACTCTTTTAAGAAATAAAGTGAAGAAGATATCAGAAGATAAAAAGATCTCCCAAGTTCATGGGTCAGTAGAATTAACATAGTAAAAATGGTCATGCTACCCAAAGCAATCTGCAGATTCAATACAATTCTCATCAAAATTCCAACAGAATTCTTTATAGACGTTGGAAGAACAATACTCAATTTCCTATAGAGAAACAAAATACTACAGATAACTACAATAATCTTGAATGATAAAAGGACTTCCAGAGGTATCAATACCCCTAATTTCAAGCTGTACTATATAGCTACAGTAATAAAAACCACATGCTGTTAACATCAAATCAGACATGTTGATCATTACATTATTGAATCAAAGACCCAGACATAAATCCACATACTTATGGACATCTGATTTTTTATAATGAGGCCAGAAATATACAATGGAAAAAGAAAAGCATCCTCAACAAATGGTGCTGGTCTAACTGAAGGTCTACCTGTATAGGAGAATGCAAATATATCCATTTCTATCACTGTGCACAAAACTCAAGTCTAAGTAGATAAAAAAGCTTCAATGTAAAAGTAGACACTTAGTCTGACTGAAGAGAAAGTGGGAAATAGCCTTGAACATTCCTATAGAGGAAGCAACTTCCTAAACAGAACATCAATAACATAGACCAACAATTATTAAATGGGACCTCAGGAAACCAAAAAGATTCTGTAAGGCAAAGGACACTGTCAACAGGACAAAATGACAGCCTACAAAATGGGAAAAGATTTTCATCAATCTCACATCTGAGAGAGTGCTAATTTCCAAAATACATAAAGAACTCAAGAAACTGGACATCAAAAAACAAAAAAAAAATCCATTATGAAATGGAATACCAGATCTAAACACAGAAATCTCAACAGAATGGCAGAGTAAAGAAATGTTCAACATCCTTAGTCATTAGGGAAATGCATGCCTTTAATCTCAGCACTCAGGAGGCAGAGGCAGGCAGATCTCTGTGAGTTTGAGACCAGTCTGGAATACAAAGTGATTCAAGGACAGCCAGAGCTGTTACACAGAGAAAACCTGGAGAGGGTGAAATGATTCTTAATGACATTTTGCAATACTCATGGACTGGTGCCTAACTCATAGGCAACAAAAAGGCTTCATCCAGCAGTCAATGAGATTAGATGAATAAACCCACAGTCAAAAAGTAGGTGGAGCTCAGAGAACCGCTTGGAAGAGGAAGAATTGCAGGAAGCAGAGGTGTAAAGGACACTATGAGAATGTAGTTCACAGAACCAATTAAGCAGGTCTCCTAGGGACTCACAGAGACTGGCAATCAAGGAGCCTACATGAGTCTGTCCTCTCTATATATAGATGTTATGGCTTTTTAGTTTGGGGATTTTGTAAGACTCCTAAGAGTGGGAGTGGGAGCATCATAAAAAGGTACAGTAAGACCTTTTTATACCACATTTGGTTGGTATCCCTGGGAGTCTGCTCTTTTTTTGAAGGAAAACAGATGAGCAGTGGATCTAGGGGAGAAGGGAGTTGGGGAAAAACTGGGAAGAGTAGAGACAGGAGAGACTGTGTTGGGATATATTATATGAAAGAAGAATAAATAAAAAGAAAAAATAAATAAAGGACATTCAAATATTTTCCTTATTTCTCACTATGAGACTGAATTCTAAGAGCCAAGTTTGAATATAGTGAACATATTTTCTGTGAGCTTGAGTTTATCATTCATTCTGGCTATGGTAATTAACTGATATGTTGAATCTGTTCATTGGAGATATGTTTTAATGTCTTGGAGGAGGGAAAAGAGAGTCAGGACAAAAGAGACTGTATATCTTGACTTCAAAAGCTTTGACTTTCCTTAGTGGATAATGCAGAACCTTAACAATATATCCAAGGGCTTTCTAAACTCTTTGCTTTTGGTTTTGGGTATTTCCCACTGTTAACTTAAGCAGTGAGAATCTTACAAGGGTTAAAAAATAGCTTGGAGTAAGAGACACATTGGAGAGGTTTAACACAGAGATCGAGTACTAGGGAATCTGGGGCTTGGTTATGACCTCGGATGCGTATGAGTATTGAAGTATAATATTGAGTGAATATCAGAGATACCTGTAGCTTCCAGGAATGGTTTGTATTTTATCCATTTTCACTGCCTCCCCTGCAAGTATCTTCTATCCTGGCATTTCTTTTAACTTCCCAAGCTATAGAAGCTCTGAAGGTCGAGGGGCCTGAGGACATAACTTAGTAGAGTGCTCTGCTAACATTCATAAAGCCCTAGGTCAACCCCTAGTAACACAGAAATTGCATATGTTGGTATGTGTCTGGAATTCTAGCACATGGGTGTTGAAGGCAAAATATCAGAAAATCAAGGCCTTTCTCTGCTATATAGTGAGTTCTAAGACAGCCTAAGATACATGATGCCTTGTCTCAAAAAGAAAAAGAAAAGTCTGGAGCTCTGTCCTGGGGTGTACATACCAAGTTACTAAAATAACTGACCTTGTACTTGCATCAAAAATAAAAAAAAACAATTACAGCTTTTCTATCTGAATTCTTCCAACATCTGCTTGGTTCTTGGACCCAGGTTCAGAACATTCTTTTGCATGCTTAGAAATAAAAACATGAACAAAATGATGAGGAAGCAGATACCACTTTTCATCAGAGTTCATCCCTCTTGCCCAGTTTTACCCTCCTGAAACCCAGGTTCCTTAGGAAGTCTTTGGTTATCTCAAATCCTTTTAATACAAGCCCTCGCTGTGCTTGAGGGGTGATCACAACATTTTGTTTACCTAGCATAGCTTCAGTTTGCTTGTGAAAATTATTTATCCTTCATTTTCAGTTCCTTTACTGCTTTCTAAGATGACAATCAACCAATCTGATATGTCCACTGTTACTTCTTTTAATAACAGAGGTATCTCATCGATTATAAATCAATTGCATCTATGCTTGTAGATGGACCTTTCCCTCCCTTAAAGCTCAGTAAACTGAGAGAGGTAATCACCAATGCCCTACAAGTGCTTTATTCCACTCAAACTGACAACCAAGATGAATCATCCCAGGTAAGGATCTATCATCATGCTCAGTACATAGTGAAATCTCAGCATCATAAAGGTTCATAACACTGAGGGGAGCTATGTCCTAATGATCCCAGGCAGGATGATGCTATAGTCAATAGTTTTCCCATCAGTGAACTTTCCCTGCTCTTCCTATTTTGAAATGGTCTGAAAAATATGCACATGCTGGGCTTCTAAGATAACATTTTCATTCCTTTGATATCATTTGCTCTTTAATATGACATCTTATGGGAAATATTTTTCAGTTCAAATTCATAGCTATTGGAAATTCATAAAATGAAAAGTCAAAAGTAATACAAATTGTATATAAACAACTAAAGAAAACTCCCAGAAACATTTTATGTTTCCTTAGAGTCTTTTCATCCATGCCAGCATATTTCTATGCTAGTCTGCAACAGTGGCATAAAGGACACTAATTTCACATAATAGATTAACTATGTATGGCACTTTACAATGAAATTTGGTTGAACTTTTTTTTGTTTGTTTGTTTGCTTTTTGTTACTGGAGACAGGGTTTCTCTGTAGATTTGGAGCCTGTCCTGGAAGTAGCTCTTGTAGATCAGGCTGACCTCAAACTCACAGAGATCCACCTGCCTCTGCCTCCTGAGTGCTGGGATTAACGGTGTGTGCCACTACTGCCTGGCTGAAGTTTGGTTGAATTTTTATGTATTTAACAATATTTTAATTAAATATTTAGCTTTTTATTTTGAACAACTTAAAAATGCATTCAAACTACTTATTATCATAACTGTTCACTTAGAATTTGGGAAGCAGTTCTTGAAGAATTTACAAGTTTGGTGTAAGGGTTTGGGAAATGTTGTAATTGAGATGAAAAAGCAGTGAAGGGTTTAAGGTAGAGGCTGACAGAAGCATGAATGTGAGCAAAGGTTGAAGGTAAAGAAGGCGTGGATGAGGGGGACAGACACTGTGGAGGGTGGAGATTTCTGTCTCTTTGCTCGAATGTTCTGTGAGGGTTGAAACTAAGGTTGGAGGCACTGAATGTACAGAGAAGAAGGTGCTGAGTGCAACTTTCAGGCCACATGGGCAGGATTAGGTCATGGACGAGTGTTGAAGTTGAGTGACTGAAAATGGCAAGAGGTCATAAGGGTTCAGTTGGCCTCACTGGTGGATGGAGAAGCCATGTATAGGACGGGAAACATGGAAGAGAGTGATGATTGCAGGAAAAGATTAGGAGTTCATCCAGGGACAAAACATGTTTCCAAATTGCTCTCCTACTTTAGATTCAAGGCCACCCTATGTCTTCCAAGGACTGGAGCAGTACAAAGGTCATACTCTACTAGTTACAGTTGAGAAAGTGCTGCTAAATGAATCTGCGATGCAGTGTTAATGATTAATGGTCAGGTTCTCTTTGTTTTAGCTTGTTAAAACTCAGTTTTAAACATGCTTTGTTAGTATTTTCATGTGTCAGCAACTCAAGAATGCCCCAGGCACAGCTGGCTACTCAAATGCCCCGAATGCTCTATTGTCACCCTCCCTTCGTGTCTGCTACACTGCCTCTTCTGCATTGTTCTGTTCTCAAACCCTCCTCTCCTATTGTCAAAGCTAACTTTCAGCATCAGGTCAACAAGGTCCTCAGAGCTCACAGCCTCATGGGAGTATGAGTAAAATAAGCCACCTCTCAGGTGCCCCTATTTCCAATTGCTACAAAATTGGAGTCCTTTGACTGAACAGACTGAATCAAGTCTTCATTCCTGGCAGTTGCCCTTCTAGGAGTGTTTGTGTTCCCAAAAAGGAGAGGAGATCAAAGGTAGTTGATGAGAAGATGCAATGGCTTTGTTTTCAGAACTGTTACCTGCAGTTCTCTTTTGGAAAGAATTTTGTTTCTGGGCTCATGTCTTAAAGGAAGGTTGTGACAAGGCCTTCTCTTCTCTCTGTATGAATGCTGAGATTTCTATTGGTTACAGTAAAAGACGTGACCTCATAATCTAGAGGTGACATCAAGTAGTCATATTATGTTTGAAAGGGTAGTGAAACAAAATAACTTTTGAGAGACAAAATACTAAAAATCAAGTGGGAAAGTTGGGGAAGTAGATTGAAAAATAAGAAGAGAGAAAGTGGATGGCTCTCGGGACTGGGTCACAAGCACCCAGAAGCTTGTGGGAACCACTGCATCTTATTGATTTACATTCGAATTTTCATAAATAAAGGATGCAAGTGGGTATCTTTAATAAATAATGAAAACAATATATCATTATAAAAGAAACCTAGAAATTATTGTTTTATATGCCAGTATATCATTCTCACTGTGCTCTGGGGTTAATTTAGAGGTCAGACGTAAGTCTGCACTGAATTAATCCATCCCAGTGCATGAGTAACCAATTATCTGAGGGAAGCTCTGAAGAATAAATTTTAAAACCTAAAAGTCATCTTTTAGTAGATAGCACTGCACAAATGTCCTGTGGTAGGTTCGCCTTTATTTTGTTTAAAATTTGGATCCAATAAATTTTCTTAAAAAAAAAGACAAAATTTGTAATAGAATGTGCTATGTTGTTGGCTATAACAGCTGAGCAATATGCTATTTCTCTTCTTAAACCATGAGATAGAGTATACTCAAAGTTGGAATTATGACTGAAAAAGAGCAAGAAAATAAATAAAACTAAGTCACAAATGTAGATTTGTTTTTGTTTTTCTCTTTACTCTTTGGGAGTATTTACTCACAGCTCCCTAATATATAGAGAGACGTATTATTACTTATAAAACAATGATTGTTTTTCCTGCTATGAACCAAAGGAGAAAAGATAATCAAGAGATTGCCTGTGAGTCTCAGACAGATGGTTGCTCATCATACCCTTTCTCACTTCCTTGACATTGATTGGACCAGAGAGGAGAGAATCTGAGAGGTGTGCCATACTGTCCAGTTTCCTTTGTCTTTGTTTCTATTTGTAATTGATAGGGTTTGCATGCCCAGAAGGACTTTTAAGTACTCAGCCCAAATCCCACCCCCCAAAGTAAGTGGATAAAAATATCCTAAACAATTCAATTGGAAAAGGATGGTCATGTGGGATAGAAACACACCATGGACATGTGGCAAACATCCCTACACCACTGTATTTGCTACTGTGCTGCATTTGGTACCTACCCCAAATACCTCTCAACTTAGCAATTTCAATGTCTTCCATTAAACTCTATATTCATCCCCTTTGCTTGTCAGACCATCTGTATTCAGGATGTTTTAATCACAAAATTTGTAAATATCTTTTCTAAACTGAACAAACTATTGTTTCTGACAAATTAAGGAGAGAAACCTCCAAACCCCACAGAATAAGTTTAAAACCAGGAAGAAAAAAGAGCATTTATTCCCTGGAACTTACAATGATAGGTGAATGGAGGGCATATATTTTTGGAATATTATTGATTCTCACCAGTTTTGTAGGCATACCATTTGACCTAGAGTTATTTAAAGAGACTGTGGTAAATCTTGTTCCAAGAATTTTAGGGTTTTTTTTTTTTAATTTTATTTATTCATTTATTTAACATCCCAACAACAGTTTCTCCTCTCTCTTCTCCAATTCCCTACCCCCACTTTTTTTCCAACCTCCCATCCCATCCTCTTCCCTTTCTGTTCAGAAAGGGGCAGGCCTTCCGTAGGTATCAACAAAGTATGGCATATCAAGTTGCAGTAAGACTAAGCATCCCCGCCCCTTTTACTAAGGCTGGGCAAGACACTCCAGAATGAGGAATAAGCTCCCAAAAGCCCATCAAAGAGTTAGGGACAACCCCTGCTTCTATTGTTAGGAGTTCCACAAGAAGACCAAGCTACACATCTCTAGCATATATGTATGTAGAGGATGTCGGTCAGATCCAAGCAGGATCCCTGGTTGCCTGGTTGTGCGCAGCTATGAGCCCAGGTTAGTTGATTCTGTGCATTTTCTTGTGATGACCTTGACCTGTCTGACTTGTACAGTATTTCCTCCCTCTCTTGAGCAGGATTTCCTGAGCTCAGCCCAATGCTTGGCTGTGGGTCTCTGCATCTATTTCTGTCAGTTACTGAATGATGACAATTGTGGTAACCACCAATCTATGAGTATAGCAGAATGTCATTAGGTATCATTACACTGATTTTTTTTCCTCCAGTCATATTTGCTTCTGTCCTAGGTCTCTGGTCCATCCAGCTTCTGGGTACATACAGTCTAGGCAGTGGCATGGGTCTGAGACTGGACCAGTCCTTGGTTGGCCACTCCCACAAATTCTGTGCCTCACTCATCCTAGCTCATCCCATAGTTAGGCCAAAGATTGTATGACTGGGTTGGTGTCCTAATCCCTCCGCTGGCTGTTTTTCTTGGTCACAGGAGATGGGCAGTTCAGGTTATGTATCCTCTTTTGTTAGGAATTTTAGCTTGGGTCATCCTTGTAGATTTCCAGGAGTTTCCTTTGCATCAGGTTTCTACCTGACCCCAAATCTCCACCCACTTCCCAATCATCTTTTTTGGTATTCTCCCCCTCCATCCACCCCCACAACCTGATCTCTCATAGTCCTATCCCCACCCCCAGTTCACCGGCAAGATCTCTTCTCTTTTCCCTTCTGAGGGAGATCCATGTGTCCCCCCTTGTGCCTTCTTTGTTACCTAGCCTCTCTGGGTCTGTGAGTTATAACAGAGTTATCCTTTACTTTATATCTAACACCCACAGTCTAGATTATCTCACTCAGGATAATTTTTTTCTAGGTCTGGCCATTTGCCTTCAAATTTCATGATGTCATTATTTTTAATAGCTCAATAATACTCCATTATGAAAATGTACCACATTTTTTGATCCATTCTTCACTTAGGGACTTTTAGGTTGTTTCCAGTTTCTGGATATTATGAATAAAATTACTATGAACATAGTTGAGCAAGAGTTCTTGCGGTATGATTGAACATCATTTGGGTATATGACCAAGAGTGGTACAGCTATGTTTTGAGGTAAATTGATTCCTAATTTTCTGAGAAACCTCTGTATTGATTTCCAAAGTGGTTGTACAAGTTTGCACTCCCACCAGCAATGGATGAATGTTCCCCTTGCTCCACAATCTCACCATCATAAGCTCTCTCTTGTACTTTTGATCTTATTCTTTTTGACAGGTGTAAGGTAGAAGTGTTTTGATTTGCAGTTCCCTGATGACTAAGGATTTTGGTTATTTAAGTGTTTCTCAGTCATTTGAGAGTCTTCTGTTGAGAATTCTCTGTTATATCTGTACTCCATTTTTAAATTGTATTATTTGGGTTTTGAGGTCTAGTTTCTGGAGTTCTTTATAAACTTTAGAAATCAGTCCTTTGTCAGTTATGGGGTTGGTGAAGATCTTTTCCCATTCTATAGGCTGCCGTTTTGTCCTATTGACAGTGTCCTTTGCCTTAGAGAAGTTTTTCAGTTTCATGACATCCCATTTATTTATTATTGACCTTAGTGTCTATACTACTGATGTTCAATTCAGGAAGTTTACTCCTGTGTCAATATATTCAAGGCTATTTCCCACTTTCTATTCTATTAGGTTCTGTGAATATAGATTTATGATGAGGTCTTTGATCCACTTAGACATGAGTTTTGTGCAGGATGGTAGATACAGATCTATTTTCAATCTTCTACATGTCAACATCCATTGACCCAGTTGTTGTTTTTGTTGTTGTATTTGTTTTTTACTATTACTTTGTAGTAGAATTTAAAATCAGGGATTGTGATACCTAAGGAAGTTATTTTATTGTACAGAATTGTATTAGCAATCTTGGATTTTTGTTTATCCATATAATAAAAAACTCTTCTTTTAAGGTTGGTAAAAATTGTGATGCAATTTGATGGGGATTGCATTGAATCTGTATATTGCTTTTGGTAAGATGGTCATTTTTACTATGTAAATTCTACCAATCCATGAGTATGGGAGATTTTTATTTTTCCATTTTCTGATATCTTCTACAATTTCTTTCTTCAAAAAGACCTGAAAATTTTGTCATACAGACCTTTCTCTTGCTTGGTTAAAGTTACTGCAAGATATTTTATGTTATGTGTTGCTATTGTGAAGGGTGTTGTTTCCCTGGTTTCTTTTTCAGTCCATTTATCATGTGTGTGGAAGACGGATACTAATTTTTTGAGTTAATCTTGTATTCAGCCACTTCACTATAGGTGTTTATCAGCTATAGGAGTTCCCTGATAGAATTTTTGGCGTCTGCTATGCATACATTATTTGTAAATAGTGATATTTTAATTCTTTCTTCCTAATTTGTATCCCCCTGATCTCCTTCAGTTTTCTTATTACTCTAACTATAACTTCAGGTACTATATTGAATAGATACAGAGAGAGTTTACAGCCTACCCTTTCTAAGTACAGTTTAAATATGAGGAAAATTGACATAGTTCCCGATCTTCCAGTATTTATATGCTGTATGGCAATATAAATCACCAATAAATTACATTTGGTACTTTGTGATGGGGAAAATGGGTTGATAAATTTATTGTTTAAGAATAAAATAAAGAAAAATTCTATATGCTGGAGATTCAGAACTCTTTCCTACAGAGCCAATATTTAAAAAGTAATTAGAGAAGATGATTGAGGAGATAGTTGAAGACATGATTCTGAGGAGTTATAAAGGGATATATGCTCATATACTTTCTTGCAAGGAAACTGGAAAGATGTGTAAAGCATAGTCAATTCAGTCAACAAGCAAGAAACAATCAGAAAAGACTTGCATTATCCAAACAACAGCAACCTCCACAGCCTGAAGTAGAGACAGAGGTGTGTGGAAGTCTAAACACACAGGCTTGGATGACCATACTATGTGTATCTCCTCCCAATTCTGTGATATCACATTATCTGCTTAAAATGTCCTATGCATGGTGCAAGAATTTATAGTATTTGACTGGTAAATGCTGCAAATTGGAGCTTCTCTCTATATTTAACATCATATTACTTGTCAGAGATGAAGGGTGGCAAGCAAGAGTAGGGAATGGTGGGGGGTGGAGATATGATTTTCATTTTCTCAGTTGGTGTGGGAGGTCCTTTTGTCTATGTGTTGCTTTTATTTGTTAATTAATAAAGAACTGTTTTAAGCCTATGGCAGAGAAGAACATAACTAGATAGGGAAAGGTAGGCTATATGCTGGAAGAGAGAAGGGCAGAGTCAGAGAGAAGCCATGGAGCCACCAGAGATAGATGCTGGGAACATTAGCTGGTAAGCTACAGCCATGTGGTGATACACAGATTAATAGAAATGGGTTAAATTAGGATGTAAGAGTTATCCAATAAGAAGTTAGAGCTAATGGGCCAAATATACCATTGCCATTTAGAAGTCAAAATACTAGAATTAGTGGAAATTAAACAAAAGAAATTTTGTAAAAGTGTAAGAAACACATCGTGATGGTTTGAAACAACAGTGATATCCCTTCTAATATGCACAAATAAAAACCGAGGACTAATGTGCAAGGATTGAGTAGGGATGTTGAGAGAAGCGACCTGGCTGTGAAAGCTTCTCTCCCGCAAATATGATTAGATGCCATATTACCTACTTCTGTACATTTATGACTGAAGTACCTAACAGAAAGGCCCTAGGGGAGGGAGAATGATCTTGGCTCACAGCTTCAAAGGGCTCAATATTTGCCCACTTGGCTTCATGTCTCTAGATCTCTTTTTTTTTCTTTTTTTAAATTTATTTATTTATTAAAGATTTCTGCCCCCTCCCCGCCACCTCCTCACCCTCCCCCGGTCAAGTCCCCCTCCCTCATCTGCTCAAAGAGCAATCAGGGTTCCCTGACATGTGGTAAGCCCAAGGACCGCCCACCTCTATCCAGGTCTAGTAAGGTGAGCTTCCAAACTGCCTAGGCTCCCCCAAAGCCAGTACATGCAGTAGGATCAAAATCCCACTGCCATTGTTCTTGAGTTCTCAGTATTCCTCATTGTCCGCAATGTTCAGCTAGTCCAGATTTATCCCATGCTTTTTCAGACCCAGTCCAGCTGGCCTTGGTGAGTTCCCGATAGAACATCCCCACTGTCTCAGTGTGTGGGTGCACCCCTTGCGATCCTGAGTTCCTTGCTCATGCTCTCTCTCCTTCTGCTCCTGATTTGGACCTTGAGATTTCTGTCCAGTGCTCCAATGTGGGTCTCTGTCTGTCTCCTTTCATCGCCTGATGAAGGTTAATATTCAGGAGGATGCCTAGGTGTTTGTCTTTGGATCACCTTCTTATTTAGCTTCTCTAGGAACATGAATTATAAGCTCAATATCCTTTATTTATGGCTAGAAACCAAATATGAGTGAGTACATCCCATGTTCCTCTTTTTGGGTCTGGCTTACCTCACTAAGGATAGTGTTTTCTATTTCCATCTGTTTGTATGCAAAATTCAAGAAGTCCTTGTTTTTTTACTGCTGAGTAATATTCTAATATGTATACATTCCATACTTTCTTCATCCATTCTTCCGTTGAAGGGCATCTAGGTTGTTTCCAGGTTCTGGTTATTACAAACAATGCTGCTATGAACATAGTTGAGCATATACTTTTGTTCTATGATAGGGCCTCTCTTGGGTATATTCGCAAGAGTGGTATTGCTGGATCCCGAATTTCCTGAGAAATCGCCACACTGCTTACCAGAGTGGTTGCACAAGTTTGCATTTCCACCAGCAATGGGTGAGTGTACCCCTTTCTCCACAACCTCTCCAGCAAAGGCTATCATTGGTGTTTTTGATTTTAGCCATTCTGACAGGTGTAAGATGGTATCTTAAAGTTGTCTTGATTTGCATTTCCCTGATTGCTAAGGAAGTTGAACATGACCTTAAGTGTCTTTTGGCCATTTGAAGTTCTTCTGTTGAGAATTCTCTATTCAGCTCAGTGCCCCATTTTATAATTGGGTTGATTAGCCTTTTACGGTCTAGTTTCTTGAGTTCTTTATATATTTTGGAGATCAGACCTTTGTCAGTTGCGGGGTTGGTGAAGATCTTATCCCAGTCAGTGGATTGCCTTTGTGTCTTAGCGACAGTGTCCTTTGCTTTACAGAAGCTTCTCAGTCTCAGGAGGCCCATTTATTCAATGATGCCCTTAGTGTCTGTGCTGCTGGGGTTATACATAGGAAGTGGTCTCCTGTGCCCATGTGTTGTAGAGTACTTCCCACTTTCTCTTCTATCAGGTTCAGTGTGTTCGGACTGATATTGAGGTCTTTAATCCATTTGGACTTGAGTTTTGTGCATGATGATAGATATGGATCTATTTTCATTCTTCTACAGATTGACATCCAGTTTTGCCAGCACAATTTGTTGAAGATGCTCTCTTTTTTCCATTGTATACTTTTAGCCACTTTATCGAAAATCAGGTGTTCATAGGTTTGTGGGTTAAAGTCAGGGTCTTCTATTCAATTCCATTGGTCGACTTCTCTGTTTTTATGCCAATACCAAGCTGTTTTCAATATTGTAGCTCTGTAATAGAATTTGAAGTCAGGGATGGTAATGCCTCCAGACAATCCTTTATAATATAAGATTATTTTGGCTATCCTGGGTTTTTTGTTTTTCCATATAAAGTTGATTATTGTCTTCTCCAGATCTGTGAAGAATTTTGATGGGGATTGCATTGAATCTATAGATTGCTTTTGATAGAATTGCCCTTTTTACTATGTTGATCCTCCCAATCCAAGAGCAAGGGAGGTCCTTCCATTTTCTGGTGTCCTCTTCAATTTCTTTCTTCAAAGACTTATAGTTCTTGTCAAATAGATCTTTCACTTCCTTGGTCAGAGTTACCCCAAGATATTTTATGCTATTTGTGGCTATCGTGAAAGGTGATGCTTCTCTGATTTCCCTCTCTGCTTCCTTATCCTTAGTGTATAGGAAGGCAACTGATTTTTTGGAGTTGATCTTGTATCCTGCCACATTACTAAAGGTGTTTATCAGCTGTAGGAGTTCTTTGGTAGAATTTTTGAGGTCGCTTATGTATACTATCATATCATCTGCAAATAATGAGAGCTTAACTTCTTCCTTTCCAATACGAATCCCCTTGATCTCCTTATGTTGTCTTACTGCTATTGCTAGAACTTCAAGCTCTATATTGAAGAGGTATGGAGAGAGTGGACATCCTTGTCGTGTTCCTGAGTTCAGTGGGATGGCTTTGAGTTTTTCTCCATTTAATTTAATGTTAGCTTTCGGCTTGCTGTAAATAGCTTTTATTATATTTAGGTAGGACCCTTGTATCCCTATTCTCTCCAAGACCTTTATTATAAAGGGGTGTTGAATTTTGTCGAATGCTTTTTCAGCATCTAATGAAATGATCATATGTTGTTTTTTTTTCTTTCAGTTTATTTATATGGTGGATTACATTGATAGATTTGCGTATGTTGAACCAGCCCTGCATCTCTGGGATGAAGCCTACTTGATCATAATGGATAATTTTTCTAATGTGTTCTTGGATTCGGTTTGCCAGTATTTTGTTGAGGATTTTTGTGTCGATATTCATGAGTGAGATAGGCCTGTAATTCTCTTTCTTGGTGGGGTCTTTGTGTGGTTTTGGTATCAGGGTAACTGTAGCTTCATAAAAGGAATTGGCAATGACTCTTCTGTTTCTATATTGTGAAATACATTAAGGAGTATAGGTATTAGTTCTTCTTGGAAGTTCTGGTAGAATTCTGCATTGAAACCATCTGGTCCTGGGCTTTTTTTCGAAGGGAGATTTTTGATAACCATTTCTAATTCTTCACGAGTAACAGGTCTATTTAGATCATTCACCTGGTCTTGGTTTAGCTTTGGTATATGGTACTTATTTAAAAAAAATGTCCATTTCTTTTGTATTTTCCAGTTTTGTGGCATACAGACTTTTGTAGTAAGATCTAATGATTCTCTGAATTTCCTCTGTGTCTGTGGTTATGTCCCCCTTTTCATTTCTGATCTTATTTATTTGCGTGTTCTCTCTCTGTCGTTTAATTAGTTTGGATAGGGGTTTGTCGATCTTGTTGATTTTCTCCAAGAACCAGCTTTTTGTTTCATTGATTCTTTGGACTGTTTTCTGTGTTTCTATTTTGTTGATTTCAGCCCTCAGTTTTATTATTTCCAGTCTTCTACTTCTCTTGGGCACGTCTTCTTCTTTTTTTCTAGAGCTTTCAGGTGTGATGTTAAGTCCCCAATGTATGCATTCTCCATTTTCTTTAAGTGGGCACTTAGTGCTATGAACTTTCTTCTTAGCACTGCTTTCATTGTGTCCCACAGGTTTGAGTATGTTGTCTCTTTATTTTCATTAAATTCAAGGAAGACTTCAATTTCTTTCTTAATTTCTTCCTTGACCCAGGTGTGTTTCATTAATTGACTGTTCAGTTTCCATGAGTTTGTCGGCTTTCTGTGGGTAGCATTGTTGTTGCCTTCTAACTTTAATCCATGGTGATCAGATAGGACACAGGTGGACACTGATTTTTTTTTTGTATCTGTGGAGGTTTCCTTTGTTTCCAAGTATGTGGTCAATTTTTTAGAAGGTTCCATGAGCTGCAGAGAAGAAGGTATATTCTTTCCTATTTGGATGGAATGTTCTATAGATGTCTGTTAAGTCCATTTGCTTCATTACCTCCAATAATTCTCTTAATTCTCTATTAGGTTTCTGTCTGATTGACCTGTCCCTTGGAGAGAGAGGTATGTTGAAGTCTCCTACTACTAGTGTGTGTGGTTTTATGCCTGCCTTGAGTTCTAGTAATATTTCTTTAACATAAGTGGGTGCTTTTATATTAGGGGCATAGATATTCAGGATTGAGACGTCATCCTGAAGAATTGTTCCTGTTATGAGTATGAAGTGACAGTCTCGGTCTCTTCTGATTGATTTTAGTTTGAAGTCAGTTTTGTTAGAAATTAGTATGGCCACACCTGCTTTTTTCTTAGGACCATTTGCTTGAAACACCTTTTCCCAACCCTTTAATCTGAGTAGATGACTGTCTTTGTGATTGAGATGTGTTTCTTGCAAACAGCAGAATGTTGGATCCTGTTTTCGTATCCAATCTCTTAGCCTGTGCCTTTTTATAGGTGAATTGAGCCCATTAATATTAAGTGATATTAATGACCAGTGTTTGTTTACTCCGGTTATTCTTATTGTTTTTGGTAGTAGAGATTGTGTGTCTCCCTTCTTTGAGATGTGCTGGTGAAGGTTCGCTAGATGCCTGAGTTATTGTAGGCAGTGTTGGCAGTCTTGGATTTCTTGGGTTGCAATTTTCCTTCTATTACTTTCTGTAAGGCTGGATTTGTGGCTACGTATTGTTTAAATTTGTTTTTATCCTGTAATGTCTTGTTTTCTCCATTGATAGTGAATGATAGCTTGGCTGGGTATAGTAGTTTGGATTTGCATCCATGGTCTCTTAGCTTCTGCAGTACATCTCTCCAAGACCTTCTGGCTTTCATGGTTTCCATAGAGAAGTCAGGTGTAAGTCTGATCGGTTTACCTTTATAAGTTACTTGCCCTTTTTCCTTTGCAGCTCTTAATATTCTTTCTTTAACCTGTATATTTTGTGTTTTGATTATTATATGGCGAGGAGATGTTTTTCTTTGATCCAGTCCATTTGGTGTTCTGTATGCTTCTTGAATATTTAAATGAATATCTTTCTTTATGTTGGGAAAGTTTTCTTCCATAATTTTGTTAAAAATATTTTCTGGGCCTTTGAGCTGTGACTCTTCTCCTTCTTCTATCCCTATTATTCTTAGGTTTGGTCTTTTTATTGTGTCCCATATTTCCTGAATGTTTTGTGTTGAGAATTTGTTGGCTTTGTTGTTTTCTTTGATCTGTTAGTTTATTTTCTCTATGGTGTCCTCAGAATCTGAGATTCTTTCTTCTATCTCTTATATTCTATTGATTATGCTTGTTTCTGTAGACTCTGCACGTTGACCTAGATTTTCCATATCCAGCTGGTCCTCAGTTTGGATTTTCTTCCTTGCCTTCATTTCAGTTTTCAATTCTTGAACTGTTTCCATTACCTGTTTGATCGTTTTTTTTCTTGGTTTCCTAGGGTATCATGTACGTATTTACTCATTTCTTCAAATTTTTGTTATACTTCTCATCCATTTCTATAAGGGCATTTTTTTACATGTTGTTTAAGGGACTCTATTGCTTTCATAAAGTCAATTTTTTCCACTTCTTATGTGTTAGGTTGTTCAAATACTTCTGTTGTAAGATCATTGGGTTCTGGTGTTTTCATGTTGTTTTTCAGATTATTGGGTGAATTCTTGCCTTGGCGCCTGCCCATCTCCTCCTATTGATTCTATTTAATGGGTCTTTTAAAAACCAGATCAGGTTTTCCTGCTGGCCAAGGGCTCTGCTTACAAAATGCTCTCGCTCTGTTACCTGGTTCCTCCTGCAGGCCAGGAACCCTCTCCCCCCTCCGAAGGGTCTTCAGGACCGGACCAGGCTCCCGTTTGCCAGTGACCTTGCCAACAAAAGGCCTACCTCTTTGATTTATTTGTAGTAGGGCCATCTGCTCTCATTGTTGCATGCCCGTCCCCACCACTTGCGTCTGCTGCCGCGCTGGTCCCCCAACGCCTCTTCCTGATTGCGGTGCCTCTCCGCCGCGTCTGGTCGCCGCGCCTGGACGCCGCACCTCTCCCGTCTCTGGATCTCTTATGAGAACATCATGTCAACAAAATCATGTGTAGAAAGAGGCTGTTTACTCAGGACAGGCAACTGGGAACCAAGCATTCAACACATGGGACAGTGGGGAACATTTTGCACTTAAATCATAACAGACACCTCATGAAAGGGCTCAAAGGAACTACTGGTTTAGTCATCTTTTGCTACTGGTTTAGATGGAGACTTGTGGTGGGATAATGCTCTTGTAACACTGTAAAGATCTGTCATTCATTAATAAAACACTTATTGGCCAGTATCCAGGCAGGAAGTATAGGTGGGGCAACCTGAGGGAGAGAGTTCTGGGAAGAGGAAAAACTCAGTTTGCAGTCACCAGCCAGATGCAGAGGAAGCAAGATGAGAATGCCTCACTAAGAAAAGGTACCAAGCCATGAGGCGACATAGACAGGAATTATGAGTTAATTTAAGTTGTAAAAGCTAGATAATAATAAGCCTGAGCTAATTGGCCAAGCAGTTTATAATTAATATAAGCCTCTGTGTGTTTCTTTGGGACTAAAAGCTGTGTTCCCACGTGGAACAGAAACTTTCAGCTACAAAGACTGAGATTCTTCACCTCTGGAGGATGTAGTTACAAGGAGATATCTTGGAGGCAGCAACTAAGCTCTTAGAAGACACTGAAGTTGCCAGCACCTTGATTCTGAACTTCCAGCTTCAAGAATGGAGAAAAATTGAATTTGTCTTCTGTATAAGTGAAACAAACAAGTACACAATTGGACTCCTGAGTCTTTTTGCTGTGTGAGCACATTACTTTTCTTAATTTCACAAAGACAATTTTTTTTTTTGTTTAAGGAAGAAGACTCATTCAAGTGGGAGGAATATATACATATATATATTCCACAGTATTTCAAACTGCCATCATGACATTGCCTGCTACAACTCCTCCTATGCCCCTAACAATGAAAGAACAAGGAAAGGCTAAGCCAAGGGCATGAAGAAAATACTTCCAAGAACTTATACTTACTGCATTCTTCAGCACTTCCATAACAAACAAATACAAACAAACAAGCAAAAAAGGCATATAGTTCATTCAAACAAGAAAATAAAGGTAGTATTAACAGACTGTTATTAATCACTGGATAAAAATTTGAGCAACAAGATGCAACTATGTCCACAGAAATGATAAAAGTTAATGCTTTTGTGTGAGTTTCCTAGTGCTAAAACAACAAAGTATCATAAATACTGGAGTTTGAATACCAAAATCTTATTCACGTAGTTCTGGCAGCTGGAAGCCTATGGATAAATATCAGCAGGGTTGGTTCTTTCCAAGGCCTGTGGGGGATTGCACTAGCTTTCCTTAGTTTTTTTCAGAAAACTTTGGTGTTGACTGAATTATAGATATACAACTCCAATCTCCCTCTTCAGGTCCAAAGTCATTGTCCCTGTTTGTACCTGTCTCTGGGATCAAATTTCCCTATTTTGTAAGGGCAAAGTCATGGTAACTTAGAGTCCATCCCAGTATCTTTATCTTCCTAATCATTTTTTCAATGAGCCATGTTTATTTCTGCAAATGGTCACATCCTAAGATATATGTTAGAACTCCAGCACCTTTTGGGGGTTTAAAATTTTCACATAATAAATGCCAAGTGTTCATGAGTATGTGGCACAGTCAGACTTCTTCTTTTTTTTTTTTTTTGTACTATTTAGAGGAAGTACAAAACGGACATACAACTTTGGAAAACACTTGAACAATTTTTACAAAACTGAACATTTGCTTGCTTATGATACAGCAAGTCTATGCCCAGATCCTTATTCACAGGTTTGCTGAATAAATACCAATCTGTGAGATCCAACTGTTAAATTTTCATAGATACTGTGTTTTACAAGAGAAAGAAACATTCCAATCCACAAAGCATGGTTAGTTTGGAATTTTGTCTGCATCTACAGTGAGGGATTCCCATGGCTGCTGGCAGGAGGCCCCATCTCCTCACACTTAGGACACTACAGAGTGCAGACTGTCTTCCCAGCATGGCGGTGACTTCTATCCAAAATATGGGATTGGATAATCTGAGAAAGGAAGATGTCACTATTTCTTTCGTGAACTACTCTTAGAATTCATATATGCCCACTTCTACTATTAAAAGCAACTTATTCATTCTAGCTCATACTTCAAGGAACATAGCAGACCCATATATCAAAGGGTCTTGAATAACTCGGACTAAGATTTAAAGCTACTCTATCATTTTTCTATTCTATGCTGAAGACTATAACCTTAATTGTGAGAGGGCAAACAACAAATAACAATAATCAATTAAAAAATTGATCTTTTTTATTCCAGATAACATAATAGTTAGAACAGAAGCAAATGTCATTTGAAAATAAAAATCTCATTTTAAGTGGTTTTAATAGCGACAAGCTATTTAAACCCAAATTGGAGCTGACCTATGAACCAATGAAGATCAGTGAGGGAAAATGTAAAATATAGCACCCATCTGAATGGTGTGTGCGCACTAAATCTACAGCTGAAGAGGCACCATGGTTTTGAGTCCCAGTGGCTATAAAGCATGTGGCACTCCATAAAGCAAAGACTAAGGTACAAGAGGTATTCATGAGACCTGACAAGGAAGAAGGGTAGCCAAAATTGAGCTTTTGCAACTCCGGAATGACCACTGGGAACTAGAGGAGTGAGACAGTACCATAATATCCAAATTGTAAACAGAAACTACCACCAAATTACAAAAGATACACTGTCATCTTGTCATTGTCTCGGCAGGTGTGCTACACTGAGAGGCCTGCTTACATTTGCAAATGAGTAAGAGGTCCTGGCTAGAGAGCCCAGAGTACATGGTTTTCCTATTTAAAGATAACGGTGCTAACAGGACTTCAGAATAGGGAAACCAATGCTAATTCTATTGCTGTGGGTTTTCACATCAGCAGTTCAAGGCAGACTTAAAATAAACCAGCCAGAATTCAATTACCTTTAGAACACACACACACACACCATGCTGTTAGCACTAAGTAATAATAATAGCAACAAATTAAACTAATGTAAAAAACAGTTATAGAAGCTGTCAACTAAACAATGACCATATTCACAGAAAGGACAGAAAGTGCACCTTGACATTGAGGCCTCTGTAGGCTTTTCACTTCATTAACATAATGAATACATTGTATTGACAAGCTGAAGGAGTTTTAGGACTTCCTGCTCCAAAGAATAGTGAAGCCAGTAATTTATCAGTTACTTATTAAGGGCACTAATAGTTCCAGGACACACACCCATACATACACACATCTCAGAAATGGGTGTTTATGGTTTCTGCAATTAGGATACAGGCAAATCTTCCTATTGAAGAAATGAACAATTATTTGAATGGATTCTGTTTGAAATAACTTTTTAAAACCCCTTCTTATAGAATTCTTACATAATAGAAGGTACTGGTTTCAACATTTCTGAATTCTCTGAGATTCTCTGAAAAGATTAGAGAAGAATCATTTCTTTGATGTAATATAGCTTCATTTTGAAGAGTTGAAATAAGCTAACACACTCAAAAGATTTCTCAAAGGCTAAGACCATTGGAGCAACATAAGAAAACTAAATCCAAGTAAGAAAAACTCAATAATTCAGAACAAAGCCCTGCTCTCCTAGAAATTGCCCTTTAGTAACTTTGGCCTCTTGGAAAAGGCCAGCCACAGTGGCAATATTGCCTGCACTCAGCAGGAGAACACGATGAGGCTGGAAGACATGAATAATTTACTAACTGGAGCCTTTGGAAAGAAAAGAGCATTTTAAACAAGAAAATCAGAAGAACAAGAAAAAAAAAACAGCAAAACAAAACAAAAAACCCAGATGTATATAATACATGCAATTTCCTTTCCAACTTGATTTTGTATCTCAACTATTTGCACAATTATTTTTTATAAAAATTCCACAAGAATTCAATTTTCTAGACATTTTTTTTTTGATTCGGAACAATAATGGTAAGAGTAGTTGTAAACTTAGGAAGGGACCCAAGGGTTAAATTTCCCAGCAGCAGTTGGCTTTTCAGATGTTATTCAATGTGATGTCCCCAATTTGCACATTCTAAGCTTTCCACCACTCCTTTAAAGAGGTTGGAAAAGAAAAGGAGAAGCTTCTTCTTCCTTGCTTTTCTACAGGGAGCGTTGAACCGTTTTCTTCCTTCCTTTCTTTCTTTCTTTCTTTCTTTCTTTTTGCAAAATTTCTTTTCCTTTAGAAACACTTCTGCTTGTCAGTACATTGCTCCACACAAAAACCTCTGTTTCCAAGAGAGCTTCAACAACTCCATTTTAACTTAGGAGGAAAAGGGAAGGCAGGATCATTAGGGTTGTCAGACCACAGGCAGGACAGAATGCCCTCCACACCACCCACCATCCTATAAGCACTTTCTCAATAATGGAGCGTGATGTTTTGAACAATGGTGGCGACAGACCCGGGACGATGGCACTTGAAAAGTCGTCGGATTGAAAGAGAGAGAGAGTGCTTTATTCTGTAAAAATACCTGGTGGTTACTACCAAGAACGACAAACAAAAAATGGACCAGGGAGGCCTGAGAAGTCTTAATGAGCATTTGCAAACCACTCTAGAATCTTGTCTGAATTTATGTTGCTGTTCCTCAAGAGTTGCAAGAACCGTGATTAATAAGGATTCTAACAAAGTTGAATCATATCCAGTTTAGAAAAACAATGTCATTTATTTGATAAAATTATTATCTGTCTTTTCTGTCAAAGACAAATTTATATTTGGTCAAAGATTAAAGAAAAAGAGGGGAAATAGAAAACGTACTTCACAGGCTATTAAAACAACGTTAATTATATCTATACTCCAAGTTCCTAAAGCTGGCACACAAACACAAAGACTTTGTACATATGTATGGGAAACAATAATTTTTAAACTACCAATAAATAAATATTCTCCACAGAACTTAAGGAAAGTAATCAGCCTAGCCCCACAATACCCTTGTACCTTCAGCATCATAACAAAAGAGATTTCTCCAGAGGTACTGTCACGTGGCTGTAATGTACCCAGGAGCTGGAACTAGGAGGAATAGCCAGCCCTGAGATCTTGATACAAAGGGAAATCCAAACAGTATACCATCCCACATTCCCTCCCAGACCCTGTTTTCAATGACCTCATTTAGTTCATTTGTTCTCCTGTGATGTCAGACATCCCAGAGTATTCTGAGTCCTAGTGTGTGATAGGTCATAAACAATACCAGGGAGGGTAAATTGGACACAGTTCCTGACCACAAGAAGCATACATTCCCATGAAGTATCAAGCAGTCAGCCAACCCCACAGAAAAGGAAAGGAAGGAGAGAAGGGAGGCCAGGAGGGAGGGGGAAGGAAGGGAGAAAGGAAGGAAGGGAAGAAAGGGAGAAAAAGAAGAAAGAAGGAAGGAAGAAAGGGAGGGAGGGGGAGAGGAAAAGAAACGGAAGGAGGAAGGGAGAGAGGGAGAGAGGGAGGGAGGAAAGAAGGAAATTGTGCATGTATCCTGAGGGAAATGGCATGTGTTTTGAGAGGGAAACCTGTTGTTTGTGGCAAGGTGATCAGGGATGGTCCCTCAGTGACACAGGGATTGAGGAATATCCTAGGAAGAAGGGACAACAGGTGAGACAAGCAAAAAAAGAACAAGAAGGGACAGCTGCAAACCAAGTGGTGTGGCCTTTGCTAGGTGGAGTGAGTGACAGGGGACAACCAAGGATTTATTTCTAGTTAGCATGGAGAACACATATCCTAGAATATGCAACGGTGTGGACAGGAGTGATCCTGAAGAAAAACGATGCTGAAGAGAGTGAAGGTGTGGTGTGGTGGGGCTTGGAAGGAGGCAGCTGGGAGCAGCACAATAGCACAGGTGGTGAGAAGAGAAGATGCAGGAGTGAGCTGGGTAGACATCACCAAGTAGGATCCAGGAGTGAGCAGTGCAGCTTGGACAGAAGGAAGGCATTTGAGTCTGACAGTTTTACTTGCCCCTAGAGTTAAGAGAAGGGGTTATCAGTCGTGATGGGCAGTGGAAGTCAGACTGGGAGAGATTGAAACCACAGAGCCCCCCACCCCCACCCCCACCCCGAGCAATGCTGAGATGCTGTCATTACAGCTATTCTTTCATCCCCTGGCTAAAGACTTAATGCACAATGAGGCTCTAGCTGAAAAAAAAAAATAGGCCTTGATTGAGGGCTTACCAGAAGATTCAGTGTAGAAAATTATGGCTTGTCTCTTGCTTACAATTTAAGCTCTAGACCTTTTTCTCTCTTGCATTGGGTTTTACAGTCCAAGAATTTGGGAAAAAGACATAGGAATATGTGACCAATTTTTACTAAGATGTGTGGTTTCATCTCAACATGGCACATCTGAGAGGGACAAACCTCAGAGGAGAAACTGCCTTTTGGGCTCTGGTGCCTCAGGCACGGGGACAGAACTGTCAGCAGTGCATTTTCTCTTCTTAGAGGAAGAGCACCAGGAACATAACTGACCAAACTGGAAGGCTATGCCAGTGTCCCCTAAACCAGGAGATGGAGGAACTGGGGTAGCAGAGCCTGGTGCTTCCCCAGTACTCGGATTTCTACACAGGGAGCCTGAATGAGACCAGAGCTATACTCAGAGGAGAGGGGAAGAAAAAGAGTGTCTAAGGAGACACTAGAGGTAGATGGTGAAGTGGATGATTGGGGCAAGGAAGCCACTACAGTGTCATGAAGTCAACAAAACAATTCAAGACAACCACTCCATGTACTAAGGCATTGACATTTAACACTATGTCATCTCGACATTTCAAGACGATCTCACTGGGGACAAAGGAGTTTCCTAAGTCTGTGTTGATTGTCGGGAAGGGAGCGCCAATAGTGTTTTAAGAAAGCAATGTGATAGCCTCGCTTCTGATGAAGACGTAGAAAGTTCCAGGACACTGTCACTACCATAAACAGTGAGAAGACTCTATTTCCATGGCACATAAAATGTGCTTATCAAGTTGTCTATTTGTAGGGGTCAGCCATGACAAACTAAGTCTGGGCAGGTCACTCAAAGGAAGTTCTTTACTTCAAACCATTATCACCTGCCAGAGTAGAACTCAGCTCTCAATAAATTTAATCAGAGGCCTGAGTCTCAGTAGTTTACCCTGAAGCAATACCTGCTGGCAGGAAAAAAAAAAAAAAAAAAAAAAAAAAACAAGCTGAGATTACCAGACCAGACCATTCAAAAGAAATGCCAACCACTGTAGATAGGATCACCTGCCAGGGCACACTCACCAGGACAGCCCTAGACAAACGTCAGCCAATCAGTGGTCCTGAATCTCAGAGCCCCCTCACCACCACCTTTATTACTATAAAAACCCAAGTTTAACTGAGCTCAGGGCTCTTCAGTTATTCCAATACACTGGATATGCGGAGAGATCAAGTTTGCAAACTTGATTAAAATAAAGGCTCTTTGCTTTTACATATGGGACTCGGTTTCCTTGTTGGCGTTTGTGGGGACTTTGCGGATTTGGGCATAACACTTTCAGAGCATTTTATAACCTGGGTCTAAAGAGTAGCAATCCTTCTTGAGGACTCAGCCTCTAGACAGAGCGAGGAAGTTCTCTCCTTCTTGTGCTACGATCTCCTGGCATAAGAAGCTTCTCAGCTATTTCTGGTCATACAAAACATTTTGCAAAGTAACTCTCTGCTTTAAAAACAAATGCATCTGTTTCCCCCTTTTTGTCAGTAAAGAATGCTTTTCATGACAAACAGCAGGATTAATTGTGTAATAAAAATTATAATGTAACTAGACACCCTCCTAAGGTTTTTAAACCCTAAAGTGTCTCATTAGTTGTTACCTTCATTCTTTTTTTATATATGACAGTCAATGGACACAGAGGGGTTGAATAACAGCTAATCCTGCCTCAGAACTGATGACAGGAACCATGATGTGAAGATCAATGACAGGATCTTCAGAAAGCTTGTCTGTGCTTGATTCTCTGTATATGATCAACTAAGCAGGACACAGTAGAAACCAATCACGCGATAATGAACTCGGCTACAGAAAATGAACTATCATAAACACAGAGTTTCTACTAACTTGCTGACTCATGCTAACCACTCTGTTGATTAAAGTTGAAAAAGTATTTATTGCGAGCTTACCAAACCATGGACACTGAGAACACAGTGACACGGCACGAAGTCCAGTGGATGGGGTGGATGTTAGGGGACATATTTATGTGATAGCCCAACCTTTAATCCCAACGCTTAGGAGGTAGAGACAGGCAGAGCTCTCTGTGAGTTCAAAGTCAGCTTGGAACTTATTTTACAATTATAAATAGTTACGATGATAGCAGTAGCTTGAAAGAGTACTGTTGTTGAATGGAGTGTAATAACAGGAGTTACTAATTTAGAAGGATTTATACAATGAGACTAGAATGGTTGACATACATGTTGTAGGGTAAAAACCCAAGCCAGTGAAAGAAACACTTTAGCCTTGAATCCGGACTCTGAAACTAGATCCAAAGACATATACTTCGGCCCTGGAACCAGAATGAGGGAAAGAAACACACCCTGACCCAAAACTAGAGCCAAAAGCTAAAAGGGGCCAGTAAAATAAAAAATACAGTTTGACCCTGAATGAAGGTTCAGCTCTGCTCCTGACCAACTGAGCCAGAGAAAGAAACACTTTAGCTCTGAACCAAGAACCAAAGAAACACACCCTGACTCTGAAAGCAGAGTTACAGGAATGCACTTTTGGTTCTAGAACCGGAGCCTATGAAAGAAATAGGCTTTAGCCCTGAAAATAGAGCCAAAACACTAAAAAGGGCCAATGAAAAAGAAAAACAGTTTGACCCTAAAATCAGAGTCAGTTCTGACCCTGACCAACTAAACCAACCAATCCCTGAACAGGAAAACTAAACAATCCCTAAGCAGAAAATCTCCTCCCTGGGGAAAGTCTGCCTCTAAGAAGCCTTATATAAGCCTTCTGTCTGTTCAGCTGCTGACTGTCACCACCCTGGCAGAGGTAGGCACTCTCCTTGACTCCTCCTTTCTAAATAAATCTTTTTCTTAAAAGGGTTTTGGGTGGAGATCTTTCAGCAGCATGGAGCAGAAGAACCTTTGCTGGGACATTTCCTTAGGGGGGCTGAGCAGAAACCACACAAAACAAAATAACAACAACAAAAAAAAAATAGAAAAAACAGTTACAACTGTTGGGAAACTCCCTTAGGAGTGGAGCAGAAAAAGTAACTTTTCGCCTGAGCCAAAGGAGTTTGCTACATTTCTGCAGGGGTTTTCCGTTTAGCAGACTGAAGCAGAAGAAGTGACGTCTTGGGCTACAGCTGAGCAGAACAGAAGAAATGGATAGCTCTGCTAGGAAGTTCCCTTAGGGAAACAGAGTAAAGCTCAGCTGTATGGGTTCTCTCGGAGAGCAGTAGGATTGCTACATCCTACACGGAGATGTGTCCTACTGTGCTACAGCACCTCAGTATCATCTGACTTCCCAACAAGTAAGAATACCTTTCCTTTCGCATGTAGTAGCAGCACAAACAACCTTGAGCATCTCCTTAACCTCCAGCTAGAGTGACATTACTACTTACAAATCAGAAATGTTAAATTCACAGAACTGTGATTGTTTTTTTTTTTTTTTTTTTTTTTTTTCAGGGCTGAAAACTTGTCTAAGTGAGTATTTGGGATAGCTCAATTCTTCGCCTTTGAGATACTTCATGCTGCCTTCCTGAAGCGCTCTTCCCACTTTCCAGACATATGGTTGACTTTTTTCCTGCCCTGTGCAGTCTAGACAGCAATCAAGTAGTGAACAGGAGCATAAAGCAAGGCACCGCAGAGTGCTGCTCGGATCTGCAAAGCATGCTCTTGCGCTGACCGCATTACCCACAGGTGGAAGTCTGGTTCAAAACATACACCCCTCAGGATGATGATAAGTGGTTCCAACCTGTCTGAGACAGATATCAGTGTGAAGGAAATGGCATGGCTGGGTCCCCACTGAGAGGACCCATGAAAGCTGCAACTTCGTCGCTTCGTCGGAGTCACCAAACGAACAGACAGTGCTTAGTCTTACAGATCCAGATAATCTTACTGGAAAGAAAGCTAGAGTTTCTTAGACCTGACAGAAAGTTGTCCACCAAGTTATTCATGAACACTAAGAAAACCAATGGTCCAAATAAAGCATTTTCTAAGTAAGAAGATCTTCTCCCAGTAAAACAAACATTTCTGGCAACTAAATTTTACCATGGTGATGGAAAATGTGATGATTGAACCTGTGGAGTAGTCTAGAAAATTCCATAAGTTTCATGCCTCGAAACAGTCTATTCTTTTTCCTTCTTCACAATCCTTCTAGACATCTCCATTTCCGAAGGCTTTATGGCCACAGTTCACCCCCTGTCACATTGGTTAGGGGAACTGACTGGCGTGCAAGACTGATCATCTAACTGTGCATGGTTTCTTGGTATTAGCATCCTGTTCCCTTTAATGGCCCCAGTTCCTCCATCAGCTCTTAAACACCTGCTGAATGATGAGCCTCTGCCAAGAACTGCAGTTACTGCAACTGAGCACCTGGCCTTCACTCAAGTTCACTACACTAATATCCCAATGGTCTCTAGTTTACATGGCCACCCTTACTTCGACGATTTTTGATCACTAACTTCAGACTGCCCCTTTTTCCAGAGTCCCCACTTTCTATTGTCCTGGATAGCATTGACTGATCATTGGAACTCCTTTCTTCCTCTAGACTGTTCCTTTAACTCCAATTCTTGCTAAGATGCTCCTGCTTTTCTCCCAAAGAGACATTTTCCTAGTTAATTGTCTTGTCTACTCTATGGCATGACCAATGAAGTCAAGGAGCCACGTCAATCTCTTAGACGTCCGTAAAGACAGGCACCGTGTCACTCTCGTCAGCTGCTGCCACTCGAACACTCACAAATCAGCACACAAGACAAACGCAATGCATTGCTAACTAAATCCACACATTTCTATGCCATTTGCATCAGGCTGTATAAAATGATTATACATTTTTATTCTTGCCAAGGAACTTGCTCTTCTTCCTTGACCCAATGTCAAAGTACAACTCTCCAGTTGCCCACCACTTTTAATCTTAAGATAAAAATCTATGAGCATTTAGCTACCTTATTGGCAGAAATGAGTGTATGGACAAGTTCTTGTCCTCATTTGTGGAATTAGAAAGTGTCGATTCCAGAGAACATTTTGATAATTGTGTGCTGCTATCATTGTGGGTTCATTCTGTTCTTTAAGCATTAGGTGTTTGTTTGTGTCTTTCCTTCTTCTTCCTGTCACCCATGCCAGCTGACAGTGCCACTGGGCTCTTTACCGCAGAGTGGTGGAGCATCTGATTCCTGCTATTCTGAGGGAAGAAAGAAAACACTAATTAGGGAAGAGAAGAATGAGCTTGGAAGGTAATGGATGCATATTACAAGGCTAGTAATGGCTTCTGAGTCTGAGTCTTCATTAGCTGTTCCCAGTTCTCACTCCTAAAAGGTTTTCTCTCGTGCTCCTTAAGAAAACTAAAATGTTTAAGACTGGAAAAAGAGTAAGTTAGCAAGGCAGGCCACTTCCCTGTGGTGTGCAGACATGGTCCTCTTGGCCTTGTTTGAAAGAAGCTTTTCATTGCCCGCAGGGTCTGCGTATGTGTGTATATACATATACATATGTATACATATATATATTCATATATATATATATGAATGTATACATACACACATCCTTGTGGCATGAAGACAGTCCTCTAGACAGAGTTTGAAAGTAACTTTTCATTGCCTTCAGGGTCCGAGTGTGTGTGTATGTAAATACACATTTCATATATACATGAGTGAATATACACTCATATACATACATACACATATATATGAGAAGCTTTGAAATCATTAAATGCTTACAAAGGTTATTTATATATACATATACACATGAAGCTTTAACAATCATTAAATATGTACAAAGATTTCCAACACTATAGTATTCTAAGACAAAAATGATTTTGGATCAATCTTTGCTGAAATAATGAACTTAGAATCACACTTCGCTTCCTGATCCCACTATTGTGAGGTTGGGTACTGCATCTCCAGTTCTTTCATTTTGAGTCCTGGCTTGAAGAAAGTCACCAACACAGAAACATCAGAGGCCAAAGTCCTCCTGTGACTTTGTATTGATGCTTCAACAAGGCTGAAGGTCATGTCTCATCTCTTCACATTCCATTGGTCCACACTAGTCAAGTGACTGCATCCAGAACCAAAGGAGGGAGGGTGTAGGCATCACAGCGGAGAGAGTGAATTGGGAAAAAGAGCTCCATCAGCACAATGGCTTGCCCAACATTGCCTTGAATACCATTTTCCTTCAGGAGGATTTTTAAATAGATCCAAATCACATAGTTCTTATTTTAGTAAATAATCACATGCAATTTCAGATTGCAAACATTAGCTTAATAGCATAGTTTTCATTAAAAATTTCTTTTGGTGCTATATCATATTTCATTAAATCCAGGAACTATAATTTCTCAATAGTTTGGCCATTTAGATCCCTCCCAATCTTTTGTTCTTTGTAACGATCATTTCTGGTCTTATGAAAACCTTTGTAATTTTTTTCTACTCATAAAATCCTTTCTTTTGACTAGACGCCCAGACGAATAATAACTGGGTCAAAGAGTGTGAATATTTTTAGAGTTCTTAAAATACTTTGACAAATTGCATTTCAAAGGGTGCTAACAATTTTGACTCCCATTTGGAGTGCATAGGAAGGTCCCTTTGCACCAAATTCCTACAAACAGTAGTCTTAGGAATGGAAGGAAATGCCTTTGATAATTCCTGCCCCAGGTATGTATGTATGTATGTATGTATGTATGTATGTATGTATCCATCCATCCATCCATCCTCCCTCCCTCCCTCCCTCCCTCCCTCCCTCCCTCCCTCAGTCTTTCTTTCTTTCTTTCTTTCTTTCTTTCCTTCTTCCTCCTTCCTTCCTTGCTTCCTTCCTTGCTTCCTTCCTTGCTTCCTTCCTTGCTTCCTTCATTCCTTGCTTCCTCTTTCTTTCTTTACACCACTCTCTACTTGTCTGAGTCTTTATCCCATGAATTCCAGTAGCCCCACTGAGGGCAGGGATTCTGTGTGTCTTAGTAGCTAAATCCTCCACACACTGTTCAATAAATGCTGGTGGAGTGAATCACTATGGAATGAGCACACAGAGAAGGGAGTTACTGCTGACTTTTTCCCCCCTTGGTCACTATAAGCTGAGTTGTTGTCTCTATTTCTATCACAACAGTGTGATCTCTTTCTTCTTGGTTGAGCATTCTTACCCTTGAAGCTCACTTGGCTATCAGGACCCAGCACCTCTTACCAATGTAGATCAGCTCCTTAGGTTGAGGATGTTGCTCACTGGTACAGAAGCTCTCATTAGTCCCCCACTGCAATATCTCAATTACTTTGGCGTATTTTAAATTTTTATGTCACATTCATCTTTCAGTCTGCTGTAACGTAACTTTTCCTTCCATTGCTTCCTCATTTCATTTTTTCCCTAAAAGTTTAATAAGTAAATCACCTAGTGTCTTGTAGTCTTTCATTTTATGTTTGGTCTTTTGATCTATTCATAATTTTCCAGGTTGTGGGGAGTGGGATGAAATTGTGACCTGGTTATTTTTCCTACATGACTGATAAATTCCTTCCCTTTAGACATGGCAGAGCCATCTTAAGGGATATAGAATGTGTCTACTGTCTAACACACAGAAATAAATGAATGGTGTGCTTTTGTGTCTTATACTATTTAACTTCTTAATGTTTCTTATATAATTAAGGGATAAGTCAGCATGGATGGATTAGCATTTATTCTCTGTGATCACTGGACTGTGGCCCTGACCTACATCCACGGTTTGTAATAATTTTCCTGCCAAGCACAAGAAGAACTGGATGGACAAACACAAATCTATCCCAATAAAGATAGATCCCAAGCACACCCTATAAAGTACCCGTACCTTAATGAATCAGGAGTGCCCATTCAGCATTACATAATCTAAGTCCACTGTAACGTTAACTGTGAGGTCAAGACCAGATGCCCTGTAGTACTATGCGGCAACTGGTGATTGTCAGTGAACATTTCTTCTGCCAGCCACTGAGGGATCATAATCACTTCCTCCCTTCTAGGATAACTTCGCCAGAGAGGAAAGGTAGGGAGGTCTGGGGGCAAATGGCTGCTTCAGAGACACTGTGAAAGGTACTTCAAGACCAATGAATCCATTTGGGGACCCCGAAAGAAGCACAAGGATGTAATTGCCCCTTGAAAAGACTATACAATCTCCTGTTTGCATAATACTATGCTCACTAAAGGGTAAACAATATAATATTGAGCAGTTAAACCTTTAAATGGGTGGATCTCATGTTAAGTACCCTTATGACAATATTTAGATTCTAGTAAGAGAACTAAGCTATCAGACACAAAGATCAATGCCATCTGGCAAATAGCAAGATGTTAAGGACAGCCCAGGTCTAACCTGGAGCCCCTCTCCAGGAAGGAACAGGTACCATGGATCAGGTAAGCTCAGGTGAAGCTCTGAAGTGTGTGACACAGAAGCTCTATCCAGAGTTGTAGTTGGCACAACACTTGGTTTTTATTGCTAGTAAAGCCATTTGAAGTTGACAAGTGTAGAAGCATCAGGCTGTCCAGAAAGACTTGCCTAGAGCACTCAACACTTATTTGGTATGATGCAGAAGATACAACACTCCCTCATGTACAATACATTCTCAGAGAGAAATCGCATCACAAAGTAAGGGTAAAACAGGAAGGAACCAGTCAAGGTGACAAGGCAGTGTTGGTGTCATGGGAGCTCAGAGGCAAATATTTTTTCCTGTGTTTCTTCAGGTAGACTTAGTCTTGGTCAATTATAGCACAGGGTGTGCACTTGCCCAACTTTTCAAAAACAATAGGCATTCTATCTTTATCACTTCCTACTTCAAAGGAATGACCACAATTCCAATGTCATTAAATAAAAACAGAATGAAGAATTCGGTCCAAGTTTCTTTTATTTCCCATCTGTGAAGGGCAGAGTAGGGGACACTTAAAGATGTTATATGTCTTGAGTTCTAGGTGAATGATGATGTGAAGGGAGACTAAGATAGATTTCACATGGTCTTTAATCAGTGGACATCACCCAGATATGCCCATCATAGTCATGGGGCCTTTCAGTTTGGAAAAAGAAAGCAGAACAATTAGTGTCAGCAGAGGTGATGAGAAACTTGCCCCAACGACAATGACTTTGAAGAAGGAGAAAAAGAACTAGGGCCTAAAAACACAATATCATCTAGAAATTTGAAAAGAAACTAAATAGATCCTCTCCACAGTGCCTGCCAGCATCTTCATTTTAGCTTAACAAGACTGGTAGATTTTGAACCCACAGAACCAGAGGAAATGAATTTGCCTTGCTTGAAGCCACTGAGTTTATAGTCATTCGGTTTTGTAGACATAAAGAATGGATAAATTTGTCTTGTGTGTTATGTTTCTAACCCTAAGATCTGTTCCTAATTCTAAGAAATGCCATTTGCCTCATTTCCAAGGTGAGCTCTGAAACTGCTGACACTGTTTTATTGACTATTTTCTCTTTGTTCTATAATGTCAAGACAGTCATGCTGCTCCTGGTTCTATCTTGAGGAGCTCTATTTTCTTGCCTTTTAAAGTTACAAAGGATTCTTGATAAAAATAAATACAAAAATCTTCATGAATTTATCCTTTCATGTGTAACTAAGTTTTCTTGAATTCTTGTCAGAAGAAAAGAGGGGAGTGAGGGAGAAAAGGAGGGGAGAAAGAGAGAGAGAGAATGAACATGAGTAAAACTGTATGTAACACAGCAGGAACAAGAAGATGGGTCACTTCCTGAGTGAAGGAGACCTTGGTCATTTCAGTTCAGTTATTAAATTTGAAACATTGGAGAGGTCAGAAGGCCACATGTTTATGGAATTTGAGCTCAAATGATCACTGAATCATCTGCTTATTTTCACTATCAACAACTTCCCTGCAGTGACCTGTACTCTGTACAGGAACGGAATGGAGGGGAAATAGCTGCTCCATTGTCAGATTTTATCACTGTATGTTCAGTAGCAACCTTTTACTGGTGCCAGACTTCCCCTGGCCCCCACACTCGGTTTTGCAACCCAGTTTGAGGTCATAACTCAGAGTTTGAGAAGCTGGTGTCTAAATTCAGTTTACATTTTCCCTTGCTCTTATAAAGGAAACAGAAACTCTGTTGTATTTTAACATGTTATGAACTAGCGAAACCAGATCAATCCTCCATTTGTCCTTCACTATCCTCTGCTTCTTCTTTCCATCTATTGTAAATCTGTTGATATCACTGACCTAGTAAGCAGTGATTGTCAGATTCATCTGCGTTATTTGCTGCCCAAGGCTAATGATATTATGCTGCCCTAGAGGACCAGAACATGCAATCCTGGAGACTTCCATCTAATGGTAGCCTGTAAAGAAGGCCAGTGAGTCACCTCATAGGTAAACAAATCTGATCAATAATGATTTTGCTGCTGAACTAAAGACATTTTCTATCACCAAAAAATGAGAAAATTAATACATGCAAATTCAATCTTACTATTATTAATGCATTAAAAATAATATATATTCTTTGTCCAAGAAATCATGCTTATGGATTTCTATAAAGTTAAGAAATAAAGAGTACAGCGATCCTAAGAGACAACTTTCTGAAAAGTAGACACAAGGTATAATCCAATTAAACAGTCTTTTATGTCTTTTATGTGCATACCAAGATACCAAACCAATTCATTTCATAGCATTGTCTTGACAGAAGAGTGCCATATTGCATCAGAAAGAAGTTCCCAGTAGTAAGATTTCTATCCCTGAAGCTTTAGCCCCCTCATAAGAAGCTAGATCTAAACTAAGAATTCATTAGTTGATAATTAGAACCCAAGGTAGAGAGGCACAAATCAGCAAGGTGACCTAACACATTAGCAAGCCATTTATTCTGATATTTATGGGCCATCTCTTTGCATAGAAGGGCCTTGGATGAGTTGCTGTCATAGTGTCATGATGAAAGAAGTGAAGGAGGAGACATTTATTTTGGCTCATGGTGTCAGTGGTGTCATCTCACTAACACTGGAATGCATAGTACATCAGAGCATGTCCCATCAGAGAATCTAGAAACAAAGGAGAGGGAGAATGGCGCCTTAGGAGACACAGGTGAGGATGTGCTCCAAAGCCTATTTCCTCTACCTGGTCTCCATCTCCAACTTTTTAGGGCTCACCAATAAGGTCATCCACTAAGGGATTAACTCACTGATTAGCAAGCACAGAGCCCCCAGATCAATCACTTCCTGAAAGCCCATCGACTGACAACCCCCGAACACGTAGACCTATAAGGAATGTTCAAGCCTTAGCATGCCCCATGAGGCATTAGTGATGGTTAATCTTTCTTGACAATTGGACTGACTCTGGCGTCAAAAATAAGGTAAGCTGCTGATCATATCTGTGAGGATTTTGTTTTTTTGTTTTTCTAATCAGAGTATCTGAAGTGGGAAGGTCCACCCTAAATATGAACTATCCTATCTGCTGACAGGAGATCCGAGACAAAAGCTTTGATTTATATCTGCTTGCCTTGGATCTCTCTAGAAAATTTATCTGCTTTGTTTCTGCTGCTGCATACCTTCCCTGGAATCAGAATTGAGCTTTCTTGGGCTTCCAATGTGGACTGCAGACCAGAGGACTCCAAAAACTTCCAGCTCTTTAGAATTTGGAAAGGAGGGGACTCCTCAAGTGCCAAGCCTCATGGGGTGAGTAGTTACGGGGTCCTCAACCTTTCTAGTGAGATTGGATTGCCCAGATTCAGACATGCAACACAACCTAACAAATATCTTTTCGATATATATATTCATTCTGTCAGTCTTCTTCCTCTAGAGAACCCCAACTAATACTGTATTAGTGATTCAAGTCAAATAAGACCCCTGGAATATAACATGAATTTGGCATTTCCCTTAACATTAAGGAGCTTAGATTCTTATACTTTTTGTGGAAGAATTTTTATTTCTCATATATTCTGAGCCGTGTATGTGCTAGTACCTGCATTCCTACCTCCCACAGCAGGCCAAATTCTCTCCTCTGCTATCTAAAGCCACAGACAACATGGCAGGCAGTGAGCACCACATCTCATATCACAGTCTCACCGAGAATCTCTAGTTGTTATTCTACCTGAAAAGCTTGCATCTTGACGGTTCTGCACAAAAAGCAGAATGATCTGCTTCCAGGTGCAGAGTGTGTGCTTATTTCTGAGAAAGGGCTTCAGCATAGCTTTGCCTTCCATGTGGCTTTTTCCCTCAGCGCCAGGGGCAGATCTCAATCCTGAGTGTCCAGCAGCGAGGGAACATCGTCCTCTGGTGATTGATCTGGGAAACTGATACAGAAAAAAAGGCCCACTTTGGCTGTGAACCAAAAAGTTTCCTGTGTGGTGTTGGCATGATAGACAGGTTCTCTCCAGTTCCCAAGGAAAGCCAGACAGTCAGAGCAACATGGGCACTGATTTACAACACAAAGTCAACTTTTCTTCCTGGCATAGGCTCTTATTTTTTTTCCTAAGGGGATTTATGATGATCCCAGACACTCAGCCGACATCAGAGTATAAAAGAAACAGAATCTAACAATCAGCACTGATTAGGGGATAGCTCTATTCTTAGGCATAAACATCCCAAATGGATGTCTCTTAGCAGCTCATCAGCAAGCAGAAGTGATACATTACAAAACCATCCACATTCCAGGCTTTCCTCAGCTCCGTCAGTGAAATCAGCCACCTGAGGCATCAGCCCATATTTATTGCTTTACATAGGAACACTCTTTGCATAGGAATGTCAGAACGCTTACCACTCTTTTCCACTATAAGAAGGAATTTCCTTTTGTAGGAAATTTTCTTTTTGGTGCTTACAGGCATGGCAATTCCCCACTGGAAACTTCTAGTGAGCTTCATGTATACTCAGCTCTCTTTAGCTTTTGAATATTCCCAGCTGTACTGCATCTGCAATCATGACACTCACAGTAAGCATTATGGGAGGTTAGTACATGGTGATGCTCATACTATGCTAAATCCGAGCCACAAATATGAAGCCACCACTAAATCATTAGTGGATTTAAATTTTTTTTGAAATTTGTTTATTTTTTAATTTCTCTTTTATTCTTAATAATATCTTTTTATATAGTTGTATTGAAAGTGACTAATATTTAAAACCTAAATCTATTTAATGAATACAACTGGATGAATCTGAGCATGTACACTTACAGTTACCCCAGTTGAGGTAAAAAATTGGTCCATTAATACCCATAATGCACTTGTATTCCTTTGCTGTCTTCTGCTCTTCTTCCTCCTCTTTCCTTGTGATTAAATAAAAAAATGCAATATTTATCCTCTTTAGCAGATGCTTGCATGTATAACACCATACTGTCAGCTACTGGTACCACACTCTACAGCACATCTCTAGAACTTATTTGTTTAGTTATAGTTTTATGACCCCTGGACACTATTTCCTCCTTCCCACCCTAGCCCCTCTTGCTGGGCAACAACAATTCTACTTTGTGCTCCTATGAGCTGAATTGTCTAAGGTTCTTTCGATAAGTGGTCTGATCTAGTCAGTTCACAGCAGTTAGGATGGTTATTATTTTTTTAAGTCAGCAAGTATTGGTGAGAATGTACAGAAACTGTCATCCAGTACTATTAGTGACAATGAAAGTGGTTTATCAGTCATGGAATATAGAACAGAGACTCTTCAGAAATGCTAAAACCAGGATTGCCATGGGACTCTACTCCAGAATTATTGAAACATGTGCCTTGAGGATTCTGTACTCCTGCATTAATTCCAACACCATTCAGAATTGTTAAGTAGAACAACTCATTTTTGTTACTTTTTCTCACCATTATGGCAAGTGACCTATAAGAGCAAATTAAAGAAAGAAGCATTTATTTGCACCTGCAGTTGAAGAAGCTGTGGAGTTTAGCATGACCATTATCTGTCTTTATCTGTGCAGGTATACCCATGATGGCCATAACTTCTAATAAATGTATGATTGCTAAATTAGCCTTTTTAGAACTCAAGGCAGTTACCCATTGAAAACCTGAATAAGTGTCAATGGTGTGGTATACATATTTTATTTCAAATTCTGTAAAGTGGAACACATCCATCTGTCAGATTTCATTCTTTTTGAGTACCCTTTGGGTTACTCCTTGCAGGTAATGGTATTTGGTTATAGAAAGCACAAGTAGGACATCTCTTTATAATCTCCTTAGCTTGTTGCCATATAATAGAAAACTCTTTAAACCTTTGCTATTGACGTCATGTTTTCTATGAAATTCTGAGGACTTCAGCATACTTCCAATCAATAATTGATCAATTTCTGTATTACCTTGTACTACAGGACCTGGCAGACCTGTATGGGATTGGATGTGTGCGAGGTATATGAATCAAAACCTATTTCTGATTATATCTTGAACCTGATGAATAATGAAGTCACTTCTGTATCATCTGGTATAAATTCAGTGCTTTTGATATGCAAGACAACTCTTTCTGCATATTGTGAATCAATAACTATATTGAGAGGCTCTTTAAAATCTCTTAGTACCATGAAAATAGCATATAGTCCTATCTTTTGTACAGAATTATAAGGGCTTTGTTCCAACTTATTTACGTCTTCTGACTTCTAACCTGCCTTTCCTGATTTATTTGCATCAATATAAAATGTACAGGGCCCAGTTACTGGTGTGTCACATAAAATTTGGGGAGAAATCCAAATAGTTCTCTTTATAAGGTTAATTCAATTGCTTTGGGGATAATTGCTATTAATTAAAAAAAAATAGCAGAAGCTTTTTGCCAGGGTTTACTGTCTTTCCATAACTTTTCAATTTCATCAGTAGTAAATGGCACTATAATTTCTGCTGGGTCTACACCTGCTAGTTGATGAAGTCTCAATTTTCCTTTTATAAGACCTTTTCCACATAAGTTTTTCATTTTTTCTCAGTTTTTGTGGTAAAAAATCTATTTTAAGATATTACCTTCCCTCTTCATTAAAATTCCTGTAGAGGAAATTCTGGAGGGCAATATGACTAAAATGCAATTAAGATTTGAATCTACCTAATCCACATGTGCCTCCTGTAATTTCTCTTAAACCACAGTTAATTCTTTCTCAGCTTCAGCTGTTAATTTCCTGGGACTATGAAGTCTTTGTCACCATCTAAGGTTTTGTTTAAATAAATTATTAGATCAGGTGTGATCCTAACAGCTGGTCATAGACTGGAAATGTGTCCTAAAAATCTTTGAAAGTCATTAAGAATCCAGTTACTCTCTCCTAATTTGTGCCTTTTTTGTGTTTGAATTTTCTGTAAACCTATTTTAAAGTTTACAAAACTTAAGTAATTGACTGAACCTCCTCTCTGTATTTTTCAGGATGAATTTATAATCCCAATTTGGGTAAAACTTTCTTTAAATAATCTTTCCTCTTTTTTTGGGTGGGGGTCTGGCTTACCTCACTCAGGATAGTGTTTTCTATTTCCATCCATTTGTACGCAAAATTCAAGAAGTCCTTGTTTTTTACTGCTGAGTAATACTCTAATATGTATATATTCCATACTTTCTTCATCCATTCTTCCATTGAAGGGCATCTAGGTTGTTTCCAGGTTCTGGCTATTACAAACAATGCTGCTATGAACATAGTTGAGCATATACTTTTGTTGTATGATAGTGCCTCTCTTAGGTATATTCCCAAGAGTGGTATTGCTGGGTCCAGGGGTAGGTTGATTCCGAATTTCCTGAGAAACTGCCACATGCTTTCCAGAGTGGTTGCACAAGTTTGCATTCCCACCAGCAATGGATGAGTGTACCCCTTTCTCCACAACTTCTCCAGCAAAGGCTATCATTGGTGTTTTTGATTTTAGCCATTCTGACAGGTGTAAGATGGTATCTTAAAGTTGTCTTGATTTGCATTTCCCTGATCGCTAAGGAAGTTGAGCATGACCTTAAGTGTCTTTTGGCCATTTGAAGTTCTTCTGTTGAGAATTCTCTGTTCAGCTCAGTGCCCCATTTTATAATTGGGTTGATTAGCCTTTTGCGGTCTAGTTTCTTGAGTTCTTTATATATTTTGGAGATCAGAGATCAGACACACTGAACCTGATAGAAGAGAAAGTGGGAAGTATTCTACAACACATGGGCACAGGAGATCACTTCCTACGTATAACCTCAGGAGCACAGACATTAAGGGCCTCATTGAATAAATGGGACCTCCTAAGACTGAGAAGCTTCTGTAAAGCAAAGGACACTGTCACTAAGACAAAAAGGCAACCCCTGACCGGGAGAAGATCTTCACCAACCCCGCAACTGACAAAGGTCTGATCTCCAAAATGTATAAAGAACTCAAGAAACTAAATAATTTTTCTATAGTATTTACATTTGAATCTGATAGCAAAATATCATCCATGTAATGGTAAATTATAGACTTAGAAAATTGCTTACATATTATTTCCCATGACTGACTAACAAAGTATTGGCACAGGGTGGGGCTACTGAGCATTCCCTGTGGGAGGGAGGTCCATTGATATATTGTGGAATGCTGAGAATTATTATAAGTAGGCACTGTGAAGAAACAATCTTTTAAATCAGTAACTATGAGAAGCCATCCTTTTGGTAATAGAGAAGACAGAGGATTCCAGATTGTAGAGGGCCCATAGATTGAATAACCTTGTTGACAGATCTTAGATCTGTCACCATTCTCCATTTTCCAGATTTCCTTTTAACAACAAATACAGGAGAATTTCAAGAGCTGGTTGATTCTTCAATATGGCAAGCATCTAGTTGCTCCTCAGCTGTTCTAAAGTCTGCAGTTTATCTTCTGTTAAAGGCCATTGTTTAACATATATTGGTTTCTCAGTTAACCATTTTAAAGGAAGGGCCATTAGTACCTCTAATGGTTTGTTAGTTGCTTTGTGTTCTTGTACAGCCCAGATGGCTGGTCACCTTTGTGTATAGTAGCTGATAATATCATTTCCAGAAACATGAGTTTTTGGTACTGTAGAATAAAAATACCTTACACAAAATGGAATATTATTCAGCATTTAAAAATATTCATACCCTACCATTTTGACAACATATAGGCTTAGAATACATTATACTAAGTGAATTATGTCACAGGAACACAGACACAGCTTTTAAAAATAGAAATAGTATTTAAAACTAAGGCCTATAACTGATCATGTTTCTGGTTCTCTTTCAAGGTGACTTTGAATCTGACATCTTTGAACTGCTACCCAAGGCAGCAGTGGCTATAAAGATTTCAGGAAGCCCCTGGATTCACATCCCTCTAATCCCACAAGCAAACTTGCTCTCCTCCTTTGTTTTATGCTCACTGCAGACCTTGAAGATCTGCCTGCAATCTCCATCCCACCTTCATGATGCTTCCTCCCTTTTGGTTTCCAATTTTGACTTCTTGATTGATAGTTTACTTGGTGAATGACTACTCCATCTTTCACCAAGGTGCTGGCTTCTGATCATCATTGTCTAGGACGTTTATGAAAACATTAGAGCCACCTTCTCTCCTGCACCCTGTTCTAGGGCAGAAAGACAAAACCCACTCAGGCTCCACTGCCTGACTGACCTCAAGCACCAGATAACAGACACTGGAACACTAAATCCATATCTGTAGACAAGCACAGAAATCAGGCTATGTCTGGGAGATATACTGTGATAAAAGATCTAGGATAGATTCTTCAGAACCTATGTAAATGAAAGTGTTTTGTGGTGATGACAGTTCATTGATGGGAATCTCTCTGCATGATTAGATACCATTTTCTCTAGGATGCACTCCAAAGAGTGAGAATCACCCATCATTACTGTAAGAAATGTCACCTGGGAAACCTTTCTAGGAAACAAGCTGGCAAGCGCCCATTGAAATTTGTGCCCGACCCAGTATTATTGTACTCCAAAGGCCTAACTCACCAGGAAGACCAAAAGCACTTCACAGAGGTTTTATTCAAACATTACTTATTGTGATAAGGATTGAGATACTAGGCATTCTCTAGTATTTGACAAGCAAGATAAACCACATCTACTAAGAGGATTATTATATACCTGCTGAAAGTGGTTCTTCTGAAGCAATTATAATCATAAAAGAGAAAAGTTCATGGCACAAAGGTGGAATTTTTTCTTTCAAAAGAAGTTTCATGCTTAGAACAGTCTTTATGATGTACATTTTTATAACGAGGGGCATGTCTCTGTGGTACTAACCACAGAGCAGTAGTAACACAGGAGGGGACTTTGGTAGTAGTATACTTTGGGCACACATCCAGTGGACACTGGTCCTCTTTCCCTGATGAATGACCCACTACTCTCACTTGAGACTGAGTCTTAACAGGCAAGTTATCCCATGTGACTGACTCCTTGCCACATAGGCTGAACCACAAACAGACTCTCTGCATGAACTCAGGAAAGCAGGTTGATCCTGAGAAGAACCTGGGGCTGTTTTCATGAAGAGAGGATGGAATTGTAACGAGTGTGGTGTCATGCTTGGGTACACGGTATGATGTGAATGTGGAGAAAGCCATGGTGCAACAGCAAAGAAGGGTAAGGGTGGAACCTCTTATACCCTAATTTTCAGAATCCCTGCAGTTCTTGTGACAGCTGTCCTAGTCCTATTGTGTGTTTCACATGAATTGCTAATTTCATTGAAGTCAAATCAACATGGGTTTCGGTCATTAGCAGCCAGGAGAGTCTGACATAAACAAACCAGCAAGAGCTTCTCAGAATAGTAAGAATGGTGAAAAATTAGATAGAAATTTATTTTCTTCTTTATGCTTTTGTGAAAATTTATAGTTTTTCTAAAGAAAGCAAGATATTTCCATAATAAAAAGAATGAAGTGTATTATGAAAAGGGGAAATATTTATTTCTAAAGGCATGTTTTGTTTTTCCTCTCACTACAGAGAGATCCTCACTACTCAAGTATTCTGACACATAATTCTTGTGGAGGAAAATAGAACTTACTTTTTAAGCAACTTAGTGTGCTGTTAGGTGCTGGTGTTCCCACCAGCCCAAGAGGACTTTATATTAAGCAAATACCACATCTAGAGATGAGCTCTGTTGATCAGGTGATGGGATGAGTCTCTGTCAACAATTGCTTTAGTCATGTGACCTGATCTGAGGTGATAGAACTCAAAAAGAAATTTCCTTATATTTTTTCCTGAAGAGGTTCAAGAGATTACCCTCTTAACAGATGGAGATGGAAGCAATTACTGCCATTCTGTTCACACTTGTTCTCCAACACCTAGATGACAGGATAGGTAAAAGAATGAATACACCACCCGTTCAATCAGTGCTGACCTCAGCTTAACTTTGGACATCCTCTTAGTGACTTCTATTGACTTTTAGCTAGCTTGAATTTGGTCATACGTCTTTTGGATCCAAAGCTTCTAGACATGGCTGTGAAATCAGGGCTATTACTATGTTCCCCCTCAGTTCGTAATCCCTAGTCTATCTTCCCAGTTATTTCCACATTGCCCTATCTCTGAGCCAATTTCCTTATTTCCTGCTGGTTTTAGGGTAGTTCATCTCATAATTAGCACACATGTAGAACCTACTTCTTGGCATCTCTAAACTTCTACCACTCTTTCTGTTGCTCCCTTGATCACACAGAAGACACTGATACTCTTGCAGATGCCTGCCCAGTCAGCCCACACTTTGCCTTTATGTTCCAGCATGTGTTTTAGAGAAGTGTACCCTGGGATGTATCTCTTGGCACCTTGACATGACCCATGCAAATTAATTCTACAGAAGAGTGTTACATTCAGTAATAATTTATTCTGTCTTGGTTTGTGCTGGTTTATACAAAATACCTCATGAAGAAGTAGGTAGACTTTAGCAGCAATTAAATCAAAATTCTCATGCTGTAGCTTCTAAGGTATAATCAACACTGATGAAGCTTCTGAACAAATTTAGTTGCAAGAGCCCTTAGGATATATGAGTGTACAGAGTCCCTGTAAATCAACCCCACTTATGCAAGAAGTGTTGACTCAAGCAAGGGCTTTTCATCAGTTTTACCCGCTAGTCGACTGAGGAAAAAATGTAACTGGCAAAGGATGAAGTAAGTCAAGAGGGCAAAGAGCAGACCACAACATATTCCCCAGTGGCAAATGAAGGCAAACTACATCTAAGACTTCAACATCCTAACAATCCCTTAAAACATTACAGAAAGGCAAGGGGTATTTGTTTGTTTGTTGTTTCTTTTAGGTATTGAAGATTCAACTTAGGATCTAACACATGCTAGACAAGGGTTCCACCATTGAGTTATACCCCAAGGCACAAACACAAGAGTTTTGCATAGCTTCAAAGTCCAGGTTTGCAACACTCTAAAATAAATACAAAACTTTATTGTTTTCCATAGACATTTTTTTCAACATCTTAATGCTATTCAAGTCTTTTGTGATAATATTCTTCTGTCTCTGTCTATATATTCCTGTCTATAAAATATATACAAGTGTCTCTATTATAGTGCTTGATGGATCATAGACCTTGGAGAAAATGAGTCCATAGGTGTCACATTTCACAAGGGTTGTGGTAATGACTAAAGTAAAAAGTAGAAATAAATATACCTTGTAAAATTCTCTAACAGAAAGGTGTGTGCGTGTTTGAGCGTGTGTGTGTAAGAGAGACAGAGAGAGAGATAGAGGATGACACTGATCTCACAGTTCTCCTGTCTTCTCCTTGTGATACTTTTCCTTCTTCTATTCTTATCATTCTTAGGTTTGATCATTATATAGTATCACAGATTTCCTAGATGTTTTGTGTCAGGAATTTTTTTATGTAACATTTTCTTTGACTGATGTATCTATTTCTTTTAACATATCTTCAGTACCTGAGATTCTCTCTTATATTGTGACGATAAAGATTGTTTCTGCAGTTTGTGTTCAAATTCTTAAATTTGTCATATCCAGAGTTGGCTGAGTTTATGTTTTCCTTTTTGCTTCAATTTCTATCTTCAGGTCTTGAATAGTTCTTTTTTGTTGTTTGTTTTGTTTTGCTTCCTTCAACTATTTGTTTTCTGTGTTTTCTTGACTTTCTTTAAGGAATTTATTCATTTCCTCTTTAAGGACCTCTATCATCTTTATACAATTAGTTTTAAAGTCCTTTTTGTGATTAAGCTATATTGAAATATTCGGGGTCTAAAGTGGTAGAATAGCTGGGCTTTAGGAAAGACATCCTTCTCTGGCTTGTTATGGTGTTTTTATGCTGGTGTCTAGGCATCTGGGGTTGGTATGATTATAGGTTTAGGTGCTGACATCTGGGTTTGTCTTCATTGGGTAGGTGTTTTATTCATTAGTTTCTGTCTCCTTTCTGGATTTTTGGAGACTGTGATGGATTTGTGTTGCCTGTCTTCCTGGCCTGCTCAGGTGGTATGTTCACAGTATTAATGCTGAGATTTGTTAGAGAAAAACTAATTCTACCATTTTGAGATGAATTTGAAGTAAGTTTTATTTAAATATCAAATATTGACCAAGATGAACTTTGGTCAGGAACACTCCCTAGACTATCCCAGCTGAGTGACCCTGGAACTCATATTGTAGGGACATTATGAACAAAACCATTTAGCCACTGTACTTTCCCATGAAACTTCATTGTTATTATTCAAGAACTACAAATCCAAGCATCCCAGGAATATACCTTGGCTCTAGGGTAAGAGATGCTTACAACTACAGCTTCTATCATTCCATGAAGTTTCCTGGTCCTAGGGAAGATGAGGCTAACAGGTTAATTTTGGATATTACTATAGGGGCTGCCTTCTGGCACTGGAGGCTAGAATACTGGGATGAGTGTAGACTGACTTTTCTTTCCTGCCAGCCAGCTCCCAAATAATCACACAAGACTTAATATTATTTGTAAATGCTTAGCTGATAGTTTAGACTTGTTATTTATTAGCTCTTTCAACTTAAATTAACCCAAATTTCATATCTATGTTCTACCCATTTGATGGTACCGTTTTTTCAGCATGACATATTCATCTTTTTCTTCTTCATTTGGTTGGTGTTTCTGCCCTTCTTTCCAGCATTCTTTCATTCTGGCTTTCCCACCTAATCCCTTCCTGCCTAGCTATAGGCCAGTTAGCTCTTTATTAAACCAATCAAAGCAACACATCTTCACAGTGTACGAAAAGATTGTTCCACAACAGTTGAGTTAAATGGAAGGAAAAATGGGGGAAAAGGTCTTCATGATCCTTTAGGGTTGGGATCAAAGAGGAAAGGGCAATTGCAGTCGATTTTCTGCTACAGAGATTGGAATGAGACTAGATGTGTTATATCTTAGAAGCAGTAGGGGAGGTGTGGGCCCTCTCTAGCATACTTGTTACCCTTGGATAAGTGACCCTTCGGTTAATAAAGGGTGCTTGGTAGGGTTAGGGTCTAGCACAAAGCAATGCATGGGGGAAGAGAGGCTAGATGTGGATGGCCTGTGGGATCCACAGGAGACATGGGTAGAGGATGGACTGTGGGCCTGTAACAGGAAGGCTGCAGCTGGTGTTGCAGTGTTGGGGATGACACTGGGGGATTGATTGACACTGGAGAAGAGGGGAAGGTGGTGAGGGTCTTCATTTAGCTTGCCTCTTTTCCTGCTCTGCTCAGCTAGTGTGCTCTAGTGAATGCCTGCTGGTTTTGGAGACTGGAGTACTGGGATGACTTGGGGAAGGAAAGTTGGGGGAGAAGATCTTTGTGATCTGTTGGGACTGAATGGGAAATGGAGACCACCACAGCAGGTTTCCTGCTACAAAGCTGAGGATGAGGCAAGAGGGATTGGATCTTAGGAGCAGTAGAAGAGGTGTGGGTCCACCTTCAGCCTGCTGACTTCTTTCTCCTTAATATAACTTCTTTCTCCTTAACATGACTTTACTATTCTTAATAGTTCAATAATAGTTACTGTAGAATTATACATTTACTATATGGCATTCTACAGGAGACTCTTTTGCCCATCTTTTGGTTGAAGATACCCATTCAGAGGATGAAAAAAAATATTCTGCCCTAGTGTGGTACATATGACTTGTGAGCAAGAAATCATTTTAGTAAGTTTTGCAGTTTGGGGCACAGTATGTCATGTCTGGGATTAGAAGGTGGTTAGGAGAAGGAAAATTACTTGCATAAGCCTGGAAGATGACAAGACTTTGCACTACACTGTGCCAACCACACTGGGTTAGTACTAACTTTTGTCCAGAGTTACCCTCATAGAAAGGGAAATGCCTGAAGTGAGATATAAACCGTACACATTGCATCCTACAGTAAATAGTTTTTGGTTAGGGTAGCTTGAGTTTCTAGGTATGATTTTCTTTGATTCACAGAAAAAATTATCTGGTTAGAGATAGTCCTACTAGGCACAGTGCCTTGTACAACTGTGTCTGGCTACACAATACTCACAAAACAAGCATCTCTTAGTATAAGTATAGCTTATGGGAAATACCACAATTTTATCTGAAACATGTTCATTCTGAAAACCAAGTATTATTCTCTACAAAATGACTAAGTCATTAAAATTATGTGTTAGTTTACTTGAGATAATTTTAAAGTAATATATCAATCACCAATCTACAATTTATGAGAAGTCCAATGTCTGCTGTTTCCTACCCAAGTACCCACACACAGGAACTGTTAAGTCCAGGGATTCTCAGGGGACTATCTTTCTCCAACTGGCTTCGGTGGAAGCAGCACTTTGGTCCTTGCACTTTGATGGAAAAGATGGATGTGACCTTACTAACCTGGAGAAGAACTGGCACTAGTCTGCTACTTTGCATTTTCAGATTATGATTTGTTTGCAATAACAGTGAAACACAGTCATGAAATATTGCACCATTTTTTAAAAATCAGACAATCAGAAGAAAGCCTGAATTTAGGAGAAATGTAAACACAATTTAAAAAAAATGAGGCAAGAAAAAGTCTGGAAGAATCCATTATACTTGAAATGAACTTATAGATACAAAGTTTATTAGAATTTTGCCATTAAGAAGTGGAAACCTACTACTATAGAGGCTTCCTTCTATACCCACACATAAAAATGCACCTATCAACATAGTAGTAGACCCCCCACCACGAACATACACACACATACACAACAACACAGGTTAACAAATAAAAAGCCCAGTCCCAGGAATAGGTTACTTCTTATGGAATTGTTGGTCACAGAAGTCCCAAAGATCCTTTAACATTATACAGGACAAACCTCCCTATTGTCCTTCAGAACTTGAGTGTTAAGACCCTATTGCTAAAGACACTGCAAACTTGAGTCACAGAGCATGGAGAAACCAAGATGGTACTGATCTGGCAACTTCTTACCCACTGGCTATCTTTCTTAGCAGTGGAAGAGAAACATCAGCATCAGTCATTCCCAGCTGTGACCCCTGCAAGACACAAGATTACTGGCCTGGCAAGGTGTGCCCACTTGTTCAGTAGTGACATGAACGGAATGGAAATAACTGAACACTTTCTGATTGGATTTAAACCCTTTTCCATAACATTAAACCCTTATGTGGCACTATTACTAGGCTGAGAACTTAGAATTAGACAGGTCATAAATGTTATGGTATAACTAACCACTATTATTCTGCTAAATCAACATGGTATTTTTAAAAAAAACTCCCAATAACTTACTGTTATAGATTAGGATACCCCTAAACTCTGATCAGAGAAGCTTCTATTTGAAGTAGAAGGTAAACACAGAGACCCACGATTGGTTTTGATGCAGAGAATAAGAGATTGAAGAATGTTCAGCTCTTAATGGGACATTTATACTGAACCCCTCCTCCCAAGTCTCAGGGCTCACTGCAGAAGAGAGGCTAAATAGGTGTAAGAGCCAGAGGTTGTAGATGACTAAAAATACAGTGTCACCTGGACACAGCAAGACAGATGCACATGTGAGCTCACAGCAGGTGTGACAGCCTGCACAGGCCGATCTCAGCCAAAGCCAGACCAAACCTCAGTATGGAAAGCGCATTAGGTACAAAGTTCCACCCTTAGCTGAGGAGGCAATTGTTAACTACTGGGAAAGGAAGCTTCAATTTTCCCCAGGTGTATAGCCCCCTGGTAAGCTACACCACTCTAGTGGAAGAGCACAGTTCCAAGACTACTGGGGAAGCAAAACTTGCCCTTGATGGGTAGGCAAAGGGGACACAAAGTTGGGTGGGAGGGGAAGCGTGTGGATCTATGAAGAGTTAGATGAGGGGAGAATGAGTACGATCTAAACTCATTGTACCAAATGCTCAAACATAAAAAGACGTGGAAAACAGAACAGGCAATAGATCTCATGATACCCTGCATGGTTAGCCGTAATATAGGCCTGGATTCACTTCCTCGCCCCACTGAAAAAGAAAACAAACAAAACAAAGAAATAAAATTGTCTCATATGTGAAATGCTATGTTTGAAAGTATGGCTAAGATAATAAAAGAGACCCATACACTTTATGTTATGATTTTATGCTTTTTAAGCATTTCCTTGTCCTCAGAAATGGTATTATTATGACATCGCTCTGCACAATGCCTTCCATGGCAAGCAGTTTCCTAAACAGTAGGGTGAGAGTTCCTACGACTAGCTTGCTCGCGTAATAAGAGAAATGATCTTGTTTAAACAATCCAGCTAGGCCTGGAGTCTTGTGTACTTAGGCCATCCCTGTTCCTCTCCCTGTCATCATCTGCTTGCTTTCCCATGAGACTGTATCTTTAGGATAGAAACTCCATCTAACGCTTCTCCTTATCCCTGATATCTAACAGTTTCTGGCACACAGTAGATGTTCAAAAGCTGCCTGTTAAACGGATCAGTGTGTAAATGTTCCCTGCTTAAAACAAAATCAAGATGGCTCTAATGGGGATTTAGTAGAGCAGCCTAATAAAAGTCAGGCAGCATTCAGAAACCATTCTGATAATTGCTTCAGGAAATGGGTCTGTACTAGTTTTAGAATAATAATTGGATTGCAGTCTTATCCAACCTGCTTACAATTTCATTACTTTAAATGGAAGAGACTTATCTGGCTCTTTTTTATTGATAAATCCTTTTAATGTGGAATGACCATGGCACAGATTGATGGGAATCATACCATATTCATGGTTGTAAGTATGCTTTTGATCTCTGTAAGGTTAATTTTAATTTCCAACCCTACACAAACTATAATCACTTGGAAAAGGGGTATCAATGAAGTATTGTCTAGATTAGCTTGACCTGCATCCTCTATGTCAATATAGAATTGTCTTGATCATGTTACTTAAGATGAGAAGACCCACCCATTGCTGGCAGCACTATTACCTGGGCAGGGGATCCTGGGGTGGTGGAGAAAGCCAGCTAAGCACTAACACACATACATTAATATAATTCTACATGCTGCTAACTATGGGTGTGACGAGTCCCCAAATTCCTGTGGCATGGACTTTCCTGCTATGATTGATGTTCCCTGGAGTTGTGAACTGAAAGTTACTTTTGCTATGGTGTTTTATTATAGCAACAGAAAATGGAGCAAAAAAAAAAAACCTTTAAAACTTTTGAGTCTTGTTTCAAGTCCTGGGTTCAGTTTCCAGTACCACAGACATACAGACTGAGCATTGTTTTCCATTTTTCTAGTGGCTAGTAACAAACCAGCAAAGGGAAGCAGTGAGAGCCATCGCCTGACTCTCTGCTAAGCCTTCAATCTTGACTTTTGTACAGGTTGGGGGCCTGAAGGAACTTCTGGGGTATAGTGAAGTGGCTTAGTGGGTATAGAATTTGCTTTCTCAGATGTCACACATTTATCTCTTCATATAGAACTCTGAAATCGGCCATGGCAGTTAGATCACATTCCAAACAGGCCAGTGTCTATAAGTGTGACCATGATGGCAATAGTTAGAAGCTGAAGTGTTCCCCACAGGCTTCCGTTTAAAATATTTGTTCCCAGTTGGTGGTGCTGCATTTGCAGCCTTTAGGAGGTGGGGCCTGGTGCAGACCATCAAGAGCAAGCCTTTGAAGAGAATACCCAGCTGTAGGCCTCAACTATACTGCTGGCTTCCTGGAGTGCAGTTATGGGAGACAACACCTCCTCGTTCTCAATCTGCCCAGACCGAGCTGCTCTTGCCACATGTATTCATCCCTTGATGGAGTCAGGCCGCTCTGAAGTCGTGAGCCAAATATTCATCCTTCCTCCCTTAAACTGTTTTTTTTTCCCAGATAGTTTAGTCAGAAAGGAACGACAGTAATTAAAACAATGGTTAAGGGTGGAAAACACTTTGATCAATGAAAGAGTTTCTGTTGTAAATTAAAAGAAGATACTGGCTACAAAAACACCTCTTCAAAATATACTATTGTTTTGCTGGGCTGAGACCCTAGGAATTCACGGAGGTATGTTTCTAAAGAATCACATTCCCTATAATATTTGATATAAAATGCTTTCTTGGGTTGAAGCCACTAATCTCGTTGTAGCTAAAGTGTAGTGTTAGTTGTGCCCATAAGAGCAGAGATGCTCAACTTTCAGTCTCAGAGAGCAGAGATTCTCTACTTCCAGCCTCAAAGAACAGACCTGTTCAACTTCCAGCTTCAGGGAGCAGAGATGCTCAACGTCCATTCTCACAGAGCAGAGATGCTCAGTGTCCATCACCAGAGAGCAGAGATGCTCAACGTTCATCCCCAGAGTGCAGAGATGCTCAAATTTCAGTCTCAGAGAGCAGAGATGCTCAACATTCATCCCCAGAGAGCAGAGATGCTCAACGTTCATCCCCAGAGAGCAGAGATGCTCAACTTCCATTCTCAGAGAGCAGAGATGCTCAACATCCATTCTCAGAGAGCAGAGATGCTCAACGTCCATCCTCAGAGAGCAGAGATGCTCAATGTCCATTCTCACAGAGCAGAGATGCTCAACGTCCATTTTCACAGAGCAGAGATGCTCAACATCCATCCTCACAGAACAGAGATGCTCAACGTCCATTCTCACAGAGTAGAGATGCTCAACGTTCATCCCCAGAGAGCAGAGATGCTCAACGTTCATCCCCAGAGAGCAGAGATGCTCAACATCCATCCTCACAGAGCAGAGATGCTCAATGTCCATTCTCACAGAGCAGAGATGCTCAACGTCCATCCTCACAGAGCAGTGATGCTCAACGTTCATCCCCAGAGAGCAGAGATGCTCAACGTTCATCCACAGAGAGCAGAGATGCTCAATGTCCATCCCCAGAGAGCAGAGATGCTCAACGTTCATCCCCAGAGAGCAGAGATGCTCAAATTTCAGTCTCAGAGAGCAGAGATGCTCAACATTCATCCCCAGAGAGCAGAGATGCTCAACGTTCATCCCCAGAGAGCAGAGATGCTCAACATCCATCCTCACAGAGCAGAGATGCTCAATGTCCATTCTCACAGAGCAGAGATGCTCAACGTTCATCCCCAGAGAGCAGAGATGCTCAACGTTCATCCACAGAGAGCAGAGATGCTCAACGTCCATTCTCAGAGAGCAGAGATGCTCAACGTCCATTATCAGAGAACAGAGATGCTCAACGTCCATCCTCACAGAGCAGAGATGCTCAACGTCCATCCTCAGAGAGCAGAGATGCTCAACTCCTAGCTTACAGAGCAGAGACGCTCAACTCCTAGCTTACAGAGCAGAGAGGCTCAACTCCCAGCTTACAGAGCAGAGAGGCTCAACTCCTAGCTTACAGAGCAGAGAGGCTCAACTCCTAGCTTACAGAGCAGAGAGGCTCAACTCCTAGCTTACAGAGCAGAGAGGCTCAACTCCCAGCCTCACAGCTGAGTGCAGCAAGGGGCACTCCAGGCAACAAGCATCTGGTTTTTAGAGATGAAGCAACATAATTCACAGACTTTTAAATTTCTTCCCAAATATTATCTGATTAGGTTAATTGAACTTGGTATCATTAACTGAGAAAAGAAAATGTGTATTGTAATATCCGGGAATATTGATTATGTAATCATGTTTGAGGTTTATATATAATGTGACTTCCTCTGCTGCTACCTCTTAGAACCTCAGTTTTCCCGTAAAGGGAAAAAATTGAATTGTCCGTTTGGGATAGCTAGGATAAAAATGAGATAATAGTACTAGCACCATGTCTAATCTAACAATCACTCAATACATTTACATACACTTATAGATATTAAGTAGTTAAATTTTAATAGCTAATGGATACTCTCAATATACCAATGTAAAATCTCTTAGATTATTCAAGTTTCCTCTCGCTCATTTCATGTGGGAATGTTGCTCTGCATATGTGAAGGAACACATGTGTAAATGCATGTGGAGACCAAGGTTGACATTGAGAATCTGCCTCCATCACTCTCCACCTCACCCACTGAGTCAATTCAAATGAGTTCAGAGCTTCCCCACATAGGGTACTCTGCATAGCCGGCTCCAGGGCTCCCCGTTTCTGTCTTCAAAGTGTTGACGAGTAAGCCACCATGTCCACCTGGCATTTACTTGGGTTCTGGAGAACTGAACACTGGTCCTCACATTTGCAAGGCAAGTGCTTCACCCACTGAGCTAGTTCCCAGGTCCTATTTCCTCTATTTCTGATTACAAGTTTGAGGCAACAAATGTCATTTCTCTGTGTAATCAAGCTAAGCAGAGAGTATACAACAGAAACCTAGTTTTCATCATTTTATTTTTAATAAAAATCTGAGGAAGTCACAGAAGTCTTCCAAATGTTATTTCCTTTAACAATTAAGTGAGGGTGACAGCATCGAGCTTATAACACAGTTGGAAATCTTAACTGAAGCACAACTGAAGGACATTATAAATATTTACTGGTGGATAGGTCTTTAAATGAATGCAAAAATTTGGATATATATATATATATATACACATATATACATACATTTGCATATATATACCATTTGATTTTTTTAGCTTTTAAATAAATTTTGTTCAGCTTAGTATACGCACCTATAATGAGATTTACACAGTATAATGTATTTACTTGAGACAAATAGGTACTGTGGACTTCTTACTCATAAATACTTAGCAAGCTCACTAAATACACTGATTTAGACAACAGATAACTATTGACTGTCTACTACATGATAGGAATGATTAAGGAGCTGGAGCCTGGCTAGTGAACAGGACTCAAGGGTTTCACTTAATAGCTAAAGTAGAAGGCAACATATAAGGAACAACAAAACAAAAAATCATATTATATTTTTGAAGGGAGTAAATATATAAAACTTAAAATACAGGATCTAGAGGTATGACTCAGCAGTTAAGAGCAATGATTGCTCTTCCAGAGGGCTGGGGTTTGAGTCCCAACAACAACATGGCACCTAAGAACCACCTATAATTCTAGTTCCAAGGTATTTGATGCCCTCTTCTGGCCTCCTCAGACACTGTACAGAAATATACACAGGTAAAACACCATACATAAAATAAACAAATCCTTTAAAAAGTCAAATAAAATAGGAATCTAAATTCAGTAAGGGTAATAATGATAAGAAGGAAATTGTAGGGATATACTGTATTTCAAATAAATGATTGGTGAGGATTCTGTGGGAAGGTAATATACGGACAATAGCTTAAAGAAAGACAGGATGCTGACCGTGATGGAATCTGTGCTATGTGTATCTCAGACAGAGGTTACAGCAAACCAAACTCTGAAGCAAGAGGGCACCTGGCAATGCCAAAAGAGGTCAAAAGCTTGAGAATCATGGGAGAGATCTATGGGTCACATGGCAAGTCCTATGTCTTCCAGCCCGATGTAGCTATGTCAACACTACAGAGCAAAAGAAGTCCCCAGTAGGGTTTGGAGCATGGGTTTTGGAGCATGGATGTGCTCTGCTCACACTTTCTTTAGAGTTCCCCCTCTGCAGACTATGTTGAGAATAATATGATCCAGGGCAAAAGGCAGACACAAGGATTGTTGGGCACTTACCCTGTTTAGAGTTTTGTCAACGTGACACAAGAGTCACTTGAGAAGAAAGAATTTTAGTTGATAATTTCTCCTACAGAATTGGCCTGGGAGAAAGTCTGTAGGGCATCTGCTTGATTTATGATTGATATATACTGGCCCAAATCATGGTGAGAAGTCCCAGCCCTGGGCAGGTGGTCCTGGATGCTATAAGAAAGTAGGATGAGCAAGCTATAGGGAGTAATCCACCAAGTGATGTTCCTCCATGGCCTCCGCATCAATTCCTGCTTCAAGGTTCCTGTCTTGTGTTTCTGCCATGGCTTCTCTCAGTGATGGCTTGTGATATGGAAATATAAGCAAAATAAAGCCTAACCTCCCCAAGCTGTTTATGGTTGTGGTGTTTTCTCACAGTGATAGAGACCCTAATAAGACAGCACTTCTGCAGTCTTCGAGGTAGTAATAATGACGATTTGAAGTCAGCTGCTGGCAGTATTAGCAACAGCAATACTGGGATCCCCAGGTCCTTTTTCAAAGTGTTTCCAGAGCCATTCTCTCTTCTTTTCCTCCCAAACACATCACTGCAATGTGCTTACGAGATGGAAGACATACCTTTTTCTACTGGGTATTTTCCCAATAGCATGCGATTATAACATCGTTTTTCTAACTCCAAACTTTCCTCTGTTAGATTTTCTTTGCATGTGGCTACCATCTCCTTCATGGCTTTGTCCCTTTCTGCAGCACAACTTCTCAAAAGTACTCACAATTACTAATAATATCATGAAAACCTGCCCAAAAGAATCCTTTACCCCAGACACCAGGTGTCCTCTTGAAATCATCAGTGCTGCTGGAGCCAGGGATCCATGTTTAGCAGCCCTGTCTAACTTGACTACTGTTTGCTTCTTTCCTGGAGTGTGTTGCTCACTCATTTCTATGGAAAATGGCCTTTTCTGGAATTTTATTCCCTCTTCATTATTTCTCTAAGTCAAAGCCAAAATTCTTTCCTTGGTTTTTGTTATCATCTAAGTCCCTGCTACCCACAGAAGCTCTCCGCCTTTCTGACAGAAGTTCCAGGGAAAATACCCTGCTTAGAGCTCGACTCAAGGAATAGTCTCTCTCTTAGGAAGTGGTACAAACAGACTGTGCTCTCAAAGGGGACCGTGGATCCCCTTTCTCTTTGAAGTAGTTTGAGATGTAACCCCACAGCTGCTATCCGCCACTTTCCCCAGCACTGACCCAGTGCAGGACTGTGATGCTGAGCCTCTAGGAGCAGAAGATGTAAACGTTCATCAGTCACCTGCCTCACGTGCTTTGCTGTAGTGACATGAGCCTGACTAATAGAGTGTACTTCTAAAAATACCCATGCACATATACACAAGTTCCGTATTATCCAGAAACACCCATGTAATGGAGAGGTGCCCTGCCTGTCTCTTCTTTAAGGAGCTGATTAAATGGTTCACAATAGAGCAGGGTGCTATTTGCTCTCATCCTCAATTTTCCCGATGATTCACCTAGAATATGGCTATCTGGAAACAACTAAAATTAACAGAACAATTTAGAAAACCCACTGAGCTAAAGTTGCACTGTCGAGGCTAAAAGGAGGCAGGAAGATGAGTGACTCAGGGGAGTCTTAATGGGGTTTTAAGCCTTTCGTGTTTGTGCTTCCTCCATTTATGGATGAGGTGCTGTTCTCGTGGATTCTGTCAAAGTGCTTTTCTGGACAACTCATTACTTCAAATTGGGGAAGCAGAGAGCAGCTGTGGCGTGTTGGGAAGGAGTTAGGACAAGAAGCCAAATTTCCAGCTTGCAGTTTCTGGGGTTTCTAGGGACAGCTTTGGTGACATGGAGCCAGGACAACATTTGCTATGCCTTTCTTCACCCCAAAGGCTCCACAGAAGCCAGGCAAGCTCCTCATTTAAATTACCCTTAAGTGCTATAAAGGAAGGTTTGAGAATCCATCGGCCCCAGATGTCATGGAAAGGGGCCTGCGGATGCAATCCAGTGATTATAATCTCCAGAGCATAGATCCCCCAGAGGCACCTGTGGACCACTCGTCAGATTCAGACACAAGAACCTCCCTGGATGAAAACTTGTATGAGTGGTAACCATCACCTTTGAAGACCTCTTTGCTTATCACAGGTTTTAGGGGGCCCCAATATCTTGAGCAGCCCCACTGTGCAAATATCTGGACAGAGATATTGTCCCAAGGGAGAAACTCCTAGGAACCAACCAACCTAAGATTCACACTTAGCTCTTCTGTCTCCCAGAATCTTCTAGAAAAGTGGGTGGTGGATGTGCCATTTAGTGAAAGATGTTCCTGAATCAGTCTTGTTAGTATGGGGAACAAATTCTTCCTTTAATTCAGAGTAATGACATAAGTGAGCCTTGTAGCCAAGAAGTTTGAGGAGGTTTCAGATAAACTGAGGACCTATGTGTAGGCATACACTCCCTCAATGGTGTCCTCTCCTAAAAGATGAGCGAAACTCATAGGATGATCCCTCTCCGTCTCCCTCTTCTCCCTTCATTCATTGCTGGCAATTGAATCTTGGGCTTTTGCACCTAAGGTTTTTCCATAAATACCTTCTAAAGGATCATGCATCTCCCAATAGTACCAGTATGAGCACTGAGCATTTGACATATAGAACTTCATCCAAAGTGAAGGCCCACAGCTACAGTAAGTACTTGTATATTGCTTACTGCGACCATAATGTCTAATAGAAGCAACTTAAGGGAATAAGGATTCTTTTGGATTTCGGTGCATCATTGTGAGCAGCTCAGCTCACCTTAGGGGAGCATGTAGCAAGCAGTCCACCATCGTGGAAGCAAAGAGTGAACGCTGAATCAGGGACCAGAATACAAGTTCGAAAGCCAATTTCTGCCCACCGGAAATTCTTCTCCACATCCTAAACTTGCCACAATCTTGTAAAGTAGGCTTATCAGCTGGGTATCAGCTACTGAAAATATGTGTCTATGAGAGATATTTCAGGTTAAACTTGTAACAACATCATATACACCCACCTGCACATGTGTTGGCACATGCAAACAGTAGGATCTATGCTTGCATGCATACACACACACACACACACACACACACACACACACACACACACAGTGTGTACAGCAGTGGTCAGTGCCGAAGGCACACACCAACTTTTCTTGGTTTACGCTTACCTTTTCCTGGCACATTCTTCCTTCCAAGTCAATTAAGGGTCATCTGCGTTGACTGCTCACACAGCTTAGATTCCACAAGGCTGATTCATTTTCTTCTTGGTTCGGTTTTCCATTCCTGCTGAAATGAGGAAAAGCTGTACCCTTTCAATGTCTAGACGTGACAAGAAAGGGTTACTCCTTAGATTTCTCCCAGGACACGCAATGTGGATAAATCCTGCCTAGCTGCTTCATTAGCTGAAGCATCAGCCTGGCCCTGTTCAGGAGATTTTATCGTTTTTCCATGAAGAAGTCTATTTTGTAACCTGTTATTAAGCCTAACATTTTCCCCGCATTATGATCACAAAGGATCATGTTTGCCTCTCCTCACCCCCACACCATTCTGCCTTTGATGCAGTTTGAACAATAAAACAGTAGTTTCGCCTCCTAAGAATTCAGAACTAGATTTCTCCTGTCATTAGTGACATTCCACTAGAAGTAGAGAGGAGTGTCCTGATGTCATTCTCCAAGGAATATACCCACTGGTCAGTCTCTTTTTCAGAAAGCCAAATAAGTCTCTCCAGCTGGATATAGAATAGTCTGTACAGATAAGATGGGGTCTTAAGAAGATCAGACATATTTGATATATCTTTGTATGTACTACCGATGTCTTCACTGTGGGTTGTTTATTAAGTAAATTAATGAATGGTTGAATACATGGAGACAGCCAAACTTTCAGTGAGCTACAAAGACAGAAAAAGAAACTTGTGAAGAGAACATTTCTTGCCTTAGTGAGAACTGGTTTTCTCAACTGGGCACTACTGATTATCTGGTCAAGAAGATGTCTTGAGCAGGGAGAGGAGGGGAGGCATGGAAGCCAAGGCAGGGCTCGCATCCCTGGGCACAGCAGCATCATTTCACATCATCAGGCTCTGGCTTCTAGCCACCAGGTGCCATTATTAATAACCAAATATGCCAGTGGCACTGCCAAATGTTTCCAAGTGGTAACACTAAGGGAGAAAAGAAGTAGGGTAAAATTACCCCTGCTCAAGAACCACTGGATCAGAAAAATCAATTTCCTTTTAACTGTAGAGATGATGAAAATTAGAATTCTTTTAACATCTGGAGATATGATGTAAAATGTGAAGGACCATGCTGCAAATAACAGTCTATGGTTAAGCAACGTTAGTTCCCCAAATAATTTAATCTGCATCACACAGAAGAGTCCAGATTGTATAAAAGCACATGATGGACTGCATTCCGTTCCTTGCAATTATTCTTCTAATCAAAATGAGTCAAGTCTAGAGAGGAATGGCACAAACACAGAGGTTCAGCGTCAAAGCAAGCAAGTTCTGGGCTCCCCAATACAGCACAGTGCCTTCTGAAGTTTGGGTCTTGAATCTCCCCTACCCATGTGTTAAAGACTTGGTCCCCTTTGTAGTCCAACTGTCTACTGAAACAATATAGATGGTTTATGTAGCACTTGGTTGCTTCTCAGAGGCTGAGGGTGCACTCTCATTGCTGAAGACACAACACACTTAGGACATATGAGTTGCAGACTCAAGTTGGATCCTGCTAGAAGGCCTCTTTTCTATTGTCTATGATTTGAGAAAATATTATGTAAGCTGCCCATGGAGAAAAGCAATTAACAGCCTGACTCAGCAGAACAAGCTATGAACCAGGGCAATTACCATTATGGCAAGCTATGCATAAAGGTGCAAAAAAAATGTTGTTCACGTGTTGGTGACAAGCAACAGTTATCTATTTGGACAGGAGGGAAATCATACCTGATACTAGAAACCTAGCCAGCTTCCTGGTGAAATTATGGACCTTAGAAAAGAGTCTACTACCACCACGTTGTTAGAACATCATAATTCCTTACTACAGTCTAGTTCACGCTTATACTCACAGGCAACTGCAATTACCATCTCTCATTAAAGCGGCTTCTGTTTATGACAAATGAAGACCATCACAGGAAATCACAACAAGATGCAATACAGAGACCAACAGAGTGTGCAGAACCTAGCCCTAATGGATACATCTACATCACAGCTACTGGAGGAGGTTAAAGTTTTAAGAGCCAGAAAATTAGGAAATCTGTGAAATAGTCTCTCCTAGAAATGGATGCATAAGCCAGGTTGGAACAATAGCAATAGTAGTGCACATGCTAATGTGGAAGGGGGAAGTAGTTTGGGGTTCCACCCTTAGGCAAAGAACTACAGGCAACTACTATGTAGGAACCAGAGGAAGCTCTGGGTGAGTGAAGTCCTGAGTGTATGTGCAGTTGGACATGGCAAAGTTCAGGGGTCTAAGACCAATTGTATCATGAGAAATTGATACAGCCTTTCCCATACAAGCCAGGCTCAAGAGGAATGGAAAGGCTTTCCTTGGGAGTCCCAGTATGGATTTTATGAATGATTAACCAATTTATGCAAAGATTAGCCACTTCAGCTTTTTCCTCACAGACGTTGACAGCCTAAGAACCTGTTCTCCTATAGACACCTCCCATCTACTCACTAACCCCTCCCCCTGTACTGTACGCAATAAATAATCTGAGGTTCCAGGTCAGCAGTAGCAGTAGCAATAAAGTACATCAGTAATCCAGCTTCACTGTATATGTGGCTGTCCTTTCTTCATTCCCTTGTCACCCTAGGCTGGGTTGCAGGACCCCAGCCATGCAGGACACAATGTCATTGATTACTGGAAGAAGGAGGATTAGCCTTTCATAAGGATAACTCCCTTATCGATTGTCCAATGCAGAGTAGGCAACCTTGAAATCATATACATACAGACAACAAAAACAAACTCAACAGGTGTGTATGTGTGTGTGTGTGTGCATACACACACATATATATGTAACAGATACAGTTAAAGAAAAAGAGGCAAAAAAGAAAAAGGCTATCAACTTGAGAGTGGGGAGTAATTTGAGGTAGGGAGAGAGAGAAAGAGGGAGGGAAGAAGGAAAGAAGGGGGGAAGAAAAGTATTTGGGAAGAACTGGAGGGAGAAAAAGGAGGGGGGAGTGATGCAATTTTCTTTCAATTAAAAACGTTTAAAAATAAAACCAATTATATATAATATACAATAATTTAAATGTTTATATATATATATAATTGGCTTTACTTTTAAATGTTTTTAATGTATGTGTTTTACACACACACACTCATATTCATAGTAATTCAAGCAGTACTGCTGCAAGGTTGTTGAGATGAAAAGTCAACCCCAATGAAAAATCTTTAAATTTGGGGGATCATGCCTTCGAAAGGAATCACGAGGGTCTTGATCTCTTTGTTGCTGTCTTCTGCTTCCCGCCTATGAGATGAGCAGTCTTGTCTCTCCACAAGCTCCTGCTGTGGTGAGTTGCCTTAGTACAGGTCCCAAAGCTCAGGTCAGTTGATCCTGGATTGAGGCAAAATAAAAGTTATCTCTTTATAAACTGACTGCTACAGGCTTTTGTTGTTGTTGTTGTTATAATGATGGAGGCACCATGAAAAAAATGCCTATAGATAAATAAATATACTGTACTATTTGTTTTAAAATTTTTCAGTGTGGCTCTTAGGTTACGTGTTCAGACAACACAAATAATATAATAATGAAAGGGCAGGAGGAAACTTTGGAAATATTATGGATATATCTATAGCCTCATGATGGTGATAACTTCACACATACATTCACTAAGTCATATATACCAATGTACAGCTTTTATACGTGATAGTATAATTCAATAACAGGTTTAAAAGGAAAACAATGCTTGTTCCTTGCGTTTGTAACATTTTACTGAAGGTATTAGGACAATGAGTCAAGAAAACTACAAAAAAGACACTAGAGTACAAAGGAATAAATAAAATGAAAAAAATGAAAGTTAAAGACCTAAAATACTCATAGGAAAGTATTATATGTAGTTTTCCTTCACTGGGTAGCATTGTGTAGCTGAGCCACTGATATGTTCTGTGAGCACAACTTGGTTGGAACAGAAGGCGGACCCAGGGACAAAGGCTACCTCTGTCTTCACATGCTCTTAAACTCAGTCAGTAGACAGTGCGCGGCTTGAGACCCACACCCAAATGTCAGCTGGGTGGATGATGGGAAAAGGATGAATGATTATGGATTCTCTTTTTCGGTTTATTTCTAAGCTCTAAAAAAAAAAAAAATAAAATAAAATTCGTTCTATGTTTTGGAAGATTATTATAAAGTGAAATGTGAAGTTTCTTTTTATAAGAGTTTAGTTTTCTTTTACTGTATGTTTCAGGTTTCTTCTGCAGTTGGTTGGTTATCCCTTAACCAACATTTGTGTAATGGAAGAAGAAAAACTGTTTGGGCGACTATAGGACCTGCATGGTATTCTAAGTCTGTGTAGATCTGTTTTCTGAATGCTAAGATACATGAATAAATTTGTTTATTTAAAAAAATTCTAATGTAATTTACAAATGATTTCCCTGCAAGAATTTAAATCCAAAGAAATTAAACAAGTTCATAAATATACATGACATATGACACTGTTGTTGATGAATTATGTTTGCGCTACACGAAATTGTTTTTGAAGGACAAAAATTTGCTCAATATGGCAATTTTATGCTGTTCAGTTCAAAAGAAAAGACACACAAAGACGGGGTGGAAACTGCCTCTGAAGGACCGAGCAGGTGCCAGCTCCTGAGCTCAAGACAAAGGAGTTCAAGTCCACTGGTTTTTTATTGTTGGCATTTCCTTCTTTTGTTGCAACACTGAAGATGAAATTCTGGGCTTGTGGATGCTTTGCAAGTTGCACCCTGAGTTCTCGGTGTAGTAAGACAGGATATCATTGTGTAACCTTGACTGGCCTCAAATTCGCCATTCTTTTGTCTGCCTCCTAAATGCTGGGATTGCAAATGCCCAGGCCAAGTGATCTTCTACAGCTTTCCCAGTTCGTTCCCAGGGAAGGGAACTGTGGCATCGAAGGACAGAGGACATACTGTGAGTCCCGTCAAGTGTCAGAAGGAATCAATGCCCATCATTCTTACCGGCTGCTTCTCTCCAAATATGCAGAGCCCCCTGACCACCCAGAGCGTTCAAGGATGAAGTAGTAGCTACCACTAAATATGTTAAAGTCTTACTTCATTTTCTATAGTTAGAACAAGGCCCTAAAGCAGGCTGCCTTGTGGGTTTTATTTAGGTTCATCGTCCTGGAAACTCTAATAGGTGAGGGCCTTCTGAGAACATCAGACATGATGAATGTCATCATGCTGGGAGTCTGCATGAGCTCACACGGTTACTGTTAATAAGAACCCAGTCTTCTAAAAGCCAAAGCAAAGTCAAGATTCCCTTCTGCCTTCAACAGCTCAGTAGGCATACTTCCCTGAAGGATTATCCATTTCAACAGCAGGGCCCTGGGTCAAGCTTCCAGCACATAACTGTGTGGGATACGGTCAAATCATGTTTAAAATCAATCCCTTGTATGAGTCACTAGCAAGACACCTTCTTCGTTAGTCTGCTTCTGTTTCATTTTGTTTTCAGCTTTCATCTTTGGTCAATCTCTAAACATTTGCCTATCTCTGAGTGGGCATCTTACAAAGAGAGTTGAATACAGGAATGAGTTCTTCAGCTCTACAAAGCGCTGCTAAAGTTGCTTGGAAAATACATTATAAAAGAGATTTCTTTAAATGAAAGTTAATTCTCTATTCATCTATACTGGATTATGATTTCATACATTATGGGAATTTGTTTTTTTTAACTTAGAGTCTTAATACTTTAAACAATACTTTTATTTATAAAACACATATCAAAGCAATAAATAACCCAAAAACTACATTATCAAATATTTTATAAACCTCATTGAAAGCCATTTCCTTTCAATAATAGGAACAGGCTGTTCTTCAGTGATAGTGACAGAGGCTTCTGAATAGTAAAACAGGGAAAAGAACTGGGACTTTAGCCTCCTGCTCACCTGGTGGGCAGGTCTATTTCTAAGGTAGTTTGGCTTCCAGATTCTGCAGCTGTGGTTCCCTTTGTCCCACTATAGTGTGCTGTATTTGAGCCATTTGGGAAATGTCTCAGTACAGTTCTCAAAGTGGGGCATTCACAAGAGAGACATCAGACATTTGGGCAATGTCTCAGTGCAGTCTTCAAAGTGGGGTGCTCCCAAGAGTGGCATCAGCACCTGGCAACTCGCTTCAGATGCAGATTTGTGGACACCACTGCAGCATCATGGAAGAAAGCTGTGGGTAGTGCCAACAGATACTGACACTGAAGTCTGGGGGTGGCACCCGGCCTTCTGACTCTTAGCACACACTTTCCGGGAGAGATGTTCATTTGTGCTAAGATTCCCGAATTGGAGATATCTCTCTTGGGAAGCTGCTGCCTTTCTTCCTCTCTAGGACTGAGAGTTTAGTTTAGTCATGCTGAGGAGTTAGGCTTTTCCTGTTCACCTCTGTTTGAGGAGAACATAGAGGGAAGATGATTGAAGGCTTTGGGAATCCACTGTTTTGATCAAGAGAATACCTCTGATTTAATGGCCCTGGCATTTAGGGACTTTGACTAGGAGAGTGAAGAAAAAAGTGTGGCTTCCACCCTTCATGAGCACAGGCTAGACCCCACGGCACAGCTATCAGTTTATTTAATTCTTGATTATTCATCTTCTAAAAGCTGCAACTGCAAGGGATTGAATTCTGCCAACAATTTGAGTGACCCTTTATGCAAGACTTTCCCATCGGAGGGCTACCTCAAATGCACCCTATCCATACCATGCCTGCTGTCTTGAGCAATACCCTAAGTAAAAGTGCCATCTAAGTCATTCTTGGACTCCTGAGCCATGGGTGCTGTGTGACATTAAAAATGTGACCACAAATTTGAGGTATTTTTATGAAGTCATAGATAACTAAATAGGTGAACTAGCACTAATGTCTACCATACTTGTACCAGATTTGGTGAAGCAAACACATTTTTTAAAAGTTCAAAACAATTGAACTTGAATCTATTCAAATATATGATTATGATTTAATGATCAATTTCCAGAACAAATATAAAACAGGAAAAAAAGTTTTTAAAGTATACCCCAGTGATTTAATAAACAAAATCTAGACCAAGGAATCAATAAAAAAAAGAAAGAAATGAGGACTTTAGATTAAAAAAAAGTGAGTCTTATCAATACATTAAAACACACTATATTTGAACTAGACCAAGGAATCAAAAAAATAAAAAAAAGAAAGAAAGAAATGAGGACTTTAGGTAAAAAAAAAAAAAAACTTAAGTGAGTCTTATCAATACATTAAAACACATGAACTATATTTGCATTCTAATCTGCACAAATTGAAAAATCACAGGAGACAATTGCAAATATTTAAACACTGAACACTGATTGGAGAATTTGGAACATTAAGTGGATACTGTTAGCTTTTGCAAGTGTGATAGAAGAATCATAACTATGCCTACAAAGTTTTCATTCCGTAAAGGTACATGATAAAATACTGTGAAAGGAATCATGATTTGGCTCAAAGTGGAATTTAGATATGAAATTTCCCACACAGACTCTTGTGTTGAAGGCTTGAGCCTCAGACAGTGGTAATGTGGAGAGAGGAGTAGATCAAGAGGGCATTACCCTCTGATAGATTAATCCATTGATGAGGAATTGACACCTGCATAACTGAATGGCTGTTATAAAATAGGATGCGCCTTTGCAGGGTCTGTCTCTTCCCAGGCATCTTCCTGCCATAATGTCTGCTCACTTTGTCAAGTGAGCTTCTTTCTTCTGCTGGTCCCCCTACCTTCCTGCCTTGCTATGGTCTTACAGCAATAAAGCCAGACAAGCAGAGATCAAACGCTTCGAAACCACAAAATATAAAACTACTTCTTTGAAGTTGTTTCCAACAAGCATTCTGCTGTAGCATTGGAAATCTAACACAAGGGAGTGTAAAAATAACATTGACCATTGTTTTCTAAGTCTCGATGAGAAGCCAGGAAAGGGAGAGTTCATGGCAGTCTATCCCTTACTTTTTTGTGTCATTGTCGCTTCCTATCATGAAGACTATTCGTTGTCTTTTGTGTGAGGGAGTCAAAGAAGCACCGAAAAGCAGAGTGTATTTAAGAATAGTGTGGTGCTACAGCACAGACAAACTGAGGACAGGACATGAGCCATGCTTCCTTCCCTTAATCTCACTGGCAGCTCCCAGGAGGAGGTATGAGATGGTTCTCTTGGATGTATAAATGAAATTATTGTAATTTCCATTCAGTTCAAGCCTAATCTACTTAAAAGTTGTCATTAGTGCATAAGTAAATATCATGTGTAGTATCTGGTCACATGGACAAGAGCAAAGGGACTTTTAAATAAAGCAAGAGGAGGACTCTATGTGAAAGTGGCTTCCCCCAGGATGCTGCTGGTCTGAAAGAGCATCTCCTTGCATTGCTGAGTAAATGGCTGTGCTATTCTAGAGTCAAAGCAGACAAGCTTCTTTACCATGGTAACTGAACCAGAGTGCCTAACAGCCCGCACAATGCCAAGCATGTTCTAGGAACTTAAGTATGAGTCAGAGACAGGGCAGGAAACATCTCTAGCTTTGGCCTCATGGAACTTAGTTACCTAGCCCTTTTTGAGACTGAAGGGTTCAGTGTCTGACTCCAGGTGGAAATTGAATCACACATGGGCTCCCATAGTTCAGAAGACAGAAAAGTGTGTGGATGGGAGGGGCAGCCTCCATCAAGAATTTCACGAGAAACTTCAGTTAAAGAGGGCTTTGCAGAATGTCAGTATCTATGGACATGGTATATCTTCCACAACTGTCTTCCTGCTTGGTGGAGACAAGAAAACTGATGGCAGAGAAAAGAAGATCAATGATAGAAATATTCCCATTGCACAATAACCATTATCTGTTTTTGTCCAGAATAAAACAAAGGACTATGTTCATACAATCAAACTAGCAGCCAATCATGGGAAGCCGTGTACTATTATGTGCTACTAAAATTCTTTTTGTCTTAGAAGAGCAAAGCTAAGAACTAGGCATAGGAATATGCTAAACAGTGAAAAGAACATATCAAAGAGATGTCATGAAAGCTGTGGTTGATCTGTCAGTGACAAAAAATAGGTCAAAGTTTTGTAGGTCATTCATAGCCTGAAAATGTTAACTGCTTTATCATCTTTGATGAATGTGACTGCATATCTCAAAGTGTGACATATTAGTACTTATGTGAGATTCAGTTTGTCAATAGATACTTCCAAAATCTATTGCTTTTGAATTTCTCCTTTTATTTATCCTGTGTTTCTGGGGGGCTGTTAGGTCTCAGCTGAAAAGATTCTCACTTGTGGCATCTTGCAGTCATGATTTCAGGGTGGGTAGGGATGGAGTTCTTTGAAGATTTCATTCATATATTTGGCCCTTGAGAAGGAATGGACAGGAGCAACTGAATTTGAATTAGTGCCTTTCCCACACAATACCCCATGAATGCCAGTTTGGGTTTCTTTAAAACATGGTGGTTTTGGGATCATTAGACATCTCAGGGGTGGGCAACTTCATCCACGGTAAGAAAATCAGGAGAAAGCTGCCACCTCACACCGTAGTGTAACTCGTTCTGTGTTCTTCCAGCTGAAGAACCAGAAGCTGCCTCATTCAGAGAGATGGAGCAACAGACTCTGGACTCTAGAGTAAGATTGTTTCCCTATATAACAAAAGAAAGAACCGATGATGGGCACCTCATGATGAACTAGTCCGAAGTCGCATAAGATGCCCCCCTGGCAGAACTCCCAGGGGTGAGCCGGGAGCTGGTCGTTTGCAGTAGGTAGCTTGGAAAAGGTGAAAACGCTCTGAGGAGTGGGAATCACTCTAGTGACTCTGGTAGTGACTGGATCTTTTACTCAAACTTTCGGATTCTGGGTTTCAAAGAGAAAAAGAAAATTCCACTATGGGTTCAGATCCAAAAGTCTTTTGGAATGGTTATTACATATGAGCCTTGCTGACCAAGAAGTACAGCCATTCCGTACTAGAATAACTGTCCTCTGGGACTGTTTACAATGATCTCTGATATGAGACTTGAGAAATTGCCTCAGCCCTCAGCAAAGTCCAGAAAGGAGAAAGAATTTAAGTTAATGAAATACACAGGAGCGATCCAAGGCTTCTCTTTTAAGGTTTGCCTGAGTCAATCCAACACTGGCGGTTCTGAGAATGAGAAGGCAGGTCTCCCATTTCCAGTCATATGGCTCCCAGAAGAGACAGGAGTTCTGATAGATGTCCATTCTCACTTACCTCCTGCAGGCTACGAACAGGAGGTCAAGCCACACAATATTTCTTGGCATTAATAAAGTGCAATCTCTGTGGGAAACCAAGAAAAGAGCATGGGAACCTAGTCTGCCTTTAAGCTGAGGAGAAAACTTGAAGGCCCAACTAAAAGGGCAAGCAGACACCTGGGATTTCACAAACTCCCCTTGAGTCTCAAGCTCAGTGTGTCCTGCCTTCCTGCTGCAAAAGTCAGCACTCCAGCTCTTTCCCCTCTGAAATAGAGTACGCCATGATGCAGCTAGAATTACTATTTCTTCCTAATGTCTAGTTTCCAAGAGCAATCTGCTTATAATACAATTGCATGAATTAGCAAATAAAATAAGTTAACAAATAAAAATTAACCCGGGGGTGGTAATGCAATATCAGTGTTCAGCCCAGGCACAGAATAGAGCTGCAGTGAAGAAACTTCCATAAAATAAAGTAGCAAAGAAAATGACTTCTATCTCCCATTATCTGGGCAGGAGCTTGATGGCCCAATTTGTACAGTCTTGAAGGTAAACAATTTTAAGCCACATCAATTAGGATGTGAAATGAATTACAATGACCCATTCTCCTCCCTGAATGATATAATATCCACAGGATCCAAACACAGAAGACATCATAGATACTGTAAACACAGAGTCTGTGATGGCTTTAAGCTGTATTATGTTAGGACTTAGGACCATGAGAAATTCTGGCTGTTGTGTCTCTAAGAAACATTGCAGGAGAGAAAAGCAAGATGAGTACGCAATGCACGGAAGGAGAAATTTTTCTTCCTCTTATTATCATCAGTGACTACGTTGCGGGCAGTTTGAAACTGACACAAGATACATCCATCTTGCCTCAAAAGGCAACCGTCTGTTGCTCTGATTTAACGGAAAGTCGGCTTCGGTAAGACTCCTGTGAGAACGACATATGAACTGCCCTCTCTGGTCATGAAGAGTCATTCCTTTTTAACCTTTACATTTATCCTTGCCATTCTCTTGTGCTTTAATTCAATATTCGTTTTCAGGACATCCTAGAAAAGTCAGTCATTATTCTTATCCAGATGCAAGTGGATTGAATGGTTTTTCCTAAGTTCGGTGCAAAACCATGGGCAAGGGACAGGATTCAAGAGCCTGGTAACACAAGAGATTTTGTTCCTTCTCTAACAGACTCATAGAGAGTTTTGGAAGATTATGACAACATTTTAAAGGTACCCTTGCATTCAATAAATAAATAAATCTGTATGAAACTATAGACTCAGTTACTTCTCCTGAAAAGGGATATGAGAATGTATTGTCATGTTGTGACAAAGGACAATTAAGTCAGAAGCTAGGGGAGAAAAGCTGGCCTTCTTCTTCAGTGTTTGTCTGAAATCAGGCCAGGTTAAATCACAGCAGACAAGAGGACTGAAGGTTGTATGCTTCAGGGCTTCATGCCCCTTGAGACAGTAGGAAAGGGGAGAGCAGAGAGGAGGTGGTGAGGAGGGTTATTAGACTTGTATTCATTTCATGTGGCTGCTCAAACTAAATAACATACCTGAACATCTCAGTGTTTTATTTTCTCATAGTTCCTCAGATTAGACATCCAAAATCAACATTAGCAGGGTTCATTACTTCTGGGGCCATAATGGATAATGTTCTGTGTCACTGGCCTAGATTCTTCTAGTCGCCCACAAGAATTCCCTGCCTCATAGATGTTTTCCTCCAATCTCCATTTCCAATGAACACTTTTCCCTCTCTTCCTGGCAGCTTATTTTCTCTCAAAATATATTACTTAATGGAGTACAGTGACATGCACTTTAACTTCTAACATTTCGTAGGCCCAGGAAGGAGGATCACAAGTTCAAGGCCAGCCTCAGCTACTTAGATTCGGTCTCAAACCTAAGCCAAAAACAATCAAATAAAACCTTCCATACTTGATTAAGCCTTACCAAAGTCTTACCCTAATGACCTGATCTGAAAATAACATCTCTAAATAAGGGCTCATTCGGGAGCATTGGCGTTTAGACTTCCAAAAAATCACAACTCATAACAAAAAAAAAAAAAAAAACAAAAAGTCCCTAGGAAACATTCAGTCAAGTGCTTCTTTTGGGAAAGCCCCAAAATGTGAGCCTATTTCCACCTTGTCTGAAGATCAGAGAGTTTGAGGTTGCTCAAAATTGTTGACAACAAGTCCCCCCTCCTTCCCTTCTACCTTTTCTCTCCCCATCTCCCCTTACCCCCATCCCACCCCACCCCCAAGATCCCAATTTTCTCCCTGGCAATTTGGTCTACTTCCCTTAGCCAAGAGGATAACTATATGTTTTTCCTTGGGTTCACCTTCTTACTTAGCTTCTTTAGGTTCACCTATTGTAGACTCCGTGGCCCTTATTTATGGCTAGAAACCAATTATGAGCGAGTACATCCCATGTTCATGAATTGGGATAAAGGAAAGGTGGATAGGACAGCACGGAACCACAATTCTTAGTTAAGGGAGCCACTTTAGGGTGGGCAAGAGACTTGACCCTAGAGGGGCTCCCAAGTGCCCAAGATGAGGTTCCCAGTTAGTTCCTTGGGCAGCTGAGGATTGGGAACCTGAAATGACCCTATCCTAGAGCAATACTGACGAATATCTTGCATATCATCATAGAACCTTCATCTGGTGATGGATAGAGGTAGAGACAGAGACCCACACAGGAGCACTGGACTGAACTCCCAAGATCCCAATGAGGAGCAGAAGGAGGGAGAACATGAGCAAAGAAGTCGGGACCACGAGGGGTGCACCCACCCACTGAGACAGTGGAGCTGATCTACTGGGAGCTCACCAAGGCCAGCTGGACTGTGACCGAAAAAGCATGGGATAAAACCGGACTCTCTGAACATGGCGAACAATGAGGGCTGATGAGATGCCAAGGACAATGGCACGGGGTTTTGATCCTACTTAATGTGCTGGCTTTGTGGGAGCCTAGCCAGTTTGGATGTTCACCTTCCTAGATATGGACGGAGTGGGGAGGACCTAGGACTTACCACAGGGCAGGGAACCCGGACTGCTCTGTGGACTGGAGAGGGAGGGGGAGAGGAGTGGGGGGAGGGGGAGAAAGGTGGGAGGAGGGGGAGAAGGGTGGGAGGAGGGGGAGGGAAATGGGAGGCTGGGAGGAGGTGGAAACTTGATTTTTGTTTATGTTTTTTTTCTTTTCTCAATAAAAAAAAATACATAAAAAAAATTGTTGACAACAACCAGGACTATTTATACTGATTGAGGGTGTTGGTGTTACTTGGTCCTTTTGACATTATGATGGCCCACATAGGGAGATCCATCCTGACAAATGGTCAGAATATGCAAGCAGACTTCTGCTCCTTCTTTTGTATTTGGAGGTTTCACCTGGGGAGTGGCTGCCTTCACAATGCTTGATCTTGATCTAGGGTGGCTTCACTGCCTGAACAACAGAAGGCTAATGACTTATTTCTCAAAGTATTGAAGCAATTAACTGCTTGAGTTGTCCTTGGTATCATGCTAAAGACCTCTCTCCCCCTTTTGTATTGGGGTATAAAAGAGTATGGAAAATTAAACACAAGCAAGTGATTTCAGGATTCACTGTAACTTCCTCCCAGTACTATGCTATGTTTTCTGTTTTATTACATTTACTCGTGTCTTTGGCCTCTTTACTAACCTTTCTGATCCCCATGCCTCTACCCTGGCGAGTGCTACTTTATATCGAAGTTGGACTCTGACAGTGCATACAATATAAACCAGTCTTATTACTGTCTATTATAAATATGGGATAATAATGGTAACAAAGTCATTGGTAACAAGGACTACATGATAATTACTAAGCAATATGTTAAGCACATGGTGAAGCTCTCTGCTAATGAGCTCAAGAATGATCAGGGCAAATCAAGGATACTTTGAAGCAAGGCTTTTTATTTCTAGGAGGCACTGAGCTATGTGCATTCCTGGGACACTTATAGGATAGGTACTGGCCTCCCATAAAATAATTTCTGCATATGTGTAGAATGAAAACTAGTGTTTAACATATGGAAACTTTCTAGTGAAAAAGGGCCATTACCACACATCAGTACATACCCCAAACTCCCATCCCAACATTCAAACAGATAATTTAGGATTCTGCTTCTATTTGTAAAACTTTAAATTGGAGAAATTATTAACATAAATGTGGGGCAACAATTGTAAGAATTACTTGATCTCAAAGTGATGGCAAAGCTTTTTTATGAACAAGCATTGTGTTTTTGACCAAGTTATGATGGCTTAAATTATTTATTAGGGGGTTGGGGGAGGAAGAAACAAACAAAAAGTAAAAAAAAAAAAATTCTTTAATTGCTCTAACAATTATAGCATTCAAGATGGATTAGCTCCAGAGTTGCTATATAACAGTGTATACACTTAACAACACAACAATTATATTATGATACATGTATTATGCATACAATTTTTTTAGGAGACTAGAGCTCCTCTTAAATATTCTTCCCACTGAAATTAAAACCAAGAAATACAGGATGCTTTGCAAAGTCTCTTTACAAAAGTATTGGCTATGACTATTTTCACAACTGTGTTGATGGTTTTTGAGTGTAAACATGCCTTAACTCATTATATACATTATATACATTAGTCATGTCCAGACTTTCAAATATCAATAGTACTTCACAGTTATTTGAAAATATATTCAAATATAGTAAATCAGCAAGAGCATCTGTAATGATCTGTTCTGTTTCTTTAAGAGACAAGCCATAGCCACTAACTTCTCCCCCCTCCCACAGGTTGATATTTAGCTTCCAGCCTGAGTTCCTTCTCTTTTCCATATCCCTCTCAAAGAGGCAGCTTCTGCCTCTCTCCACTTTTCCTGTTACCCCTTCTGTCTCTCCCTTCTCTCTCCCTTTCTCTCCTTTTCTTATCCCCTCCATTCTATACTTCCATAACCCACTAATAAATATCCATCCTCACTCTGCATGGTGTGCCCTGTAGGGTTAAGCCAGCCCCTTTAGGGGGCGGGTTTGCCTCGGGCAAATGTATACTGATAAATCGGGCGCGCTGGAGGCTACTCGGCCCTTTTCCTGCTTCCTGTGCTACGCGGGAACCTCGGTTCTGTAAGTTTATTTAACCATTAAAGCTGTATATATTCTTTACTATCTGCCTGCATTTATTTACGCTGCTACAGTGCCCCCCATGTCTCTGTCTCTTGCCTACTGCCACGTGTCTCCCTGCCCTGGATCAGCCACTGCTCAGGGGCCTGCAGCAGTCCCTGCCTGGGACTGGCTGCTCTCAGGGTCCACTGCCCGCTGCCACTGCTTGGGGACCTGCAGCATTTCTGCTGCTTGCCACCACCAGGGATCCTGCAGCATTTTTAATTTTTCCATTACAGCATCCCCAATAATAAACATAAAATGTTGTCTTTCTTACATCATTGCCAGTCTAGAAATGTAAAGATGATGTCTATCTATCTACTTATCCATCCATGTATTTATCTATTAATATCATCTATCTATGTTACTGTTTAAAAAATTAATAGTGAAAAGTATATCATTATAATAACAGAGGAAGAAAAATTATCTAGCTCTCAACTATAAAGGAGGCATTAGAGAAAATAAGAACAAAAATAAGTTTTTCCAACAAAATATGCAATAAATATACTAATGCATTTATAATCATCAAGTAATTACTAAACATTTAGCTTTATTTAGATATCAGTTTGTAGAAGCCCAAAACTCTGAGCCTTTTTCCATCTTAACCAAAGGTCAGAGAGTTGGAACTTGCTTCTACTCCTTCAAGGTTATTGTGTTTCTACCTCAAAGGTCCCCCTAGAGTCAGTTAAGAGAATTCTGCTCTCTCAAGGTTATTGTTTGGCTAATATCCAGACCTCGTATTTCAGGAATAGAGAAGTATATATGTTTCTACCTCAAACAAAAGTCTAAGGAACCAACTAAGGTTCTACTTCCCTTAAGGAGATAGCATTGGATTCCCTGCAGGGATGGTTTGTCTACAGAATGTTTTGGTTTAGGGTAGAATGTGACTTGTTTTGTCCTAGCAACAGAATGTTTAACTATAGATGTAGCCTGTGACCTTCAATTGGTCTGTTCAATTCCTTGTATTATATTAGTGCAGTTTTTTTTTATTTTCTTCCTACCTCTTGGGGTCTTTTTAAGCAATTGGAAATCAAATACAGGTGATTTCAGTATTCACTGGAACTCCTTCCCAGTACTATTTTATGATTTTTTGTTTTATTATTTTTCACACATCTTCATATTCTTTACATAAATTTTTAAATCCCCAGTCCCTACCCTGGCAAGAGTACTCTTTTTGTTGAGGCTGGCCCCTGACATCACTTAAATACTTCATGTACATTTTAATACGTAGATACACATTCACATATATATATAGGAATAAACATCTATATCCATGAGCACTAACATATTCATTTAATTCTCATGAAAGATTTTAAAATAAGTGTTCATTTTCATTTTGCAGATATTGAAAATGGACTCAAGCAGTCTGCCATAGATAAAACAACTTCATATGGTAGAGTCTACATTCAAGTTCAATTGACTGAAGAATTTGGAGTTTTAAGTGGACTGCAACATGACCAGCCTAGTGTGGGAACAATCATCATCAATATCTGAGGGAAGAAAAGGAAGACTGATAACCCTATAATTTGGCATGGCCCCTGAATTCTGTACAGTGAGAAAATAGGGGGGATTTAAAATAGAAACTCAAAAAAAAAAAAGAAACACTAAACTTCCCTTACCTTCACTAGAAGGCTATCTGATTAGAAGCATATAGTTAATTATCAGAAAAAAATAATTCAGATTAATACATAAATATGTTAGTATCCCAGGAAATACTTTAATCAATGTAATTTATAATAGAAATTACAGATATTTCCTTAATAAAAAAGAATACTCCACAAATATAGTAACTCATTCTAACAAAAATATAAATGAACTTTAAAAAAAGAGATGTAAAGTTTTTTTTAAAAAAGCTTCCAAAAACTCTAAATCGATATAGAAAAATCAGTATAAAAGAAGTTCCCATTTTCCTAACATATTTAAGTATGTTCTGGCATTTATTGTTACTATTTTAATTAAAATCCCAACAGTGTTTAAACAGAATGTAGTGAGGCAAAGTTGATGCTCTGTGTAAAGATGAACAAAGCCCAAAGAAAATTGAAAAAAAGAGTAAAGTACCAAAAGCAGATACCAGCTTTAGTGCAGCACAAAAGCCAAGACAAATATCACTGATATAAGATGAGACACACAGATCAATGTAATACAATAAACAAACTTTGAGTCAGACTCATGAAAAGTTGGCATTGTAGCGGGCACCATTATAAACAAATAGACAAAGGACAGACCTCAGGAAATGTCCAAAGGGCAATTGGTTATCTATAAGAATCAGAACAAAATGAGAAAACTGTTTCATAACAAAATAAATTCTAAGTAGATTGAAGACCATAGCATGAGAATTAAAACTTTGAAAATCTTATAAGAAAATGATTGAAAAATAAATTCTTAACATGAGAACAAAGGATTTGTTGAGTCATATACAAAAGCTCAAATGCAAAAGGTAAGGTTCTCTTTACAACTATGTTGTGGAGATGACCACACCAGTTAGCTTGCCAACAGAAATAGGGACATTGCACAAGGCCCATCCCCAGATGAAGCACTACAGGCAATCAGTCAATGGCTCCTGAGAGAGACAATCAATCTTCTCCAGGGTGGAGCTCCTAAAAGGTTGTCCAATCCCAGGTGGTCAGCCCTACACACACATATATGTGAGTATCAAAGAACAGGTCCAGTAGGAGTCATGTGTTTCATATACGTAAAATAATTAAGTTATAGGGAAAGAAGTCATGAACTTTAGAGAGAGTGGAAGAACTCTAGAGCAGTTGGAGGGGGAGTGGGAATGATATAAATATAATACATATGCATGAACTTTCAAAAAAATTAAATATAAAAAGGAAGGTTCTTCATATATGTTTGATTTGGTGAAATCAACAATGTTTCGAGTGATTACAAATATTCCTGAAATGTAAAATTAAAATCACAAGAATTGAAGTTTTAAAAAGTGAGGTTGGTCAGAGCTAAAATGCAGATTCTGGGGCTGAAGAGAAGTCTCAGTAGTTAAGCCTGGTTTTCCAGAGGTCTTGAGTTCAATTCCCAGCAACCACATGGTGGCTCATAGCCATCTGTACTGAGATCTGGCACCCTCTTCTTGTCTGCAGGCATACATGCACACAAAATACTACCTATATAATATATAAATAAATCTTTTAAAATTTCGATTCTCTACAGGCTAAATCTTCTACAAATTAACATATGAAGGGAAAATTCAAGATGAAAATATAAAAGACATCCATGAGAGAAAAAAATCCCAGGAGCCAATAAGTACGGGAACAATTATCCTCACTAATCAATACTCATTAAAATGTAATTTGGTCTTAAAACACAGTTTAGAAGGAGCTGTCCCTAGCCATAGGACTGACAAAACAAAACATATAATAAATAAACACAACAACAAAACCCTCATAATATCAATTATTTCTAAGTATATAAATAAATGGAAACTTTGTAAGAAGATAAATTTGCACATGTTGTAGAGAAATTCCATATTGCCTGGTAAATAAGCACAATTATATATGTTTATATTACTTTCCTACCCAGTTATTTGCTATGATGTGATATATAATTATGCAGAAAAAGGTGCAGTATGGTGCACAGCAAACAGTAGGAACCCACTTAAACATACTAGTGCGGAAAGGGAACTGCTAGATCATGAAACAGTCATACAAGGATAGCCATAGACCAGCGAACCTAAGCTTTATCTAACTGTTTCCACATATGAACTTCTTAAAATGCATGTTGCTGAAATTTCAAATCAGTTTTCAAAATATGCCTAATAAGATTGAATTGTCACTAAATTTGAATGTCTATAAAAGTATACTATCCATTCCTTTTATGCATATACATTTGTTTTAAACAGTTCAACGTTTGAATGTTATGTCTTATATAACTTCCATACGTAGTTTAATCTCTTATATTTAGGCAAATTGTATGTTTGATAATGGATTACAGAGCATCTTAATTTTGAAAGTAAAGGATCACTGATTTACCTTGTAAATCTATTCTTAAAACAAATGGGAATGGTTCTTTCTGTTTTCCGATCACTATGAAAATTCAATGAACTTTCCAGGCAATTGCTTCCTTCTTACTATTGATAGCAGAAGTAACTTTTAAAGAAGAAAGGAGAGGACAAAACTTCTGTCAGAATCATATCTTGCAATAGTAACAAGCAAATGCATTGGGGTGTTTTTTTATAGCTTGCATTTTAATATATTTTTAATTCATCTTTTTGTTGTTGGGATTTTTTTTTTTGCTTGTTATTCAAGACAGGGTTTCTCTGTAGCTTTGGAACCTGTACTGAAACTAGCTCTTATAGACCAGGCTGGCCTTGAACTCACAGAGATCCACCTACCTCTACCTGCTGAGCGCTAGGATTAAAGATGTATGCCACCACTGCCCAGCTTAACTTTATTATTTTTAAGTGTGAGTATGTTGGGGTGAGAAACATATACAGAGAAGATCAAATGATGGCATCAGATCCCATGAATCTTGCATTGCAGACAGTTGTGAGCCCCTTGATGCAGGTGCAGGAACTGAACTCAGGACTTCTATGAGAGCAACATGCATGCTTAGCCTATTAGGCATCTTTACAGCACCTACAGCTTGCATATAAAACTGTCTGAAATTTTTGTACCGTGTCTTTTACATTGTCTATGAAATGTTTTCCAGGCTCATATGCTCTGTATTGGGTCACTGAAATGATCTATACAACCTGTGGCCTTATTGACTTATTAATTTTTAATTATTGTATTTATCATCTCTGAATATCTAGATTTGCAAAAGAGAATTGAAGACAAAACCTTTATTTTGTTGTTTGATATTGTTATAGTAAAAATAAATCTGTGCCATTCTCCCAGGGGTCCACAGGCCATGAGGGGCAACTAGTCCCAGGCACAGAGCTGCAGCAGGTGAGAGTTCTCCTCGGCAGGTCAGCTGGTCCCACAAGGAGTCTCAGAGGATGAGAGACAGAGACCGATAGGCATGCCATGTAGAGAAAGTGAGTATTTATTGAGTAGGTTAAGGGAGGAAAGGGAAAGGGGGAAGGGGAGAAGGGAGAATAAGAGAGAGAGGCATAGAGAGATGGGGGAAAAAGAGAGAGAGAGGAGAGGGGAGAGGAGAGGAACCACAGCAGCAGCTACCTCTTCAGAAGAGAGATGGAAAGAAAGAGGCTCAGGCTGGAAGCAGAAGGAAGACCCACTTGCCACTCCCTCGGGGGAGGGAGTGGGTGGAGTTTGTCTCTTAAAGAGACAGGATAGACCATTACATTCCCATCTCTTTTTTATGATAAAAAGGCAGGAGGTTAGGCACAACAGGTTAAAAAAATTGGTGCAGTGGATTATCAAGACTGCTTTCTGCTTCTTTGTGGGTGCCATCTTTGGGGGGACAGCTGGGTTGCTGGTCACATCTTGGGGTAGCTGCTCTCTTTGCTCCTATCCAGTGTTTTGTGGTATGGGAATGTCTGTGTCTCTGAAACCTGTTTAAGCTATGGGCAGAACAGAAGACAGAGTTAAGTTTAGGAATAAAAGTTTTTAGGACCAGGGAATTGAGAGGGATGCATCTGACATGTTTAAGGTGGATCCTTCAACTCGGCTCCCTGAACTCACAAAAATTTTTTGGGTTTGTGAAAACATAAGTTTTAGCATATTTATGTCAGAATGGCTGTGACAGTTGTTTTTGCACAATGAAAAGTATCTTTAAGACTATAAAAGGCAGCATGAGAGATCTTTGTTAACTTGTATCTTATTGAAATTTGTTTGGTGAGGCTGTCCTTTTACAGACAAAACCTCTCATTGGTGAAACTGCATCAGAGATCTCTGAGAAGGATAAAATTTTACTTGAGTTATTGATTAAAAACCGACAGAGAGCTTACTTGGTTAGCACCTACAGCTACTCCTAGGGGTCATGCATGGTCATGGAGGGTTGTATTTTTTTTTTTTTTTTTTTTTTTGCTGTTTAGCACAAGGCCTGCCAGGCTTCAGTGGATCCTGTGGGCTAAGAAATCTGTAGGAAGGCAAGCCTACCTTGACCTGAGCAGCTAGGCTGCCAATTCCAGCAATTCTGTCCACATCTGGAGATATTCAGTCTAGATGAAAGGCAGTTTTACCCAGTGGTCAGCACTTGGCAGTTGAAGTGAATTGCAGATGGATGTTGTTTTATGTTCCATTTGTCTTCTGTCTTCTTCAGAGGAAATAGATTGCTGCTGCTAGGAGTCAACCTGTCTCTTTTTGTTATGAAAATGCCATATTCCCCAGATCTCTGAGCAGATGAGGGCTGTTTACCAGGTATAGATGAATTATAACTATAGTATAGAATTTGCCTGGAGAGCTGGGTCTAAGCTTGACTGTACTGGCTCTCAACTTAGCAGGTAAGATTTATACTTATAAAAGACAGAAAGAAGAAAACAAACTGCTTGCCATAGAAGGTTAATGGTGGAACTGACAACAGTAGAGAACAGATTAATATATTTTAAAGCAGGGTTAGATTAAATATATGGCATTTTTGTAAGAGGCTTAAAAGTACATACCAATCTAAAACATGAGACTTACTGTTTTTGTAGTCTGGAATGAGATACAATGAACAGACAATTATAACATTTAACAGTAAACATAAGTATATTTATGTATGCACACACAGTGAACAGGAATTGGGTGAAGTGGATGCTCTTGGTGGGCCTTAACAAAGGCAGCACTGGAGAATCAGACAGGGGATACCTCAGTAAAGATGGCGGGACATGGTCACCTGACCTGGCTCTCAGGGAAGATGGTGGTAAAGTCACCTGAGCTCAGTCAAGATGGTGGTAAGGTCACCTGAGCTCAGTCAAAATGGCGGGAGTCACGTGTTGGATGGAGAAGCCACGATTTTTGAGCAGCAGGAACTTTAAACATAATAACAAGAGAGACCAAGAGGCATGATCATCTCTGTTGCCAAGCCACTGTGCCACAAGCCGTGGTGGGGAACAAGGCTGAAGTTGGAAACAACTGCTTCATAGATCCAAATCTTTTTGGTTTCCGTGGGACCAGTGGTAATGGTGGCAGGGATAGTCTGAGGAAAAGTGGAACCCGCGGGACACTGGCAGAGCATTTACAGGCGGATGGGTGATAGTTTGAGGGTTTATATTTCATAGCTGAAAATGTGAAAAACTGTGAAAACGGCAACATCACAAGGCTTAAAGGAAGACCCTGCCTCTCTACAGGTGAGGTATTGGTGAAACAGCAAAGCCTATAGGAAAATGTCTCTTCTCTACAGGGAGGGTGTTAAAGCCTGACTAACTCCTGTCCAGGTGACTCCAAAGCCAGAGAGACTAGAGGCTGCTTTGAGGGGTCTCTCACAGTGGGGACCACTTATGAGTGGTAGAAAAGAAAAGAAAAAGAAGAGAAAATTTGAGGGACCATGGGCCCCAAATTGAATGAACCATTCAGCGTGTGAAGTGCTAGCACAGGAAGATCACCCTGGGTCCGATCATGTTTTTCAGTATGGGAAGCAACCAGAGATGAATGTCAGTGAAGGGCTCAATCGTAGCCATGAAGACTGTGATTGGGGCTTTCCCCTCATTTCTAGGAACACCAGAAGATTGTGGGGAGCTCAGTAGTCAATTCCTTGGGTTCAGAGAAACAGTTAAGCTGACCAGAATGGGGAAAATCACCTATTGAAGCCACTGGTGTGCACAGAGGTCGGCATTCAGGCAGATAGAATGCAGGGCTGTTGTAAAGAAACCCAGTTTCTGAGGCCAGGGTTCCACGTGTCCTAGTCGGCCTGCCTGTGGGCAGAAAAGAACATGGAGAGAGCCTGGCCGAATCACAGAGCACCAATGTTATGGTAAACTATAACTGTGTCATTCCCCCAAGGGGCCTGCAGGCCCCAAGGGGCAGCGAGTCCCAGGCATGGAGCCGCAGGGGGTGAGAGACCTCTTTGGAGGATCAGCCAGTCACATGAGGAGTCTCAGTGGGTGACAGACAGAGATGGATAAGCATGCCATGCAGAGAAAGTGGGTATTTATTCAGTAGGTATGAGAGAAAAGGGAAAGGGGGAAGGAGAGAAGGAAAGAAGGGGAAGAAGATAGAGGCACACAGAGATTGGGGGAAGGAGAGAGAGAGAGAGAGAGAGAGAGAGAGAGAGAGAGAGAGAGAGAGACAGAGAGAGAAGAGGGAGGAGAGGAGAGGAACCACAGCAGCAGCTACCTCTTCAGAAGAGAGATGGAAGCAGAAGGGAGATTAGCTTGCCATGGCAACTGGGGGAGGGAGGGAGTGGGGTTTGTCTCTTAAAGGGATAAGACAAACCATTATAGATATCTAGTTCATAACCTTTCATATAATTTCCAACCTAATGATCTGTATTTTTGTCACTATATAGGATAGTACCAGTTTATTTATGACATATATGTGCATATGTGTGTATATATGTACACATATTAGAGATACGGGTACATCTCAGTAAATGGATTGTCTTTATAAAGTTTACTTAAAATGAACGTGAATTTTTGAGTCATACAATGGAATTATTAAGTGAAAAAAGTTTCATCATTGGGTGTATTTTGAGTATAAATAAAACAAAGATTAATAGTTGGAATTACTAGATGTAAAAAAGATTTAGGAAGAAGAATCCACTAACTCTGCAATTTGAACCATTTTGGTGAGTCACCTGTGAGTCATCAGGGGACTGGAAAGCATATTATTCTTAGATTGAGTTAAAGGGTTGCTCTAAGCCTGGAGAGAGCAGGGCTGCACTGGGAAAAATCCACTCTGCTGAGGCCTTTGTTTGCTGAGATGGAAGCACGGAGAGCAGGCAAGGAGGTACTGTCTATATGAGAATACATTAGTAATGTCCAATCATTCACTGCTTTGTCTGACGCTGGACACTTTGAATGACTGTTGGAAAGAGGTCATTCATCTGTTTTGCTTTAGGTAAAACTTTCCATTAGAATGAAAACTTATTGTTTATTTCTCTAGAGAATCATGAATGTTTTTATTAAGAAAAAGCAACGAGGATGGCCTTCTTTGGAACACACATAACCTGTCCTGGAAAGCACTGATGATATTTTTGGAAAGTGTAAACAAGTGATTTGGAAGCAAACACAATGGAAAAGAAGCAGGAACTGTGTGCATGGTGCTAGTCTCACGTATTTTTGCATATTCTTTCAGTTAAGCATTTAACAAGGTAGTGGCAAGCTCCAGCTTGCTCTGGTGAACCGTCAGTATGTAGTGGAACTTTATAAAATAACATACAGTGCTCAGCCGTGTCCTGCCTAAGCTTAGTGAACTCTTTCATTATCTTCCTGATCATTGTTAGCATGAGTTATTATCACCACCACAGCCTATGTCACCTCCACAGAGAAGTTCTTTGAATGAACTACTTTGACACTATTGTCTATGTCCCCATACTTCATTACTTTTTTATCCTGATACACTTCCTTCTTGATACATATTAATATCAAACACTATGTTTTTTCCTGAGATGATCACCTAAACTACACAGACTCCTTCTTCTGTCTGGGTTTCTAGTGTGTCTTGTATACTTACAGGAACCCCTGACATATAGTTGGAGATTACTTAATACTAGCTAATTGGATGGAATATTATTTATCGACTGTGAATGCTGCTATGCTTCATTGCTTACATGTTTTATATGTTTTTAGAGAACTAAATTTCAGGTGCTCTCATATTAACAAAGGACATAACAGGAAAAGACAGTAGTCAACTGCGGCCTCAAAGAACTCATAGTAAACTGGGAAAAAGAAAGCAAAGCAAAGAAAATACATGCTTCTGAGAATGATAATGCTTAGAAAAAATAAGACAGGAGATAAGAAATACTGGTGACAGGATTATACTTGAGGCAAGACTGAAAGGAGGTAAGAGAAACAAACATGTGATGTTGAGAGAAATAAAACTTTCTCAGTAGATAAAACAACTGTCCCAATTAGCTTTGTTGCCATCCTGACACACTTGGGACCTCAGCTGAAGAACTTCCTGGATCTGATTGGCCTGTGGGAATATCTGCAGAGAAATATCCTGATTGATGATTAATGAGGGAATGTGAGCCCACTGTGGGTACCACCATCCCTTATCAAATGGGCTTGGACTGTATAGATTGGCAGGCTGAGCATGACCCAGGGAGCAAGCCAGTAAGCAAAGTTCCTCTGCTGGTTTCTACTGCAAGCTCCTGCCTTGAGTTCCTGTCCTGCCTTCCCTGGATGCCCCACTGTAGCATGTGAGACTAAAAAAATCCTTTCCCTCAGAATTGCTTTTGGTCATGGAGTTCAGCACAATAACAGAAAAGCAAACTAAAACAGTTACCATGAAAGAGATGGAGGTGGGGACTGCTTTGGAAAGACAATGCTTGAAAGCAGAGAGATGTGGGAAGAGAGGGGTGGAGGTAAGACAGAAAGACAGTGGATTTGATAAGAAGTCACTGCAGGATTCTGAGAAACGACTTGAGTAGTAGAAAGGCTGCAGTTTTGAGATCACATAAGAAAACAAAGTCCACAGGAATAAGCCAATGAGTCATCTCAATGGGACTCCCACACATGCCTGGATGTGGCTGCATGGTGCTACCTACTTACCTACCTCTCAACAATTGCATTGGACTTGTTTATTCACGATTAAATATTGGGGTGTTAGTATGCATTTGATGTTAGTCTATAAGTAAGGATATAGCAGAAAAGGAGAGGATTTTTAAAAATTCATGAATTGGATTAGTCATTAATGCTTATATGTGTATTATTTGGCAAAAATGTATAAGATTTAACATTAAATGATAGCTTGGAGAGTAAGCAATATATGGACTAGTTGTGAAATATTATCTTAAAGGCTCATTATTTCCTCAAGACTGTGAGACATTCAAACAAACCGGAGATTAAGATCTATTGTTTTTCTTTTGTTTTGTGTTTTAATTTTAAAAACAGGCAAAAGTGTTTTATTTGAAAGGGCCTTTGTTGATCTTAACAAAAGCTTCAAAGAAATCCTTTACAAATACGTTCAAATTACTGAAGAAAACTGTGTCTAAGAAATTAAAAAGCGCATGGCAACCGTCTCACTAAAGCATGAGTAAAAACATGTTGATTGTTGAAAATTACAACTCAAAGGGTCCAGTTTTATCCCATGCTTTTTCAGTCACAGTCCAGCTGGTCTTGGGGAGGTCTCAATAGATCAGCTCCACTGTCTCAGTGGGTGGGTGCATCCCTCGTGGTCCCGACTTCTTTGCTCATGTTCTCCCTCCTTCTGCTCCTCATTGGGACCTTAGGAGCTCAGTCCAGTGCTCCAGTGTGGGTCTCTGTCTCTATCTCCATCCATCACCAGATGAAGGTTCTATGATGATATGCAAGATATTCATCAGTATTGCTCTAGGATAGGGTCATTTCAGGTTCCCTATCCTCAACTGCCCAAGGAACTAACTGGGGACCTCGACTTGGGCACCTGGGAGCCCCTCTAGGGTCAGGTCTCTTGCCAACCCTAAAGTGGCTCCCTTAACTAAGAATTGTGGTTCCATGGCGAACAATGAGGGCTGATGAGACGCAAAGGACAATGGCACGGGGGTTTGATCCTACGTAATGTGATGGCTTTGTGGGAGCCTAGCCAGTTTGGATGTTCACCTTCCTAGATATGGACGGAGGGGGGAGGTCCTAGGTCTTACCATAGGGCAGAAAACCCTGACTGCTCTTTGGACTGGAGAGGGAGGGGGAAAGGAGTGGGGGAAGGGGGAGAAGGGTGGGAGGAGGGGGAGGGAAATGGGAGGCTGGGAGGAGGTGGAAACCTGTTTTTTTTTTCTTTTTTTCTCATTTTCTCAATTAAAAAAAAAAGAAAAGAAAAAAAAAGAAAATTACAACTCAATAAAAACTGTAGAATTAAAGAGTACAGTAACTTTAACAAAAGCTGCCAGTAAGTTCAGCAACAGATTTTTGCTGGTCAAAGAAAGAATCGGGGATCTTGAAGCTAGATCAATAGATATTCTATGACCCAAAGAGTGACACCATATGTAACATGTTACAGCATAGCTGCCATTAAAACCAAAAAGTTCAAGCAACAACAAAACAATTCGTTATACAAGAGGGCCCTTTCAAGATTGACTGCTGGTTTCCTGAAGGCAATGGAGAGCAAAAGGCACTCAGATGACATGCTGAAATGTTCAAATGAGAGCTGGAGAGAAGGCTCGGGAGTTCGGAGTGCTGCCTCCTCTCCAAGACCAGTTTGATCCCAGCAATCCCAGCATCCACACTGGGAGAGTCTTGACTCAAGCTCCATAGGATTTCACAGCCTCCTTCAGCCTCCACTGACACCTACATATATGTGGTAAGCAGACAGGCAGTCTTTCTCTCTCTCTCTCTCTCTCTCTCTCTCTCTCTCTCTCACACACACACACACACACACACACAGCTAAAAATAAAATAAGTCTTTACAAGAGGGTGAAAATCTACCTTCTCTCTTAAGATGTTTAAAAACATAATAAAAACAAACCAAATAGACTAATATTTATAGACGGCAAAATTATTCTTCAAAATAGAATGCGAAGGAAAGCATTTCCAGGGAAGAAAACTGAGGCAAATTGTTGCTAGCAAATCTGCATTATGAGAACCCCCAGCATCCTTCTTGCTGAAAGCAATGTTGTGACAGCTATTTGAATCTACTAGGAAAAGTTATAATTGACAGAACAGGCAACTCAGAATGCAATTGCGAAAGACAGTGAAGCACACTGTTTGTTTACTTTTCATTCAAAAATGGCATAAAATGTATATATGTGTATGCACACAGAGAGATATATGTAAGTCTTACTGCTAGACTTAAAAATAAAAAATAAAATAAAATCTAGCCGAGCGATGGAGGCACACGCCTTTAATCTCAGAACTCAGGAGGCAGAGGTAGGAAGATCTCTGTGAGTTCGAGGCCAACCTGGCCTACAGGGCAAGTTTCAGGACAGGCTCCAAAGCTACAGAGAGAAACCCTGTCTTGAACAAACAAAAAATAAAATAAAAATTAAGTTAAATAAATTAAAAATTCTAGTATGGCTGACAATAGCCATATAGAAAACGGGTGAAAACAAAACATTATAAAACAAGGAAATGGCAGCAAGTGATAACTGGTTCATAGAAAGAAGCAACAGGAGATGAAAATAGTAAATTAGAAGTTTAATATAGTAGAACTTATAAATACAGACTTATTTTTCACCATTTAGCTTGATTTAACAGGAATCCTATAAAGTGAAATTATAACATATTTTGGTTCTATTTTTAATATTTGTGAAAATATGAAAAGGTAACACAAAAAACAATGGATGGAGATACTATGGTTTTAAATTTCCATATTTTCCTCAAACTTAGTTTGTATGAACATGAATTAGAATGTGACAAATCAAATATAAATTGGGTGAGCCTTGATGAAAGTGTTAGGAAAATATTCAAGAAAAAAATTAAAGTATTGAAGAAATTAAAATTTTATGCTAGACATTAGCCATGTGATAGAAAAGAAGGCAGTAAAACGGGAGCATAGTAATAAAAAAAGAGGTGAAATGTATGGAATATAAGAAGCAAAATGGAAGATGTAAATCCAACAATAACAACTTATGTGAAAAGTGGGCAGGTTAATAAGCTAATCAAGACCGCGAGATGAGAGAAATTAGGAAGAGAAAGTGGTCTCTGCTGGCTTACAGAGGGATGGGAGATGAACAATTGAATAGAAGAATAAATATATTGTAAGTAAGTTAGTACGAAACAACAAAAAATAGAATCATAACAATTAGAAAATGTCTTAGGATAAACATACTGTTGTATCTTTGTAGTTTCTAATCATGGGAATAATGGTGGCATAGTTAAAGTAAAAGGTAGTCAAAGTTCATGCCCTGCAAAGTCCAGTTCCTTCAATTTTCAATACCAAGCGAAAATTATTGGGGTAATATCAATTCTTCCTGTTTTGAATAGGTATAACCATGTCACTCATTCCGGAGGAGTGGATGCAGGTTGGATGTGGATGGATGTAACAGGTTGCTTCTGTTGCAAACTAAGTATGTGGGTTTTGGAAGAAAGAGCTATAAATTACATTTAGTGGTAGGTAAAAGCCCCTCATCAATAGGACATACATGTCGATTGGGCTCTCTGGGGGCATCTGTGCCTATATAACAAATCTTCCATGATTTTGTCTCCACAGGGTAAGTGACACCCACAAGGAAAACAGTTTACTAGGTGAGATAATCAGACAGTGATTGAGAACCGGAGAGATGACTCAGAGGTTAAGAGCACTGGCTGCTCTTCTAGAAGACCTGAGTTCAATTCCCTTCCCAGCAACCACAAAGTGGCTCACAGCCATCTCTAGTGGGATCTGATGCCCTCTTCTGGCATAAAGTGATCCATATAAATAGAGCACTCATACATAAAATAATCAAACCTTAAAAATGAAAGAAAGAAGTTAACTTACATATAAATGGTTAAGAGATCGGTTTTGGCTCAGTACACACCAAGATCAAATTCTCAGCACAAAGGAGATTTATTTGTCCCAGAGGGACAGAGGGCAGGGAATAAGAGACAAAGACAGGAGACAGAGAGTGGGAAGGGAAAGGGGCAGGAAAATTTGTCCTTGGGTGGGGGCTGCCTCAGAAAAGAGAGATGGCAGAAGTGGCACATAGGAAAATGGCTGTTTATAAAGTCAGCAAGGGAAATCCTGTGTTAGAATAAAGTGTTTAATTTTAATTGAGCATGTCAATTAGGCGAGGCAAAGGGGGCTTTTGATTGCTGGACTTCAGTGCTTTGATAGCTGGACCTTGGTAGTCAGTCTCAGTGGGAGTAAGTGGACAAAGAAGGGAATAGACCTTGGTGGCTGGCTCTAGGAATGCTATCTAGTGGTTTTCCACAAGGCAGCGGGAATGGGAGAGAAGGGCAAGGCCTGCCAGAGCCGTGCTTGCCATGCTCAAGCTGTCTAGGGTACCTTCAATAGGAGCCCATGATACCTCTGCTATTTGGAAGACTTGATGATGGGGTATCACAGTGCCTATTTTGTTCTGACTGATCTATGAAATCTCTGAGGGCAGTAGCTATATATTGTTTAATGGTCCTATATGATTGACATCCTAATATAGAGTCTGTTGAGTTAATAGTTAAGTATTTCATAGTCAGTAAACAGGTACATAATATCTAAGATAAGTATTATGTGGTTTCACACTTTGTCTTGGCACTGATAAGCCAATAATATATTTAATTAACCCAAACACCCCAAACAAATGAATGCAAGAAATGAGTCATGCTAGACACTGTCTGCTATATTGACTGATACCATTCAATTAAAAGTGATCAAAAATTCTACACAATCACTCCACCTTTGAATTTTATATATGTAACATTTAGAATAGTTTAGAGTAGTGTGATATAAAAATGACAGTAATACCCACATGCATGATTGCCAGTGATAGATGAATTTGGCAAAGACAGATTAAGATTAAGACACACCTCATTTCTTTTCAAATTCTACTTGAATTGTTAAATTCAAGTTTTATGTGAGCTAAAAAGGCCACCAGAAAGGTCCCTATAATTATAATGAAATTAATAGCCTACTTTTATTTTTTGAGACCACAACAAAAAATCCATTGCATTTTGTCAAGGCTTGCATTCCATCTGTCAGGAGATTAGTGCTTACCTTCTTTGTCCATTAATAGCCAATCAAACAATCATCTAATTAGGCTTATTTCTTTTGTGAACTCATGCGTACGTTCTTCATTTGCAGTTTCTTGTCACATTCTCTGATTCATATTTATTTACTAAGATTTTTTGAAGTTTGAAACTGTATAGGTCAGTTCTATTAGAGAAATAATCAGATTATTTCACAATATTAGAGCACAGAATTGATTATAAATCAGTTCTTAGAATGAGTAAAAAATGAAGATAAAATGCTGTTACTATAAAGGAGGTTGGACTTGTTTGGAAACTGCTCTCGTGAAACAGAAAAATTCCGAAGTTTGGCTTTAGGTTCCTCAAGGATCTCAGAATAAATGATGAGTATTGGTTAGGCTTTCCCATAAGGCTTGAGGGTGACATTTGAAATAAAAATCCTATGTGAGTGAACAAAAACAAAACAGAATAATCATCGACAATATCTAATATTTCAAGCCTACTGTTGCTCGAATTCATTTATTTGAAATTTTAAAACTTTTACATACTACCACCAGCTTGCTCTCCCTCCCCTTCTCTCACCTCTCTTCTCCCCATTCTACCCCCATCCATTCCTCAGAGAAGGTAAGGCCTCCCTTGGGGAGTCAGCAAAGTCTGGTATAATAAATTGAGGCAGCACCAAGCCCCGTCCCCCCTATCTCCCCCGTATCAAGGCTGAGCAAGGTATTCCATCCATCACAGGAAATGAACTCCAAAAAGCCAGTTCATTGTTGCCTGAATTCTAATTGGTCATAATAATAAAAACCTGGAGTCGGATATTAGGGTGAAAGCTAACAGACCAGAGAAGTAAAGAAGTCACTAGAGATAGATACCTTTTCCCTCTACAGAATCCTCAGACTGAAGGGGGCAAGATCCCATCTCCAAAAATTTTCAGGCTGAATGCATTGAACTCCTATCTCCTCTCGCCTTATATTCCTCTCACCACCCAGCAATATCCCTCTTCTTGTCTCCACCTCCTTAGTGCTAGGATTAAAGATGTGAGCCTCCACTGCTTGGGTCCGTTTCTTTTTTAGATGGATTCAATCTCACATAGCCCAGGGTGTCCTTGAGCTCACAGAGATCAGTCTGCTTCTGTTTCTCCAGTGTTGGAATTAAAAATGCGTGCAACCAACGTCTGGTCTCTGTGACTAACTAATGTGGTTAACTCCACACTCTGATCTTCAGGCAAGCTTTATTTGTTAAAGCACAAACAAAATACCACCACAGTCTACTCCTGCTGTTTGCACATGATGCTTCATTTGTTCCTTGTAAACACTGTAAAAAATAGACTAGTATTCCAAATTTTCTTTTTTAAAAATTTAGGGTTCCCTGCCCTGTGGGAAGTCCAAGGAACACCCACCTCCATCCAGGTCTAGTAAGGTGAGCATCTAAACTGCCTAGGCTCCCACAAAGCCAGTACGTGCAGTAGGATCAGAAACCCATTGCCATTGTTCTTGAGTTCTCAGTAGTCCTCATTGTCCTCTATGTTTGGGCTGACGAGGGAGGGGGACTTGATTGGGGGAGGGGGAGGGAAATGGGAGGCGGTGGCGGGGAAGAGACAGAAATCTTTAATAAATAAATAAATTAAAAAAATTTATTTTAGTTTTTTTTAAAATATTATTTATTCATTATGTATACAATATTCTGTCTGTGTGTATGTCTTCAGGCCAGAAGAGGGCACCAGACCTCATTACAGATGGTTGTGAGCCACCATGTGGTTGCTGGGAATTGAACTCAGAACCCTTGGAAGAGCAGGCAATGCTCTTAACCACTGAGCCATCTCTCCAGCCCCTTATTTAAGTTTTGAAATTGCATTTGAAATCTCAATACAATTACATCATTTTCTTTTTCCTTTTCTACTCTAAAAACCTCATGGCTTCTTCTTTAAATATATATATATATATATATATATATATATATATATATATATATATATACACACACACACACACACACACACACACACACACACACACACAACTTGCTCAGTCTGAATATTATTACTTGCATGTATATGTTTCCATGGCTGACCACTTGATTTTAGATAACCGATTGGGGGCACTCTTCCCTAGGGAAGACTCTTTCTCCTGCTTTCTGCTTTCACAGTTCCTTAGTTGTCTATAGTACTTTGTCTAGGATTGAGGCTTCATGAGCTTTTCCCCATCCACTTTAGCATGTGTATTGGCATTATCCTTGTTCACATAATGTTTAAGCATCCATGTCTATGTGACTTCAAGAGTGTAGTTTTGCTAACCTAAAAGGCATAATCTTATAGCAAATATCATGTCCTTCTGGTTCCAGCCAGGGCTGTTACACAGAAAAACCCTGTCAAAATGGATAGAAATAGAAAACACTATCCTGAGTGAGGTAAGCCAGACCCAAAAAGAGGAACATGGGATGTACTCACTCACATTTGGTTTCTAGCCATAAATAAAGGACATTGAGCCTATAATTCGTGATCCTAGAGAAGCTAAATAAGAAGGTGAACCCAAAGACAAACATATAGGCATCCTCCTGAATATTAACCTTCATCAGGCAATGAAAGGAGACAGAGACAGAGACCCACATTGGAGCACCGGACAGAAATCTCAAGGTCCAAATCAGGAGCAGCAGGAGAGAGAGCACGAGCAAGGAACTCAGGACCATGAGGGGTGCACCCACACACTGAGACAATGGGGATGTTCTATTGGGAACTCATCAAGGCCAGCTGGCCTGGGTCTGAAAAAGCATGGGATAAAACCTGACTTGCTGAACATAGTGGACAATGAGGACTACTGAGAACTCAAGAACAATGGCAATGGGTTTTTGATCCTACTGCACATACTGGCTTTGTGGGAGTCTAGGCAGTTTGGATGCTCACCTTACTAGACCTGGATGGAGGTGGGTGGTCCTTGGACTTCCCACAGGTCAGGGAACCTTGATTGCTCTTGGAGCTGATGAGGGAGGGGGACTTGATCGGGGGAGGGGGAGGGAAATGGGAGGCGGTGGCGGGGAGGGGGCAGAAATCTTTAATAAATAAATAAATTTTAAAAAAATGTAAAAAAAAGAAATAAACAAACAAATAAAAAAAAAAGAAAAACCCTGTCCCCCCCAAAAAAAAAGGCTTCTCATGCCTGGTGTTTGGATTTTTATTAAATGGTCTATGGCTCTTGGAGGGAGCATTGCCAGCTCAGACGAAAAATTTCATTTAAATTTTCTATGTATGTGTGTGTGTGTGCACAGAATTACAGGTGTTATACGTAATTTTAGGTAGATAGATAATAATGTGGTTCCTTATAGCTTTCTCAAACAGTCTTACTGTTATTTTATCTCTCTCTTCTTTCTTTTGTATTTATCTCTTGCCCTGTCTCTAATTAATGGCCCTGTCTCCCATTTCTCCATTGAAATAGCTTGTATTCTGCTAGTCCCCTCCCTATCACTCTTCCTACATGCATGGTCTCCTTTGACTTTGCTGGTTCCCACTATTACTTCAGTTTGTATATTCGCAGTTCTGAAGACTTAGAGGTAAAAAATTACAGACAAGGCAGAGAATGCAGTGTTTTCTTTCTGGGTCTTGGTATCTTACTCAATATCAGCTTTTGTAGTTCCTCACATTTTCCTTTAAATTTCATGATTTCAGTTTTCTTTATAGCTAGAGGATTCCATGGTATATATATACCATACCACATTTTCAATATGTGTTCATTAGTTGGAAGACATTTATGTCATTTCCATTTGCTGGCTATTATGAATACAGCAGAAATGAACATGTCTGCTCACGTATCCGTGGAATAGGATGGCGAGTTCCTCATGTATGTGCCAGGGAGTGGTATAGCTGGATCATATGATGGATTTATTTTTGGCTTCTTGAAGGATCTTCATGCCAACTTTTAGAGAGCCCATACCAGTTTGCAATTCCACCAATAGTAATTTAGGATTCTCTTCTCCCCATGTCCTCTTTAGCATTTGCTGATTTGTTGGTCTTTGCCTTTCTGATGTGACATGATGAAATCTCAAAGTTGTTTTGATTTGCAGTTTCCTAATTGCTGAAGATGATGAATATTTTTGAGATATTTCTTAGCCATATTTATTTATTCTTTGGATAACTATTTGTTTGGGTCCAATGCCCATTTTTTTGAACTGGTTATTTGTTTTTGATTTGGGGTGTTCTTTTTTTTAATTCTTTATGTATTTTTATATTAGTGCTCTGTTAGATATATAGCTAACAAAGATTGTCTCTTATTCTCCTGGCTTCCTCTTTGCTTGCTTGAATGTTTCTTTAGCTATTAGAGGCTTTATAAGTTTTTTGAGGTTTCCACTATCAATTATTTGCTTCAGTTCCTGGATAAATGAGTTTTATTCAGAAAGTCCTTTCATACATCAGTACCATGTAGGGCACTGCTTATGTTTTCTCCAGCAGTTTCAATGTTTCACATTTCGCGTTTATGTCTTTGATCCATTGGGAGTTAGTTTCTGGGCAAGGTTCTAAAAAACAAAAGATAGGAAATTTCCTTGATAAATGATTCACACACACACACAAATCTCATATATTTAAATGCACATATATATTTACTTAAACCTCAGTTTAATTTGTGTGGCATAGTTACTAGGTGGAATTTATTTTTACTTTGTAGTGATGGAGATGATATTAAGGCCCTCATTCATACAATTTAAGGATTGTACCATGAGCTGCTAACTTAGATGGCATTTCTATACTGATTAACTTGGATGAATTTAGCTGTAGCAAATATACCATTTTTTTGCAAGACTATCTGGTAACAACTATGGCTGCAAAGTTCACATTCATGTTCATGTACAATTTTATCTTAGAAGACAATTAGAAACCTAGCCAATATGATCGTATAAAGTATGAAATCATTACTGAGCCACAAAGCATAACTGGACCAATATTTCAAATTAAAAAAAATGAACAAGCTTCAAGTTGACACTGTGCTATCTGATTTCCAATTTGCCTTGGTATTTTTCTCCAATCTATTGCAATTTGGATAGTATTACATACAATGAAGATATTGAAAGAAAATAGAATTCAATAACCCACCCCGTACGTGTTCCCAGGAAGGAAAATACGGCTTTAACCTTAGACGTACCACTTGATTTTCTTAACTTTAGTTTTTTTTTTCTCTGAAAAGTAGGGACCATTATCATCTCTTCTTGTCAATATTGTATTCAAAGCACTAGCTGAGCAATAATGCAAAAGAAGGACATTAGAGAGATACAAATAGGAAAAGGATAAGTCAAACTACCCTGTTTGTAGATGACAGGACACTATGCATATTACATCACAAAAATTTTATATGAAATCTTTTAGAAATGGTAAAAAATTGCATCAGTGTTTCAGGGTACAAAATCAACTTAGAAAAACAAACCATTTTCTATACATTAACAACAAACATATAGAGAAAGAGATTATCCACATTCCCATTCACAATAGCCTCAGAGTAAATAAAATATCTTGGATTAAACCTAACAAGGAGGTAAAAAACCTTTACCACAAACTGAATAAAGAGATAGAAAAAGACATCAAGAAAATTGGAATGGAAACACATTCCATGTTAATGGCTTGGTAGAATTTAGATTGTGAAAATGACCATTCTACCAAAATCTATTTGCATATTCAGTGCAATCCCAATCAAGGTTCCCATATCATTCTTCAGAAAAAAAAAAGAAAACCGATGGTAAAATTCATATAGATCTACAAAAGACCCCAGAGAGTCAAAAGAATACTGGGACCAAAAAGCAAGCAGGAAGGGTTTCCATTCCAAATCTCAAATTTATCTACAGAGCCATGGTAATAAAGGCAATGCAATACTGGCACAAAAGCAAACCTGTATACCCATGAGACAAAATGAAAAACACAAACATGAGTGCATGCAATTACAGCCATCCAATATTCAACCAAGAGGCAAAAAAATAAAATAAAATAAACCCGAACACTGGAGAAAAGAGAAAATATTCAACAAATTGTGCTGAAAAGAATTGTATATCTGTGTGTAGAAGGAAATTAGAACCACATCTATTACCTTGCACAGAAACTAACTCCAAACGGATCAAAGACATAAATGTGAAACATGAAACATTTAAAGTGCAAGGAGCAAACACAGGCAGTACTACATGGTATTGGACTTTCCCCATTTGTCCAGGAACTGAAGTCAATAATCGACAGTGGAAACCTCAAAAAAAAAAAAACTTACAAAGCTTCTACACAACTAAAGAAACAATCAATCCATGATTACATTTCCTGCACATCACACTTGTGCAGCTTGCGCTTGGGCTGGTCTAGTGACAGCAGAGGTGATAGACGCCACTTCGGTGATCAGGTGCCATCTTGATTAGGGAGAAAGAGCTTACCAGCTACATCACCTTAAGGAATCAAACTTACCTAGGAAGGAAGAATTTCTGAACTGACTTTTCAATGATGCCGGGCTCAGCTCTCCAGAGACTGTATATCTCTCCTCACTCTTAGGGTGAAGTTATGTCATACGGCACTGTTGACTTTTAGGCAGAAGATCTACAAAAGCCTCATCTACTCCTCAGAAGCACAAATATCTTTGGTTGATAGCCAAAGGTAAAGAGCTCTTGGAAACCTAAGAAAGGGTTCACACTTTACTGATGTATGCTGTCCATGTAGTTGAGGTTGATCTTAAACTGGGACAATGTTTCTGACAAAATAAGGGATTACAAAGATACGTCAGGATATGTGTCATTAAAGATGTAGTAGACAATTTGATTGAAGAATATGGATTTATTCTAGGGCATAAATCCTGATTCTAACCAATATTAAACAAAAAAAATCAGGACACGAGTCTTACAGCCATAAGGAACTGGGTTCTTCCAACAACCTGATCAAGTTTGGAGTTGGATTTTCTCTAGATCATCTAAATAGGAGCCTGTGTGATGCCTTAATTTCAGTCTTATAAGACCATAAACATAGACCTCTATCAAACCTTCTGTATTCTCTAACATGGAGCCATGAGGGAATAAATGGGTATTGTGGCAAGATTGTGTTGTTGTTGTTTCTTGTGATAATTTGTTATACTGCCAAATGAAACAAATATGTTGCCACACTTGAGTTTCATAAACTAGAAGACTATCTGCCAACAACATTCTGAGAACAAATCCCATCAATATAAATCTTGTGAGGATCGAATTTTATCCATGTCCACATGTATCTAGACCAAGCTTCTTCTCGATCAAATATTCACATGAGTCTAGATCTGTGACTGACATCTTGCTTTTGGAGAAACCCTAGGTGGGAAGACCTAGGTCATCTGTGGTCAATTCCTGTCTAACAACTGATCAGTCTGAAGGCCATCCATCTCAACTGATAGTCATGTGATAATAAAGCCATTGTTGTTATTGCTGCCCATTGGCTTCTGACTCCCATCATTCCTTACTTTCATTATTTTCTATCTTCACAAATCATGTCTTGTTCTTTCTTTCCTTGCAATGCTAGTGGTTTAACCCATGGCTTCATGGGGAAGAAGCCAGCACCCCACCAACTGAGATAGACTCCCCATCATCTCCTTACGTGTAAGAGGATGAAGGGCTATCATCATCCATTGGGTTGTGTTCGTGGTGAGGAACATGCACTTCCTCCTTACTCCTGGCAGGCAAGTGTCTCCTTTACTACAACAATCCCCTCTTGTTTGCTCTAGAGCAACCATCCACCACAAGTCTTTGGTACTATGGTTACCAATCAATAACTGCCCAATACCAGTAGGCATGTATCAGCCTCTCTGACATTTTTCCCCTCTATTAGAGCAAAACTCACTTCTACTTATGCTTAGTGGGGGAAGGTAATTTACCCTTTATAATGAGTCAGACCAGAGAAATGTGCTTTCTCTAGGAAGTCAAAGTCTTTGTGGTCTCCAAACAGGTTCTACTTTGTCAGGCTGATCTTCATGTCATAACTTGTCTTTCTTTCTTTCTTTCTTTCTTTCTTTCTTTCTTTCTTTCTTGTTTTTTTTTTTAGGCATGGTTTCATACTACAGCCTTGACTGGCCTAGTCTATTCTGTGGCATTAAGTCTACCTCCCTGCCTACATCTTAGAATTGTAGGCTTATGTCAACATACCTGGTTCTAATTTGTCTTTGTTAGTCCCTAGAATTTCTATTGAAACTAGACAACAGCAAATTGTAAACAAAAGCAAAAACACCTGAGTTCTGTGAACATGAAGCATGTACCCAAATTTTAGCCTTGAATACATTTCTTGGCATTGTATAAGAGAGCTCCTGAATATGATGAGACCCATAAGTGTTGCAAGAGCTTTACAAAGAACACAGTTTACAGCTCTGTACCCAAAACTGTGCAACAAATTAGACTGTGTGAAAAATGTCATCATTTTCATTAGCCTAACACCATGATACATAACCAAGTGGTACACCAGTGGCATGCTAGGAAGAAGTCCTCTGCTTGTGAATGGTATGATTGACTCCACACCCTAGGTGACTGACCTAACATGATCATTTTGCATCAGTTCCTTTGTGCCAGTGAGCAGCTCAAACACGGATACAAGACTCAGGAGACATTCGCCTGGCTCTACAAAGAGACTTCAAACAAGGGAACATTTTGACTAGAGGCTGTGTCATAAGGAGAAATACAGAGATCCTACAGTGCTGGTCCCACCAACTTGAAATTCAAAGTCTACAAATGGCCAGGAAATGATGGGGGGGGGGACCAGGACACTGATCAGCCAGTCAGTTCTGACACCTCCTCTGCCTGTGGGCCTCTTTGAACATCCTGGTTGTCTAAGCCCACTGCAACCCAGATTCTACTACTTGCAAAAACAAAGCTATTCTACTGGTAGCATATTTTGAGCACCAATAAAATATAGATCTGGAAAAAGACATTTTGTAGTTAAATTTATGCAGCCATCCTTAAGAATAAAACCAGAGGATTTAAGACAAACTTAGGAAGGCCAGTAGGCCTACTTTTAGATTGGTTCTTATAAATGATGGTTTGGTGCCAACATCAAGATTTTAGATGAGATCCAGGACAGAAAAAAAAATGGTAACAAATATAAATGGAATCATAACTTGATGTAGTCACTTTCTTATTCATTAAATCAGGGTTTTCAATCTTTATGTGCCTAATCCTTTGGGGGATCGAATGACCCTTTCACAGAGGAGACATATCAGATCTCCTACAGAGCAGGTATTTTTATTATGATTCATAACAGCAGCACATTTACACCTATGAAGTAGCGGTGAAATAACTTTATGGTTGGGGTCACCACAACATGATGAACTGTATTAAAGGGCTGCAGCATTAGGAAGGTTGAGAACAGCTGTCCTAAATCTATGATGTCATACCTCAGTATACTCTGACAGAAAGGGATATGCAAGCATGATGGTCAGTACTGAGAAGCAACTGGGCAGGAAATGCCTGGAATATTCCACCTTTTGCATGAAAATAAGCCATTGATCAAGACCTCATTGGAAAGTAACTTAAAGATTTTTTAAACTGTGTTATTTTACAGCCACCAGCTGGATGGTATCAGGCACAGGTTGCCAGTATCTGGTCTAGAGTAAGATGGGAACACTTGGAAGGCTAGAATACTGGTGTAGGATGTCCTTCTGTTTATGTGTTGCTTTCATTGGTTAATTAATAAAGAAACTGCTTGGCCTGATAGGGTAGAACTTAGGTAGGCAGAGAAGACAGAACTGAATTCTGGGAGGAGGGAAGCAGAGACAGAGAGCTGCCATGGAGACGCCAGGTCAGACTTGCTAAATTTTTCCTGGTAAGCCACGACCTCGTGGTGAACACAGATTACTAGAAATGGGTTAAATCAAGATGTGAGAGTTAGCCAAGAGGAGGCTAGAGATAAAGGCCAGGCAGTGTTTTAATTAATACAGTTTCTGTGTGATTATTTCAGGTGTAAGCTAGCAGTGGGGCCAGAACAAACAAAGGGCCCCACTACCTGCAACAGAATACAAACCAGGAATTCCATGAGCTCAATTCCATGAACTCGATATTAAATCATCTTACAGGAAATTGCTTCAATTTGGTGTATTGAGTGATGGAAGAAGATCCAGTAGAAAAGCTGGAAGTCATGTCTGGAGGTGTGTCTTACCTACACCATGGGCAGATACGTATACAGTTATGTCATATGTGACTGTACTGACGTGATGCACATCTTTATTTGTGATGAAAATTATCTTACTATTCCATACTCTTTTGTTTGTCCAACAAAGACTAAATTTGACAAGCCTAGTAGGAGGGCTTTTCAATCACATCAGTGATATTTATACTCCAGCACCAACTGTGTGCTCTTTGAGAGGCTACTGAATCAACCTAGTCTGCTTTCTCCTCGGGGACATAGAGGGAGTGTATGCATCTCTCCATGTCTCTTTGAAGGCATGAAAGGAGGGATGTGTGGACTGAAGACCAAATGTTACCCATCTTCTTTCCATTCTTCCTAATAAAGGGTTCTTTCCTCTCTTAATAGTGAGGATAAAGAAGTCACTGAAGAAAGGAATTTTATCAGTCGATGAAAAGATGTTTTTCCTTGGGAGTACTCAAGTTCCATACTGAGGTGTCTGTGCCCATCTCCCTCTGGGATGGCTAGTACCCTGGGTCTGTTAGAAGCTCAGATGTTTTTGTTGGCCTAAGCGTTCTAGGTAACAGACAGAGAAACTCTATGCCATTTTTAGCTAGGTTATACATAGCTATTAGAAAACAAAACAAACAAAAAACCTCAAACAAACAAAAACAAAAGCAAAAGCAAAAACAAACAAACAAACAAAAAAACAAAAAGCTGCCTGGACTTTACTTTTTGAATTCTTAGGCAAAAGGAAGAGACACTGTTTAAATCCCCACCCCCCCAATGTGTCTTCCTTTTAGCTCTGTATGGTTGGCAGTGCTAACCCTGAAAGTTGCAGAGTTCCAGTATTCACTTGAATAAGCTCAGAGTCTAGTGGTGACTGTACTCACCAAAGAGAAGCCACTGGAGTCCAGTGTGCGAGGAACACCATGAACTAGAGAAGAGAGACAGCAATGAAGGCAACTCTACCTCCATTCAGTCTCATGCAAATACTAGCAATGTTAGAGAAGCGTAATGGATTCTGAACTAACCGGACTCTGGTCTACTGTAAGGATGGGGGCCATGAAGAGGCATTGACATCAGAAACATGCTGTGAAAGGGGAACATCTTCAGTCAGGGTTCTGCAGGGCTCCTCTTACGGTCTTATTGGATGAAGGTTGTCCCGCCTTCTCTCATGAACTTCTTGACCAAGACTCTGCTCATAGCATGCAAGAAATATGCTGCATTCCCAGAGTCTTTAACAAGACTGCTTGCAAGTCTCTCCAAAGGCGTCCATGTCTTGACAGCAGGAACAGGGAATTACTCAGACTGAAATTCCCAGCACCCAGTGCTATAGTTGGATCTTGAATATTTTCTGAAGACTCATATGTAGAAAGCTCAGTCCCAGGTTACCATTATTGAAACACGTTGGAAGTGTGGACATGCCGGGCCTTTTGGAAGATGCTCAAGCCACTGTTTCGTGTCTTTGAGGGACACTGTCACAGCCTTGTCACTTCCTCTCTGCATCCTGGCATGAGAGTGGTGGTGCTGGTAACTCTCCACAGACGTGAACCAACGAGGTCAGTCTCGCAGAGACCGTCACACTGTGAGCTCAGTTTACCTTTTCTCTCTGTGAGCTGATTATCTCAGACATTTTGCTACAGTGATAGAAAGCTGAGTGACTAATACTCAACAAGTCTTCAATACAGTAAAAGAAAAAAGACTGACGTTCTACATAAAAATTACAAACATGGAAAAGCAGAATAAGAGGATCACTGCATGGTTTTTGTTTCACTGTAAGATTGGGTATATCTTCAGTTTGTTTCAGTTGATGATATTAATTGGATCTCTGTAGGTTGCCATCCATGTATTGGTGTGTGGGGTAACGAGATGAAGACATTATTCCTAATTCAAATTAGTTTAAACTGATGCTTACTGCGAAAACTTGAGCTACCTAAAAGTCTCTTGATGCTCCCATATATTTATTTGTATGTCTTATGGTAGCCAATTCATTGGAGTATGATAATTTTTTTTTCAGTTTTATCAAAACATAATCACTATTACCTATATATTGTAAACTTTAATTTAAAACAAGTCTTTTGAATCAGGCAAACCTATAAACTCCATAGTTTTATCAAATTTCACACTTTTGGCACGTGTTACATAATTTCATTAAAGTGAATTAACAGTTGTCTGTTTGAATTTGGCTGTACACTTTGCCTAGCGAGACAGATTAAGGAGCATTGTCAAATTCCTTTCATTTTTGAACCATGGTTGCCATCTAGTGGCGAAATGTAGGGTTTCACTAACAGAAAGTAATGTGTTCTCTCAAATAGCTAACATTATAATCATAGCCAAAGTTTGATTAGGACAGTCTACCATCATTTCAATATCTCCAATTATTGACTTAATAAAAACAATAGAGTACTTTAAAGTATTTACTAAGACAAAACCTTCATCAACGTCACGGTGTTTTCACTGCCTGATGCGTTCCATCTTTGTGTGGTTGTGCTCACGGATGTAAAGTAAACATCTTTATATCATCTCATAACCAGGACAGTGAGGACAGAGAATTCATGATCATCTGCAGCTCTACATGCTGATGTATACTCTTTCTGGCTCCAGCTATTTTTCTTTCTTTCTTTGTTTTGTTTCCTACTAATGATACATAGACATCTCTCCAGGTTTGTTTAGAGCTCGTGTCTGTTGGACATCTCCTTAAATATTTAGCCTTTCTTGTATTTCTTTCCTGCACTCTCTTCCCATACCCTAGTGTAGATATACCTCCTTAAACTCTTGAGATCAATATAGGTTGAGACAGACAATTCTCATAAACATAAATCTTTAGTGGGGAGTTGTAACAATGTACAATTGATTCTGACAGATGTGCTGTCAGAATCTGAGGTTTAAGTTTGAAAAGATAAAAGAGATGAATATGCATAACTGTATAGGAGCCCTATCCATGGTCACCTAGATGGCAAGGTTCAAGACTTATGAATGGAAAAACCATGTTTAATCAGTGCTTATGAGTGTATTACCCAGTGGGGAAGCAGACCCTCTCAAGTCTTTCTCAGAGGTGAAAGAACAATGGGAAAGTTAATTCTGTGTTCTTCCCTAGGGCAGACATGGCAAGATCCAGTCTGTGGCTGTAACCTGAACCTCAAAGGAGTTTTGGTTCCTGAGAACCCAGCTTTCTCCACTGACAGGCTGTGGTTTTCAGTCCTAAGGCTTCTATATTGGAGGTATCCTGCGTTCTTTGTCGTCATTGTCTGACTTAGGTCTCTGCTGACCTTAGCCCATCCCCCCTACAAATAGTGTATAAGATGCTGTATTTCTTAATAAACTCAGGCAAGGCCTCCTTGTTCCAAGTACTTGTTTTCTTAGTTTCTCATGCCCAGTCCTCTACATCTCATTGTTCTGGACCCTGATTCCTGCAACCTTGAATCATTATCCAGGAAAAATAGAAACACACGTATGAGTTTTCCAGAAGGTCATGGTCCTAAGGTTTGCCAGATGGGCAGTATTGGTGGAATCCCTTACACGGATTCTTCAAGGTGCTTTTGGATGGTCTTTCCCAACAAATCACGTACCAGCTCTTTTCCTCAATCACTGCCTTTCCCGGGGATAGGGTGTGAGGGACAGAATCTCTCAGGACTGCAACTGAGGAGGCAAAGTTGATTTTCCAGTTTGCTACTGTATTTCCTTTTAAGGACAGTTTTCTTTTTCACCCTGAGAGCTGCACCTGCTGGCTGAGCCAGGGGTTCGCTGAAACCAACAGCAGAAACCAGAAAAAGAAATGGAGAGAAAGCACTCTTTCTGCAGATTAGTATCAAAGAGGGGTCACAGAAATAGACTTTCGATAGTAGTGATACACTTCCGTGCCCTTCTATCACACTGCCCTGCCACCTTTGTGCTAAATGCATTGCTGGCAACCGTCACTGCTTTTGGCCCCAGGGCTGAGGTTTGGACTGACTGCTTTCTCCTAATGACTCCAGTGGACAGAGCCAAAAGGGAAGTTGCCTGACAAATACACCTGGGAAATGTAGTTCTCAGATTTCTAAATGCCAGTACAAAGTAAAGAATAGAAATGTGTGCAGAATGACTCTTATCAAAGAAATAAGCACCATGGCCCTCTCACCTGGCTAGTAGCAGCCAGTTCTCCAACCAGGCACAGCTAAGCCACAGTACAATAACTGCCATTTTATATTTCTATTTACAGATGTGTGTGTTCTGTGTAAGATGAACTTGCCTCTTCTGAAGAAGCTGGATATAAAGATCTACCTATGACAAATTCACCTCTAGGTGCTGATGATATCAACTCAGTCATAATCTCATCAGATTGCTCTTGTAATAGAGACTGTAATCCGTGAAGTTATTCATTAGACACCCAGAAGAACACACACAATGCCCGGGACTTCAGGCTTACTCTTCTCTTTCTGCCCTCCCTATCCCCCATCGCCAGACATTTTCTTTGGCTCGTTTGAATCAATCACAGCAATTTCTCTGGTAGTATGATGCAACCTAAATTATTAAGAGACAGGTCTAGTTTCCATCTGGGATATAATTGTATCCCTAGAGAAAGTTTAATAGTTCATAGATGTGATTCTGGGAAGCCACAGCCCTGTGATGGCTTTGCGGAGATCTAACTAGATCAGCTTTTGATTTCTGAACTTCCATGTTTCAGCTATGTGTGAACTAGTAGGCATGGTGGCCATTGTGTGTATACATCATACCCGATGGCACAGAAGCCTTCCAGAGAATTAGCTCTAACTCGGGTTTTTAATAGACCAGTTCTCTCCAGAAAAATAATAAAAACAATAAACTCTGACTTGTATCATTTTCCTGCCCCAGAAAATAAATTTCTTTGCGAGAAGGGTTGATATAAAGGAAATATGATGGGAAATATGGACCCTGTGGGATGGTGGTGAAAGTATAATAGACAAGAAGGTGAAACTGCTTCTGCCTATGACCCAAGGAATGTGGCATAGCTCTCTGCACGCGAGAAGAACCTCAGGAACTAGCCTGCCTCCAGCTGGCAAGCGTCATCTCAGAGGCAGTCAATCATGGTGGCTTCCAGACCAATGTAAATGAGGGAGATTGTGCATGCTTTTTATTTATGCCACCATCAAACTTGTGAATAGAACTATTGAACGAACATTTCAATGGCTAAAGGAAGAGTCTGGATATCATGCTATGACCACACATATGGGATTGGAAGATCCTCTTATATTGATCTCTGTTGAAGTATTTGCTTTTTCCTAAATGTCGTTATATTCAATTTTTTTATGTTGGTCTTTTAAATTCTGATTGTATAGAGAAACTATCAGCACTTGCCCATGGTGAAAATCTTCTCTCCTGGCTACATCTCTAAATAGGCAAAGTTGGCATTTAGATGACACACACAATGAGATGGTAGAAGAGAATTCACTCTCACTATCTTTCAGACCATCACGAAAGGGTACAGGATGGTAGCAACTACTTCTGACTGATCACAGATACCTTGTATATTTATTGATAAACCAAGAACAGGCTGTTCTTGTAGATGGATTTTTCTTTGGGCCACCAGCTCACAAAAAGCAACACAGAGACTTATTAATTATAAAAGTTCAGCTTAGAATTGTCCCATGAGTTCTCATAGCTTAAATTAACTCATTTATATTAATCTTCATTTTGCTTTGTGCCATTTTACTTCTTTTCCATCTTGCACCTCCTGTTTGCTTTCCATGTCCTCTTACATCTCTCCCACACCAAGATTTATCTTCTCTTCTCTCTCTACCCAGAAGTCCTTCCCAATTATTTCTTGACTAGCTCTTTATTAAATTAATCAGAAGGTGCTTTGGCAAAGACACATGTTCACTGTGTACAAAATGTTTACTCCACAACATTTTCTTTCTCCTCAGTGGACAGTGGATGGACAGAACGAGATGTAAAATAAGCAGGGGTAGCACTTATGATTGACATTTAAGAAGATTCATGCTTGAGATCATCCAAGTGCCTACATCCACTGAAGGAAGAAAATTAAGTTTCTTGTGTTCCTATTTGTTTTAACAAAAAGGAAACAGGAAGAATATAGAAAAACAGTGAACTTGAATCCTTACAAGTGTGCTAAATGGACTGGAAGTGATCAAACTCTACCAGCCATTTCCTCTAGTTGTGGATTTGAGGACTATATTAATATTTTCATACTAAAAATAACATAAAGCAGAAGGGAAATAAGAGTGCAAACTGGGCTGTAATGGATGCGATGATAAATGAGTTCTTGATGACTAATAGAGCTTCAGTGAAGGGGACAGAGTCAAGCAGTTTTTAGCAGAATTTTGATGAAATATTTTTGCTTCAAAACGAAGGCTATAAACACACATTAATCTCCCAAGTTTGTTTTCCTTGTCATGAGGGTTAACAATTTTAAAACTGCTTTCAGTATTTTCTAAGATGGAACATTTGCTCAACACACTGTTGAAAATGCAACCAGATTTCTCGCTGCTGGAGACCAGCTGATAAACACAGAAACAGGAATGCCAGATGAGTCAGTGGTGTATGGGTTGGAGAGGGAAGCATCCATGTAAATCACAGCTGTATTTAGACATGTAAGTTCACGCATACTGCATGCATTTATTTTTAGTCCTCTTGGCTGAGAGTGTGGTGAAATGACATTCTGGTTGTGATGAAAAACACAGCACCTAGATCATGGCCTCTTAACACTATTTTTTATGAAAGGAACCTTGAGAATACATTTAGCACTAGTGTTGGAGAAAGGCAGTATTTATAAGACTAATGTGGAGCTTTTTCTTTAAAAAAGAAAAGTGCAAAGGATAATAGAGACATGTTAAAAGGCATGGGAGCCAAGTCAAGGAACATTTTCTGAGGAAGTTTGGGGAAGAGTGTGTCTCAATATAAACAAGGGCAAAGGTAAACCTCCATTTGCAGTCACCTTTTAAGATGTCCACACAGCCCTCACTTCTTAAAAGTCATTCCTTAATGTGGTGTAGAAAGTCCTTCTGTATATGTGTTGCTTTTATTGGTTAATGAATAAAGAAGCTACTTCGGACAATGGCTTAACAGAATGTAGTCAGGCTGGAAGAGATATATAGGAAGAGATATATAGAGAGAGAGTAGGTGGAGTCAAAGAGACACCATGAAGTGCCAGAGGAGAAAGGCATGAGACACCAGCTGAAACCTTGCTGGTATGCCACAAGCCTCATGGCAAAATGTAAAATAATAGAAATGGGTTAACCAAAGATATGAGAGCTAGCAAGTAATACGTTTAAGCTATTGGCTAAACAGTATTGCAAATAGTATGGTTTCTGTGTTATTATTTAGGTTCTGGAGAGCCAGGAACAAACAAGTGGCCTTCTACAACAAATTAGTACCCAACATGGTTAGATAAATCCACATAAAACCTGAGAGGGCTTGGACAGAAATTCTAGACACCAAAAAACAATGTTTAGTTGCATTTTTTTTCTGTATGGGCTCTGCTTGCTGGCAGCATGCTGCAGCTCCTTTAAGAGAGATCTTCCTGATTCAGCAGTAGTAGCAAAAGAAAAAGAAACATGTGGTTTCAAAATGGCAGCTTCCTGGGCCATGCTGTCAGTACGAACTCTGGCTCTTTCAGGAGGCTGAGCACTTGAATGGGGTTTGTGAGCAGAGTATTACAATCTGCTTAATGGAACAGCCCAGACCCCGCTGTATACGTGCAACTAGGGCAGAGAGGTGGTGAACATGCCTCTGCCATGTTGGATTGGATGGAGCCAAAAGGCAGAGCAGTCTTAGTTCTAGCCAGCTGCTTTGCATTTTAAGAAGTGGTCCTGCTCAGAAAAGAATTATAGATATACAATAAAGACAAATTCATATGGAAAAAAAGACCTCTAAATGGGTCACAGTGTGTTTAAAACGGCACATAGGCTTGGGAGAGAAAGGAAAAAGACTATAGAGAGTTATAAAAAGAAGTAAATGGTTTTAAAAAAATAAAATGAAGTCTTTAAAAATGGCATATACACAGAGAGTCTGGATTATGCATATTATAGTGTTTTCTTTGAATTTTTTGACTGCAGAGAGACATTTGATTCTAGAGACTGCTAAGCTAAGCCAACACATATGCTTTAAAGATATCTTGATTCCAAAATTTGCATCTAAGAATTTGTTGTTTTGGAAATGAGGTTCTTCTTTTGTTTCCACAGAGGATGAGAACTTGTGGAATTCTTCCAGACTAATGTGGTTTGATGCACCAACCCCCTCAAAGGTCTTTGTGAACCCGCCCAAAAATTATTTCACCCAACAAAAAGCAGGAAACATTTTGGAGAGAACCACACCCAAATTCCCAAATATTGTTTATAAATATTTTTTTTTACATTTAAAGGGGGGTATGCTATAGAGATTTGCATTGGTGTGGATCTTGCTTTATTGATACAAATTTAAGGTCAATTTTGTTATATGTATATTTATGCTCTTTATTAAAGTATCGTGTCTGTGCAGCTCATTTAAAATATAATGCATGCATATGTAATGAATGTAGGAAAATATAAAGGAAGGGACCCTCTTCACATCACAGTGCCAAATAGTGACTGTAAATGGATGGGTTGCAGTTTGGATATGGAGTGTCCCCAAAGGCCCATGTGTTAGAATCTTGGTCCCCAGTGAGGGACTTTGGGTGACGGTATAACTTTTAAAAGGAGAGACCCAGTGAAAAGTTTTCAGGTGCTAAGGAATGTGCTTAATGAAGAAAGTGGGTCCATTGTCACTTTATTTGTCCCTTTCTGGTCAGAAAATAAGTGATTTTCTTCTGTTAAGCTCTCTAGTCATTGTATTGTAACTTACACAAGCCCTAAAGCAATGGACTCATGCAGACTTGAACCGAGCATCCAAAACAGTGAGCACAATGCATTTTCTTTAGATAAGTTGGTAGATTTAGTTATTTGGTATAGTAACAAAAAGTGACTGCAGTTAAAATCACCATTTTGCCACCATCAGTACAATAACTGATTCAATTTTTTAAAAAAGTCATTGATGGTGAAATTCAAAGTGATGGAAGCAGAACATTTTATAGTTTCAGAATATCTTCCCATGGGGTGCTTATTAATCATGAAGGGAAAGCCTAAAGAGGCGATGGATGCCAGCCACCTCTGCATTTCTCTGTGTCAAGAACTAAAGCCCAAACCAATACTAATGGTTTAAAAAAACTAATGATCATAAAAATAACAGTAAACTAAACAATACCAACCTTGCATCGAAGAATGGCACATGACACTGAGCTGAATAATCTTATTAGTAGACCCTAGATTGAGAAAGTAGTGTGTTCTCCTGATGAAATGCACAACAAATCAGAAAGACGAGTCCCATCTTAGAGTGTGGGATGTCTTTAAAGTCATCATGTAAGAAAGCTGGACCCCATTCAGATTAAAGGCAATGTGCCAAGCACTTGTGTGTCTATCTGTGCACCTTTGTTTGTGGGTATAATAGGTAATAAGTGCAAAAAGGTAGAGATTTCTATACTGTTTTCCAATGGACATAAATTTATTATAGGCCTGAAAAATCTAAAAGCTATGTATGTGGGTTATGGGCTTCCTGTACCTGCTGTCCTGTGCTGTACCTGCTGTACCTGCTTTCCTATGCTGTCCTATGCTGTCCTATGCTGTCCTATGCTGTCCTATGCTGTACCTGCTGTCCTATGCTGTCCTATGCTGTCCTATGCTGTACCTGCTGTCCTATGCTGTACCTGCTGTCCTGTGCTGTCCTGTGATGTACCTGCTGTCCTATGCTGTCCTGTGCTGTCCTATGCTGTCCTATGCTGTCCTATGCTGTCCTGTGCTGTCCTATGCTGTCCTATGCTGTACCTGCTGTCCTGTGCTGTCCTGTGCTGTACCTGCTGTCCTATGCTGTCCTGTGCTGTCCTATGCTGTCCTATGCTGTACCTGCTGTCCTGTGCTGTCCTATGCTGTCCTATGCTGTACCTGCTGTCCTATGCTGTCCTATGCTGTACCTGCTGTCCTATGCTGTCCTATGCTGTACCTGCTGTCCTATGCTGACCTATGCTGTACCTGCTGTCCTATGCTGTCCTGTGCTGTACCTGCTGTCCTGTGCCGTCCTGTGCTGTCCTATGCTGTCCTATGCTGTCCTGTGCTGTCCTATGATGTACCTGCTGTCCTATGCTGTCCTGTGCTGTACCTGCTGTCCTGTACTGTCCTATGCTGTCCTATGCTGTCCTGTGCTGTCCTATGCTGTACCTGCTGTCCTGTGCTGTCCTATGCTGTCCTATGCTGTCCTGTGCTGTCCTTTGCTGTACCTGCTGTCCTATGCTGTACCTGCTGTCCTATGCTGTACCTGCTGTGCTATGCTGTACCTGCTGTCCTATGCTGTCCTATGCTGTACCTGCTGTCCTATGCTGTCCTGTGCTGTACCTGCTGTCCTGTGCTGTCCTGTGCTGTCCTATGCTGTCCTATGCTGTACCTGCTGTCCTATGCTGTCCTATGCTGTACCTGCTGTCCTATGCTGTCCTATGCTGTACCTGCTGTCCTGTGCTGTCCTATGCTGTCCTATGCTGTCCTATGCTGTCCTATGCTGTACCTGCTGTCCTATGCTGTACCTGCTGTCCTGTGCTATCCTGTGCTGTACCTGCTGTCCTATGCTGTCCTGTGCTGTCCTATGCTGTCCTATCCTGTCCTGTGCTGTCCTATGCTGTCCTATGCTGTCCTATGCTGTCCTATGCTGTACCTGCTGTCCTGTGCTGTCCTGTGCTGTACCTGCTGTCCTATACTGTCCTGTGCTGTCCTATGCTGTCCTATGCTGTACCTGCTGTCCTGTGCTGTCCTGTGCTGTACCTGCTGTCCTATGCTGTCCTGTGCTGTCCTATGCTGTCCTATGCTGTCCTATGCTGTCCTATGCTGTACCTGCTGTCCTATGCTGTCCTATCCTGTCCTGTGCTGTCCTATGCTGTCCTATGCTGTCCTATGCTGTACCTGCTGTCCTGTGCTGTCCTATGCTGTACCTGCTGTCCTATGCTGACCTATGCTGTACCTGCTGTCCTATGCTGTCCTGTGCTGTACCTGCTGTCCTGTGCCGTCCTGTGCTGTCCTATGCTGTCCTATGCTGTCCTGTGCTGTCCTATGCTGTACCTGCTGTCCTATGCTGTACCTGCTGTGCTATGCTGTAACTGCTGTCCTATGCTGTCCTATGCTGTCCTATGCTGTCCTATGCTGTACCTGCTGTCCTATGCTGTCCTATGCTGTACCTGCTGTCCTATGCTGTCCTATGCTGTCCTGTGCTGTCCTGTGCTGTCCTATGCTGTACCTGCTGTCCTATGCTGTACCTGCTGTCCTATGCTGTCTTATGCTGTACCTGCTGTCCTATGCTGACCTATGCTGTACCTGCTGTCCTATGCTGTCCTGTGCTGTCCTATGCTGTCCTATCCTGCCCTGTGCTGTCCTATGCTGTCCTATGCTGTCCTATGCTGTCCTGTGCTGTACCTGCTGTCCTGTGCCGTCCTGTGCTGTCCTATGCTGTCCTATGCTGTCCTGTGCTTTCCTATGATGTACCTGCTGTCCTATGCTGTCCTGTGCTGTACCTGCTGTCCTGTGTTGTCCTGTGCTGTCCTATGCTGTCCTATGCTGTCCTATGCTGTACCTGCTGTCCTATGCTGTCCTATGCTGTACCTGCTGTCCTATGCTGTCCTGTGCTGTCCTATGTCCTATGCTGTCCTGTGCTGTACCTGCTGTCCTATGCTGTCCTGTGCTGTCCTATGCTGTCCTATGCTGTCCTATGCTGTCCTATGCTGTCCTATGCTGTCCTATGCTGTACCTGCTGTCCTATGCTGTCCTGTGCTGTACCTGCTGTCCTGTGCTGTCCTGTGCTGTTCTATGCTGTACTATGCTGTCCTATGCTGTACCTGCTGTCCTATGCTGTCCTATGCTGTCCTGTGCTGTCCTATGCTGTCCTATGTTGTCCTGTGCTGTCCTATGATGTACCTGCTGTCCTATGCTGTCCTGTGCTGTACCTGCTGACCTGTGCTGTCCTATGCTGTCCTATGTTGTCCTGTGCTGTCCTGTGCTGTCCTATGCTGTCCTGTGCTGTCCTATGCTGTACCTGCTGTCCTATGCTGTACCTGCTGTCCTATGCTGTCCTATGCTGTACCTGCTGTCCTATGCTGTCCTGTGCTGTACCTGCTGTCCTGTGCTGTCCTATGCTGTCCTATGCTGTCCTATGCTGTACCTGCTGTCCTATGCTGTACCTGCTGTCCTATGCTGTACCTGCTGTGCTATGCTGTACCTGCTGTCCTGTGCTGTCCTATGCTGTCCTATGCTGTCCTGTGCTGTCCTATGCTGTCCTATGCTGTACCTGCTGTCATATGCTGTACCTGCTGTCCTATGCTGTCCTATGCTGTCCTATGCTGTCCTATGCTGTACCTGCTGTCCTATGCTGTCCTATGCTGTCCTATGCTGTACCTGCTGTCCTATGCTGTCCTATGCTGTACCTGCTGTCCTATGCTGTACCTATTATCTTAGCTACAAAGTAGACCTGGCATATGGACAAAATTATATGTAAATAACATATTTGTTTAATAATCTCCAGGTTATTTGCCTATTTTCATTCATGTTAAAAGCTTTGTTTTCATGTTGTCCAGCCTCCCTCTACTCATCTGTACCCTTCCTTCCATTATGCATTAATGGAACATGGTATTAAATTTTTAAGATTTTATCATTGGGAAAGCAAATATAAGATATTAGCTTTTATCCAAGTGAGTTAAAAATGTAAAATAGAGCACTCGGGAGGCAGAGGCAGGCGGATCTCTGTGAGTTCGAGACCAGCCTAGTCTACAAGAGCTAGTTCCAGGACAGGCTCCAAAACCACAGAGAAACCCTGTCTCGAAAAACCAAAAAAAAAAAAATGTAAAATAGAGTTCTTTTTCTTTTTACTACCTTCGTGTGTCTGTGGATGTGTGTATGTTTGTGTGTTCAAGCATATATGCACTTACATGTATACAGAAGCCCAAGGCTGAAGTCAAGAGTTTTTCTTCATTACTGTTTACCTTATTATTTGAGGCAAGGTCTCTCTGTTGAACATAGACTTCATAGCTATGACTAAATTGGCTAGCCAGATTGCTGCAGGAGTCCCCTGTCTCTGACCCCTGATACATGGAATTACAGATGAGATGCCATACCCACCTATCTTTTACACAGGTCCTGGGCATCCAACTCTCTGAACCTTAAGTTTGGACAGCAAGCTCTTTAACCACTCATCTGGTTCCCCATCCCTAAACTGGAGTTTTTGAAACAGAATTTTAACAATGTGTTAATATTTTACTAAGCATTATGAAGAAATCCATTTGATTTGTCAATACATTTTAGTGATACATTAAAATATTGTGATGCAGGAATCTTTCAAAAAGAGAAAAAAGAATGGGTATTCTAGCTAGAAAGCTGAGTGGTTTCGTGGATTAAGACTTCACTAGCTAGAATGCTGAGGGGCTTCATGGAGGCACACAAGCTTGATGTAACCTGGGGAGGGTGTTGGTTTGGCTGTAAAAACCTATGATAATTGTGTGGAGCAATATGAGAATGAAAAACAGGATGAGGTGCCCTCAGGGTGGTTTGAGATGGAGAATGTATGAATTCGCATGAGGGGTAGGGAAACAGAAAAAGAAGTGTCTACAGCATCGTACGTTATAATGCATCCTGCAATCTGATCCCGCAGATTTCATTATTTGCTTGGGGCTGTGGGAGAAACTGATGGGGAAGCAGAGTTCCAAGTATGATTGACACAGGGCTGAAGTCACCAGACATTTTGTGTGGTGACACTGCAGACAGCTGAATCACATAAACAAGTGGTCAACTTAGAACTTGGAAACAACTGTCTGGATCGTCTCCTTTGATGGACCCTTGTTTTGTGGTATATATTCTTCTGTAGTATGAAGAGTGGTCAATAGTGGTTTCCAGTTGTCTTCTGATATAAGCCACTTTTAATGTGGGACAGTTAAATAACTTTGGTAGGTTTCTTACTTTCTCACAGGCAAACAAACTTGTGTGGATGGGTGACATGCTATCCACCAGCTCTAAATAGACTTGGTGAGTCATTGCCTACCCTGGCTTTGCCATCTGTTGGGATTTAGAAATCAGTCCCAGTTTAAAGATTTTTATGTCTTTCTTTCCCCTCCATTCTTTTGATGATATTTCACATGAGAAACACTGACCCTATCACATATTTGGTTTTTGTTATACATGGTAAATCATATGTTCTAGAAGCTTCTAATTCTTGTCTAGAAGTGTGTCTCTTTTGTCAAAACCAGGCAACTTAGAAAGATGAGTTCCACTTTAATTGAAAGAGTAGGAACTAGAATGCTGACATTTCTATAAATCTGACTGTTTTGAGTCAATGATATGAACAGAGAGAGCTTAAGGTGGCTTTCGTAGCATTTTGAGATTTATCATAACAAAATTATCAATAATCCCAGGGAGGCCTAGCCACCTTGGGTTTCTCCCATAAAAAGACCCACCAGGTCCATAAATAAACTTTAGACCATAGAGGACATCATTGGTCTCCACAGCAACCTGCCCTCGGTACTTAGCAGATAACTCAACAATTTGCTATGTATGATGAGTGCTAGAAATAAGAGACCAAAATAAGAAGACTGTTGACTGTTGTCATCACTTAAATGTGAATGTCCCCACAAATTCAAGTGTGTCAGTCCAGCTTTTCAGTTGGGGCAGTTTTTTGAGGTGGGGAGCAGCTTTTTGAGGTGGGGTCTGGCTGGATGAAGAAGGCCACTGGAAGCAGGTCCTTGATGTTGTCCCTTCCATCTCTCCACATCGCCCCTCTACTCTTTCCCCCTTTTCCTTTCTGCCACGAAGTCAGTACTTTTGTCCATATGCTCCTGAAACAGTGCTGTTCCACCCTAACATGGTCCCACACTCGCCAAACTGAAGCCTGTAAAACTGTGCCTGACAGAACAGTCCCTTTTGTCTGTCCCGTTGGGTGTTCTGCCACAGCGATGGAAAGCCTTGTTGGGCCACCTACCAAGTTGGGGTCTCTTCTGGTCTGAAGTGCCTTTAGTCTGCATCCAACAAAGACTTTGCCACAGATGACCGAAAAACATCATTTACTTTTAATATTTATAAACACTGTGTTTATGTTTCCTAAAAGTCTGACCTCTTCGCAATTTAAAAATACTTCAGTTGTTTGGGCAGCAATTTCTGTGGACCCTTAGAGCAGTGCCTAGTGTCTCCGTTTCTATTGCTCTAACAGACATTAGTTATCATCATGATGTGATATGGAAGGGAAACTTCAGTGGTGAATACAACTCACATTATTAACCAAATAGCTGCTTACTCTAACCTCAGAGAAATATGGAAGGCTCTAAAAATTGGTTTTTTCCTACCGATTGGTTTCAAACAGTACATACTCCTCTCTACAGTCGGAATGCATGTGTCCCCCAAAATCCATGCATTGGAACACAGTTGCCAGGCTAACAATGTCAGTAAGTGGCATATTCAGATCATAAGGACTCTACCCTCAGGCATGGGCTTAGTGTCTCTATTCGAGACCTTGAATTCTTATACCTTGGGAGGAGATTGCTAGAAGCTACTGGTTATGGGCCGGAGAGTGCATCTTCCCCAGACACCCAAGCTGCCAGCACAATGACCATGCTGACTTCCAAGCCTGTGGAATTAAACAATGCACTATAATTAAGATAATCCATATTTTAATGGTATTTTACCAGGAGCCCAAAGGGACTAAAGCAAAGGTATCTTTGCTTGTAGGTAAACATACCTTTGCCCTGTGCCTGGCATAGAAGGGAGCTCAGCTCTAACTTCTCTCAAATCTATCTTACTATGAATGCAGACAGTTTTTCTAAAACATTGCTTTTATAATCTCATTTCCCTGTTAGATGTATGTTAGGAAAGACAACACCGAAACCATGGAAAACCAAATTGATAAATAAACTAAGGAAAAAGCTGAACTGTAGTTACATGAGAAAAATCTTATCAAAAGAAATGAATCATTGAAAAGTATACATGTTTTTAAAGTTAAAAGGATAAAGAAAGAAACTATTTATTAGGAACAAAATTTCAGGGGCCAAAATGAAAATTGTTGCAAATGAGGGACTAGCAGTTGCAAGGGGGTTGGGGGAAGGGGCTGTGCTATAGAGGGGGCAACAGTTACACGGGATGGGGAAAGGTTATGACATAGAGGGATAGCTGTTACATGGGATGGGGGAAGGAATTATAACATAGCAGGGCAGCAATTATGTGGGGGATGGGAAAGGAGTTGTGACTTAGAAGGGCAGCCATACATGGGGGATGGGGAAAGGGGTTGTGACTTAGAGGAGCAGCCAGTACATGAGGAATGGAGAGCAAGGCTATCATCCTGTGATCCGCTTTGAGTTGCAGAGATTCTGGCAGTATTCTGAGTCTAGATGGTGACTGTTCTTACTACTAGCGAGGTTGTTTCCGGTGATGATTGTCCGTGACTTTAGAGTGGCTTGTTAATGTTTGATGACTAAAGGGCCCAGAGTGATCCCATTGTCTACCAATAGCACTTCACCTCCCCTTCAGTGTTCCAGTTTGGGCGATGCTGTTTATGATGATGCATACTTCAACTGTAGAAGCTTTACTTAGTGTATAGTATGCTGTTGTGGAGACTGTTTTAAAAAACATTGATATAATAGGCAGGTCTAAAGGTCTTCTAAAAAACTGTTTGAAACGCTGAGCAGTATCAGCAATTTGGATTGAAATGATGTAAGGTGTTTACTGTATGTAATGGGTTAAGCACTTCACATGCATTAAACATTTGGTTTCCTAGCAACCCTATGAAGCTTAGGTCTGGAAATTTGACTAGGAAGACAAGGAAATGAGGAGAGTGTTATCATTTATAACCCTGGTGACCAGAGACCACATGGGTTCCCTGGTGGGTGGGAGACAGACCGATAAGTCATGCAGAGAGAGCTTGGTTATAGAGTTTTTTTTAGAGGGTATAGGGAACGGTATAAGGAAAGGGATTATGGAGAAGATGGGAGAAGGGGAGAGAGAGAAAGAAGGCTGGAGAAAGAGGAAAGAGAGAAGCAGGGAGAGCAGGGGAAGCAGTATTTACCTCTTCAAAAGAGGGACAGACAGAGAGAGCAGGCTGGGGAGGAGGCAGGAGATATGCTGGCCTCTAAAGGGAGTGGGCGGGGCTTGTCTCTTAAAGGGACAGAGTACCCAGGTGGCAATTCAGGCCAGCAGATTACAACAGAGAGGACAGACATACAGGCGCACATACAGAAAAGCTGGGATCAGATGGAATGGATGCACTAGAATAGAGTGGGTGGCACCAACCACTGAAACAGCTTAAAGCTGGGCAGTGGTGGTGCACACCTTTAACTCAGCACTCAAGAAGCAGAGGCAGGCTCTGTGAATTTGAGGCCAACCTGGTCTACAGAGTGAGTTCCAAGATAGACAGAGCTGTTACACAGAGAAACCCTGTCTCAAAACAAAAACAAAATCAAACAAACAAACAAAACAAACTAAAACAACAACAACAACAACAAAAAACACACCCACACAGAGTCTTGATAGGAGGTATTTGAAAGAAAGTGATTTCAGACTGTAAACATTTAGGAAGGGAAGGTACTCTCACTAGCTAGCTTTTGGAAACATTGGTCAGTCATTTGTAAATTCTCTTGCATGGCACAGAGGAACACTTTGCCTTTTTGCCTTTCCAAGCCTGACAGAGGAACAGCTTTGCCAATTTCCCTCTGGTCTGAGACCTTAGTCCTTGACACAGCTGGCTCCTGTGAATCAATAACCTTCACTTGGATCTTCGCTTCCTAAGGACTTCACTCTTTCTCTCCAGAAGAGACTATTTGACCCCTGCTGCAGAAGGAAGGTTAGAACACAGGAACAGCTTGCACAAGACTATATAGGTGGTATGATTCTACAATGCCAACCAAAGAGGTCTGCCCCCAACTGTTATGATAATGTACACCCAAAGGTTCATCTCTGCACCATGAAACAGAGTGTGTGCCTCTTTGTAACAGTTCTCAGCAGAGTAAACTCTGTCTAGCCTCAGCAAGCCCCGCTTCTTAAATGAATACTAACACCCAAGGCAAATGTCTTTCCTCTTAATAGAAGCAACATGCATTTGATTGCATCAAATCTCTAATAATTCTTAGGACATCACTGGTCATCATTTAAAGAACATGTGTACAGGACACTACATCCAAGGAGAAGCCATATTGAAACTGGAAGAGAAGCCTGGACATCAGCTAGCTGGTGCGTGCCAGAAGCTTGTTCCTAGTGAACTAGGAAAATGGTGGCCCCAGAAAGTACAGGGGCAACTTTAGAGACAGTTTGTGTACCAAAATGTGAGTGCAATGCGCGGAACCAGTCACTGGGGATGCCATGACAACCACAAGGAACTTCACAGCTAGCAACTGTAAGAATGGGACATGGGGGGTCAAAGGCCACTGAAAAGTTAGAATGTTGCAGGGAAAATAAATGTTGCTAAAGGAAATTAAAGCAGATCAACAAGCAAAGCAGACACTGGAGTAGAAGATGGTGCTTCCTATTGGAACCACATTCCTTTGGAATTTATTCTTTGGTGCTGGAATTGACCTGTGTAAGTTGACTCCCTTATAGTGCGATAGATAAAGGGAATGTGTCTGCTTACACATTGGAACTGCTTAGCACTCCTGAGCCCTCTCCTCTGGCTGTTCTGTCTCTCTTTCTGTGCTGCACACTCCCATGTCAGAATTTGGCTTCTCCAAACTAGCAAATTCCCCTTGTGTCTGTCATGTTTCTGTAGCTGTCATTTAATAGTGCAGTATAGGAAGGAAGGAGGTTTTACTCAAATCACAGGCCTGGTGGCTGGAAAGTTCACATCAGCCAAATTTGATGAGGTCTCTCTTAGTATTGGGAAGGTTGCAGAGTTCCAAGGTGGTGCAGGGTCCTCTCATCTAAAGCCATGGCCCGTTGGACTATTTGATGGTTTTATTTACCTCCAAGCACCTTCAAATAGCATAGTTGGATTAAGACTCCATCTTCTGAATGTCTCTGAATGGAAATTCAACCTCAACATGAACTTTTGATGGAGACATTGGAGCCCACTACTCCCAGAAGACTCTCCTACCTTGATCCTCTCCCTTGACCTGCATCACTAACCAAGTGATGGACAGCCCTAAGGTGACAGGAAATATTACTGGGATTATCATTGCCCAATGAAAAGCTGGAAACAGGACAATTTGAAGAAGTCACACAGAAACCGTGTGTCAGAGCCCACAGAAGTGGATCTGTTCCACCTTGACTTAAGTTCAGAGAGGTCAGGCCGAGTCTTGCTGCTTCAAGGCTATTGGTAAGAGGTTTGATTTAAGGTTTTGACTTAAGGATGTTTTGACCTAGGATATGGTTACTTGGTGTTTTGAGTATTTAGGTGATAATCACTTTGTTTGTTCCTTGTATCATGGTAAAGCAGTCTTTTCCATTCTTCCCCTCTTTTGAACTGGGGTATTTAAAGATCGTAAGAAACAAACAGGGGCAGATTCAGTATTCACTGGGTTGCCCTGCTAACTCTAGCCTATGTCTCTGTATTTCTTTTATATCTGTTTATTCTAACTAACATTTATAAGTCACATGCCCCTAGCCTGGAATGAACGAACCCATCAAGGCTGGACCCCAACAACAGTGAAGACAAAGCTGGGCCAATGAAGTGGTCAGTGGCCAAACATCTCTAAAATGCTCTTCTATAGAGTAGCCCAGAATCCGAAGCAGCTTTTGATGTTATTTTACATAAAATGGAATTAGCCTACTTCGGTTGGAAAAAAAAAAATGGGTGATGTCTTTCAGAGGCCCAGCAACTGTGGTTTGCTTTTGCTTTATTAGGTTTTCAACTGAGTTGTAAGACTACTGCTCCATCTAATTAGTCTGCTGCCTACAATGAAAAAAAAAATCTCTTCATAGTTTTATAATATAACAATAGCAAAGTTACAGCTAGGAGGTAAGAACAAAAATAATTTTGTGGTTGGAGAGTCACCATAACACAAGGGACTGTTGCTTTAGGAAAGTTGAGAACCTCTGCCCTAGAGGTTGAGTAAGGAACCTGCCTGTCACACAGGGGCCCTGCAGAGCTTTGCTCTTTACAGTCCTGCTGAGCACGACCTTCCCAGGCATACCTTCTCCCCAGGCTTACCTTCCCAGGCAGACCTTCTCCCCAGGCTTACCTTCCCAGGCAGACCTTCTCCCCAGGCTTACCTTCCCAGGCAGACCTTCTCCCCAGGCTTACCTTCCCAGGCAGACCTTCTCCCCAGGCTTACCTTCCCAGGCAGACCTTCTCCCCAGGCTTACCTTCCCAGGCAGACCTTCTCCCCAGGCTTACCTTCCCAGGCAGACCTTCTCCCCAGGCTTACCTTCCCAGGCAGACCTTCTCCCCAGGCTTACCTTCCCAGGCATACGTGGGCATTGTTATGCAGCAGCCAGTTACCCACTGAAGACTCTGGAATCTGAATATGCCACTTAAATTTCAAAATAGTTTCTCCAGTCTCCCCATTTTTTTTTTGTTTGCAGGTGTAATTGGGGGCAGCTAATGTCCTTCCTGCCCAGCTGCTTGATGTCAATCACACAAGACCCATTTATCGGCATTTGTAGCATTGCCTTGCCTTGGCGGCTTCGTATCTTCTCTAGCAGAGAGAAGCAATGAAGAAAGGCAATTTCGTTTTACTTGCCTCTTTACCTTGGCAACGACCGCTTGAGAAACCCACATATATGGCAAGTTTATATAATCCACTCTGTGTTCTTTGTGTTCAAGGAACATCCTGGCGGCCTCACCAAGCCTTTCTTTTCTCTTTGTCATGCCCTAGCTCCTGTGGGGTGCATGTGTGCTTGTGTGTGCACGTGCGTGTGTGTGTGTATATGCATGCGTGTGCACCTGTGTGTGTGTGTGAGTTCCAAACAACTAATATAATTGGTTCCTTTATATTTTGATTACCCGGCCAGCCATTTGATGAAAATAGGTCCTATAGTTTTCCATATGGATGAAGTAGAGACAATTAGTAGTCTATTAAACCCCGTGGGGCAGTGCCCAGAGCCCAAGCACAACAGACCAAACAATAACGACTTCTGGAAAACTGCTGTTTTAAAAGAGACCAGCAGGTGGCAGAAGTGCTGCAAGCTAAAAGGAACACTTTGATCAGGATGCCGCGTGAAAATAGATTTGCGATGAACCTGAGTTCATCATTTCTCTTTACGTCACAAAATCAGAAGCAAATACCCATAGCTTCGCGGTAGTTTTTCTTTTATCCCGAGAGTGATTGATGCGAAACATAATTTCCAGAACGTTTAGGCATAGCATCCGCTTCTAAAGTGTGAGCATGATCTGGAGATGAGAGGAGGGACCATTCTCTAGTGCAGCAGGAGGCACCCTGAGACACAGTTCCTGTTTTCTTTGGCTTTCTGAAACGCTCTAGGTGGCTCTAAGGCACGTGAGGCAGCTGTTAGGAGGGGCTAGCTCAGGCAATCTGCCGAAAAGTAAGAGTGAGCCCTCTACTGTCTGGACGTGTCCTTTGAGTCAGAGGTGGTGCTTTTCCAGCAAGAACGAGACTGGGCGTTCAAATCTTATTGAAGGGCTGTAATAAATGAAACCAAATGAACAAATGGAAATCCTTGCCTTTCTTTGGCCTACTTTTGACCAGAGTAAGCAGCTTTTAATAGCACTTATTGGTACTCAAGAGGCAGAGGCAGTGGGGTCATCCCAAGTCCCACCAAAGCCAGCATGGACTCTGTACTGATAACCCTGTCTCAAAGTAATAAGACAAACAAACAAACAAACAAACAAGAGAAAGACTCCTAAAAAGAAGCAGGGATGCTGGTGGCGTCCTTTAGGTCAGAGGATGGTGTCTGGGGATGAATATGTCTTTACATGAATTTGGGTATATGTTCAACTATTTGTAACTGAGTCCCAGAATTATTGTAAGCACTGAGTCCAGGCAAGTGAATAGCCCTTGGGTATGACTTCAAGGAGTAGGCAAGCCTGCCACTTTCTCTACCATAACTCCTGAAAAACACGTCATTCTGAGCCTATCGTCAAATATGGTGTTGGCTGTTTCACTAGACTGCCTGGCCAGAGAACCAGGATTTATCTGTCTCTGTCCCACACTGTTGAAGTTATGGCTTCATGGGGCCACATCCAGATTTTATATGGTTGCTATGGATCTTCAGCCATGTCCTCATTCTTTGAAATCAGTCACTTAACGGACTAAGCCATCTTCTCCGCCCTTTGTCCTATCCACTCCTTCACAGCAAGCTTAAGTAGTACACAGTCCAAATGGTCTTCCCTGATGCCTCCGGTCCCAGCTGGATAGTAGAACCCTGATCCGCGTTCCTCTAGCATCCTGTGTGGAGGACTGAGATATACTTTGTAAATAATATCCTAATCTCTCTGCGTGCCTGTTATAGTTGTCTATTTCTGTGTGCGCTTTCCTTTTAGACAGGAATTGCTCTTAAGAATAAAGAATATAAGTGTAGAAGTCTAATATATTGAAGACTCTAAACACTTATAAGTGAGAATAGATAAGATGCTTGATACGATTTGATGTTATCATTAGCTGTCCTCTATCTAAACTGATATCATAAGTATCACTGGGCTAGGAAAGGATGAAATTAACTTCTAAAAGTTGATTATGTAGAGAAATCGAAACCTGATTCTTGAGGGGGGAAGTGAATGAACAGTGGAAAATCTAATCAAAGGCGGGAAATGGAGAAACACAGGTGTAGAGAAGTTTAATACTCTCAAAAAATCCTATGTCCAGTGGAATGCTGGTAAGTTTGGAAATCACTACAAAATACCAATTCAGAATGATGAATATAATAAGAAATCAATGAACGACTAAGTGCCATATTTAAAGACATCAAGTACTGCATAGAAATACTTTTTTTTTTCTGTGTCAGATTCTTATTATGGATCCATGCTGCCTTGAACTCAAGGCTTCTCCTACTTCATTCTCCCGAGTGCAGGATTACAGCCATCAATTCCCACTCCAGGCTCTGTTTTGGCTTTTTTATGAGCAAATATTTAAATAATTTAAAGGAAATTGAATTTATGTAGTATTAAATTCCAAAAACATAGTGGGTGTTTTCCCCTCAAAGTCTGATTCTGCAGAGTAAAGCCGACTGTGACAGAGTGGCCACTAGGGGGGAGTGGAGAGCAGCTTAGCCTGCGAGAGACCAGCACCATGTGCTCCCCTCTGGAGAGAAGATGAAATTCCCCAGTAATGAGCAGACAAATAACACAGTCACTTCCACTAAGAATGTTTTCAGTAATTACTTAGAGAAGGACCAAGGAACACTCCCACATTGATGGTGCGATAATAGCATCATTGAAAGACTAGGTTTAATTTGTGTGATAAAAACACCAAATCACAAGTACCCTTGGATTGTCATGCCATGCTGCTCTTTGTAGCAGTTAATAGTATTACAGATGGGCAGGACTATTGTTTGCCTCCCTCTTCTGGTAGCTTCCTTGGGACCTTTAGGTGCCATGAAAATTAGTGTCAATTTCTTAATTCCGATCCACAGTGAAGAGAAATTGAAAGTTTAACTTCTATTTTGGTGACAAAAAATTCAATTGGTATCATCACTGTCTTCTTTTTTAAGTAAGTTTCTTTCTCAGGACTACCAAATATTTTAACTCAATATATCAGGTCAAGAATGAACTCTTAAAGTTGAGCCATGGTGTTAAATTAACTTCTGCTATATCCACAAACACCAGTCCTAACCACCCATTCATGAGTGATAACTGATCCTGAACCTGGAAGTCTGGTATGGATGGAGTCCCCAAGTTTCCAGGACTCTCAGGTTGCATATGAGCTATACCCTGGTTTGGATGGATTTACTACAATTTGAGTGTAGAAAGCTTGGCAAGACTAACCAGGTTATGCATCTCAAATCCACGAAGTTCCAGGGATCTCAGAGCTTCCACAGAAACAAACAAGGAACACCTTCCTTACACAATGTTCAGTAACAAAGCAAGGACTGTGTAGCTACTTCTGATCTGGGGATCTGAATGGTGCTGACCCTGACTAGAGGCACCTTTTCACGTGTGTGTGAACAAACATCATATTCTTGTTCCTCTATGGATCTTAGCTGAGCTATGAAACTTCACCATCTTGTCTCTACCTAGAATTCCCATATCTCTTGCCTGACAATAAGAGCCCAATATGGTTATTTGTATTTTGGGGAAACTAACCGAGTGTCAGATTATATTGGCAGAAAGTGACTTGGTTCCCAAGCAATTCCTAAGAAGTTCTGCAAAAAGTTAAAACAAAACAAAGTAGAAACCACAAACCATAATCCCCATACAGAGGAAGGCAGGATCTCTCTATGTAGTGAGCCTCTAGTACTTCAATGTTGCACCTATGGGCACTTTGTGAGGTGGTAATTGCTGCTTTGGCATGACCCAGTTTTTCACTTAGTAGCTATGGAAGAAGGGTTGGTAAAGACGCGATATTTTTATTAGCATCACCAGGATATATTACGTGCCTTAGTTAAATAGCTGATAACCATTTTCAGTTGAAGGTTCTATGATTTCTAAGCCACCTTTGGGAATTTGCGCTTTGGACCTTATCTAAGATGAATTTGCCTTGGCATTTAGAAGAGGCTACCTCTGCTTTGAAAGAAACAGATGTAGTTATGCATACAAGATGGATTTTATTAATCCTACTTATAAGTCTTTATTTATTAGCAGTCACTCCGTATTGATGTCAAAGGAGTCAACAATTTTTTTCATCATGAAAAGGAACATCTATTGAAACTTGGGATCTTTAAAGGAGTTTTTTTTTAAAGGATCTCATGAGCACACAGCTGAGAATTGTGTTATCCGTGTGTCCCTGTATGGGCTTGCTGAAGCATTGGGCCACTGGAGTCAGAATGAACAAACAATTTCATAGAAAATGAAACCATGTAAGACAAATAATGCCTGAGAAACAGTGTATTGCGAAATAACATGTTTTTATTTTGCATCGGATTAGCTCATCTACGAGCTTTTTCTTGGAGGAGTATGTCTGTCTTACACCAGACAAATAGACCAAGAGTGAAGTGTACATGGCTTCTTTTGTAGAGAGTCGGGCTTAAGGATATGGAACAAACTTCATGAAAGACATTATAGATAAAAACTGGTTAAATATTTGCAATTTCATATGCTTTATTAGCCAAATGAATATTTTGACATATGGGTATTGTGGATCAACCCTGTCAGACCATGGTTGAAAGGTGTTGAGGATGTAGAAATAGCATTCGTCAGGCTGGTAAGATGGCTTGTCAGGTTGGGACGCTGCCACCAAACCTTAAGACCTGGGATTGGTCTTTAAGACTCTATATGGTAGATGGGGAAACCCTATCTACCCAATTTGTCTTCCGACTTCTGAGTATGCATCAGGTACACATGAACATCCACACACACAAACACACATGTAAGACAGATTAGTAAATGTAATTAAAATGTTTTAAAGTGAAGCAGCATTGTCCTTACTAACTTCATGTCCAATAGAAAGGTACCATGGGAAGTATTAGGCTAGGCTTCCAGTAAGGAGGAACCTGTATTTGAAGAAGGACTGGAGATCACAGATAAGTATGGAGGGATGGAGGCAGAAGGAAGAGGAGGAAGAAGCAATGAGGAAAGGTAAGGGGCGGCTCCAGCCTTGTCCTGTCAGCATCTGCCAGTACTTAATGGGGTGTGGCCCTACACCGAGTATACCGAAGAAAGGACAGAGACGATCTGAGCTCTGCATGTGAGAAATGACAGATTTCACTTCTCTACACAAGAAGAGGGAGCAGTTTGCAGCGGTTGGAGATTGGGGGTGATTGACAGCTTCCCCCTACCTTACTTCATGGTCATGCTGCAGCATTCTGATCTTCCAGCCAAATGCACCTTTGTAGTTTCCTTCCTTCTCAATCATTTCCAAGAACCTTTCATCTATAAAATTCTCTAGGGTGACTTCCTGTGCCCTAGAGAGCTAGCTCAGCTGAATTTCTCTTTGGTCCCATGGGTGCAAGCACTTCTATGGTTAAATTGACCCATGACTGCATTTAATATGTAATAAACATTCTACTAGGATCCTTAGTGCTTACTCCTTCTAAAATGTGCTTGGTCCTTCCAACCTGAGCGCCTTGTGTAATCCACTGAGATTGTAAACTCAAGGGGAAACTTAATGCAATTCTTAAGAAAACCTGCTACACAGGGCTCTCCAAGCGATGGCTCAGCAATGGGAGCACTGGCTGCTCTCTCAGAGGACCCAGATTCAATTCCCAGCATCCACAGAGTGCCTAGACAGGCAGGCAAACAAAGCGCCCATACACATAAACTAAACAAAATCAACTAATTTAATTAATTAAGAATGCCTTCTGTAGAAAACAGGATTTGGAAAAAAAACAAGATAAGTATGTGTAACAGTCAGCATTTCTAGAGAAACAAGAGGATAGAACGGACATGCACTACACAGTACATTAGATTGACATATGGTACGAGCTGGGAAGCCCAACAATGACCTTCTTCATGCTGCGAAGGCTGAGAATCTGGAAGCTGCTCAGTGCAGGAGGCTGGCTGTCTCAGCAGCACCAATCTCGTGCTGGCAATCTGGCTGCTTCCTGGAGACCATTGGTCTTTGGTCCATGCTGGAAGGTCAAAGAAGCTGTCACCAAAGCATGGCAACAGCTATAGGAACACGGTAAATGACTCACCAGCAGGGAGCCAAGGCAGACAGGTGGAAAACACCACGCTTCTCCCTAGGCTTGCTTCATATCCAACTTGCCACCAGAGGGCGCTGCCCACTCCTGAAGCAGGGCTTTGCCCTTCAGGCAATCCTTCCAGAGGGTATACTCACCCAGAGACATGGATGTTAGGTATCACAGATCCAGTCTAGTTGGCAACAGATATGACCATCACAGAATGCAAAGTTGTACATAAATTTTACTTTATTTTTAAAATTAAAATATAATTCCATTTTTCCTTCCCCTTTCTTTCCTCCAAATCTTCCCTTGTTCCTCCTCCCAGCCCATCTTTGCTTTTTTACTGAACATAAAATTAGTAAAGATAATGCTACTTATTTTTTAAAATTTTTGCACTTATTTATTTGACCACGTACTTATGTGTATTTATATGTATTTATATATGTATATGTATTTATATACAGTTTACTCAGTTGATATAATTTTACTTGTATGCATGTGATTTCAGGGCTGGCCACTTGGCATTGGATCACTATTTAGGGGACTGCTCCCTAGGAAAGACTTTCTCTTCAGCTCTCAGTATCCCTTAGCTGCCCGTGGTTCTTTGTCTTAGGGTGGAACCCTATGAGACACCCTGCTTCATTTTGGCATGTTTATTGGTGTTGTCCTTCCTCATTCAAGTTTTATTAGGCAGCTATGGGTGAAGCTTTCCTGGCATTTCTAGAAGATGACCACACAGCTGACTTGCTGTTTCTCTCGTTCTTACAGTCTCTCTGCCCACTTTCCACAATATTCCCTGATAGATCCCTAGGTGCAGGAGTTGTGTTGTAGACATTACCCACGGGAGCAGGGCAGTCCTGTGATCTGTTGTCCTCTGCATTTTGACCAGCTGTGGGTTTCCGATGTGGCCTCCATCTGTTGCAAAGAGACGGTACTGAGGGGTAAAGCTGATGAGGGCTAGAGCCCACCTATCTGCAGGTGCAGGAATCAGTATTTATACTGCAGTTAGCAATTACGCCGGTTTAGTAAAATGGCAGTAGTGGGTTCTTCTCAAAGATTCATGATCTCAGTAGGCCCCAGTAGTTGGCTAGGTTCCTAGCAGTTGCGATTCTGGATTTTTGAGTGGGCCTTAAGTCCACTATTGGTTACTGACAAGATATGAGTGGCATGTTTTGTGCCGTTAGGAATATTGAGGTACAGCTTTGTTTTTAATTACTAGAGTGATATCACTCTTCTACAGGATTTGGGATTCAGAATCTCCAAATTTCTAGGTGTGGAGAAATTTACAAATTGAGTCTCCGAAATTCACTAAGTGCTACACCCCTCAGTATGAGCAGCTCATAAATGATCTACCTGTGGTGACAATTCAAATCATTCCTGCTAATGTCACACAGAAATCTATCAGGTTGAAGGGTCTGACTTCTACAGCTTTTAGAAACAGACGGAAGGTTAACAGGAGAGTCGGTATGGATTCCTGCGGTTTAAAATGAGATGTGGTCCTGAGTCACGCTCAGCCTCAGGCCGCAAAGCCATAATGTTAATGTATGAGGTGAAAACTTAATCCATCTCTAGTGGTGTCATGGTTAGTCACCACTGTCAAGTTGACTGGGTTTGCAATCACCCAGAAGATACACCTCTGGGTATTTCCGGAAAGATTTATCAAGGACAGTGATTCTCAACTTGCAGGTCATGACCTTTTTGGGAGATTGAATGACCCTTTCTCAGGGTCACATATTAGATATCCTGCCTATCAGATATTTACTTTACAATTCATAATAGTAGCAAAATTACAGTTATGAAGTAGCAACAAAAATACTTTTGTGATTGGGGGTCACCACAGCATGAGGAGATGTATTAAAGGGTCTCAGCATTAGGAAGGTTGAGAGCAGTATGCTGACCTAGGAAGTGAAGATTCGCCTCGTCTGTGGACATTGCCAACTCATGAATCAGAGTCCTGGACTGGACTGAAAGGAGAAAAGCATGAAGCCAGCTGAGCACCAGGGTCTATCTCTTTCTGCTTTCGGACTGTCTTGGCCAGTTTTCTACTGCGGTGAAGAGATAGCATGACCATGACAACTCTTATAAAATGGAAGCATTATTTTGGGCTGGCTTGCAGTTCAGAGGTTTAGTTCATTATCCTCATGGTGGGAATTAGGATGGACTGCATGAAGACATGGTGCTAGAGAGGAGCTGAGAGTTCTACATCTGGATCCACAGGCAGAGAGAGAGAGAGAGAGAGAGAGAGAGAGAGAGAGAGAGAGAGAGAGAGAGAGAGCGAGCTACTGGGTTTGGCTTGAGCATCTGAAACCCCAAAGCCCACACTCAGTGACACACTTCCTCCAACAAGGACACACCTGTCAATCCCTGTCAAGTAACACCTCTTTCCAATGGCCAAGCATTCAAATCTATGCGCCTATGGGGACCATTCCTGGTCAAAACACCGAGCTGACCGTGGATGCAGTGTGGCCAGCCACCTCATGCCCCTGTTCTCAGGCCTCCTTTTGCCATGATGCACCATATTTGCAAGCCATAGCCAGAGTATTGTCTCCTTTCTTAAGATGCTTATCAACACCCCCAGTACTTTGTCACAGCGATAGGAAGCTCCTTAAAAGCTGATTAGTGTTAGATAAGTCCTCAAGACTGAGCCTGAACGACTACTCTGAGAAGAAGAACCAGCCTCTCCCAGGGAGGAGCTGCCTTATTGGTTGTCCAGTGCAGAGTTGTCAGCCTCAAAACCATATACACATAAACAACAAATGCAGACCCAACACGTAATCGTAGATATGTCTGTGTGTGCGCACACGTGTATAATGATAATAATGAAAAGGGGGCTATCAACTTGCAGTGAAGGGCATGAGGAGGGTTTAAGATAGGGTGGCTGAGAGGGGCTGGGAGTGGAAAGGGAGGTTGGAAAGTGGTGTAAATCTATTTCGCTTTGCATTTTTAACTGAAAAATGTATGAAAGTGCATAAAAGCTGTATAAAATACTGCACAATAAAATAAAAAGATACAAATACAAAAAGAAGACAGAGACCTAGTGGACATACATAGAAACCATTCCCAGAAATAAGTCAGTGGCTGTATGTATGCCCTTGAGCATTCTAACTGCGAGCTAAATAAACCTTATTTCTTTATAAACTCGCTCTCCTCAGTAATTCCATTATAGTAGCATATATGATTTTCTAATATGTGGACATATACAAAGTCTCAACATGGACAGGAAGTGTGTGATCCGGCACTGGGGAAAATAGTCCCATGCTTCCATTATTCCCTGGATAGTGACTTTAATCAGATTCCAAGGAAAAACTTGTTATCACCATGAGATCATTCTCAACAGTTGAGAAAGGTCAGTGGCTTTTAATGTACATAGCAAAACATACAATTTAATCAGTAAAAAATTTTATAGTCAAAGATTATTTGTATACTGAGTACTTTTAAGTTTTCAGGTTAAAAGCAATAATGATCAATCATCTATAAGTTCAACAAACTAGACTTTCATATTCCCCAAGGATCCCAGATAACTGACATTCTGCTATTTAATTATTAACCAACTCAGTGTGAGCTTAATAAACACTACCAATTATTACCCTAACAAGTAGTAAAAATGATATTTTTTGCATTATATCTGGTTTAGCCTTTGGGGAAGAATGTGACATGGGAACTCTTAATTTAACTATTTAAAGCAGGAGGGTGTTGAGACAAAGTCCTGTGTGGCCCAGGTTAACCTCAAACTCTTGATTTTCCTGCTTCTGCCTTCTAAGTACTAGGATCACAGACACCTAATGCTGTGCTCAACAAACATTTTATTTTATTTTATTTTATTTTATTTTTGATTTTTCGAGACAGGGTTTCTCCGTAGCTTTTGGTTCCTGTCCTGGAACTAGCTCTTGTAGACCAGGCTGGCCTCGAACTCACAGAGATCCGCCTGCCTCTGCCTCCCGAGTGCTGGGATTAAAGGCGTGCGCCACAAACATTTTATTTTAAATCCTGGCAAGTCATAGGACACAATGATGAGAGAAAACTCCGTGGCACATCCTAACCTAGCTTTGTAAAATTTTTGAACTTGCCCTTCTTCCTACAAGCTTACAGATATGTGGGAAACGCAAGGTTTCTGTTGGATACATGAGGGACATCATTTCGATCAGCGAGACTGATTGGTCAAGGTGGTTGCATGGACGTGATGTTTGAAGTGCCATGTCAAAGCTCACAGCAGCAGTCTCATGGCCACATGTAAGAGGCCTGTAATGGCGTAAACGAATGCAGACAGATTGTAAAATTATATATACAGCTTTAAAGGAGAAATAGACTTACAGAACCACCGTTGCGCGGAGACCAGGAAAGCAGAAGCAGCGGCTGGGAGCACGCTTGCCAAATTTAAAGGCAAGCATTAGCCCAAGGCGAACATGCCCCCTTAGGGGCGGGACTTATCCCTACATCTCCCCTTTTTGTCTAAATAAGACAGAACTAAACCAAATACAACTATATACAATAATAACAAATAATAAATATAACAAACAATATTGAGAACAAAAGTTTTGTTAAACATTCTATCTCAAGGAGTCTAGATAATGTAGAGAGTAACTACAATTATATAATTTTCAACTCCGTCAAAGATCTGAGAAGGGAATAAATATTACTTAACAAACGAGATATATCCAAAATGTGCAACAATTGACAGAGACAATTGACTACTTGGGCAATCACCCAAAGTCTCGTTTGCAATGTTGAGTCAACCAACTCTGGCTAAGGCCTAACATAACTGACATACCATTATTAAAGGCAAGGAACTTTTCAAAACTATCTTACCCTGTCTTGGCAGGTTATGACAGTCCTGTTTTATTCATTGATGCATGCTCTGTATCTCTGTCAGTGGTTGAGGTATGGGCATTTCTTTGCCCAAAGGCCAATTCTGCCAAAAAGAAAGGCTCCAGGTGGAGTGTCTTTGGTGCTCAACATTCTCTCAGGAATAGAGCGGTGTTGCCAGGAGCAATTGTGTCTCACTATCACGAAACTCTGAGATAGATTAAAGGCCATTTTCTACAGCTCTTTGAAGAAGTTGAAGATTATCTATCTATACTGAGTATAATCTCTATATATCTAGAGAACCTGATTAGTCTGATTATAAATGACAAACTTAGATGACTATTTGTCTATATAATTCTCAATATCTATCTAACTTAAAGCCTAAGACAATAAACAACTGTGTAACAAATGAGGATAATGACCTCCAAATATAAACACTGTACAAATATACATTGCAATATGGTAAATATATATCAATACACAAACATTATATAAGTATCTTAATCAGAGGTAGAAATGTACACTGCAATATGGTAATTATATACTATATATATATATATCAATACAATATATGTCAATACATAAAAAATATTTTAAACAGAGATAGAAACATGCATGCATACAATAGTCAATATAATTTAACTTTGTATCAATATACAAGAATCGATACCAATATATTTGTCTAAAAGCAGTGACTCACAATTATAAATCTATTATCCCATCATTCCCTTTTTTTTTCAAAATGATCCCTGAGCTTATAAAATTCCTCCCCCAACCTCCCAACCCCTAAATGATGTCCCTAAACCCAAAAGGCAAACTTTACTGGGAGCGGGGACATCGTCCTCTAGAATTACTTCCAGCTGTCATGGGAGTGACGTTCTTTCTGGGGGATTCTGTGAAAGTAAAATGATGGTTAAATTTCAAGATCAATGTCCTTTAAAATTGCAAATAGTCTCTGAGTATTTTGTGGAGGTCTGGCCAGAATGTTGTACAAGATGTGCACCATTTCAGCTAACCAAGTTGGGATCGTCTTGTGCAGCTAGTACCCAAAACAGGTCTTGTAGTAGCGCTATCAGTATCATGACGTCATATCAACCAGGTAGAGTTGTTGTTGTGGGGCCCCATCTTCTTCCTGGAAACTTCAAATGTAACTCCGGAGAAACTCCTTGTTCATTGTGAAAAACTTAAACACTAATCATATAGACATATATAGACATACATATATATATTCAATGAAAGGCATGATAGATATATTTAATGAAAAGTATGATAGATATGAAGAAAAGCAAAGATGTTTTCTAAACTCATATTTCTTTCTGTCCCATATCATGGCTCTTGACATGAGACAGAAAGTCCAGAAACTCTGGGTTTTTTCTCTTACTAACAGGCTTGGAATTGGAGAGGGACTGAGCCAGAGTCCAACTTCAAAACCAGCTCTACATATTTATAAGGAAATGTTTAATAAGACACACACACACACACACACACACACACACACATATATATATATATATATAAAATTAATACTTACAAAATGTGTCCATCCATCAGTAATTAAATATTCAGGGTCCCTTTATTTCTTTGAAGATGAGTATTTTCCTGTGGAGATAAGAAAAGAACCCTGCCTCCAACCTATCTGTATTTCTTACCATCAGTATGCTCGTCATCCTTATGAAAGAATTTTATTTATCTTTTCCAAGTGGCTTCTCTTCTTCAAACCGAACCTTTATTAATTTTGACGGTATCCACAATTTTTCCTCACCTGTGGAGATAAGAGCAAAACCCCTTCCCCAACGTAGCACATCTCCTGGCTTCCATTGTCAGGTCAGCACATCCTTGAAATAAACTGGTTGATTTAGTTCAGTAGACTTTTCCATTATCCAATGTCTTTCTGCAGCCGTTGTTCCCTTCTCGTTAGCGTTGAGAAAATTCGAGGTTAACAAAGCATTATGTAACCTATTTCTGGGGGTGTTTTCCACCCCTTTCTGTTTGTTCAACATATCCTTTATAGTTCGATTTGATCTTTCTATGACTGCTTGACCTGTAGGATTGTATGGTATACCTGTAACATGCTTGATATTGTAATAATCAAAAAACCGTTTCATTTTCCTAGAGACATAAGCAGGACCATTATCCATCTTTGTTTGTGTAAGTATACCCATGATAGCCATGACTTCTAATAAATGAGTGATTACTGAATCAGCTTTTTCTGAACTTAAAGCAGTTGCCCACTGAAAGCCTGAATAAGTGTCAATGGTGTGATGAACATATTTTAATTTGCCAAATTCTGCAAAGTGGAACACATCCATCTGCCAGATTTCATTCCTTTGGGTGCCCTTTGGATTAGCTCCTGCTGGCAGTGGCGTTTGGTTATAGAAAGAGCAGGTAGGGCATTTCTTTACAATCTCCTTAGCTTGTTGCCACATAATTGAAAACTCTTTCTTCAAACCTTTGTGTCTCTGAGAAGAGCCAGAGGAGAAATGTGATCTCAGACATATGGGAAAAAACATAAGTGCAAAGGAAGACAAGGTGATACTCCTGCAAGTATACACAGGCAAGTCACCTTCAGCAAGAAGGGAGGCACAGCACAACAGGACGCAATGAGGCCACACCCAGACTGCAGAGCTGTAGCACCTGCAATTTCAGGACAACTTTCTACTGTTTCCTTGGTGATGTTTTGTTACGTCGGTTCTAGCAAATGAACATAAAATGTTTTAATTAGTTTCTTGAGAACAATTAACTCCAGACTACCAGAACGCCATTATAAAGCAGTTGCAAGAACTGGGTTTGCATGATAGATGGGCTTGGTAGATAGAGAGAAAGAAGTGACGATAGAAAATCTCAAAACTAGTTGTTTTGTTTCTGTTCATTTCAATTTATCTATCTGTTCACTCTCTCAAAACCAAGTTAACTACATGGAGCACGGTCTGTGTGCCTTATTCCATGCATTGGCTTCTCACATTCTCAGCTTCTTCTTGCTGTGTCTGTAGTGTATTCTAAGGACTACTGGAGATGTTTACACTCAAGATTCTGTGGATCATGGGTCAGGACAATTATGTGGTACCTTTAATCGCGTGGCACTCTGGTCACACTCTTGCTGGGGTGGCACTTGTCAGGCCTAGGAAATTAAACAGCTATCTCTTGAGCAATTCTATGGACAGGGCTCACAGCAAGGCAGCTGGGGACAATATACTGCTTAATAATTAACCGTTGAGTTGGACACCAACAGGAATGCATGCGTTGCTTTTGCAGCTCTTGGGTATTGACACTCTGAAGAAAAGCAGCTCTCCGGTCATAGGAATATGTGTGTCTGTTGTTCTCTGTTACCAATGCTAGTCAATTCTCTTAACACTAAAAAGAAGGTCAGAATGGTAGAAGCCAACTCTTAGGACTGCTTTGAACTTCTAATTAGTTCTAGCTCTCAGAATTCTGACAAAGCCCACTGTCTGTACCATTTTCCATATTCTCAAAGATGATGTGGGATGTCCTTCTGTTTATGTGTTGCTTTTATTGGTTGATGAATAAAACTGTTTTGGACAATGGCTTAGCAGAGTAAAGCCAGGCAGGAAATTCTAACAGAGATATAGAAAGAGCAGGCAGAGTCAAAGAGATGCCATGTAGCTGTCAAAGGAGAAAGATGCCAGAACATTACTGGTAAGCCACAACCTTGTAGCAATAAATAGATTAATAGAAATGTGTTACTTTAAGATGTAAGAGCTACCTAGGAATATGCCTGAGCCAATGGCCAAACAGTATTGCAATTAATATTGTTTTTGTGTTATTATTTGGGTCTGGGTGGCCAGGAAACAAACGTGTAGTCTTCTTTTACACACACAGGCTTCATTCTTCTCAGATGATACTACTTGGGCATTTGCATAGCAGAAGGCCTGCTATTTATGTACACTACAGGGTGGTGATGGACAATCTCCTGTACAGTTACGTGTGTGCCTTTTCCATTTCCACTACCTGGAAACACGGATAATATTTCCTTCCTTTGTATATATTGATGAAGAATTTTTTAAGTTGGAAATAGAAAATGATTTGCTTTCCTACATCATTGCTTCTTCTTTCTTTCCCAGAAAGTGATTGATAAGCCAACTCAGATGTCCCAAACACCCTCCTATTGACTGGTATTGAAAACTTCTCACCTGTGCTACACTGACCTCTCTGGCTCAAAGGAACTTATCTCGCTTGTCCTGGGCAGCCCTCTAAAGACTGTGGCTTCTTCATTAGTTCAATTGGAAGAAGCTTTCTGGCTTATATTGTAATCAAGTAAGTTTAGGACATAATTTTCACTGGTGATGAGCTGGAGAGAGCTGCCAAGTGGCAATCAAGGAAGTGCTGGCCAAACATCTATTAAGATTCTGATGGGAAAAAGTTGATCAAATATGACCCCTTTTATTAGAACACACTGTTTTGTTATAAATGGATTAAAATGGAATGTGTTTAAATTGTTGGAAGCTTGTGGATTGAAAAATCTCTGTAATTGGTTTTATATAAACTCCGAAAACACATCCTGTCCACCTGAGGTTGAGGTGCCATATGCTTTTGCCAGGTCAGTCTGGTTCACTGTACATTTAGGGGTCTTTTAAAATGGACATGGAGTCACTTGTGTGACCACAATAACTCTTGTGGTTTTAGCAAAATGTAGGGAATAATTGGGAAAACATCTTATGAAAATGACTGAATTTGGCTTGGGATATAAAAACTAGAATGAAAACAATTATGAGAAGCCACCCTCTTCTCTCTCAAAAACAATTCTCTGGTAGCTAGTGACTATCTATGGCATCTCTCCTCCATCTCCAGAAAGGTGTTAAACAGACACTCTGTGGAGGTAGGATAACTCTTGGTCAGAAAGGGTGCCAGACACGCCACAGGAACACCGCTGCTAATAGGTATCGAGGCTGCTGCAGCTTGTATGCGTCTTTCAGAATTCCTCTATAGAAACTTGATCTCTGGGACAATGGGAAAGAGAGTTAGTGGAGACTTTAAACATGACTAGACCGACACTGGACTGTGGGAAAGAGATCTTTCTGCCTGTCTCAAGAAGACATGCTTTCTTTACCTCTTCGCAATGACACCAAAATGTAGACCTTCACCCATGAAGGCTCTTGATCTCGCACTTCCTAGCCTCTAGAATGGTAATAAATAAATAAATATCTGCTTTTTATAACTAGCTATCTCAGGTATTGTGTTATGGCAGAAAATATAAAGCAAACTAAGTCAGGATCCAAAAGGGAATGGGGAGGATTGTAGGGAACAGTCAGAGACTTGCCCACAGACACTTCTTGTCCCATTGGTTTGAATGCTGGCCTAAACTGTAATGTCAAACTTTGCTAAACACTCTGTGATGGGCCAAACCAGTATTGTGGATTTCAGGTAGACTACAATCTGTGACTTATGCCTTCGAATTAAAGATTGACATTCATTCTGTACAGTGGTGCATGAACGCTCATTACTTTCAATGAGATTGTAACCATCACATCTATACAGTGGTGGATAAGTAAACATAAAGGTAGGATTCAATGTACAAAGAACAAGGAAGGAACCAGGGTGGAGGGAGAGTCATAGGACTAGGTACGTAGTTAAAGAAATGCTTCCAGAGGCTACTCAGCCCTCTCCTGGATGATGCTTTGGGGCTGGCCATCCTCAGAAGAACACAGGACAGAACCCATGGCATCTGATGAGGCAGCAAGAGTGTGGGAACAAGGGTGGTAGCCAGGGAGCCTGGGTCTCACAGCTCCAGGAGGACACTGAGAGATAGGCACTGGCAATGGAAGCAAACCAGATCAAATGAGGCCTAGGTGGAAGGTTTTACAGCAATGTTATTTATACCTTATTTAGCGACAGAGAATGATTTGCTAGCTGTGCAATTTTCTATGAACCAGAAAGCTGTTTGAAACACATGCATAAAATGTTTATATATCTTATATAACAATAAGCTAAATGATCAAAGTTACGGGGTACTGATCCTTTTCTTAAGTTGTACTGAATTATCATAACATAAACTATACTTCACAATTGAATAAAATTGCAATCTTTGTGATTTGATTAGTTTTTGCATAAGTATATCTAGTAGATACCTTTATGTTAGCCGGAATCATTAATATAAATAAGACATGTCTATGTTCCTTTGAAATCACTCTCCCTGTTTTCCTATGGTCGCTGTCTACTCTTCAATAATTACTGATCTGGTTTCTACTATGATAGATCAGTTTACTGCTTAACAGATTTTTTTTTTACCAATGGGATCAAAGTATATATCATTTATTCAGCCTGGTCCTTATCCACTGATTAGCTTTTGAGATTCTCCTTTCTATATACTCGTTGTAAGGAGAAGTGGGCCACATCCTGCCACCCGGGTAGCTTAACCTCTGAAATAACCACACCAAAATTATATTAATTAAATTACTGTTTGGCCCATGAGCTCTAGCCTCTTATTGGCTAACTCTCACATCTTGATTTAACCTATTTCTAATAATCTGTGTAGCACCATGAGGTCATGACTTACCAGGAAAGATTCTAACCAGCATCTGTCTCAGGCAGGAGAATCATGGTGATTGCTATATTTTCTTCTTCCTCCCAGAATTCAGTTCTCTTTTCCACACCTACCTAAGCTCTTCCCTATCAAAAGGCTAAGGCAGTTTCTTTATTTAACCAATGAAAGCAACACAAATACAGAAGGACCTCCTACACCATACATTTTACTTTATTTTTGCCGTAAATAGCAACTGTTTGTTTGCTGCTGAGCTTTCTGCATTATTTTTGGTTAATACTAAATTTTCCTTTAGTTATATGAACCTATTTTCATATCTTAACCCTTGAGTATTCTACCTGTGTGTTCTTGTATAATTGCTTCACAAGTTTTCTGACTGCTTCCACTTAGACTTCTTGCTTTCTAGTCATATAGCACAGATTCCAGTTTAGTTATCATTCCGGTGACTGCCATAGCATACTGTCTGCTGTTGATGACAGAATACGGTCTGAGTTAGTCTGTACACTAGGGATGCAGCAGAGTGTAGTAAAAAGGGCGGCGGAGCTGCGTCCCCAGCACCCCGGCCGCCTGCTCGGCTAGCTTATGCCCAAAATAACAACACACAAACTGTATTCATTTAAGCACTGCTTGGCCCATTCTCTTCTAGGCTAATTCTCACATATTAATTTAGCCCATTTCTAATCATCTGTGTATGGCACCCCAAGGTGCGCTTACCAGGAAGATTCTAGCCTATGTCCATCCTGGGTCGGAGCTTCATCCTGGGAGCGAGCGGGGCATGGTATCTCTCTCAGGCGTCTCCTCCCGAGAGGAAAGCGGTCGAGTCTCTGAGCTCACTTCCTCTTCCTCCCAGCATTTTGTTCTGTTTACTCCTCCCACCTATCCTCTAACCAATAAAATGGGCCAGGGCAGTGCCTTTATTAGCCAATGACCTTCCTCCATCAGCAGAGTATAATAATCTGAATCTTATGTATATATTTACACAAAGCAAATATTTTGAAAATAATTTTAAGCTCTGTTGCGACAACAAAGCCTAGACATAAAGCTGAGTGCTGCCCACAGGACTGAAATCTGCAAAGATTCTTGGCAAGTGCACTATCCTCATCACCGCGTATGACAACAGCAGTTACCTAGTTACCCATGCCGTAAGTATTCCAGCAGGTTATGTGTATAATGAAACTGATAGGTGAATGTGACCAATCTATTCTCTGAATAGGTAAGATCCAATCTCAACCACATTGCATTACCACCAATGTCCCGATGAGGATAGAAGCCACCCACTCGGATGGTTCTTCGGGAGCCAAGAGGCCTGATTTACACATCACTGCTCTTACACCTAACAGCTACTTCCAGTAGAAGAGGGGGAAATTGCAGCTTGAGATAACTCACATTGGACCAGTAAGACAGTTCAGCAGGTTAGAGCAGTTCCAGATTCAGAGTTCCAGGTCACACATGGTGGAGAGAAAGAATGGATTCTTACAAGCTGTCCTCTAGCCTTTACAGTGTGCTCCCACACACTAAATAAATAGATACACAAATAAAAATAAAATAAAATAGAATAATCTAACCTGGGGGAATAGCTCACCCTAATATTCCTAAACATAGTTTTAAATTTGACCCTCAAAGGTTCTTTTATTATCGGAACTTTCTAGTATAATTTAATTTATGTGGATGAGGCATTTTGTTTATTTGTTCTACACTTTGATGAAAGTTATTTCTCAGAAAAGCTTTAGCAACATTTTGAAGAATAGGACTTTAAATTAAGGTCAGTTTAGAAAAGAGCTGTTCTGGCCTTTCAGGAAATGGGCTTTCAGGAACTCAGTTAAGAGACAACCCCATCCCTGCTATCAAAGGTACTCCCAGAAGAAAATGATGAAAATTATATATCCCACAACCAGGAGGGAATGCCACCGGCAGCTAATGGGTTTTAAAAGGCACGTCATGGTCCCCCTGTGAGAGTCCTGGAGGGCAGCATTAAACCTCAGGAAGATAAGAATGCTCCTGAGAAGTGGGAGATCTCAGTCACGATGAAGTCTTAGGACTGTAGATGCCTGGAGGGGACCAGCAGCAGGAATTGGAAAGCAATGCAGCAGTGAGCTAGAAAATCATTTGCCTCAGGGAGCCTAGCATCCATCAGAAGAGGGGAAGAGACTATTCAAGTTGCAATGAGGCTGGGAAAAGGATGGGGTGCTCAAAAGTTACTCAGGTATCAGCTGTCACATTCTGAACTGTAGGTACGTGTCATCTTTTCAGGGCAATAGGGTATTCCAAGAAGCCAGGAGAAAAACAGACCCCTTTATATGTGTTAAGATATATTCCAATGCTTGGAGAGAGTTTTATACTCATAGAAAACCACCTCTAGTATATATTATCACTCATGTGAAGTCAGATATTCCACATTCAGGTGAATAACTATAACTACATGCAAAGTTGGAACAGAGTGTTAGACAGTCTGTGGGTATAATGAAGCAGTAACACACACACACACACACACAAACACACACAAACACACACATTGCCTTTAATATACTCACCCTCAAAGACTCTTTTCACTGTGCTTTTCAGAGGCCTTCTTAAGGCCTGGCTCTCCCAATCCACTGTTGAAACCACTAATACTTTTTTTGTTATTTTCCCAAGGCTTAGTGGTAGCAGTTTGATGATTTTTGAAAACAATAATACTTTTTAAAGGCTGAAGTAAGGCACAAAAGAATATATCATTATGTGAGCTATTTCTACGCAAGTTCAAGGTGCTTCTGCCATAGAAGTATCACTGGGATTTGGAGCACCCAGCTGTCCTCTAATTTAGGAGCATTGTTTTGCTTTTAGCAGGTTTAGTGTGCCTCTCCATCTTGTCATTTTCTAGGGAAAATTGCTGCTCCCCATTTTAGAACATAAACAGGGCATTTTAAAAGAGCCAAACTCTGCTGGCTATGACCCATAAGACTCAGTTTCCTAATGATTGTCTAATAGTTTCTAACCCTGAGAGGTTAGAACCCCCCAGGGCCTCAGGAAAAGACCCCACACCAGCGTCATCAACACACATCTCAGCAAACCTGTGAAAGTGAGCTGAGGTTAGCTCTCTTTCCCCAACAGTAAAATCCTAAGAAACAGATAGTGAAGAGAAATAATTGTTTTTTAATTTTTATTTTAAAAAACTCTAAGTTTGTAAGTGTTTTGCCTTCATGGATGTCTGTGTGCCAGGCTCATGCAGAGGTCAGAAGGTCAGAAGAAGATCAGATCACCTGGAACTGGGATTATCGATGGTTGTTAGCTGCCATGTTGGTGATAGGAATTGAGCCTAAGTCCCTTGGAAGAGTCACAGTGCTCTTAAACACTGAGCCATCTCTTCCGCCTTAATATAACAACTGGTATTTAATTTAGTTGATAATTGGCATTGTAAGTTTGCACATTATGGAATAAAGTATGGCTTTTTTATGTATGTAGACAATGTGGAATTATCAGATTCTGTAGGTGCCTTATCCAGTGTCTCATATACATACTATTTCCTTGTGTTTGGAACATTCAAAATCGTGCAATACCTATTAGTTTGTCAAGTTTTATAGTCCAAAAAACCATTAATTCCTGTAGACTAAAAACTATTTGATGCTGCTCCTCCTAAGTACTCCCTGTGCCTGTCAATCACCCCCATTTCCCTTTCTCTTTCTCAGCTTACACATCTGAGTCCATGTGTTACCTGACTTATTTCTCTTAACATAGTGTCCTCTACTTCCATTTATGCTGCTACAAATGATAGACCGTGGTTCACTTTATACTATATTTCATTGTGTGCTACACTTTTTTCTTGCATTCCTCTGAGTCTGGACATCTTCATGGGTTTCATGTCTGGCCGTTGTGAACAGTGCTGCAGTCAGCACATGAGTGTAGATGTTCTCTTCAAAGATGACCTTTTTTCTTTTGAGTAGATACACAGTCGAGTGATGGCTGGAGTATATGGCAGATCTAGTACAGTTCTTTTGTGGGGTATCCATACTGATTTTAAAATGGCTTTACAGTTTGTAGTTCAAGTAACAGTGCATGAGTTCTCTTTTGGCATCTTTGTGAACATTTTCTAGTTATTATCACTATTATTATTATTATTAATAATATTATTATTATTTCTGGTATGACTCTTTTAAGTGTAGTGAGGTGATATATCACTATGCTATTAATCTGACTTTTCCTGATTATTAATGAAGTTAACATTTATTCATATTGTTCGTTTTGTCCATATTCTTCTGTCCATTTGAAATAATTCAGATCATTTGCCCATAGTCAAGTTACATATCTGACTTTTGATGTTAAGTTGTTTGGGTTCGTTATACAGTCTAGAAATTGTTTCCTTTTCATGCTGTTGATTTCCTGTTCATTGCTGTCCACAGGCCTTTCTGTTTGGTGTAATTCCATTTATCTCTTTTTGCTCACTTAACCTATATTAGGGTTATATCTAAAATAATTTGCCATGTCCAGTGTCATGAAGCATTAACCTGAATACTGTCATAATGTTAAATACTTGAGAAATGTAAGTTGATTATATATATATATATATATATATATATATATATATATATATGACTAGTTTCTTTTGCATATACTGCCTTCAGTATACAGAAGTATGCTTTTGGTTTATTGTTTTGTTTTTACTTTATTTTTGTCTAGTTTAGTTTTTCCGAATGTGAAACCCAACCTTTTCAGGATTGCATGTCTTGAAGAGAGTTTTTCCACTGTCTATTCATGATGCTTTGTCAGAAATCAGCTGGCTGTGAGTATGTGAATCTTTTCCCTGGCTTTCTGTCCTAGGCCATTGATCTACATGACTGTCTTATGACTGTCCCACTGTGCTTTGACTACAATATAAACAAGTTTGATGCATAACATTTTTTTCTTGAGGTATATATTATATAATCTCTATGGGTAATTTTTCATTGGAGGATGTTTGGATTATATCAAATACTTCTTATGCATAAGTTGAGATGAGCATAACTTTGATTTTCTGTCAGATATTTGTAACGTTTTGTATTTGAAACATTACTCATTCCTAGAAAAAAAACAATATTCTCATAAGGTAAATACTGTGTGTTGGGTTCTATTATTAGTATGTTGTTGAGAAGTTTTGTACTCTCTCAGACTCCTCTCTCTCTTTCATGTGTGTGTGTATGTGTGTGTGTTGTATGTATGTGTTCTTGTATGACTGGCTCTAAGGGTAAAAAGGGTTGCTTCTTTTGGAATCACTCGAGAGAATAGGATTTATTTCTTTTAGTTCTTTTAAACTTTAGTACAATTCAGCATCGAAGCCATCAGGCCCTAAATTTTATTTGTTGGAAGACTGTCAGCTCTGTTTAGTATTGGTCTTTTCATGTTTTCTGTTCTTGTGGTTCAGTTTTAGTTGATTACATTTGTTTACCTAGAGGCTAATTTATTTTCCTTTATTCCCCCAAATCATTGGCAGATAGTTCTTCTTAACTGTTCCGCATGATTTCTTGTATTTATGTGGCATCAATGTGATTGTCTCCTTTTTCATTTCTAATTTTATTTATTTGTATCTACTGTCCTTCCTTCCTGATCTAATGAAAACTTTTACAGTTTTATTTATTGCTATGGTTTAGGCACAAAATAAGAAAGTCATTATTTGGGAGGTGACAAAAAATGGGAGGTGCCTGTATTGGAAAAGTGGGTCAGTGGAGGTGTATCTTGGGAATGCATCTTATCTCTGACCCCTCCCAGTTGCCAGAATATTCTGCCTCACTTCAGGCACCAAGGACCCACCTCACTTTGGGTAAGACCTTTAAAACTGAGAGTGTCTGTAATATATCCTCCTCCTAAATTATTTCCCTCAGACATTTTTCATGGCCACCAAAAGTGAGCTAGCACATTCATCTTTGGAAAAAAAAAAAACCTCTTCATGTCATTGGTCTTTTGTATTATTTTGTCTATTTGGTTTATTACTGTCTGGTCTTTGGTATTTTTCTCTCTGGTAATTTTTGGTTTAGTTTGTTCTTCTTTACCTAGTTTATTGAGTTACACCATTAAGTTATTTGAAGGTGTTCTATTATTTTGATATAGATACTTATTTTTCTGTAAGAATCTACCATAGTGGTAGTGCACACCTTTAATCCCAACACTTATGAAGCAAAGGCAAGCAAATGTCTGTGAGTTCAAGGCCAGTCTGGTCTACAGAGTAAGTTCCACGACAGTCTCCAAAGCTAAAAAAAAAATTCTACCTTAGTACCACTTTGGCTATTTCCTACAGACTTGGGCATACTATGGTTTTGTTCTCATTTGCTTACAGAAATTATAAAGAACATGGAACAATGTCAAATGATATAATTGTCTACTATTTCTTTCTTTATAGTATTTGATTGTGTTCAGCAGAATGTTTTATTGAATACCACTTTATCCCTAGTATCTAGCAAAATGCCTAGCATAGAACTGGTCCAACTGATGTTGGTTAAATAAATGAATGCATAACTATTTTATATTATTTATAACAATAGTACATTATCTTTCATCTTTAATTACATTTTATGAGTCCTACAAACAGATACAAGGATAAAACACTTTACTACATTATAAACATTTGAAGGAGTGACCAAGAAAATTAATGTGAACTTCATCCCCATTTTTAAGACAGAAAATACTAAAATACTGATATACACAGCAAATTAGTTTGTTTTAGAAATACCTAAACTAGAAGTGAGATAGGAGCTAGAAAAAGGGTGGGAAACTGTCTCGCTTGAGGTAACAGTCTCCAGCAATCTCCAGGTCCCCTGTGGTTCTTACAATGCTCCCCTCTTTTCTTAGTGTCCTTCTTCCCCAATGTTCTCTAGAGCTCATGAGTGCCCTATGCTTCTCTGCCTTCCTCTTCTCCTCACCAGTAACCCAAGGTTTCCAGCTGTGAGCAACCTTATCTTTCCTGGACAAGCTGATGTAAGAAACTGGAAGGCATTTAAAAGGGTTTTGAATCATCTGCCCTAGACTCAATCAGAACAGCTTTTGCTTAGTCATTGTCTGCACTGGAATTCTTAGTGGTGTTCTGTTGGATGGCTGATGACCAAGAAGTAAACAAGTATCTGTGCAGGACTTCATTGATCTTGAATCCGTTCCTCTAGCTCCAACATGCTCTGATTGATGAGGGCACACACAGGGCAGACTATGGCTGTGCTGAACGTCTTCCAGATGGCACGGCATCTTAGTCGGTGAGTTATTGGCCCTCAAGCTTTGTGAAGCTGAGCCATAATTGTAAGAAGTGAGTCAGATAGTTTGAAGACTGCCTTTGTTCCAGAAAATATATTTTAAAAGACAAAAGGGAATGTATTGAAAATATTTTGGTAGAGCTTAATTAACACTACAGAAACTTCAGAATAGTAGAGAATTTTCATTGAACAATTTTACAGATATATTGTGATGAGTGTTTGTTTCCTGGAATCTATTCATACTTTCTTATTTTTCTCAGAGTGGGGTTACAATTAGGCTTTCAAATAACAGGACATTTAAGGAAACTAGATTTTACTTACTAAGACTCAAGTGAATATTATTCATCTTTCTGTATTGTCAATACAGCGAATTTTTAGGAAAATGAATCCAAAGTTGTGAGGAGATAATTTAATATGATCTTATATTATGGAAATCAAAGATTCTGACATTATCAGTCATGGTATGTTTAGTTACTTCATTCCCATTGTTATAGAGCCAGAAGAATTATTGTCTACTGCACCCAATTGAATTTAAGAAATTCTGAATCTCTCTGAAAAGACATAGATTCATTTATGAATTTGTTCATTTTTTCCTTGAAAAAATACTTTTTTAAATTAGATTCTTTCATGATAAAGTCCATGAAAGCAAAACTATGAAAACAGCCACTTGCTTTATTTCCTCAGAGACCCCCTTTTTTCCCCCAGGGATGCTACTCTGCTGTGGGACAATGGTCTATACTCTGTCAACTGTATTTTAATAAAATGCTGATCAGCCAGTAGCCAGGAAGTAGAGGTGGGGCAATGAGAACAGGATAATCGTGGGAACAGGAAAGAGTCAGTCTGCCCTTGTCATCCAGACACAGAGGAAGCAGGACACAGAGCAAGCAAGATGTGACTGCCTCGCTGAAAAATGGTACCAAGCCACATGGCTAACACAGACAAGAATAATGGGTTAATATAAGAGTTAATAAGAAGCCTGAGCTACTAGGCCAACCGGTTTATCATTAATGTAGTCTTCTGTGTTGTTTATTTGGGACTAAATGGATGTAGGACCTGGTGGGACAGAAACCTCCGTCAATAACTCTCTAGTCATTTCAGGCTTAATATGCCTTATCCCTAGCTAGTAAGAGGCCTCTTTACTTGCTACTTGTTGCAATGGATTCTTCTAAACAGGATCTTTATTTTTCCTTCCTTCCTTCCCTCCCTCCTTCCCTCCCTCTCTCTTTCCCTCCCTCACTCCCTCCTTCTGACTTTCCCTTTTGCTTTCTCTCCCTGTCTTCCTTCCTCCCTTTCTTTAGCCTTCTTTTTTCTGCATAAAGCAGTTTCTTATAAGAGAAAGATTCTCAATGAGTAGTTTGTGCCTAAACTTCTGTTTTACAAAGTGACTTTTTATTAATGAAGAATCCTAATTAATGAAGACAGGAAAAGCCACCACTCGTGGCTGCTTCAATAAATCACTAGATAGTACTTCACTGGTCACATTATTTAACCTTTTTTTATTGGAACACTTCTAACCTATTGTTCTGTTGGCATGCTCTTTGTTTTCAACTTTATTTTGGAATACCATACACATTCAGGAAAGTTGACAGAAGAAATATTAAGTAAGAATGTAGCATAGCAAACTAAACATCACACTGAAATGACAATTCAGAAAAATCAGGTATTTTGAAGTATAGAGCAGCAAGAGCAACAAAGACAGAATAAACTGAAACTGTGATGTGCTGTCAAGCATTTTTCTCCCCATTTAATTTTGAGCATGGCTGTGGGATGTTACAACAGTATAGGGGAACAGTAAAGGCTTTAGTGGTATATAAAAGGAAGAATGGCTGGAGCAATGAAACCTAGATTACTGTGCGGCAAATTTCCCAGGACACCTTCTGAGATCTAGATCTGTACAAATGTCGGAGCTGGGATAGTTTTAAAGGTGTAGTAGCCGGGCGGTGGTGGCGCACGCCTTTAATCCCAGCACTCGGGAGGCAGAGTAAGGCGGATCTCTGTGAGTTCGAGACCAGCCTGGTCTACAGAGCGAGTTCCAGGACAGGCTCCAAAGCCACAGAGAAACCCTGTCTCGAAAAAAAAAAAAAAAAAAAAGGTGTAGTATATCTGGGTAGCTCCCCTGCTAGGAAATCCCAGTCAATACTCTTCGATACACTCAGTAAAATTTAAGAGTGTGTGGTGAGAACCTAAGGTAGTTAGCTTAACTGAAAGCAATCCTTTCTCATTTTCAAACCTACAGAAACAATCATACCAAAAATATCAACTAAAATCTCATAAGAGATGCACTGTAAAATATATGTGAGCCAGACAAAGACAGAGTCTTGTCAAAATGCATCCCATCACTGAATTCGTACCTATGCCTATTGGACATGTGCTGACTCATTTTCTCCTGTGGTTGTTAAACTTAGTCAATTGATTAGACTGAGCCTTAGCTTAGATAATCATGAAGTGAGGGCATCCTAGAAACCATTAGCATGAAGGTCAATAAACTTAGTGAGGAAGACACACCATAGCACTGCCCACTGCCCAATAGTCTGGAAACTAACAAGAAAATGACAGAAGGGAGAAACTCTTACGAAGGAAGTCAGTTCTTCCTGAATGGTATGTTGGGTTTTTTGTTGTTGTTTTTGTTTTCTGTTGTCACCCTGCCTGCACAATAGGTTCTAGATTCTTCATCCACTGAGCATGGGCTCACATCAGTGGTTCTGCTGGGGGGGACTTCACGTCCACCTCCCCTCTCTGTGCTGGGAACATGTCAGCTTGAGCTTGCACAGGTCTTGTGCGTGCTGTCACGACTGCTGTGAATACATGGTTGCAGCTGCCCTGTTGTGTCCAGAAGTTATCCAGTGCCTCTGGTTCTTACATTCTTTCTTCTTCCTCTTCCACAATGATCCCTGAACCTGAGGAGGAGGGGTGGGATAGAGAGTCCCCACATAGGGCTGAGAATTGCATCGTTTCTTGTTCTCTGAACCTTGGCCAGTTGTGGGTCACTGTGATAATCACCGTCTATGGAAAATAGAAGCCTGTCTGATGATGGCTGAGAGATACATTGACCTATGGGTATAATGATAAGTCATTCGGAGTTAGCTTAATAGCATGTTTACTTAGCATAATAAGAGAACTATCTTGTCTCCTTAGGGACTGTAACTATTGTAGCCATGAGTTGCTAGTCCAATAATGATTCTGGGTTGGGTTTCACCTTGTGGAGTGGGATTTAAATTCAATCAGAAGGTAATTGTACTCCTATGATGTGTGTTCCACTGTTGCACCAGTGTCTTGCCAGTTCATTCATTTCTGTTTCGCACAGAGTTCACAGGTACATAAGATTGAGAACCGCTTTTCTTCACTCGCAGCATGGAAAGAACCTTCCAAGATTGTGAAAGGTAGCCAAGAGTGATAGAGCCCCTATGTCACTGTTGACTTGATTTCTCTATATCCTATGACCAAAGTATGGGTGTCTTCTGTAATAATGTCTTACAGTCAAATTCTGGAGGGCAACCAAGAGCTTTGGCAATAGCTTGAGTACTTAGTGGTCTATCAGACTTCACTAGCCAACAACTCCAAAGGAGGTAACCAATTTCTGGGGAAGAAGTTTTATTTGTTAGCCTCTTGTGCCTAGTAGGGGAACTGACACAAAGCCAACTTGGAAATGATCTAGAGAGTGGCTAGAGATAGCATAAAGAGGCATACTAACATTATGCATTAAGAGGATAGTATCCACACACTGTTGTAATGGCACAAAGATAGGTACGTTGGTCAAACAGATTTTACAGAGAATCCTGAAGAAAACCTATGGCCATTTAGACACTTGATATTTGTTGAAGTCAATCTAGCTATGCACTAGACAGAGGCAGAATTTCAAAGCCTGTCCTAGGTTAATTAAATGTTCACATAAGGACCAAGTGTGTTATATTATAGATCTATATGTGACAGGAAGATGATCATATCTTTTAGAAATGAATGTGATAACAGGCATGATGGCAAATGACATAGTCCCAACACAGAGGAGTCTAAGGAAGACTGCAAATTTGAGGCCAGGCTAGGCTATATAATTCATAACAGGATAGCCTGGTCTACACAGAAAGACTCCTTCTTTAAAAGACAAAAATGGTATTAGTAATTCTTGCATGTTGTCTGCTGACTTCCACAATTGGGTAGTGGTGGTATGCATAACACACACACACACACACACACACACACACACACACACACACACACTGTAGAGGAATGTTACAAATTTGTAAAAATCTTTTTAAAAACACAAAAACAATTAACTAAAATAAAATTGAAGTTTTAAGGTTCTGTTAATGTTTTATTTCTTCACTTGGGAGTATTTAATTTGTGAAAACTAGACTAAATTTACATTTTAATAATTTCTTGCTTTCTTTGAGACAAATTCTTGCTGTTATGTAGTCAAGAATGTCCTTGAAGTAACAGAAATCCTCCTGCCTCAGCCCCCCAAGTGCTTGGATTACCAGTACAAGTCATCGTGGTTGGCTATATTTTCATAAATGAATACAAAGTTGTTCAAAATGCAAACATAGCAAACAGGAAACTAACCTGTCAAAGTGTATTCATAGCAACACACACAACTACCTTCTCAAAGTGCATCCATAGCAGCACAGACAACTACCCTATAATTAGTTAATGACTCGCTGTTATAGTGATCAACTTAGATCAATCTTAGGCTAATTAAACTTCTCAGTTTCCATTCCATTTTAAAGCAAATTATTTCATTTATAAATATTTTAGTTTGCATGTCTGTCTTGTGTGAGAATGAATGAAATAGATATAATAGCAGTGTATTGCTAATAATGGCATCAATTCCTTCTTTTAAAAGTACAGTTATAATGAAAGTTCCTAAGTAGGGCATGAACATAGCTTTGTAAATCTAGCAAAAGACACTCTGTCAAACCTTTCACTGACCATCCTCCTCATTCCACTTTTATTAACAACCCCGATGGCCCCAATTCCAGGGAAGCTATTAGCTCATCACCACCCAGAAAGCTACAGGGTTATAATACCAGTTAGCGAGTATTTATCAGAAAGTATCTATAGAGTAGGTTGTGTGCCTCTTCCAAAGAGGAGAAAGAAATTAACAGATATTTACCTTCATAAAAAGGGGGGGGGGTGTCTCAAATTGGAATCAATCAAAGAAGCCAAAAGAAGTGTGACTGATCTGAGTTCTGGAGAAAGTCTGCTATATAAATGTGGATGTGCCCAAGAAGGGAAGGGAAAATAAGGATATTTTCTGGGGACCAGAAAAAGATATGACTTCCATATGAATTTTAATCTGTTAGTTCAGTCCCATGAACTTTAAATACAAAGAAGTTTAGTAATGGTTTTGTCCAATGGATATAATGCAATGCCCCGAGCCATGCACACATTTAAATTTTATTCTAACATTCTATTCCCTTTACTTGAATTTCTATGATAAAGTTTTCAATCTTTTACTTTTGAAATTATTCATATGGTTGAATTTACTTGATAATATTTGTTTTTAAAGAACAGTCTGGAGTTTGAGTTACAAGGCGCCTCAGAGATTTGGAGTGACATGAAAAACGGGCATTCCGATTCTGTAGCGCATCACAGCTTTGAAGATTCCAGGGTATGTGTACTAACTCACTTCTGTGTTTATTGCTGCGGTTTGGATAGTTTTATAAAAGAACTGTGGTGCTTACATAACACAGGATGTTTAGACCAATGATACAGTCGCAGAAGCTGCTTGTATTAGTGAGACCCATATTTACTCAAGGCACCGTGGATGTAGAGGATGACTCATCACGGGGATGTTGGCCTGAATCTTTGCAATATGATAGTTCTTTCTCATATCAGTTTTCAAACAGCAGACTTTTATGGGGACAAAAGTGGAGGAGAACTCCAGCAAAGCTCTCGGCTCCAACTCTTGAACAAAATTCTCCTCAGCATGCAGACAAACAGGACGTAGAGAAAAGGATGGTTAGTAGACTTCCTTCTTGAAAAGACAAGGAATTGCTTCAGAATTTAAGGAAAGAAAGTCCCTGATCTAACTTTACCTGGCTTACTCATCCAGGTCTGCAGAGGCAGGTTGTAAATTTGATAATGAAGGGGAAATACAATGATAAATCTTTTGTGGTTATTTTGAGTTAGTAATTTGGCACGCACATGTGTGCGTGTGTGTGTGTTTGTGTGTGTGTGTGTGTAGGAGGAGGAGGAGGAGGGCCTGCTTTTTTGTCCCAGCTGCCCAGCTAGTTTAGCCCCGGAAAAACTACACAGAAACTGTATTAATTAAATCACTGCTTGGTCCATTAGCTCTAACGTCTTATTGGCTAACTCTTACATATTAGGTTAACCCATTTCTATTCATTTGTATATCACTACGAGGTCATAGCCTACCAGCAAAGTCTCAGCATGTCTATCTCTGGCTGCGGGTCCATGGCATCTCCTCTCTCTGATTCTGCCTCCTTTCTCCCAGCATGCCATTTAGTTTTCACCACCTACCTACGTTCTGCCCTATCAACATACCCAAAGCAGTTTCTTTATTAACCAATGAAAACAGCACGAAGACAGAAGGACCTCCTACACCATTGACATTTTAGTGAGAAATTGAAAGAGATAGTACATTAAGGGAAACATTTCTAATGGAAGGAAATGAGCGCATATTGCAGTTTATTAATAATTTGATATATTTACAAGGGAGATAGGGAAAAGCAGTGTCAGAGACATTTCAGTAGCTCAGTGATCATGTCACAGACCCAGAGCTTACCCATCCATAGTGTCACCATCAGCATGACAAGTGCCATTATTCTGCTGTTCTTGTGTCTGTGTATACATAACAAAGTAGGTGCTGCAGATGCAAACACTAAGACAGAACCTGGATGTGGAGTAGTTAGGGGGTCAGAGGAGAGGGAAGGGGAGGGAACAGGAGGAGGGGAGAGAGGGGAAACTGTGGTGGGGATGTAAAATAAATGAAAAAATATTAATTAACAAAAAAGAAAAATATAAGGAAAATGGCTTTCTGGATGTTTAAAATTTTAAGGTTGTAGATACCCTGGTGGCTAGGTAAAACAGTCAAAATATGATAAAAAAAAAACTTTATAGAAAAATCTGACACTTGGTAACCTGTATGAGCATCTGATCTGCTGTTAGCATGGAGGGTTAGAAGAGTGTGTAGTAGGAAAGAGTCTGCTCCAGCTCTGGGTCCTCGATGAACAATTTCCCTTGGTACCTTTGTGGATGTGAGATGCACTACAGGGGTGTGATTTCTTTTAGGTAGACTGTCAGTACACAACCATGCCTGTCACTGGCATCATCCCGCCTCAGCCTCATCACACGAGTTGACATCTTTGGGCTGTGAAAACATACGGATGTGGTGGATCATATTACTTCACATCAGTGACCAAAGTTTTTATCAGAGAGGCAAGGTCTAGAAAAATGGCACAAATCTGAAACTTCAAAGTGCAGTATAAAGAAATGGGAGAAGATAACACGAAAACAAGTGAAGATAGTCAGAATAGAGAAAATGACAACTGCTTCTTGTGGAGATTCTTGGTTAATGTTTTGGTCCCCTTGTTAGCCCAAGGTTCCCTCTGTGTTACACCCTTACAGAGGAGCACCACTTAAGTGAAAATCCCAACAAAACTACCCAGTGCAGTACTGGGACATGATTCACAGATCCCTTAAACTTTATTGATATTCAATCAACAATTTAGAATGTATATATTTTTTATATATTACTTGATCATTTTCATGTACATACATATTGGCCATAATCAACCTAATAATAATCACACACATACACACACACATGTATAGATATAGATATATAGATATTCCCATCTTCATTATCTTTGTGTATATAGTGGGAATATTTAAATTATCTCTGTGTCTTGGTTGTCTGGGGTTTGTGTTTTTGTTCTCAACTTGACACATGTTAGAGTCATCAGAGAAGAATAACCTCAACTGAGAAAATACCTACATCAGACTTTTTGTAGGCAAATTTCTACAACATTTTCTTTTTTTATTTTTTATTTATTTTTTTTATTTTTTTATTTTTTTTTATTTTTGGTTTTTCGAGACAGGGTTTCTCTGTGGCTTTGGAGCCTGTCCTGGAACTAGCTCTGTAGACCAGGCTGGTCTCGAACTCACAGAGATCCGCCTACCTCTGCCTCCCGAGTGCTGGGATTAAAGGCGTGCGCCACCATCGCCCGGCTACAACATTTTCTTGATTAACAATTGATGTGGGAGGGCCCAGCTTACGGTGGGCAGTACCACCCTTGGCATGTGACCCTGATTTGCATAAGAAAGAAGACTGAGCAAGCTATGGAGAGCAAGCCAGTAAGCCATGACTTCTGCATAAGTTCCTGCCTCCTGATTTCCACTTTGAGTTCTTACTCCAGTTCCCTTAGTGAAGGAGTGTGGCCTGAGAGTTGTAAGGTGAAATAAGCTCTTTCCTCGCCGAGTTGGTTTTGGTCATGGTGTTTTATATAGCAATAGAAAGCAGTGAAGACTCTGTTTGCATGATGTCTTAAGTACAATTACATTGCTATACTAAGATCTCTAGAATGGATGCATCTTGTATAATGGAAAATTTCCCCTATTTCTTCCTCTTTCCAGCTCTCAGAAGCCATCATTCTAAGCTCTGTTTCTTCAAGCTTGAAATCTCCCCTCTATAAACAATATAATACCAAGGCACTAATGTTTGTACCTTAGAATTTTTGTTTGTCTTGTAGCTATTAAATGGGTTTGGTTAACAGAAATAATCTACTCTAAAGAGAAAGGGAGCCTGCGGAAGAAATCAGGGTGGCTCATTTGCAGAGTGGGGTGTTACGGCCTGACCATGAGATGTTTTGTACTGGCATAGATGTTGATCCCTCTGTTGTAGCACTGATTGGGATGTGATGGTGATGGGAGCTTTCGGAGGTGAAGCACAGCTGGAAGTAAACTGTGGCTATGCCCTTGCAAATTACTTCTGCTCCCCAGTCTCTTCCTTTCTTCTGCTTCCTGTCAGCCATAAGGTGAAGAAACTCTGAAAATGTTCCCACAGTCATGGTGCTCTGCCCAAGTCCACTGACCAAGTAACCATGAACTGGTCCCTGTGATAAGCAGAGATTAGTTAGAGGAATGCTTCATTTTATGTAGAAGATTCATATTGGGCTATGAATTTATTCCAAGTCATACACTATGATGTTGTTCAGATGTAGTGAGGTGTGCCAGAATTGTGATATTGCCCTGATGTTTTTAATAGCAGTGACACAATGGTTGTAAGAAAGGAAATAGTCATGTTTATGCTGGCTTTCAGTTTTCCCTTTTCCACAGATCAACTGGTTATGCCCACACTCTGCGCTTGCTATTTCCCAATGAGGACAAGAGGACAATACATGATTCATTCAATATTAGCCCCCATTTGGATAAATTTTGATCTTAATTATCTGGTGAGTGGTGATTTGTTTCATCGTCTTTGGTTGCAACACAGGAAATTTATATCTGGAAGGATTTCATCTTGGAAAGGCAATTCGTCAGAAAGTAGTTACCGGACATAGTCAGTATGAATCACAGCATCAAGGGTCGGTGTTTACGGACAGAATAACTTCATCATTCGAGTAAACCAACGGAGGGTGCAGATGAGGCAACACGTTGGTGCACAATTTCTAAACTTTAGAAATGACAACCAAAAATGTCACGAGATCTCTCACATCCTTGAGTTACCTCATTCCTCTATGTTCTAGTTTCTCACCTATAGAACGAGGGAAATAATGGAGTACCTTCATAAGTTCTAAGCATCCAATATGAAAACAGAACAGGAACACTTAAAAGAAACATGAATATGAAATGCAGTTTATCCTGATTCTTCACTTGGTGAGCGCAGGACACTTCTGAGAAAACAGAGGCATCATTTCCCCTTCCATCCCAGTAACTCAATTAAGACTTCGCAGTCATTCTCCCAATTGTTCATCTTTGCCCCCGAAACCTCACTAAAGTACACTTGACTTTGAAAGAGAACAAGGCAATGTTTCTCTAAGTGAAAGTTTCTATGTGGTCTGTCTTGTGCTGTGATCCCAGTATTGTCTCTGATTCCAGACAGACCATCATCTATACGAGAAGAGCTTTATAGCAGGGTGCATAAGAGCTACACAGCTATGTTCTATAGTATTTTGTTGTATAATAGGAATTTTCCAATGCATGATCTAGTTGGTTTCTAATGGAACCCAACTTTGGATGGTTTTATTATTTATGTGCTATGCTTAAGTGATCAGATTTCAGGGAAATTCAATGAACAACCTCAACTTATGAAACTGGATTTCTTCTCACCAGTTTCATATTATTGCACAAACTTTTGTTCTCTTGACCTGAAATCTGAGGTTTGGTAGAGCATCCATGGTGTCATCCATGAATAGTTAGATAATCGAGTAGGGGTTTGTTGTCCCATTGGGGAAATAAGCCAAAATTATAGCTTTTCTATGTTTTCTTTGGTTTGTCTTACTTACAAACAAGAAGAACTTATTTTTATCTTAATAACTCAATGAAAAATAAAACTAAACATACCATAAAGTAAGTTACTTCTTTGTCTTTGTAATAACCCAGCATATTTTTATTTTAGTACAAATGCAGGTCATTGTCCGTTTAAGGTTTTTACTTCTCATCTGCTTTAAATTGAAAAAGGCACAACACATTCCCCTTTGAAAGGGAACAACGGTTTTATAAACAAATAACAATTAGAATATTGCTTCTAGTTTTTAAGATATTGTTACTATTTTAAAAACCCATGTATGATAGTTTAAAACTTGAGAGATTATTTGATTAATAAGACCACAATTCCCCATTCTACCAACTCTAGCTTTGCTAATTTTTCATAGACTGTTTCTTCTTGTTTGGAGTTTTGTGCTGTGAATAGTTGCACTTCAAATCCTTGTTTTTAACCACAAAATATCACTGAAATAGTGGTCATTGTTCAGCATAAGGGTTTCAAAAAAAAAAAGTCCTTGATTCTGCTGACTTTGAAATCTTAGCATGAATTCACAATTCATTATATTTATGTACTGTATATTTTTCTATAAAACCTGAAGACCTGCTTCTGCTGACACACTGCCCCCAGCAAGTCTCCTTTTCCTAAAGATTCCACAACTTCCCAAACACAAGTTCCAGCTAGGGACATGAGCCTACAGGGGACATTTAGCATTCAAGCCCTAATACATGGTATGATACCTACAATTGACAATAGAGTGTTGGAACATAGCTAATAGAAAGGATTTGCATTTTTCCAAGGAAAAAGTAGTATATGAAAGAGGAAAAGGGTATTGCAATTTCAGAAGTGCTCATTACACATGAATTGAAATACCAAATGTCCCACACAGTGTATACAATTACTGTGTCAGTTAAACCTTTTTAAGCATACATATTTAGAATACTTGCTCTACACTTTGAAAAACTGACTTGACAGTCTTTTCTTCTGCCGTAATACAATCCTTACACTGATTATTACCATTATTTTAATTATTAATAATAATTTCTTTATTGATTCTTTGGGAATTTTACACCATGTACCCAAATTCCTCTCACCTCCCAATTGCCCCATATCTTCCTCTTACCTCTGCAGGGCCCCCCATAAAGAATTTTTTTTTAAAAAATCAAAACAAAACGAAACAAAGAAAGCAAGAAAACAAACAAACAAACAAAAACCTCTTTACTTCTTTATCTTTCCCATGCCTCCAATGCCTCTTCATTCATCCTGGTGGCACTGGGAGCAGTGTGTCACACAGTAGACCTTTTTGTCCAGTCAGCTTTACTAGCGAATGTTCATTTCATTGAGTCACTGGTCTGGTTTCTGGTACACCATTATCACTTCATCCTCACCCAAATTCCTCTGGGATATTCCACAGACACCCTGAGTCATGGAGATCCTGCAGGTATCCTTCCATAGGACCCATAGGACCAGTTGCTTCATGAGCTCTAACAAATCCTAAATAGGTATTTAGGTTCAGGTGGGTCAGCCCATGGTTGTTTTGTTATTGTTGTCTGAAACAAAAACAAAAATAAAACACAACTTCTCATCAAGCTGGGTGCTTTTCATATATCATTTCATGTATAGATACTACAAAATTAATGTTGCTAAATGAATAATTGAATGAATAAATAAATAAATGCCTTAGAAACAGAAATGAAGATAAGATAGAGCATTTTCAATTAATTTCCCTTTGAAACCCAGCGGTAGCTTGCTTTAATAAACAATGCAGTATTAGTTAGGTAACATATTTATATAATAAAAACTTTAAGATATCAAAGAAATAAACTGAATAAGACACCATAAGATGGAAGGACCTACTGTGCTGAGTAGTAGGATTGGTGTTGTGAAAATGGACATCCTACCGAAAGCAATCTACAGATTCAATAGAATCCCTATCAAAATTTCAACACAATTCTTCACAGAAACTGGAAAAAAATTCTTTCACTCCATATGGAAGCACAAAATGCCCAGGATAGCTGAAACAATCCTGAATAATAAGAACTGTTGGAGGAGTGGGCGTCCCACATCCCAAGTTATAGGACAGAGCAAGAGTGAATAACGCAGCGTGCTATCAGCATGAGGACAGATATGGAGAAGGGTGGAACCGAACTGACAACCAGACACAACTCCATACCTAGGGAGACAGCGTCTCCAATAAGGAGGGCTGGTCAAACTGAATGGCAGCGTTTAGAAGAAAATGGAGCCTTATGTATCACCCTGCACAAAAACCAACCCCAGATGAAACAAGGGCTTCAAGATAAACCCAGAGGCCATATTTCTGACAGTAGAGAGAAAGGAAACTAAGTTTGACCTCAGTTAGACTCGTTAGAAGTTTATTTATTGACATTGTGTTTCTCATAGACAGAAATGTTTAGAGAATAAGATATATGTATTCAGGAAAAGGATGGCAGTTGGGTTTTGGGGAAAGCCTGAAATGCTCTTGCAGGGGTTACTGTTGTTGACTGACTTGATTTATGCCATTCAATAGTGAAGACTCCATGGAGGTGAAACACATTTGTGATGAAATAATAAAATTATGGGGCTGCATCCTTGACTCAGTGGCTAAGAGCAGTGACTTATCCTCCAGAGGACCTGATTTAACTCCCAGGACCCACAGAGCAGTTCATAACTGTCTGTTACTCCCCCATTTGACCCCTATTTCTGGCCCCCACCATCACTCTTTGCAGACAAAACCCTCATACACATAAAATAATTAAAAGCCATAATTAAATTAGGTGGTTGGTTTTAAGTAGGCAGCAATACAATTGAAATTGCTAAATTATAGAAGTGTATAAAGTAATTTATGTAAGGCAGTTTAATATGAAGCTGTAATATTGATCCTTAGAATGAACAGCACCTCACATAATTAAGCGTGACTATAAAAGTCACACAGCCTGCTGAACGGGAGGAGTTCTCCTCTTGGTGTTTGTGCCTCAGTAACAGCAGAAGCAGGATGTTACCATCCGTGGATGAAGGTAAGCATGTTTTGGTGGCTCTCTTATTCTTCGAAGGACAATGAAAATATCTCAGTTGCCAAACAACATGAGGTTTTTGAAATATAAAATAAGTATAATCACTACTGTCTTAACATATATAATAAAATGCAAGTTTCAGTTTCAACTCTAAATTCATAGTTTCCCATCTTATATTTATTATCATTTGGTTTCAGGGCTATTTAGATCCTAGTGTAATTTAGACAAGATAAAAATGTTGCAATAAACTTGCTTCTATTTGAATTGTTTGAGTTATTATGGTGTAAAGTATTTTAAAAAGTTTTATACAAACTGAGACAAACCCAGGTAATAGATAAGGAGAATTAGAAGTACTTCAACCAGAATGTCTCTTTCAACCGAGGACAGACTTTGAACTCTAGAAAGTATGGTGTTAGCAACCGGAGACAAACCCAGTAAGACACGTCCATGTGATGTTTAACTAGCTCTGTGACGAGCGCTCCTCTTGAGGAACAGCACTAGGGTAGAGGCCAAGAAAGAGCTCCTCTTTTCAAGCAGACTTCGCATTTGAAATCCCGTGACTATGAATTCTATGAAGAACTAATAACATTGCCGTGCAGAGGAGGCTTATAAACAATGGGTGTCTCCAAACGTGTTTCCCAATACTATCAGGCATACTGGAATCAGCAGATAACATTCATATCACAATTGCTGAAAAGTATCATTAAAACATATTTCCAACATAAAGATAAATGTCAATGTCTGATTAATGAAATGTTTGCATTTATAAGCATTAACATCAATAAACTAGATTTATCTGTCTTAGTTCATTCTAAAACTTGATATGCTATCAGCTTTTCCGTGTCTGGAGACCAACTTAATTAACTTTTTTTAATGCCTCACATTTGAAATGAGCTAACCAGATTTGCATTGTTATTGACTGTTGTAGTAGTCGTTCGGAGCACAGTAGCTAAGGGACAGGCTGCTGGAACTGGCTTGGATAATCTGTATCACTTAGGTTTTTGTGAAGTAAAAAGTGGGCAAGATTTGTATATGTTTTCTCTGGGATAGGTACTAAATGTTTCTCTGCCCCTTGGTAGAAAAAGGGAGTGGTTAGTGTCACCGTGATTTTGTGTCTGAGCACTGTGTGTGTGTGTGTGTGTGTGTGTGTGTGTGTGTGTGTATTTATTCATGTTTACCCACAGTGAGCAGAATTTTCCAACTGGAACTCAGTTTTTACTAAATTGCGGACATAGCTTGAAGACTTACAGACTCTCAATGAACCTTATTCTCTGCTCCCTTTCTTTCTTTCTTTCTTTCTTTCTTTCTTTTTTGTTTTTGTTTTTGTTTTTCAAGACAAGGTTTCTCTGTCACTTTGGAGCCTGTCCTGGAACTAGCTCTAGTAGACCAAGTTGGCCTCGAACTCACAGAGATCCGCCTGCCTCTGCCTCCCGAGTGCTGGGATTAAAGGCGTGCGCCACCACTGCCCTGCCTTCTCTGCTCCCTTTCTGACCTCCCTCAAACACTGAAAGGACAGCAGCATATAAAATATTTCTCCAGTCCCTATCATTTTTCAGAAACAGAACAGATTTTTTTTTTTAACTGTATAGAAGCCAAGAGAACACAGCTGGCTAAAGACGGTGGTCTGAACACACAGGACCATCGTAGTTCTCATCCCAAAGTCTGTGACAATCCTGTAAAAATACCATTGTTTTTAAGAACCTGTAAGTCTAAATCAGAATAGGAAAAAGATTGTTAATGTCTGGAGCCATCAATGATCAGGAAATGTGTAAGAATTAGAAAAATAGATGATGATAAAATAATGTTCATAAAGTTATTAAATGAGGCAAAAGCCAAGTTAAACATTGAGCAAAGATAACTGTGATGAGAAGATAGGAAGGAGGGCCTGGCCACAGCGCCACACGCTTGAAGTGTTTGTTAGAGATTCTTCCTTGGGGAGAGGCAGTCAGAGCTGATGGGTCGATACCACTCTCCTTAGTGAGGGGCGTGAAACGATGGTGGGTGCTGTTGGTCTGTGGGCTGAGGGAGCTTGTGGGCAATTGGAACCTACAAGGAGTCAGTGCTCCAGGGCTGCTAAAGACAGATGGAGACTGTACCTGGATGGGAAGCTTCTGCACGCTGAACGGCCCCCAGCATCACCTAGGTCTCCCTCCCCCACACACCAAAATCTGTCCCTAGTAACAGATGAGGCAGGAGAATAGAACTATAAGGCACTCAAATGTGTGGATGGATTACTCAACTTCTGAAGGAAGCCAGTACAGCAGAAAGAGAAAGGGGAACGTGAGAGCAGAGGAAAAGCAGGGACAGGAAGTAAAGTGGGTGGGAGAAGAGAGCCAGTCAGAAGGCTCTGTGGCTAAGAGGACTTCAGTCTGTCCATGTGAGTTTGATCACTGGGACCCACAGAAAGAGTGGAGGCGCAAGTGTCCAAAATGCCAGCACTCCTGATGCAACAGCAGGACAACCACGATGGAGAGACAGGAGGCAGAGACAACAGAATTGCCCTGGAGTCCCTGGCTCCAGTGCTGTTAAAAACATTAGAGACCTGCCTCAGTAAGATGGAGACAGGATTACCTGACACACAGACACACACACACACACACACACACACACACACACACACACACACACACAGAGACAGAGAGACAGATAAACATGCACACATGTATACACAGAGAGAGACACACACATACAGAAGACAGACACACACATGCACACATACACACACAGAGAGACACACAGGCACACAGTACACACATACAGAGAGAGACAGATAGACAGACAAATGTGTACACACACACACACATAGCAAATAAAAATTTCAAAATGTGAGACCATATTACCCTTGTAGACACTGGATAAAAGTCTTTGAAATAAAATTTCTTCATAAAATGAAAAGATACAGATATTTGAAAGATGAAGATTAACTAGAAAATGAAACTGTCAGCTCCATGGTCAAATTAAAACATCTTCCTATAATACAGTACAAAAGGACAATGATGTTTAGAAACTCCACGATGGTAATCTTTAAGTGCAAGGAAAATGGGCTAAGAATTTTTAGAAAAAAAATCAGTATAAAACTTAAAATAATTGAAAAAAAAAACCTCTGAGAAGCAGCAGCAGTGGCAAAGCCTTCAAGGATGAGCTTAATTCCAGAAAAGTTAAATTCTGGCTCTAAAATGGACTGCAGAGGAAACATGCTGCAGCAGAGAGTCTAAAATGCCTGGTGAAACTCAAAACTGTCCAGATAAAGATGCAACAAAATGCAAATTATACTCCCCAAGAGAAAACTGTGGGGGAAAAAAGAGACAGATTCTACGAGCGTGTAGACATTAGATTTGACAGTTAAATATTTCAAGTTAACTAATATGAAAATTTTAGAAGAATGAAGAAAACGTATCTAAAAAGTAAGTGAAAATATGGCACAGTGTCAAAACATGTGATTTTAATAGAGAAAAGGAGATTAGAACAAAAATTCAGAAATGATATTTTTAGAGTTGAAAAAAAGTTCTAAATGTTATTTTCACTAGTAGACTCAATGGACAGCAAGATGGAAGGAGAATCCACAAACCAGGAAATATCTCAGTGAAAACCATCTAAAACAAAAAAAAAAAAAGAAATATTAAAAGTTGATGACAGACTCGTGGGGCAACAGTGAGTTTGCTAACACATATCACAGAAGTGCTGAAAAGGGAAGAAAAGAGAGAAGGGGAAAGAAAAACAATTGGAAGGAACAATGCTGAAGAGTTCAAATTTTATTTAGCAGTATTACTCTTCAAACTCAAGATATGAACGTGTCTCAGACAAAACACAGAGACACACACTTAAGCATATCCTTTACAGTCAAGATGATGAAAAAGAAAGACATGTTTTAAATACAGAAAAAAAAATCCCGTTTGTTGTAAGACAGAACGATAGAACATTTTAGCATTTCTTTAGAAACAGTGATGGTCAGAAGTATGGTGGTACTTTAAGTGTAGGGGAAAAGAAAGAAAAGAAGCAAGAGAAAAAGAGAAAGTCACCGAACCTGCCAAATGAAACCTTGATATCAAGCACATAAATAGTGTATATAAGAAATCTGTAGAGGGCTCAGCTAAGAACACAGAGGATCCCTCGGAGACGTGGGTACTGACAAACTTCAAGGAGGAGAACCATTTTCACAACCATAGTGAGAATTCCAGTAACTGAGCACAGTATAGAAAATGACCAGGGATATTAAAAATGTGAACACTATTATTAGTCATCTTCACCTGAATAATGTGTTCGGGGCCTCATCCAAACAACAGAAGAACACATGTTCTCACACTGACTAATCTGAAGGATAGACCACAAGCTAGCCATGAAGCAGAAATTTATAAACTGGTATATATGTCTATTTTAATGATTTATGTCTATTTAAATTATACTAAATGTATCCTCGGACCAAAATGATACTAGATTGAAAATTAACAACAGAAAGAAATGTGCAGAAATCTTATACACTTGGAAATCAAGCAACACACTCCAAACAGTAACTTATGAGTCAGTGAAGAAACCACAAACAAAAGCATACTGAGCAGGATTGATTGCTGCAGCTGTGCAATGCTTGGCCTCTGTTTTGTAAGTGGGTTTTCTTCTTCCAGAACCTCCTGTACGGCAGGCGAGTTCTCTAATGGTGAGTTACTCTCCCAAACCATAGTCTATGATAATATTGTTATATCGAAAAAAATCAGAAAGGAAGAACACTAAGTAGGAAAATAGTAAGAGAAAAAGAAACTCAAAAAAAATGAAAAGATGAATAAAAAATGATAGTTAGCTAGAAAAGAGAGGCTACACATTATTTTTTTTTTAAAGAACACAACAAAAACCATTATTACAGAACTTAGATTCTGGAGAATTTTGTAAACAGGTTTATGTCAAAAAAAAAAAAGACAAATTTCTCAAAAACATATATTACCAAAATTCACACAAACATAAACCAAACTAATTCTATAAAAGTTAAGAAAATAGAATTTGTGATTTATCCATTATTTTTCTTTTTAATTAATTAATTTATTTATTTTTGCTTTTTCGAGAGAGGGTTTCTCTGTGGTTTTGGAGCCTGTCCTGGAACTAGCTCTTGTAGACCAGGCTGGTCTCGAACTCACAGAGATCCGCCTGCCTCTGCCTCTCAAGTGCTGGGATTAAAGGCGTGCACCATCACTGCCCGGCTTCCATTATTTTTCTTATTGCTACGGCCAAATACTAGACAAGCGACAGAGGAAGACAAGTTTATTTGGAGAGGACCTAGGATCACAGTGTGGAAAGCGTGCCAGCAGCAGCTTGATATGGGGCTGGTCACATCACATCTGTAGTCAGGAAGCAGGAACAGACAGGAAGTGGGGCTGGCTTATGAAACCTCAGCATGTGAATCTCATAAAACCTCAGGCCCACAGCCCGTGAGTCACTTCCTCCATCATGACTTTGCCTCCCGTTACTAATATTCTAAGACACCTTCCAAAACAGCACCAGGACCAAGTGTTCGAACTCTGGACCCTGCTGGAGACAGTTTAAGTCACAACAGTGATGAAGTATCTCCCCAGAAAGCAAACAAAGAGCTGTCCTGATGGGTTCTGCACGGAATTTGGAACGCAGTAGAGAAGTTCCCCAGTACTTCTGCAGGAGGTGTTCTAATCCTTGATGCCCCGACACAGGGATGGCACATTGCCGCATTATTAAAACCCTGTCATCTTAACTAAGCATTTGTATATGTGACAAGTTTTGGGTTTTATTTTGCTATTTTGAAGCCTAACATAAGTTTGCTTTTCGCTCTTAACAATTCATAGATAGAAAAGTATTCATAGCCTAGTTATTGGCATATAATTAATTTTTCCTTCACTAAATCAAAACCTCTCCTCTTTTCCCTCCCTCCCTCCCTCCCTCCCTCCCTCCCTCCCTCCCTCTCTCCCTCCCTCCCTCTATCTCTCCCTCCCTCTATCTCTCCCTCCCTCCTTTCCTTTCTTATGCTTAAAGGAAACATTTTACCCATCTTATTTTGGATATTGGAACTAACAGAATGAGGATTCTCATGTTTTGAAGAGGGAAGGGAAATACTGTATAAAATCCAGGTTACTTGGAGACAAGGACCGGCTTGTGGTAGATGACTTGGCTATACAGTAACTAAATAGCAGAACAACTTTATAGCATGGAGACACTGGGAAGTCATTCATTCATATCCAGAGTGGCAGCAAGCAGGGAGATGCAATATTTGATTACACCATACAGAAGAGTACATGGTTTAGAAATTATGAATTGTTTCTCAGAATTTCTACCATCTGGTAGACTATTAAGATAATTTAATATTTTTAATGGTGAACACCTCTCCTCTAAGATGGGAGGACAAACTATGACATCTACTCTTCATGTCTTCTCAAGTGTGCCAGAGTGTGTATAGATTGGTTAGAGGTGTAGAAGGTAAGTATCATCATAAGATATAACAGTTGGTTTCTGTTTGGTTTTTCTTTTTTATAGACAGGGTCTCACCATGTAATTAAGGCTGGCCTTGAACTCCATATACATCCAAGCCTGGCCTCAAACTACCAAACCTGCTGCCTCTGCCTCCTGATCACCTTCTGGGATCACAGGTGTGTGGTACCATTCCTAGCTCAGACAAAGATGGCATGTAAATCATCATCATCATCATTATCATCATCATCATCAATTGTGTATATGCTCATGAGTGTGTATGTATATGCAGATGCTTCTATTATGGGATCATCAACTATCAAGCACTTTTTCCCTCACTGGCTCTCGGTGTCCATTTATATGCATAAATTTCTTTGAGTTCTTTAAGAGAAACTACTAGGATTGATGAACAATACTTGTGATGTGTAATCTAGACTTGTATGAAAATTCCATTTTTTTTCCTCTGTAATGACTTCAGACCGTCTCAAAGAAAAAGTGGCAAAACTATTCCATTCCAAGTCATTCAAAGCTATTAAAGTATTAGGAACACATCAGACAGAAGTGCTCATGACAAACAGATACAACACTTAAGCCTGTTGCTGAGAGACTTGAGGGTGTATCTATCTGTACATATGGGGAAAATCTCACTCATGGATCAGAACACCCAACGTTCAAACATGGCATTTTCATTAATAAGATCTGTAAATTCAAACATAATCACTTAAAAATTCTAGCATGATTTTTAATAGCAACTGAGAAGCTGATCCTAGAATTTGTGAAGAAACACAGAGGATTTAGAATATTGCAAATCATATGGAAAATGAAGGAAAAAGTCTGGGTGGTTCAGATCATCCAACTTCAAAGTTTACTGTTATGAAGCTACAAAATCAAGGCCATGTAATATTGTCTAAAGTACAGACTTATTGTATTAATATATACAATCCAATAGAATAGACATAGACCCTAAAATTTGTGATCAATTAATATTTTAACAATATTTTCAACAAATGGTATCAGTTGTTCATCTAACTTCACAGAAAGAACATAGGCCTATGCCATACACCACACTAAATATTAGCTCAAAATAGATCTACGACAGAGCTAGAACTATATACTCTTCCAGAAGGAAATATTGCAGACAACTTGGAATTAGCATAATCAGACATACCTACATATGGCATCCAAAGAACAAACCATTAAAGACTCACTAATTAGAATTCTACCACAATTTAAAATTTTGATATTGAGAAGATATCACTGAGAAAATAGGAGTTATATATTCTGAAAGCATTTACCTGAGAAGAATCATATCTAGAATGAAGGCCACTATAACTCAATGGTAAGGAGGCAATTTAATTTTCAAAGAGGGACAAATTTAATAAGTGTTTCATCAAGAAGACTAATGAATGACTGATAAATATGTGATTACATGGACAGCATTATAAACCAATGGGGGAAACGCTAATTAAATGGTGATGTCATCATATGCAATGCTATTAGCATGACTATAATAAAAGTTGATAATTCTAAGTTTTGAGAACATAGAGTAATTGGAATACTTCTGCAGTGCTAGGAGCTGTGTGAAGTGGTTTAGTCACGTAGCAAAAAACAATCTATTAACTTCGTGAGACTAAACATATATCATACAAGTAGATAATATCATTACTATGTGTCTGACCAAGTAAATGAAAATGTATTTCTACAAGAAGTTCTACACAATGATATTCAGAAATAATCAAATGACCATTAACTACCAAATAGATCAAGAAAGATAAGAGGGAGCTCCACTGTAGGGTACAACTGAGAATAACAATGAAGAGATTCTTTATATTCAGGGCTACTTTTGGGGATCCCAAGTGCATTACCATAAGCAGAAGCCATAGGAAAAGTCTCTGTCCGTAGTGCATGACTCCATGTGTCTGACACGCCTAGCAAAGAAACAGCTTTAAAGATGGAAGCCATTGGGGACAGCCAGGTCAAAAGTTGGTGGCAAGGAGGGCCAACTGCCTTTGGATTCAGGAACTTTTTGTATTGATGGAGGTATTCTAAAACCGGAGCATGACTGTTGTGCAATTGTACGAATTTGCAAAAAATATATCAAACTGTACACTTACCACAAAGAGATTTTAGTTATTTTTTAAAGATGCAAAAAAATGTTGCATTCCTCAGTAAGTTTATAATGTTTAGATTAAAGTAGCCAGTTTTACTTTTAATTGTTGGTACTAACAAAATAGATTTGAAGGTAATGACTGAAAAATAGAAATATTTTTTGTAATTGGCCAAGTCAAGCAACTTCGTTGGAACAAAATAAAGACAACTTTGGATGATCTTGTTAGTTGTTTTACAGTTTCTTTCACCTGAAATACCCAGAGTTTCCCTGGGAATTTAAATAAAAGCATTTAGTTTTCTTTTTTGAATACGGCATTATCTAATGTCAAAGCATAATTTGGTAATAAAATACACCTTCTGGAAGCATCTACAAAGTTTTTTCTGCTAATAACTATAATTATTTTGAAATTATCACTGGCAAAATAATTCTATTTATTTCTACTCATCAATAATTAAATTTCAAATGAAATAAGAGCCTCATTGTAAGTGGCCAGCTAATGTCTTAGTCTGGCTGTATTATGTGTCTTAAAAGTTCAGTATTTTGCAGGAAAAGAAGCTCCATTTATGAAAAGAGGATTTTTGTTTTGCTAGGCAGGAAATGTACCAATTAGTTAGAAATGACCACAGAAATTCCTGATTGAAAAAGGCATGAAGTAGACAAGTCCTGCAGAAGATAAAAAGAGAGATTACTAAACATTTCGATTTCCTAGCAGGAAGGAGGAGATTAATCCTAGCATGCTAACCAGCTGTCTTCCAGCATTAAACCAGGAATGGGCAATCAGTCTTTGAAGGACCTTGTCTATCTTTGAGGATAGGTGTGTATAAATGGGGAGCGCCGGCAGAAGGTGTCATTCTATAGGAATTTTGTCACCAAGGGATACAATAAAAGAGTGATGGTGGCTGCTGGTGACCATTCTTCCAGCATCATTCCCTTGCTGGAGTTCCTTGACTCCACATTCTTCTCTTAGGCTGACAGCTCTCTGATTTTTCTTACCACCTCTGCCTCACCACCACCACCACCACCACCACCACCACCACCACCACCACCTGCTAAGCTACATTCCTTTGTTCTCTTTGAACTTCTATTACACTTTATGCATTGGGGCAGAAACAACTAACCATGGTCATTCATAATAACGGGAAATCTTGTTCACCCAGAGAGTGGATCTCATACGCATACGTTTTCCTTAGTTGGGTTTTCCATATGAATTTCGTTTATCACCTTCTTCAGACAGATCCCTCCTGTGCTGTTAGCAGATGCTGGTGTGAAGCTGTGCATGGTGAGGTTCAACACCTCCATCCTCCACCCTTTTCCCAGCAATCATCACCCCCATCTCAGGGGTGGAACTGGTCACAACTTGGTGTATGGATGAGAAGACTTGGAGAACAAGCCTTTTCATGATTTCTTGATGTCCTTAAACTTATTAGACTCATCACTAAATTCAGCCCAATAGAACTAGGTCAAACAGGCGACATTTCCTGGGTGTAGCTTTGTGTTGTAACTGGCCCTGCTTCCTCTGCATTTTGGGATTAGGTGGTAGTGATCTGCGTTGGTGAGAATCAGATGCTCTGGAATCTTAAAGGAGCTCAATTTGTTAAAGCAAAATTCTGTCCTATACAAACTCAGCTCACTTTGACAAAATGTTATCAATGCCTTCTCTCCTTGGGCAAGTGGCAGCAGTGGTAACACAGACTTCCTGTGTAATGTCTAATACAAAACGAGCCTCTTTGATGGGGCAGACACCCTTCTTTGTCCACAGTTTACACCCACGCTGTGGATGAGTGATTCAGGGCAGACCCAGGAACACAAAGCCCTCAAACAATGCTACTGACAACCCCCTCCACAGATCAATAGCAGTTTATAATTAACCCGACATTTTTATTAACCAGTCTTAAACGTCAAAGCCGCAAAGCAGAAGGCGGCGTTAATAATGTTACCTACAGGAAATGAGATCTGAGATCCGAGTCTAGTACCAATTCAAAATTGTAATCACCTTATTCCGACATCTGGGAAGAGAAATTTTGCTGGGACTCTTACTTCCCAAAATTCCGGAGACCTTCCCTTCTCTAGGAGGTGGGGATGGATGGGAGAGCCCCAGAAGCTTTATTGTACTGAGACAATCACAGGTAGCCTAGGCTGACTTCAAACTTGCTGTGCAGTTCAGGATGACCTTGAACTTCAGAACTTTCTGCTTCTGTCTTCCCAATAGTGAGACTATATACAGATGGTAGGATTGCGAGAGGAACTGCACCATCATGCCGGGATTATGCCCAACTGGGATGAAACCCAGGACTTCCTGAAGGTTAGGCAAGCGCTTCACCCATTCGGCAATATCCCAAGTCCAACTCCCAGATTTTTAATTGGGGGAACTTTTTTCTACAAGTTCTGGATTACATTCCCTCTCTCCTTCCCCACGCTTTCCTGTCCCATGATTTCGTCTCCACTCCCTGCCATTTCTTTGATGGGTTGTTTTGTTTTGTTTTTAAACAATTTCACTGGATTCGCACCAATTTGGAATCTCACTGTGTTCCTCCAAAGAGGCAAGTCCTGGGCAGATGCCCACGTGGTTCATTTCTGGATTCCCGAGCCCCGCCTGCGCTGCTTGCTCTACAAGTAGCCCTGCCCGAAAGAAAACTCCTTACAGAAGTTTCCTCCTTGCCTGCAGCAGAGCTGGGCTTTGGGTGCAAGGATCTCCCAAGTGGAGCCCCAGTGCAGGTCCCAAGCTTGGCTCCAATTTACAGTGCCCTGTCACCAGGTGCCGCCTTGTGGGGAGCAGCTGCACCAGCTGGCGTCCAGGTGGAGTCAATGAAGTGCAGCCTGAGGAGAATGCTGCGCCCAGAGGAGAGGAAGGAGATCCAGGGCGTTGCCTATTGCGGCGTGAAGGAAGACACGGACTGCTTTAAAGACTCCTTTAAGGTACTGGGAAATCAGTCGGCGGCCTGGAGCATGCTAGGACCCTGTGGGAGGTGGGAGGCTGGGGCTTTCCTTGCCAGGAGTATTTTGATTCATTGGCTATACAAGTTCAGGAAGCAGTGAGTGTGGACAGCGCAGGAGACCAGTGTATCAGGGTACTGAGCTCTATGGTAAGTGATGCTTAAGTTTGTGGACCCTGGGGTCACACTAGGAAAGCGCCAGTCACCATGCTGCCAGATGGTCCTTTGTTTTGCTTACCTGTTTGTTTAACCCCATCTTGCCAGGAGATGGATTGATGCCAGAGATGTTTCCCCGAAATACTTTTGATATATAACAGAATTAGAATCCCGGGACGGCATGAAGCCAGAACAAATGTGGAGGGTGTTCCCTTCCACTTGGACGTTTAAGTGGAGTTTTCCTTTGAACTGAGGTGGATGCTACAGCTGAGGATGTGGTAGTCAGACAGAGATCCAACAAGTGTCTGGGGGTGGAGAAGCAATTTTGTCTAAAAGTGGAACAAAGAACTCAGCGCTTGCAAAGGGTACCTGATGAGGACAAATGGAAGCAAGACCAGCAGTGGGTGTGTCTGGGTTCTCCTCAGAGGGAGACCTAGTGATTACCTGAGAATAGCTGTGATGGGGGCTCCAAAGAGATCTCACTGGATGCTCTGACTTACAAGAAAGTCGCACACACGACCAAGCTGATGCTGAAGCCGCCACTCTGCACTGGCTGTCAGCTGCCCAGAAAACCTATTAGATATCCATAGCTTGATAGCAAGAAAGGGAGGGGTTCTTTTGAAATGTCAAGATATTAACTGTGGTTTTTCAGCACCCATTGAGAATTCCTCTCCACTGTGGAACCATGTTGATAGTTCCTTATGCATTATTCAGGGGAAAACAAAATGCTTGTGCAAACACAAACTTTCACAGAGTTTTCTTTAGCTTACAAAGGTATGAGCTCACAGAGACTGGACTTTAATTCACACATTAAGTAAATTTTAGAATACTTTTCAATTCAGTACTTAGAAAGTTGCTTTTTTTTAAAAAAAATAAATAACTGCTTTACAACATTCCATTGTGGGGGGATCACATCATGTTTTATTTAACTACTTATATACTGATACATACTTTGGTTATTTTGTTTGTTTTGCCGTTTTACTTAGCTTTGATTTTTTTAAAAAATCTATGACTGTAAATGTGGTTTCGCAATCTGTATATTTGTCCATTGGCAGTTTTGCCCTAACAGAGGCAAGAGTGTCAAAACAGATTTAGTTTCGGTAGACATTGCCTGACCGGCATCTAAGATGCTATTCCTGCCAAGTCAGAGGCGTCCTACCTCACAGAAACTTATACTTAAGGCCTCCAGATTGAACACTGCTCCCCATCCCATGTAAACTTAGCATGTAAACCAAGGCCTTTTGCTTTAGTAGGAGGAACCACATCATGGGTGAATTTCAGTACTAAGATGCTATCATTACAATTAATGTGGGGCAGAAAAGAATTTTAAGATTTCAAAATATCCTCTTTGTATTCAGTTTTCTAGAGATCTGTAGAGGAATTTCTGCCATCTAGTCCCAATATTTTCTTTATGTTTTTATTTTAGTATCTTTAGGTTTATTGACTGGCTCAATGGATTAACAGAAGCTAATGCTTTTTTTTCCTCTTATTTTACAGTCCAACCACAGTTCCCCCTCCCCCTCCTCCTCCATCCCACCCTCCATCCACTCCTCCCAATGGGTAAGGGCTCCCATGGGGAGACTCTGGAACACTAAGTCTGGCCAGGACCAAGGCTCTCCCCCACCCTCCTGCATTAAGGCTGAGCATGGCATCTCACCATAGGGAATGGCCTCCAACAAGCTACCAGGGGCTTTAAAAAATAGTTTGGCATTTAACCACGATTTAGCTATATATAGTTTCTCCCTTTAGTTTTCTTCCCCTTTTGATTTATTTTGATTAGATATATTTCATTCAAACAGACTAAAACAGATGGACCTGAAGTCTCTAATTTGAAGGGCTTGACTTAGAACTGATTTCTGTAAAAATAATCTAGTGCCTAGTGTTGTGAATATAATCATAGAGATCGGAATTCAAGAGCCTAAGAGCTTAGGGGGTACTCAGAACTGGAAACTATTCTAGATTAATTATTATATGTAATCCACCAGAGGCTTAAATATATAAACTAGGAAGAAATAATGAAACCACACGGCAGTTCTGGGATAACACTGAGATTAAAACGATTTCTTAGTGTGCTTTCCAGATTTGAAAATATGCATAATTTTTTTCAAAGATATCTCTTAATAAATAAATATCCTGTTACAAAAAGCAAAAACAAAATGTACTACAAGTCAGTAGCATTAAACGGTTTTATTTTATATAATAATTTATCTATAAGTATCTCAGGTCTGTCTTAAGAACTTGCTTAAGAAATTTCCTGATGATAGTTTAAGTTCTGAACAGAGAGGGCTTAGAACACTTCATGAGTTCCTGTGACATGTTTGTAGACTGCTTTGTCACTGTGAACTCAATAGTATCTTTCAAACCTCTGAAGCTAGTCCTTTCTCTAAAGAGTGTGGAGTGTTTATGTCCATTACCAACCACACAACAGACTTAGAAATTGCTCTTTTCAGCACTGGCGATGGGCAATAGTACCCCATATTAGCATTCAAAGAAATCGAATTCAAGCACTAAAATGCTTTCCAATTGATTTAGGTGAGCAACTTCTTTGAGAAGGCAAGGCGTTAAGAGGAGGCGGCTCCATTTCGTCAGGAACCTCAGTTTAATTATTGATTATGTGTAAATCTGAGAAGGGCTGGATGTCTTTAGACTATCCTATAGTCACTAAGAGCACATGGAATTGGTTTTTAGTTGGAAAGTGCCACATTTTTGTTCAAGATACTGCCAACACAAATTGTTCTTGTTCTTTATTTTTTTAAGTTCTATTATATGACTAGAAGAATAAGATCCAAAGTGGGAAATGTAGATATTTTAGGTTCTTCAGTCCTCACATTTAGTGAATTAATCTTAACATGCCAAATCCATGACTGCTCTATTTCATAATTTTTCATTGCAATAGTGAAGTGTTGCAGTTTTATTTAAAATTACAAATTATCTTTTGAACAGCTATCTTATGAGGCAAAGGGGACCAGTCATAGTCACAGGGAGAATTCAAAGCAACTTTCTTGATCTTCTGTTTGGGCACTGTTTCTGTGGTTTGAGAAACATTTATCAAGCTATCTTGGTTCTCTGCAAAGCTGTTGCCTTGTGGTTCATTTGGGTCTTTGTAAAGAAGTAGCTATTGAGAGAGAGCTTCGGAAACAACTTAGGGTGGTTTTCCTTCTCTCATATTTTACACCACAGCCTCAGTTTCCCTCCTTGCACTCTGCCCAGTCCTTCCCCCACCTCTCCACTTCCCCAGATCCGCTCCTCCTCCTTTCCCTTTCAGAAAAGAGCAGTGCTCCCAGGACATCGACTGAACATGGCATAGCAAGTTATAATATGACTGGGCACAAACCCTCATATCAAGGCTGGACGAGGCAACCCAGTAGGAGGAAAAGGGTCCCAAGAGCAGCAAAAGAAGGCAAATGTTTTTACTTGGCAGGGTGATTGTAAATCATTTGAATCTTGGTGTTGCCCCAGAACTACAATGGACTTCTGTGAATTCTTCCTATTTTTTTTTTTTTGCATTTAACCCTCTATGAAACTAAAACTCACCAAATAACCCAATGTGCACAAAAGTCTGTATAGAGGTGAGGTGTAGCCCCTAGAAAACTTGCCTCGCACGGATGTGGACGTGGGTTTGCATCTGAGCCTTGAATAGACTTAGGTGGTTGTACAAGCCTGCAATGCACTCAAGAATTAGGAAGAGGACAATCAGAAGTCCAAGGTCAGCCTCAGTTATATAGCAAGTTTGAGGCCAAACTTGTCTTACATGTGACCCTGTCTTAAAAAGCAAGCAAAAGTCTTTATGTCCCTCTATGTTCTTTGTGAAGACTGCTTTCTTCCTCCATTCCTCTCTGAAAAAGAAAATTATGCATATGACTATCACGGAAAACAAAGCATACAAATGTGTAGCAAACACTGCACATGGTGAACAAAATAAAAGAGGAGGAAAGAATAAGAGTGCTTCCCAAACCTTTGTCTTAGAAGTCGTTTGAGTTTGAACACTGTCTAGGAGAGAGCCTGGTTGTGTGAGCTACAGCTACTGTGTATTAGAAAGTGGACACAACCTAAAAACAGACCAGGTGGGGTGGCTCACACTTATAGTCTGAATGCTGTGTAGAAGGGGGTCAGGGATTTTAGGTCTTTTTCAGTGACACAGCAGGTTCAAAGCCAGCCTCAAGGAAGGAAGGAGGGTGTCACCATTCACTTGCAAATACATCAGTTCAGTCAGATGGCAATACACAGACTAATAGAAATGGGTTAAATTAAAATGTAAGGATTAGCCAATAAGAAGTTAGAGCTAATGGGCCGGGCAGTGTTTAAATGAAAAAAAAAAAAGTAATTCTAGATGCAACTTTGAATGGAAATCTTGTTCAAACAATCGGGGAAAAGTTAAATATTTCTGTAATTATTGATTTTTAAAGTTCTCTGCTTTCTGTGTCAGGCAGATGTTTACAAATTTCAAGAAGCCAAATAAGACAACTGCTTGTTGTCATTATGCATATTAAGTGGAAATTCTTGAATTTTGGCAGAAATTACTTGTGCTCAGGAGTAGGGTAGCAGTTTTAGATCCCTGAACAAGTCCTTAGGATGCCTTGGGATGATCTTAGCTTCAGAGTGTAAGGAGAGGTTTGGTGCAGACTGACTGCAAGTAGGAGAAGCCAAAAAAGATAAAATACTTTAGATTCCTAGACTTAATAACCCTCACATTCATAGACACCCCTTCTTATTACTTTAGTCAGGGTCTATTAAATACAAAATAAGAACTTTCAGATACCATTTCCACATTGCTTTACTATACTATGATCATTTTCAGCCCTGCCAGTTCTTTTTTTTTAATTGATTTTTATTGAGCTCTACATTTTTCTCTGCTTCCCTCCCTGCCTCTATCCTCCCATTCAACCCTCCCCCAAAGTCCCTATGCTCCCAAGTTACTCAGGAGATCTTGTCTTTTTCTACTTCCCTTGTAGATTAGATCTATGTATGTCTCTCTTAGTGTCCTCATTGTTGTCTAAGTTCTCTGGGATTGTGATTTGTAGGCTGGTTTTCTTTGCTTTATGTTTAAAAACCACTTATAAGTGAATACATGTGATAATAGTTCAATTAAAAAAATGGAATACAGACCTAAACAGAGAACTCTCAACAGAGAAATCTAAAATGGCTGAAAGACACTTTAGGAAATGTTCAACATCACTAGTCATCAGAGAAATGCAAATCAAAACAACTCTGAGATTCCATCTTACATCTGTAAGAATGGCCCAGATCAAAAACACTGATGACAACTTAATGCTGGAGAGGATGTGTGGCAAAGGGAACACTTCTGCACTGTTGGTGGGAATGCAAACTGGTATAGCCCCTTTGGATGTCAGTGTGACAATTTCTCAGAAAATTAGGAAACAACCTTCCTCAAGACCCAGTAATACCACTTTTGGGTGTATATTCAAAGGATACTCAATCGTGCCACAAGGACAAGTGCTCAACTATGTTCATAGCAGCTTTGTTTGTCATAGCCAGAACCTGGAAACAACCTAAATGTCCCTTGACTGGATAATGGAGAAGGAAAATGTGATACATTTACACAATGGAGTACTACACAGCAGAAAAAAAATAACGGCATCTTGAATTTTGCAGGAAAATGGATGGAGCTAGAAAACATCATTTTGAGTGAGGAAACCCAGACCCAGAAAGACAATTACCACTATCACATATATCCAGTAGTTCTTGATTCCTCTTGTTGGAACTGAAATACATTTCACCCAGCAAAGCAAAGCCCTCTGTAGTTTTTAATATATTCTTTCTCAGCACATTTTAAAAATTTCCTTCAAAACTTTTCTCGAGGCCTTTGTTTCAATAATATATATAAGATTATGGTTGAACAAATAAAACATTTGTTTAATATATTTATCAATGCATAGGCATTTGCTTACTTTATGTCTATATATACTGCATTCTTTAAGAAAGCTATTTGCAATCAGCATGGCAGTTTGAATACTTGTAAAGTCATAAGGCTATTACAAGACTAATTTTATATTTTAAAATTTTGTACATGGCTGTTTTAGGTAATGGACTTTTTATACTCCTCTAGGTGGACATGGAAGGAAATACGTATAGACTAGAAGACTTCATAAAGAACCGAAGAAAACTAAGCAAATTTGAAGATGAAAATATCTCCCCTTTACATCATGCAGCAGCAGAAGGGCAAATTGAGCTCATGAAGATGATCATCCATGGGTCTTCTTGTGAAGGTAACCAAGGGCCGCAGTGTGGGTTTGTAAAGCCATCGACCTCTTAGGTGGGTGGATGACCAGGAAATTTGCCCCGGGATGTCAACTGTGCTTATGGGTAGACTGAAGGTGAAGAGCAGGTGCAGGGAAGCCGGAGTGGACTTGGGAGTTCGACTTTAGGAGATCAGGTGAACAGCTTGACCAACTGGACCAAACAGGAACAAAGTCAGTGTGACTGTGTGAGATTGAATTACTCTGAAGTTGGGTGTGTCCTCTTGGAAATGCCATGCACAATCAGAACTGCAGAGGATGGAGTCATTGCTCTAAGACCTTGCATGGATAAAGCTAATGAGATTGAGGACATGCATGGGCATCATTTAGGACCAGGGATCATGAATAAGGGGTAGCTAGGGGGACTGACAATGGCAGAGGAAGAATGGAGTAGACAAGAGGGTGGTGGGACACAGGCAGGAGAGAAAGTCACCCGGATGATAAGTTTGGGAGATCAGTTACGAAAAAGACATCAAGTAGAAAGGAGGTCACAGGAAAGTTCTGCTTTAGAAAGCCCCCGTGGTTATAGGAAAATGAACTGTGAAAAGGGGTCAAGCTAAAATCTCTTTCAAGTTGTGCATTGGTGAACAAAGCTGTTTAACTGTTCGAAGCTGAAAAAATATTTTGTCTTGCTTAAGCAGAGTGGGAGTCTAAGGTGTATTGGGGGAGGAGTGGATTGAGAATTAAAAAGTCAAATGTATGAAAGGAGTAGAGAAAGGAAATTTTAGAAGAGAGAGAAACAGGAAACCTGGCTGCCTCGTGGTTCCTACTACTGTTGATTGTTACCAAGTTTCATTCATGAGTGAGCACCTTTTGTTTCTTCAGACTTACCGTTATACCACCATTACCACGTTATCCCAGCCACAGGGCAATGCAGGATGAGGGGCAGTCTATTCTCACACAGCATTCACAAGGCGAATCACACCATGTGTTTACTGTACAAAGATGTGGAAAGCGTGTCCACCACTGAGGGCTGAAAATCTAGCTCAGGAGTTTAGTGATGGCCTGCCACTCTTCTCATGAATATTTTTGAAATCCTTGCCATAGGCCACACACTCTAAGATATTTGCAGACATAACCCAATATTATTCTCCCCACAGCTTTGTAAGGAATGTGTGTTTCTATACTTACAGATACATATTTGGATATATGCTTATAAGCCTTACCAAGCTTGGCTGACATAGTAGAGTGATTCATATAATTCCTTAGTAGCAGTGTGCTACTTTCAGTCCCTCTAAGTTTCAGCATCTCCATCTTTTTGCCTATTTGTCCTGGGAACATCTTTGGGACAATTGTAAGCTTGATTGAAATCACAGTCACATGGTACCTAGTTAGGATATGCTCTGATGGAATCTCAGAATTTGCTACAGTTATAAAAACAATATACAGATGAGAATTTAGCAATAAGAGAATCTGTTTTTACAAATATTACATAAAAATTTAACCCAATTTGTAATATCTGTACAAACTTTCATATATTCTCCATCAGTGTTCATTGGATAATTTTGAGAATTAAAACTATATCCTATTTCTATATTCCAAGACAATATAGCTAGTTTTATAAACACTCGACAGTGAGTTTTGAAGTGGGTAGTTACCCTGGAGGTATTAAAAACATCCCGAACACAATCTGATGTCTATTTTGTTATTTCTTTAGTACTGAATATAATGGATAGTTGTGGAAATACTCCACTACACTGGGCTGCAGAAAAAAACCAAGTCGAAAGTGTGAAGTTTCTTCTTAGCCAAGGGGCAAATCCGAACCTCCGGAACAGCACTATGATGGCACCCCTTCACATAGCCGTACAGTCCTCATACAATGAAATGATCAAGGTGAGGCTACTGGCCAACTGGGAGGGGGGCTTATCTGACTTGTTTCCTGTTTCAGAATAACCAACTTCGAGTGTCATGCAATGGCAAATGAAACATAACAACAACGATGCTATTTCTCACCAAACGACGGTGAGGAGGAGGAGGAGGAGGAGATGGAGAATTCTAATGGAGATCCTGTGGTGCTGATGATGATGGCCATGGGGAGGAGAATGGTGGTGGTGACACTGGAGAGTGAGATTGGGAGAATGGTGGTCATAGTGATCAGAGTTCAGCTTTGCTTGAGTTTAAACTTATCAGACATTTAAAAAAGAGCTTTAACTTCTCATTAAAAAGTATAAATTAAGACTATTAGTATCTCTATTTCATAGCTGAGTAAAAGGCACAGAGAGAATTAAATAACTTGCCTACAATTACACAACTCCAGCTCTAGGCTTGGCCATTTAGGTCTCTTTTATTCCCTGATTAAAATGCAAAGGATGACTGGCACCTGAGCGAAGGCAGGACTCATAGCTAGGATATGCCAGTTTTGTTAGATGAACAGCCTAAAAAAGACAGATCAGTAACATGTACAGAGATCGTAGGTGAAAAGTTTTGATTTTCAAGGCTTTAATTTCATGAATTAGAGAAATCCCTGATAAATTCTTGGGTACGACTCAGCCCATCACTTTTAGATTATACTTCATAGATTCACAGGCACATTGGAAAGGAAATTTGCTTCTTCAAAGAGGAATGTCATAAACAGATTGACTGTGTTCCACAACAGTTGTCATCGGGTTGGAGCCCCTTAGTGGGGTCACATATCAGATATCCTGCATATCAGATATTTACATTATGATTCACAACAGTAGCAAAATCACAATTATGAAGTAACAACCAAATAATTTTACGGTTGGGGGCACTGCAACACGAGGAACTGTATTAAAGGGAAAAGTTGAGAACCACTGTTCTAGAAGGTGTTTTTGAAGTCAGGCTGTTTGGAACTTAGCAATAGATATTTCTGCAGACAGAGACATCACTAGAAGTGATGTTTAGAGCAAACGTGCTAACCCACACCCAAGACAATTGTTAACAAATCACAAAAGAGAGTCCAAGGCTCCTCTGTCACAGAGCTTTCTCCCAGCTCTTGCCCAGGTCTGAAGTCTAGCATGTGGAGAGAGAAAGGAGTCCCTTTCATCACGCCCACTGTGATTTGGTTTTGAAATCCTACCTTAATTTTTTTTGTGACATGACAGTGTCATTAAATGTTGATGTGCCCCGGCTGGCCAGTTATTTTTGAAGGAGCGACAATGTCTTATTTGTCTGAACAAAATTATAACTCTTGACACTGTCCTGATAAGTGGTAATTATTGGAATGAAATAGAAAAATGAATAGCAGAGGAGGTGGCTAAAGCGTTGGTTATTGTGAAGACTGGGCAGGAACCCTGAGAAGGGGCTAGAAAATGTCCTTGGAAACAGTTCTTTGCCTTCTTCTTCATGCCTGCATCATCCAAAAGCCAGATGCTGCTCCCATCAGCAGCAGCTGCAGGTCCGCCCAGTGGTGCCATCTATTTCCTCACAGAGCTCTGGTGCTTTCCCTGAAGACTTTTTCCATAAATAAATGGTCATTAGCTTCATTTCTCTTGTCTTTCAAGGTGTGTTTTGGGAGTTCGAAGGCAGGTAGTTGTTGAGAAACTACTGTTAACGAGGAGACTCCTCAGACCAGTTGTAGAAATAAAAGTTCAAAAATAAAGCCCACAGCTAATTTGTGAAGTCAGTGTATAGATAAAAACAAAACAACAAAACTAGTTGTCCTGAACAACACAAAATCAAGAGAGCCAGAGAGTTGGGTTGTTTCTGCCTTAGACAGTCTTTGTATTCTCAGCCATAACCATGTCTTAGAGTGTTCTTATCTGCCTGCATCGTGACTATAGGAGGAAGAGGAGAAGATTTGCTCATAGACAATAATGCTATCCCCAGCCTACCCCTCTAGCCTTGCCTGTGGTCTTGTCTGTACCTATACAACCTTTCCCAGTCCAAAAGTCTTTTTCACTGTTTGATCTACCCACTTTCCCCTAGAATATCCAACGTTATCTATAAAGTTAAGAAGTTTTAAAAAACCAAAACCATCATTTATGAATCACCTTGAGTTCTTCCATAGGCAGTATTCTCTAGGGACCATTCACCAAGAGGCTTGGACATGACCTTATTTCTTGATGGTCTTTGTCCTTGGGGCTTAATTTGTTTCAGTAGCTTAAGCCTTTCCTTAGATTTTCTGGCTTCTTATCAAAGGACCCAGGAGAGTCCTGTAGAGCTTCTGGACATGTCTGGTCATGACTGAATGGGAATAGGTACATAGTTAGGTTGCACTCTCTGTGACCACTGCCTCCTAGAATTTAACCCAACCTTTGAAAGATTATGCTTATGACGGAACCGTAATTACATCCTGCAGATCTGTGACCTGCAAATGTGAGGGCAAGGATGGGAAGGATCCTGCTAGCAGACCTTGGTGGGTTCCTTTGCATGTGAGACTGGATTTGAAGAATAGCCCCTGAAGGTGCCTGAAACCCATGGAGAGACCCTTTGATTCTAATTTCTCTTCACCTATAAAGAACTCCCTGTTTGTTCTTCTGCACCAAACCGCAGCTCAAGTTTTCTCCTATGGACTCATTGGTTAGCTAATTCATCTGCTGAGGGTCACTTTGGAGCACACCCTGTTGGAAAGGAGTTCTGCTAGGAAGATGTTGGTTTTGAAGAAGTAGAGATTTTAGGGAACAGCTGGTTTGATAAGCTTTAACATGTAAACAAACAACAATAACAAACCCAATTTAACTGCCAGGCCAGCAGCATGGCTTTGCGATCCAGTGGTACAGGGTTTAATGAGAAAGGATAGGAAATTCAAGCCTTTGCCTAAGTTACACTGCAACATAAAGGCAATCCTGGGCAATCCCTGTCTCAGTCTTGAAACTAAATCCACAATTAAGGCTGGGGAAATGACTCAGTAGTTGAATACTTTCCAATAAGCATGAACAACTAGGCTTAGTTACCGATACTGGAAAAAAAAGATCTCAAGACCATGTTGAGTTTTATCATAGTATTCTATATATTATGTATTTGGTGGAAGAGGAATTGGAAAAGACAAGTCAGACCTGGTGTTTGGCTGTCATGTCTGGGGGGATGTGGCCCTATCTGAAAGGTAGCAGACTAGCTCTTTCCCAGTGATGTCTTCCTTCTGTCCAGGTCTTGACGGAGCACAGCACCACTAACATCAACTTAGAAGGAGAGAACGGAAACACAGCTTTGATGTCCACATGTGCCAAAGACAACAGTGAAGCTTTGCAGATTCTGGTTTGTAAATCTATCACACCCTGAGGCTTTCTTTCTGTGAATCAGTCATAAACTGTGATTTAAGAAGCGTTTCCTGATATGTGCTGAGCAGAATAGAAAGCATAGAAGATAGGTCTAAAGAACTTAGATCTCAGTGCTTTTGATGTGGATACAGCTGGAGGATCCAATACAAACCCTAGACTGTATATAGAAGATTAAAAATGAAGCATGAAAGAAAATAAAACAAGAAAAATCAAGGTATAAAGAAGATCTAGTCAGGGATTAAGATGGATCTGGTAGTAGGGCTAGAATATAAAACCAAAATATGGCAACCTGTATGACCCTAGAGGTGTGTGATCCTGGGGTTGAAGAGATGACTCAGTGCTAAGAGCCCTGCCTCTTCTTCCAGGGAACTCAGGTTTGGCTGCCACACCCACAAGGTGGATTACAATCTTCTGTATCCACAGGAGATCTAACACCCCTTCTGATCGGTGTGTATCAGGCCCACACATTGTTTACATACATTCGTATAAATAAAAACACCCATAAACACAAATTGCTAAAATTTAAACCATTTGATATTGAGCTTTTAAGTGTTCAAAGAGAAAAAGATGAATCTAGTCAGTTCTGGAGTTATTTGCCTTCTAAGGTGAAAGTGGAAGAAAAACACTGCATTCCCATTCCATGGCACTGTTGCTGTGGTTTCTCCGAAGCCTGAATCCAAAAGCCAGGCATCTCTCTCTGAAAAGTCACACCACGACACTGGAGATGCCTGTCTCGGGGATGGCTTCTGTCCTGGGCAACACACCTGATGAGGGCATTACAGGAATTTCACCAAATTAGCTTTTCAACTGTTTCTGAGTTACTTACCTGCTATGCAGAACTCCAAAGATATGCAAATATATCCTGATAGTCACACGTGCAAATATGTGTTCCTACCTTGCTTTTATTTGAATATTGGGCACTAACAACGTAGAACAACAAAACACTGTAGGAAGTGAAGGCATATAGAGTATTCCAGTCTTTGAAATTTTAAAACAGTGGGTCATCGTGCTTCAGACTTTCCCATAAGTGATGGCATCTGAACCACCCTTACTCACCACACTAGGTACTTCTGCTGGCCACAAGCAGCTATCTTAAAATGTATAATATCTATATTACTCAAATAACCTGTGTTTTAAAAAATTAAATATTTCACATGAAATGGAAAAAATATACATTGAACTTGTTAGGAGATTAAGACTTATATTTTTGTATTATGTGTATCTTCATCTTTATAAGATAAGGTGTCTCTATTGTAGTTACTTGCACAGACAGCATATCTATAGAGCTTTCTGCATGGTCTCCCCCAGGCTCTGCTAGCTGGAATGGCCTGTTAGAAGAAATGGCCTGTTAGGAGCACAGAATTTCTTGCCTACCTCTGTCACTTAATTAGTGTCACCGTTTTTTTTTTTCTTTACCTCCAGTTAGAAAAAGGAGCTAAACTGTGTAAATCAAATAAATGGGGAGACTACCCCGTTCACCAGGCTGCATTTTCAGGTGCCAAAAAATGCATGGAATTAATACTGAAATATGGTGAGTTGATGTTTTCTTTTATATTCTCCATAGTAAAGAAACCTTTATACCCGTCATCTAAAAAAGGATAGACTTTATACATGGGCCTTTATGTAGTTCGACATGTCCTGTCTTCAGGATCCTATTCTTTCCACTGTTCATCTTAAATGGTGATTTCTTCTAAAGGCGAAAAGCATGGCTTTAGCAGGGGGACTCATATCAACTTCGTGAATCATAAGAAAGTCAGCCCGCTCCACCTCGCAGTTCAAAGTGGTGATCTGGACATGATTCAGATGTGCCTAGACAACGGTGCACACGTCGACATGATAGAGGCAAGTGAAGTGTTCAGTCTGTGCGGCGCCGTGACTTGAGAATTCCCATCTAGTATTTCCCAAATGTTTTGTGGCTCCTTTATACTCGGGTAAGATTCGAAATACATCTAGCACAAAGAAATTTTGTTCCTCGGTCCATTCTGAGAAAAATATTCCCTAATTTTATAAATTTCAATACTCCAAAGCAAGCGACAAAGCAGATGCAGCAATAGGTCCCCCCTTCTTAACTGCATGAGCTGTAGTAAGGCCTAACCACAATAATAATAGCAGTAATATTCCCAGCCAGGAGCCCTGAAGCCCATTCTGAATGTCCTGGGTTCTAGTTTAACAACTTGCATCTTTTAACTGAGGATCACCTAATTCACTTCTAAGGATATGTATGCAAGATATTTGACTGAGTCTGGGTCCTGACCGGATGATAAGCCTAGACTACAGAGACTTTTCCCTAGAGTGTTCTGAGTCAGTTACCACAAGGGCCTTTTCTTCCTAAAGGAAGCAGAACTTGGTTAGTAATCACATGAAGCTTCTTCCTATTGCTTCCAAATTCTTGGAAATAGAAATGACCCTATTCATATGAAATTATTCCATTCAGCTGCCGCAGTAGCCGCAGAAATGAAAGGGACTCATATTCCTTGAGCAGAGAATGGTATTTAAGTAATGGTGATGGAAGTGCGTGCCAGGAACACTCGGGTTGCTAAGAAGTACTCTTTGCCAGAAAAGCCTCCATACTCATGGTTTTCAGTAAATCAAAGGATGCAGCTCATCACCTTCTGACATCCTAGATCTGGGAAGAATAAACTTCCTGCTGAATTTACCTGTTTTAGGTCCTTACCTTGGGATCTAAGCTAATGCTGACATCAATCTTGTTTATAGAATGGCAAATGCATGGCCCTCCATTTTGCTGCCACCCAAGGGGCCACTGACATCGTTAAACTCATGATCTCATCTTACACTGGAAGCCGTGATATTGTGAATGCAGTCGATGGCAACCAGGAGACCTTGCTTCACAGGCAAGTAGCCTTTCACATGTTAAGTATATATTGCTGAAAAAAGTTAGCCAGTATGGTAGTTAATGCTCTAAAGTTTTATCATTCATCTCAAATGACAAGGAAGCAAAGGAATTTTTCAACAAACCTATAAGCAACACTTTGCAATGGTTAGAGAAAAAGATAACTATTATCATAAAACCATACCCATAAACAAAGCCTATACATGAAAGATGAAGAATCACACAATCAGAAAGTCAGAAGACCTTAATAATGAATAATTTAATAGAGGCAAAAATGAATGAATTTGGGCATTTCTAAAAACGTACAAATCAATGGACAATTACCAAAGTGTCAGGTGGAAAATTATGCCTAACAGTAAAACCTTGAGTAATAGATTAAATTCACCAGTCAAATGACATCAACAAGATTCAACAACACAAGCAATTCACTTCATTAGTAAAGTTACATAGAAACAAAAGTGGGAAGGTTTGAAAAAGACACATGATGCAGTTAAGATCCAATCAAGTTGCAGTAGCTATATGCCTTTCAAATACGTCGGGCTTGAAGACAAACATGAAAGGGACAAAGGTCAGAGGAGAATTTATCACAATGATGTGTTGCAATTAGAAGCTCTAATGTCCTGCAGGAATCAAAGTAAGATGGTAAATAGAGCTTTACAGAAGAGCAGGGACATACTCTGGGCCAGTCATTGATCCTCTAGGAAGGGCTAAGGAAGCCCACACGTGAGATTATCTAAGCCATTTCTACACTCAGTTCTTTAGGTGTGTTCTGCTGTGGTCTCAGTGATGTGGTCACAGATCTGTGCAGCCTCCCCTGTGTTCCCCCTCTGATCTCTTCTACCTTCACCCACAAGTAGACATAAATGTGAAGCATCTACAGGAAATTCTCTAACCAAGGTTCCAAATAAAGAGAACTGTTTCAGTGGTGCTGGGCAGCAAAACAGGAAGTGTAGATTGGGATTCGATCCCATTGAGAAGACAAGGATTAAATATTCCTTCTGTAATTGATAGCATTGTTTCTCTGTACCTGTCTCTCTCTTCTCCTCCATACTTACTTATTAAGTAAGTAAAAGCCTGGAATGACAGAAGAGAAACAGTAAATTCTCAGTCAGTAATTGGAGCAGGAAAGCTGCATCATCTCTCCAGATAAGAATAGCAAGCTGGCAGTATAAGATGTACTTCTCAACTGGGAAGCAGCGGTAAAATCCAGATGAGCAAGACCACTAGAATGGATCAGATATGCAGGCAGGGTCTCACATAGGATGAATTGGAAAACTACAATTCCATAATACAAGGAGAAAATATTTAAAAAGCAAAACAAAGGAGTAGATCTCCAAACTAGCAAAAGATTTATTTACTTTCAATGACATATAAAATACAGAGCCAGATTGAAAGAGTGACAAGCAAAATATTTCAGTGCTTCAAAGATTTGAAAAAGTGAATGATAAATTATAGGATGACAAAAGAAGAATATAGAAAATGAATGAGTAAGATGTCAGTACAGAAGAGTCCAACAGAAACCTTAAAACCAAAAACGTAGGGCTAGCAAGAGATCTCAGTAGAAGGTGCTGGCCATCAAGATGGCTGGATGTACGTGGAAGAAGGAGAGAAATGACTCCTGCAAATTGTCTTCTGACCTCTACATGTGCACTATAACACACACACACACACACACACACAAATAGATAAATGTAATAAAATAAATAAAAGAAGCAAAAAATTGCTGCACCTAAGAAACACGCAAGAGCTTGGGAGTTCCCAGGCCTGATTCTGACAGCCCAGATTCTATTAGAACCACTCGAGTGTGCTCAGACATTGTTTAGAATATTTTTGATTCTAAGGTTCAGTTATTGGACACCCAGTGACCTCCCATAACATAGTTTAGCATACAAATATGCCAAAGAAACAATTATATTAGGAAAATGGGGCCTTCATGCTATATCTTGTGAACTTTTGATAACACTCAAGTGTGTTCTGAAATTTACGTATGTACATAAATTATGTGTGTATGTATTGGCTTTGCTGAAGCAGAGCCCCACCCAGCCACCCTCCCCGCAGACCTTCTGAGTGCTACAGATACAGTTTAGGCACGTCTTACATGATTCCTACAATTACAGCGATGTCCACCAGTTCTTTCATCTCCATTAAAAGATAGATGGTGCTACTCACTTCAGAATGAAGATTTTATAGGGAGATGGCTCATTAGAAAACGAGAGAGTGATTTTTGTGCTTTTTCCTCATTCTGACACTCAGAAACTGAATTCTTTAAAATAACATTTTGTTATTCAATGTCCCATTCAACTTATTTCTGAATGAAGTAGCTTTAGTTCTCCCATTTATTTAATAGAATCTTAATTCTTTTTTTTTCCAGAGCCTCATTGTTTGATCACCATGACCTGGCAGACTACTTAATTTCAGTGGTAATTACTCAACTGGCGGGCCTAGTTTTCTGAAACTACTAGCTACATTAAAAACGTCATTTAAATATATAGCATGGGTTTTCTAAAAGAAACTGCAGTTCTTTGCTAACATATCTGTATCTGTGTACTTCAAATTTAATAGATATATTTATGGAAATTAAAATTATTTTAATCTTAGACTCAAACTCAAGTATGATAAAAATTTTTGAAGTTCCATTTTAAATCATGACCATAAGAATTTTTCTTATTAATTGCAATTTATACTAAGAAAAACAAAGTATGTGGGGTGGGAGTTAAAGGTTTACTAAAAAGAAAGCCAAAGTTTCCAGAGGTCTGACTGACACATTTGCAGGGTGTTTCCTGTGGATACACAGTAGTCAGCCTATGGAGTTAAAAGAACCGGGGTGTACATTTTGATGTCCTTTTCATTTGTTTGTGCTTAGGGTTCATGGGTCTGTTGCAAAGAAAGCCCCTTGGAGGGCTGTCAATGGGTCCTCTGAGGACTGTTGGGTGCAGACAGTCAGCTGAGTCTTAATAACACTGCTCTCTTGGGAGAGATAGAGGGCAGACCATCAATGACACTTTCATCTTCCAATATAAGCTTTTAGCCCCACCTCCTCAGCATCATCTTCCAAACCATGAAAAACAATGAAGTTAAAAACTATGCTGAAGAAACTCTGCCAACAAAAGCACTTGATACTCTTCACTTGGAGAAGCCAACTTGGCTAGCTCCTCCTGGCTGGCATTTTCACAAATCTGCACTTGGGTGGTTGTGTGGTAGCTTTATTATCTCCACGAGATGGACATCCAACAAAGCTTCACTCATAATACTTGGCCTTTCTTGTGGAGCTAGCAGTAACTACTGAAGTTGTGATATTTACACAGCAAAATTTGGAGGAGCTTCACTAGAACCATGTTTTGTAACATGTGTGCTTTCTTGCAAAATTCCTGGCAGGAGAGTCACGGCTGACCCTCACTCACTGCTATTAACTTCCCATGAAGTTATTGCTGGTAATGGCCCCCGTGCTCTGCAAGAGCAAAGAGAAAGGACAGACTCAAGCAAGGCTGATTTTACTACTCTGCCCAAAGGAGAGAATTCAATCTGTGGAAAAGTTAAAGGCATTTTGTTTCTTATCATGTGGGATATAGTCTCATAACACAGAAAAATAACAAAAGTAATTTTTAAATGTGAATTTTTATATGGATGTTTGGCTAAATTCTTACCTTCATGATTTCAATTCACTTGTCTCAGTTTATCTATTTCAAATAAAGTAAGTATTTTAAGTGTGTGTTTTCTTATTAATGATTTAAAAATAACACAAGAAATAAGTGTGGGAATGCTCAAAATTAGAGACATTTAAAAAATGATGTATGCTAGAAACTAAAATAGTGTTTTAGATGAGAGACTTTTGTTTTTAAAAACTTGAGTAGTAATTGATCTATTGACAGATGTTAATCAAGAGCCTAACATGGGAAAATAACTTCATTGTTGAAATTATGAGATTTCCAATATTAATTGAGTTTTAGAGAAATGTCATGGAATCCTATGATTAGTCTTTAGATCGAGTGCTGGAGTAATGCAGACACTCTACATTTGTTAAGTGTTACAGAATCAACTGCTACTTTGTCTAATCTTGTTGAGCGGCTTGCTTTGTTTTAGGGAGCAGACATCAACAGCACCGATTCTGAAGGACGCTCTCCACTTATTTTAGCAACTGCATCTGCATCTTGGAATATTGTGAATTTGCTCCTCTCTAAAGGTACCGACTGGAAGCAAGCCGATTTCCTTAGATAAACATTTGTCATCCGTCTGTCTCCTGCCAGACACAGGGACATATTCTATACACAGAAATGTTAATGGAATACAGTTTATGCCTCCAATAGTGTTCAGTCCAGTAAAAAAAAATATTGAAAGGATAGTTCATAGCAGTTATATTTAATGTGTATCAGACAGCTATTAAACACCAAAGGTTTGTAGCTTTCTGTCACAGCAGACATATGTATAACTGCTGTCCCTGTCCGCATTGCAGACAAGCCTGGGCTATGGGAACAGAAGGGGCTGTCCATAGCTTCTCCTTTCTTTATCATTTCATATTCTTATTTTATATTTAAAACATAAGGATTCACATATAAATGTAAAGTATCAGATTTTTTCACCCTTTTACTCACACACAAACCCACACATCATAAAGTAAACTTGTTTTTGAAATATGTTCAATTCTTCCACCTAAGTGTAGTTGCCCCTAAGTTAAAGACTTGGAAAGTTGAAAGTCCACCAAAGGCTTTGTTATGAACACAGGAACAGATTTTACTTTTCTTGTTGTGCTTTTTTCCAGGTGCCAAAGTAGACATAAAAGACCATCTGGGGCGTAACTTTTTACATTTGACTGTACAACAGCCTTATGGACTAAAAAACTTGCGGCCAGAGTTTATGCAGGTATTGTATATCCATGAGTTTTTGTAAACTGAGTTGTGTTCAATAAAGAATAAAATTGGGGGGCAGGAGCTGGAGAGATGACGCAGGGATTAGGTGCACTGGCTGCTCTTCCAGAGGTCCTGAGTTCAAGTCCCAGCAACATCGTGATGGCTCACAACCATCTATAATGAGATCCAGTGCCCTCTTCTAGTGTTCAAGGAGAAGATTCATACATAATAAATAAATAATCTTATAAAAGGGGTAAACTGATTTTGCTGCCATTTATATCATGAGAGTGCATTCTAAGAATTCTAGAACTGCTTCCAAATGAAGAAACTTTATTTCCATCATGAAAGTGGGGATGGTGATAATTAGTTGATAAAGATAATCCAGGCTGAGTTTTGAAAGGTGCAGGGGTTTTGTACTCTCATCTATAACTGGGGCCCACAGCTAATCAGTCATTTTCCTTCACCGGCTCACTTCTGTGACTTGCCCATGAGTGGAGAAGCCAAGTATAAAGATGAATCAGTAATGTTCCACCATCAATTAAGAGAACTACTGAACACATCTGAGTCTGACAGCAGGACCGCACTTAGCGAGCAAGTTCATATTCACTACTTTACTATTAAGTGTATGTGATGCATCAGATTTCATAGAATAAGTAGATTTTCATGTTGTTAGTGTGTTTAATAAAGAGTCGAAATGCCTATAGGCTTCAACCTTTAAAACAAAAGTAAATGTTTATGATATAGATTGACTTACTAATTGCATTTTCTATTCTCATTTAATCTATTTTTTTGAAATTAAGTAAATCCAATTTCAAGACCTCCATCTGTTTTGCTTTGCTTAACGTAACATCTTAGGCTGTTAAGTGTTGTTTATGGAAACAATGGCGGAAGAAGCTGAGGGGACCCTGGTCACACAGTTTGGAGAATGCATTTTCCCTAAGTGCAGCGTCTCTCAAAACCTTGACATGACGTGACAGAAGCAAAGAAAGAGACCTCATCTCTATTTACTTTCCTCTCGCTGCCTTTCACATGGTTTGTAGGTTTGTCTTCACTGAATAGACTAGAAGCTGCTATGCTACAGAGTAGATTGAAACCTACCCTATGACTATGTCGGCAGTTCTATTATAACACTCCTCTTCCCACAGATGCAACATATTAAGGAGCTGGTGATGGACGAAGACAACGATGGGTGTACGCCTCTCCACTATGCGTGCAGGCAGGGAGTCCCAGTCTCTGTAAATAACCTTCTCGGGTTCAACGTGTCCATTCACTCCAAAAGCAAAGATAAGAAATCGCCCCTGCATTTTGCAGCCAGGTGAGGATCAGCCTCCCAACACATGAGCATGTCTGCTTCTGTCTTATGTTTTGTCTCATGCATATGAACCTGCCCTTTTCAAGCTATGGACGCATCAACACATGTCAGAGGCTTCTACAAGACATAAGCGACACAAGGCTTTTGAATGAAGGGGATCTCCATGGGATGACCCCTCTTCACCTGGCAGCGAAGAACGGACACGATAAAGTCGTTCAGCTTCTTCTGAAGAAAGGCGCATTGTTCCTCAGGTGAGGCAGGAATGTGTGGGATTGTGTATGTTTTAAATCGAGGCATTTTAGACTGTTTTCTGTAATATTTTAAATTAGGGCATAAGACTTTAGCCACTGATAAATAAAAACTATTTATCTAATTTAATTTTTCAAAACATAAATAATCTCTGGAACACTAAGATGGTTTTCAATATAATTCTCAAATGACAAATTAAGTGTATAGATTTTTATTTATTTATTTATATATTTAAGATTTCTGTCTCTTCCCCGCCACCGTCTCCCATTTCCCTCCCCCTCCCCCAATCAAGTCCCCCTCCCTCGAAAGCCCAAAGAGCAATCAGGGTTCCCTGCCCTGTGGGAAGTCCAAGGACGTCCCACCTCCATCCAGGTCTAGAAAGGTGAGCATCCAAACTGCCTAGGCTCCCACAAAGCCAGTACATGCAGTAGGACCTTGTTGTCACAGAGTAAGTGGCTTTGGACCTTTGAAATATTTTTTTGTATTCTATGTTGTTATTCCTTCATCTTCTTGTACAAATTACAAATACAGAGCTACATTTGTGTGTTTAAGTACATGTATATGTATTTAGCACACATACAGAAACAGAACCATCCAAGAACAAAGGCTTTTCCTTCAGTTTAATAAATGAGAGATGCAAAAAAGTGGCCATGGGCAACATTCAACATGAACTGAACCCTCTTATACTTAAGGGGAGTTAACAAGATTAACAAAACCAAGTTAAAAGAAGAAAGAATAAACCATGTATAGTAATTGAATACCATCTTCATAAAAGGAAAAAATACCCTAGAGACACTTCTCCAGGTACAATGAGCTATCTTCAAGCTCCCCAGAAGTGGCAGAGAGTAAGCAGGTTTTTAGGCTCATGTCCTTGAGCCAGGTTCTTCATCAGTCTACTGTAACACAAATGACAGTTTGGATCTGAGTGCTTTGCCCCTCTTCCTGCTTCTAAGGGACACAGAACATTCGACCTGCAAAAGGGACACACGCAGATCCAGCTCTGTAGTTGCTGTTTAATTATGTACTACTGAAATAACAAGGTGGCTCTCATAACCTGAGCAATTACCAACCAGTAACAAAATTAACTTGTGCAATTTCCTTCCTGTACCGTAGTTTTTAAAGTATCCCCAATCTGACAAGCTTCCATTATATTTGCGTCTTTAATTTCTGGAGAAAAGGGATAAATGCCATTGACAACACCAAAGAACATAGACTGGAAAACTTAGAAACAACATTAAACATCTTACAACAGTGCAATCTCTGGTGACTGGAAGGACAACGCACCTATTATGGAAACTTTTCTGACACAATGTTCAGGGAAACAAGACTGCTATGCTTGAAGCTCCTCATAAACAAACATGAAATACTGAGTTGTTACATCTCATGCCTGGCCATCCGTTCAGGCTACAGCCAGCTTAGAGGCATCACTTTCCATGTTTGATCTGTAAGTGCGTTTACATGACTTTTCTTACCTCTTTAACAGTGACCACAATGGCTGGACGGCTTTGCATCATGCCTCCATGGGTGGGTACACTCAGACCATGAAGGTCATCCTTGACACTAACCTGAAGTGTACTGATCGACTAGATGAAGAAGGGGTAGGTACTAGTTCCTCTGGACCAAATAAATCTTGACATGAAACAAACTTCCAAGCTTGATAGAAAGCATTCTTCATGACCCTCTTTCCATTCCTCATTCTGTTCTTAGTCTTTTGTTGAATTTTTAAAAAGTCGTCTCTTGGAGTGAGGAATAAGTAAAGGAGAATAGACGTAGAGAGGAGTGGGAGATGTGTGTGAGCTGAAGCTTCCCCTTCATTTCTACAGAGCCTGGGATTTGACCTTAAAGTTTTAGCTCTCTCTGAGAACCCAGAAAAATAAAGAAAGCAGAGCTGAGTGTTCATTCCTAAAGAGAGGCATCTGATATGTTAGAGCAATTTGAAAGGATTAACTTTACTGATTTTGATTGGGCTTTATTCTAGCTTTTTTTTTCTTTTTCTATTGCTATGATAAAGCATCCTAACACGGAACTTAGGGGAGGAAGGGGTTTGTTGGACTGACAGTTCTAGGTTACAACCTATCACTGGGGCAGAGGCGGGGCACATGAGACGGGAACTCAAAGCACCTACCCATCACATCCACAACAGAGCCAGAAGAAATGAATGTGCCTTTGCTGCTTGCTTTCTGTTCAGCATGGTTCTTCCAGCCTACAGTGGGCAGAGTCAATTAACACTCAAGACAATGCCCACAGGTGGATCAGATCTAGAGAACTCCTTAACTGAGACTCTGCTCCTAGGCTGGGTTGACCCTAGTCTGTGGCAAGTTGACAATCACCATCATAATCCTACACTTGTCAACTTGACATATAAACACCCTCATGACTTGTAAACCATAGTCTTCCTTTCTTTATATTCAAGTGCTCACATTAATATTATATATAAAATACAATCCAATGTAAAAGTTTCCAGTCCTTATAAAGTCAACTCTTTAAAAATTCAAAGTCTCTATAAAAGTCCAAAATCTCTTAAGTGTGGGATCCTGTAAAAAATAAATTTCATACTTAAGCATGATCAGTCCAAAGAGAAATGTGCTGGCTAGTTTTTTGTATACTTGTCACAAGCTAAGGCCATCTAAAAGGAGGGAAACTCAATTGAGAAAATACCTACATCAGATCAAGCTACAGGACATTTTCTTAGTGGTTGATGGGGGAGGGCCCAGTCCATTGTGGGCAGTGCTATTCCGGGATGTTGGTCCTGGGTTCTATAAGAAAACAGGCTGAGCAAGCCCTGATGAGCAACTAAGTAAGCAGCACTACTCTATGGTCTCTATAACAGTTCTTGATTCCCTGTTCCTACCCTGTTTGAGTTCCTGTCCTGACATCCTTTGGTGATGAATAATGGTATGGAACCATAAGTCAAATAAACCTTTTCTTTTCTAACCTGCATTGGTCATGGTGTTTCATCACAGCAATAGTAACCACAGAAGAAGTGGACCATGACATCTAAGTAAACCCAAACCCCACCAGTTGGATATACAAATCTCGTATCCCACCGTCCAACATCTGAGATCCAAAGAGCGTCACAAACGTCTCCAGCTCTGCCATCCACAGGACACAGTTTTTGTTCTAGGCCTGGGCCAGTCTTGCTTCACACCTGCATCTGGCCTTGGTGGATATACCACAGTATTGGCCTGTCTCCAGGCAGCAGAGTGTTCACCTGCACCAATGGCTTTGTGAGGACTCTCCATGTGGATTTCCATCCTAATACAAAGGGTCAAGCCTCAGCCACTCCATGATCTCCTCAATCTTTCATTTTTCCTGTCTTCAGAATCCCATACCCCCATGGGCAATGTTTTCACTACCAGTTCTGCCTGCCCTCACCTCACCAGACCACAACTGTATTACTTCCCATGTACAAAACCTGAGGAAATGTTTTCCTATTTTCCCAAGGAAGCACAGAAGGCTTCACTGAGCTTCTGTGCCCTCTTTTTAATTACAGCTGATTCTTCAGCCCCAGCATGATCAGCACACAGATTCTTAGCCAAATATCACACAAATGGCCCCTATCTCTGCTATCAATAAACTCCCCCTGTATCATGATCTGGGCCTCCACTATCTGGAGGTAACTTAAGCATTCTTAATGTCCAAGTTCCCACACAAGAATTTCCCTTTAAGCCCTGAGCACTCAATGTCTTTTCCAACCTAAAGTTCCAAAATCACCTACAATCCTCCAACAAAATGATTCAAAGCCATAAAAACTCATGAGATCATGTTCATCACAGCGACAGCCCTATCTCTGTTAGTGCTGATTTCTGTTCTGGTTTCATTTCTGCTGCTGTGATAAAGCAGGCCAACAAAACACAAAAGAGGGTGTATCTGATTCACAATTCCATGTTCCAGCCAGTCACTGAAGTCAAGGCAGAAACTCAAAGAAGCTAGCTATATCACATACACGGCCAAGAATAGAGAGATGAGTGGACCCTGGCTGTCTGGCTCCCATATGGCTTTCTCCTGTCTTTTCTTGTTTAGGAATCCCCACCAAAGGAATGATGCCACCCACAGTGGGCTGAACCCTTCTACAACAATCAACAATCAAGCCACACCCCCTTAGACAGGACCACAGGCCAACCAGATCTAGACAGTTCTTCAGCTGAAATGCTCTTCTAGGTTGTGTCAAGATAGCCATTAAAGCTGCAGTTTTTCCTTATTTGTTTAGGGAGTGTTGAAATGTGTATTTCCTCAAGAAATGACTGGGATAGGCCATCACGATTTCTGTTTCTATTTTAAAAAATATTTTTATATAGGAAATTGACAAATTTGCAACATTATGCCAGTCTCTGACTTCTGTTTTTTTTTTTTTTTTTTTTTTTTGGTTTTTCGAGACAGGGTTTCTCTGTGGCTTTGGAGCCTGTCCTGGAACTAGCTCTGTAGACCAGGCTGGTCTCGAACTCACAAAGATCCGCCTGCCTCTGCCTCCCGAGTGCTGGGATTAAAGGCGTTTCTATTTTAAAAAATACTTTTTATATAGGAAATTGACAAATTTGCAACATTATGCCAGTCTCTGACTTCTTAATGAGCTTGTAGAACACGGAAGTCTGGAATCCACAGTTCTAATAGGTGCTAAGTCCTCAGGGGCAAGTGCTTCTGTGTTTACTATCAGAGCCTTACTTCGGAAGCTTCTCATTTGTCCTTGGGGCATCATCTCACCACAGAAGCAACACAGAACACCATAAAGTAACACACACAGAGTCTTTGGGTGATAAAGCCATTGTTTAAATCATATGCTGGCTACTAAGTAGTTAGAGCTTTGTTCTTTTAAGCAATTCGGCAGTGAAACAAGGCAAGGACAAAGGGCTTTACCACACTCAACCCACTTATGTGCTCTGCTTTTGTCTGAAAGAACACAGCGCTCCACTTTGCAGCACGGGAAGGCCACGCCAAGGCTGTTGCCATGCTCCTGAACTACAACGCTGAAATCCTCCTGAACAAGCAGCACGCCTCCTTTCTTCATATCGCACTGCACAATAAGCGGAAGGAAGTGGTTCTCACAACCATCAGGAGTAAAAGGTGTGTGTCTTCCCGTCTCCCTTGTAACCCTCATCCTAAGGTAGCAAAGGTGTGTGTCTTCCTGTCTCCTTGTAACTTATGTCCGCATGTAACAGGGTGCACCCCTAGCCTGAGGACAAGTGAGAGGGAAGGAACGCGCTTCAGCTATGAATCAGTTTACACAAATGTTCAGTTACTGATAACAATGGCAGCATTGCTTCATCCTCAGTCTTCCTTTCTACAAACTAAGAGTGATAGCCCAACACTACCTGCTTAGCCCTTTGTGAGACCCTGGGGTCCACACACAGGGAATGATCGGCAACAAGGTCAAGCAAACTCTGCTTTGCCTTCCTGGACTTGCCTGCCAACAAAAACTCGCAAACTGGTTGCTGATGAAGATGGGTCTAGGCCTAGGGAGGTAGCCCGTCAGGTCACCATGCCTGCCCGCAAGCCCGGCTACCTGAGTTTGATCTTTAGAACACATATGGTAGAAGGAAAGAACTGACTTCCACAGGTTGTCCTCTAACCAAATAAGCACACAGCCAGTTCCTCCATGCTGCATGTTCCTCCAGACAAACACAATAAACAAATACATGTAAATAATAACAATATAAAAAGTATAATAAAGATTACTAATGGCATTTAATGAAATGTCCCTTAACAACACGTGACCTTTTATAGGTATCTTTGTAAATCATCCTCTAAGGAGTTTACTCTAGTTTTTCAAACATTTATTTAATTTATCGTTTCTGTGTGTGTGTGTGTACCACATGTGTACCTGGTGCCTGAAACTAGCCTTGTGGGTAATTGTGAGGCATCATGTGGGTGCAGGGATTGAACCCAGGTCCTCTGGAAGGACAGTCGGTGCTCTAACCACTGAGCCATTGCTCTAGCTCATACAAAGACTTTGAATGATGAAGCTTGGTGGTGGTCTTTCCATTCTTCAAACAAAGCTCCTCTATAACAGCACAAATAAATATTCAGACAACTTCTGTCACCAATTTGGGGACACAAAGTGACCAAAAATTTATATTCAAGGCAGCAGATCTAGCCTTGATTTGGAGCTTGTGGAATTTTGAGAAATTTGTTAGCTTTGAAACACCAGTGAGGCAAAGTGCTTAGCCATCTTTTCTGATAACAAAGCAGATATTCCACTTGAATTTACTCATGTGTTGGTAGTAGTACCACAAGGCTTATCTTACAGGTATTATCTTAGAGATAATGAGTTCATCTCTGCTTCTTGTTACTGATTTAATTTCTCTTTAAGTACCTTCCAGTTCCATCTCTTTAGAAGGTGATAAAGAAACACTCTGTAATGTTATGTCAGGTTGTACCCTCACTATGACATTCAAGATTTGTTATTTTTTTTTGATTCTACTCAATACATCACATATATGAGTCAAATATGGATGTCATACAAAGTTGCTGATTCAAGTATGTGAATACAACTTTCCCCACCTAACACAATAACCTCTGGAAGTACTTACTTAGCATGTCAGAATTGCAGGTAGGAACTAAGACAAACACATGCCTCTTTAAAAGACATTTAAAGAAAGATAGCAGCCATTCTGAACTTTACCCACATTCCTAATCCCCGTTAACAGATTAGTGTGATGTAGATGAACTGATCTGGGCTTACATGGCTCCACTGTGGTCAGCCTGTGAACATGATGCTATAGAATACAGCTGATATTAGGCTTCTACTACAAGTATAAAATCTTCAGTTTCAACTACAACTCAAAAGGGTGATTAATTATTGTACTTCTCTGTAGTAGGGAGTCCACTTTTTTATTTCCTGACTGCTCAGACTCCCAAAATAACCACACAGAAACTGTATTAATTAAATCACTGCTTGACCAATTACTTAAGTGTATTGCTAGCTAGCTCTTACATTTAGTATGAACCCATCTGCATTATTTTATATTTTACCATGAGTCTCGTGGCCTTTCTGCAAGGTTTCAGTGTGTCTGTCTCTGGTGATGGCTCCATTGCATCTCTTTGACTCCTCCTCCTTTCTTCCAGCATTCAGTTTAGTTTTCCCCACCTAGTTATGTTCTGCCTTGCTATAGGTCCAAAGCAGCTTCTTTATTAATCAGTGGTATTCACAGTATACAGAGGAGAATTCCACATCACTTCTCTTCTGTTTTATTTGCAGATGGGATGAGTGTTTTCAGGTTTTCAGCCATTATTCTCCAAGCAATCGATGTCCAATCATGGAAATGGTGGAATACCTACCTGAGTGCATGAAAGTAAGCTCCTTAAAACAAAAGTCTTTGTGGGGATGTGCTTGACATGTAGTGTGGAAGGAGGGCTTGCTCTTAGAATTTTAACCTTGCAGGAGCAGTTCCTACCTTTGCAGTTTCTAATTTTCAAAGACTAGCAAATAGTTAACGAGGGCCTGCTTGGAAAAATAATACTAACAATTATTTCCTGTAATATAATAAAATCTGGTAAATAGATTTTCTTCTTCAAATAATTCATATTTAGGGCAGAAACACAGTAGTATTTGATAATTGAATGAAAGCTCTTCAAGTTTGCATTTGTTTCTAGCATTTATATCTAAGATGCCTTTCCTTAAGGATACAGGCACCTGACTTCCTATAGGAATCAAAATACCTAGGACAGCCTTCTCAGACAACAGAATTGCTTGGTTGAACACCAGCTGCTTCTGAGTGTAGAAACCTCTCCCACATGGCACACCCATTTCTTCCTTTCTCATGCTCAGTTAAGTGGTAGTGGTCATATATGGTTATTCTTATGGAACTGGTTTTTTTTTTGTACTAGGAAGATGTTGTTCAATATATGTAACTATTCAAACATGAAGATAACAGTTTGTGGCTTGATCAGCAAAGAAAAACCTGTTTATAAGGCTCCTGCACCCCATATGAACATATAACCTAAAGAACCATATTAGTGACAGGAAGCAAAGTCATGTTTTTAACTCGCCATGGCCTTTCCTAGCGCAGCAATGCCACTAAAGAAAACTCTCACTTCTGTGTTATTCCTGGAGAAGGTTTGTAAAGCAAAGGAAAGCACGGAACCAGCTTGTATATGATTTTAGACATGAAACAAAGTCCTTTCTCATGTGCAGCCTGCTCCCCCAACATCTCAGCTGGGTTTTCTTTCTCAAAGGTTCTTTTAGACTTCTGCATGATACCTTCCACAGAGGACAAATCCTGTCAGGACTACCATGTAAGTTTATTTTATTATGATAATCTGAAGTGTATTTTTTTTTAAAAATTCCTTGAAATATGAAAGTGGTTCTACAATCTATAGTAGATGATGAGTATTGGCTTCATATTGTATTATTTGTTTATGAGAGAATAATCACATTCTGTTTCCCCCAAATATTTAGTTATTTCTAATCCCATTAGTTAGTGTTGCTTCCAGTGTTTACACTTACTTGTATATTTTATGGGAAGAGTGACTATCTAGGAAACTAATGTCTCATGGGCGTGGCTGACCAGTTGTCCTAAGAAGTCTGGGAGCTTCTTAGGCATATATGAAGCTATCTTGTTATATCTTGTTATTCCTAGCTCTGAGAGGACAACATGACAAGCAATCATTTTTCCCCTCAGGATTAAGAATCTAGACCACCAGATTTTGGGTGACTTAGATCATTTATATAAACAGGGAGCCAATTTTTTTCTTCTTTCTGTAAAGAAATTAAAAATACATTTCCAATTTATTTATTTTTATTAATTACATGAATAACTTGGCTTTCTTTTCTCCATTTGAGATTACTACTAGTTATACCAGTTGACTTTCAGCAAAAGTTTGAGTTTTCATATTTGATTTATCAAGAAGGAGTGACAGGGGTCTAGACAAATGGTTCAGTGGTTAAACACACTGACTGCTCTTCCAGAAGTCCCAGGTTCAATTCTCAGCACCTTCATTGTGGTTCACAGTTGTCTTCAATTCCAGTTCTAGGGGATCAAATCCCTCTTCTGGAATTTGTGGACACCAAGTACATATGCATTATGCAGACATATATGTAGGCAAAACATCTATACATCTAAAATAAACGAATACATCTCAACAAACATTTTATAAAGAAGTACTTGAAGAGCTTTACTAGGCTGATTATTGACTAATACTTTAAATTTATGTCTTCCACAGATTGAATATAATTTCAAATATCTTCAGTGCCCACTAGCATTGACCAAAAAATTAACAACTACCCAGGATGTGAGATATGAGCCTCTTGCAACCCTCAATGTAAGTCTAGTGCTTGTATTAACTGATTTGTTTCCTCTTGGACTCTGAATTGATTGCCTACAACATGATGGTTGGAAATGGAAGAGCTCTGGGGAGATAGTTTTATAGTTCAACGTCCATACCTACCACCTTCTGTTGCCCAAGCCTGTATTTTTTCACTCTGGCCTTCCTAGGATTCATCTGCTCTGTAGGATATCCTTTCTAGGTTGACATGCTCATCTGGCAAGGAAGATCCTTCTAAATGAGGATCTGTTGCTCACCAAAGTATTATGTCTATGTATTATAGTAACATTAGCGTTTTCATGAATCATAGAGGATCTGGGGGGGTCTTTATTCCCTAGAGATTATTAATTTTTCTTTATATAGGCCTAGGATAATTAAAGTATAATAATTTTGATATAGATACTTGTAGTTACAAATAACACCCCCCAGATTTATAATGTATATATTATTTTAACTGCTTGTATGTGCCCTATTGACAGAATTCCTTCTAAAAAAGTAAGGCTGAATTTCTTCAATGACAGAATGAGGGTAAACCCTTGCCAATTTGTCTATAATTTCTATTTCTGCTGTAACTCTATTTTAGATCAATAAGATTATACCATATGATTGGGACAGAGATTAAAAGGGACAGACTAAATCAAGTGGTTGCACCTGCATAAAAATATTGACTCTGACTCTCTCTCTCTCTCTTTCTTTTCATTCTCTCTCTCTCTCTCTCTCTCTCTCTCTCTCTCTTTCTCTCTCTCTCTCTACCTACCTATACATGTATCTCTGTCTCTCTCGCATTTTTTTGAGACAGGGTTTCTATGGGTAACCTTCTCTGTCCTAGAACTCTCTCTATAGGCCAGGCTGGCCTCGATCTCACAGAGATCCACCTGCTTCTACATCCCAAGTGCTGGGATTAAAGGCATGAGCTACCACTGCCCAGTACATTTTTAGTTCCTGTGAAAGTTTAAACTTCTCAGATTTTTTTTAAAATAAGCAAACATTGCTCTTACAGTACCATAATAATATTATAAATATAAAAGCAAAGCAGAAGACTCAGTTCATCCTCAGTTATTTAACACCACTGTGTACTTATTGCTCTTTCCTTGTTCAGGTCATGGTACAACATAACCGCATAGAGCTCCTCAACCACCCTGTGTGTAAGGAGTACTTACTCATGAAATGGTGGGTATCAGCACTTCTGCTTTAAACAATGTTACCCTTGATTCTATTCAAAGCCTTCTCAATCATTTTATTGCAGTTGTATTTTGTTGTTTTAGATATTATTATATTGTAGAATTTAAGAAGAATGAGCATTGAAGACAAATTTGTCATTAAAAATTATTGTTTATCTTTGACTCTAATACATTTTGAATGTGTGTTTTTTTAATGTGAGACAAATCACCCTCTGGGTCACAAAGTTTAGTGAGCAGTGAGACAATAGGGGCACAGTACAGGAAGGCTCAATTTGCAGCTACGACACATGGATGAAAGATTTATTTTCCATGAACTAGTAAGACATTGCCATTTGCTCAGCAACTGAGATTCTATCTCTGAAAATGAGGAACATAAATTAGAAGAACTTTTGGTTGTAAATATGAGGAATTTATAAAATAGATGTCTGAAATAGATCGTTGCTATTTTCCGTAGATATCTGTAAATATATTTATTTGAGATGACTCAGTTATGATTTGTTTATTTTTTTGCAGGTGTGCCTATGGATTCAGAGCTCATATGATGAACTTAGGATCTTACTGTCTTGGTCTCATACCTATGACCTTTCTTGTTGTCAAAATAAAGCCTGGAATGGCCTTCAACTCAACGGGAATAATCAACGAAACTACTAATCATTTGGAAACAGTAGACACTCTGGTATTTCAAAACTTCAACATTTTAAAATTAAGGATTGTAAAATTGTGTTTTTCTTTAGAAATAACAAGTTTATGATAAAGCTGACATCAGTTATTGTTAATAGAACTTATTTGTGGTATAAATTTCTTCAAAATTTTTTTTGAGTTGAGAAAAAATATTAACAAATGGTCTTTGTGGAGAATGCAGAGAAAGGGATATAGGAAGAGCTGGTTCATGAGTCCAAGCTTTTATGAAAAAATGTAAAAACTTTGGAAATAATTGTGATGATGATGTAATGGTATGAAATGGTTAATGAGAGGAATTATATTTCTATAGTGTAAAGAAGTATTTAAGATGTAGATTTTTTTAAAGTTACAAATTAGGAGGAGAGGCAGTGAGATGGAGCAATAGCTAAAAGCACTTGTTGTCAAGTCTGATGACCTCAGCTCAATACCTAGGACCCAAATGATAGGAAAAGAGAACCTACTTCTTCAAACTGTCCTCTGATGTCTACCTTCATCCTATGACATGAGCGTATGAATGCATACATGTGTGTGCACACACATGCACACTAAATAAAGTAACAAATATATGTAATACTATTTTAAATCAATAAATTTTATGATGAGTACTTTACCATACTTTTAAAAAATATGTGTAGACTTGCAGATCTGTGTCCCTTTATAATTCACTTGACAATCTTTGAACATATAGTAATAGGGATGTTAAGAAATGAGTATATTATCTCTACTAAGTGAGAGAAGGATTGGCGTGATGAGAATTTTCAGTTTAATGCAATTGTGGACAATGCATAGAAATGAAACAAATATAAAATGAAATTTACTATTGGAAAATTATAGTGGAACTAAATTTTATCTACTCAAACCCCTCATCATACTTTCTGTTTCAGAATTCATTTCCAATAAAAATATGTATGATTCTAGTGTTTTTATCAAGTTTATTTGGATATTGCAAAGAAGTGGTCCAAATCTTCCAACAGGTACATAATTCAGTTTGTATTTCTAAGCTCTAATCCTTTTAATATAGAGAATTAACTAATAAACAATTATTTAAATGGTATTTGCCATATTCAATCCACACAGTGTGACTCATGTAGAAACTTCAAATTGTAGAAATAACGTAATTTTTTTTGTATTCATATAAGCTCTAATGTATTCAAACATGAACAGTTTCAATACATTTTTCTTAAATGATTCTTTAAGAATTATTAATGTTTGCCCATCTTAGTTTCTTTTCCTTTTCTCCACTCTCTTGATGTCACTGACCTTTACCCTATATCATTAATTTTATTTTGCAAGCCAAATGATTCTATCTAACCAGGTACATCCTATCAATATTGTGCCGAGCCAGCAGCAGGCATGCAGTTACAAAAATAAAAGAGATTCAAGCACTATGATTAGTCCTTCGCAATATGACACTTTTAAATTTTTGTAATCAGCTGACTGTTTTATGCCATACCTATGATATTATTTTCAGGTGTAAGTCAATTTTTAAATTATTTGTATATCACCTTTATGTGCTCAACAGTTGTAATCTTATTCTTTAGAAATTCTAAAAATGGATATGATTATCTAGCTTTTTTTTATTACCAAAAGTAGATTTTTTTTGTATTATTTTTTTTTATTGAGAAAAAGAGAAAAAAAAACAAGTTTCCACCTCCTCCCAGCCTCCCATTTCCCTCCCCCTCCTCCCACCCTTCTCCTCCTCCTCCCACTCCTCTCCCTCTCCCTCTCCAGACCAAAGAACAGTCCAGGTTCCCTGCCCTATGGTAAGTCCTAGGTCCTCCCCCCTCCGTCCATATCTAGGAAGGTGAACATCCAAACTGGCTAGGCTCCCACAAAGCCAGCACATTAAGTAGGATCAAAACCCCGTGCCATTGTCCTTGGCGTCTCATCAGCCCTCATTGTTCGCCATGTTCAGAGAGTCCAGTTTTATCCCATGCTTTTTCGGTCACAGTCCAGCTGGCCTTGGTGAGCTCCCCGTAGATCAGCCCCACTGTCTCAGTGGGTGGGTGCACCCCTCGTGGTCCCGACTTCTTTGCTCATGTTCTCCTGAAATGACCCTATCCTAGAGCAATACTGATGAATATCTTGCATATCATCATAGAACCTTCATCTGGTGATGGATGGAGATAGAGACAGAGACCCACACTGGAGCACTGGACTGAGCTCCCAAGGTCCCAATGAGGAGCAGAAGGAGGGAGAACATGATTATCTAGCTTTTTAAATTTTTTTTTTTATTGAGAAAAGGAAAAAAAAGAAAAAAAGTTTCTGCCTCCCCCCCAGCCTCCCATTTCCCTCCCCCTCCTCCCACCCTTCTCCACCTCCCTCCACTCCTCTCCCCCTCCCTCTCCAGTCCAAAGAGCAGTCAGGGTTCCCTGCCCTGTGGAAAGTCCAAGGTCCTCCCCCCTCCGTCCATGTCTAGGAAAGTGAACATCCAAACTGGCTAGGCTCCCACAAAGCCAGAACATACAGTAGGATCAAAACCCCGAGCAATTGTCCTTGGCTTCTCATCAGCCCTCATTGTTCGCCATGCTCAGAGAGTCCAGTTTTATCCCATGCTTTTTCAGTCACAGTCCTGCTGGTCTTGGTGAGCTCCCAGTAGATCAGCCCCACTGTCTCAGTGGGTGGGTGCACCCCTCGTGGTCTTGACTTCCTTGCTCATCTTCTCCCTCCATCCACTCCTCATTGGGACCTTGGGAGCTCAGTCCAGTGCTCCAGTGTGGGTCTCTGTCTCTATCTCCATCCATCACCAGATGAAGGTTCGTAGCCAAGAGGATAACTATATGTTTTTCCTTGGGTTCACCTTCTTATTTAGCTTATTTAGGTTCACCAATTGTAGACTCCGTGACCCTTATTTATGGCTAGAAACCAATTTTGAGTGAGTACATCCCATGTTCATCTTTTTGGTTCTGGGTTACCTCACTCAGGATAGTGTTTTCTATTTCCATCCATTTGCATGCAAAATTTGAGAAGTCATTGTTTTTTACCGCAGCATAGTACTCTAATGTGTATATATTCCACACTTTCTTCATCTATTCTTCCATTGAAGGGCATCTAGGTTGTTTCCAGGTTCTGGCTATTACAAATAATACTGCTATGACCATAGTTGTACAAATGCTTTTGTCATATGATAGAGCATCTCTTGGGTATATTCCCAAGAGTGGTATTGCTGGGTCCAGGGGTAGGTTGATCCCAAATTTCCTGAGAAACCGAAACACTGATTTCCACAGTGGTTGCACAAGATTGCATTCCCACCAGCAATGGATGAGGGTACCACTTCCTCCACAGCCTCTCCAGCAAAGGCTATCATTGGTGTTTTTGATTTTAGCCATTCTGACAGGTGTAAGATGATATCTCAAAGTTGTTTTGATTTGCATTTCCCTGATTGCTAAGGAGGTTGATCATGACCTTAAGTGTCTTTGGCCATTTGAACTAATTCTGTTGAGAATTCTCTGTTCAGTTCAGTGCCCCATTTTTTAATTGGGTTAATTAGCGTTTTAAAGTCTAGTTTCTTGAGTTCTCTATATAATTTGGAGATCAGACCTTTGTCTGTTGCGGCGTTGGTGAAGATCTTCTCCTAGTCAGTAGGTTTCCTATTTTGTCTTAGTGACAGTGTCCTTTGCTTTACAGAAGCTTCTCAGTTTTAGTAGGTCCCATTTATTCAATGTTGCCCTAATGTCTGTGCTGCTGGGATTATACATAGGAAGCGATCTCCTGTGCCTATCTGTTGTAGGGTACTTCCCACTTTCTCTTCTATCAGGTTCAGTGTGTTCGGACTGATATTGAGGTCTTTAATCCATCTGGACTTGAGTTTTGTGCATGGTGATAGATATGGGTCTATTTTCATTCTTCTACAGGTTGACATCCAGTTGTGCCAGCACCATTTGTTGAAGATGCTTTCTTTCTTCCATTGTATACTTTTAGCTCCTTTATCGAAAATGAGGTGTTCATAGGTTTGTGGGTTAAAATCCGGGTCTTCTAAACGATTCCATTGGTCGACTTCTCTGTTTTTATGCCAGTACCACACTGTTTTCATTACTGTAGCTTTGTAATAGAGTTTGAAGTCAGGGATGGTAATGCCTCCAGAAGATCCTTTATTTAACGTAATTTTTGATAAGGTCACTCTGCCTTTTGATACACATGAGAGAGTTGCTCTACCCTTTCAGAGTCCAGGTGGGTCTGTCTTTCCACTGCAATCATTAGAAATGACTTCACCGTGTTTGCTCTTGTATTATTTAGGGTATTTTTGCTTATAGTCAATTTTAATTGTACTACTAAAATCCAATTTAAAATTTGAAATATAAGTACTTTTAAAGAACTTCTCTAGACCCCATGTCAAACAGGTCTATCTTTGAATCACTGCCATAAGAGGATTTTTTTTCTTTTTATTGAAAGCCAAATTGTTATAAAATTTGGAGCCTTTTTTGAGCTGGGGTTCTTACTCTGGCTGAATCTGGCCTTGAACTCACAGTCTGCTTGCCACCACCCTTGGAATCCTGTGGTTATCTGAATGTGCCAACCCATGGCTGTAGTAATATGTGCAGCGGCGGGGCTGCGTCCCCAACACCCCAGCCGCCTGCCCGGCTAGCTTATGCCCTGAAATAATTACATGGACACTGTATTCTTTTAAACACCACTTGGCCCATTTCTATCTAACCTCTTCTAGGCTAATTTTCACATATTAATTTAGCCTTTGTAGTAATAGGGACGGCAGGGCTGCATTCCCGGCACCCCAGCCGCCTGCTCGGCTAGCTTATGCCCCGAAATAATTACACGGACACTCTATTCTTTTAATCACTGTTTGGCCCTTTAGCTCTAGCACTTACAGTCTAATTCTCACATCCCGATCAACCCATCTCTAATAATCTGTGAGAACCGGTCTTACCGGGAAGATTCTAGCCTATGTCCATCCTGGGTCGGAGCTTCATGCTGGGAGCGGGGCATGACGTCTCTGCTGAGGCGTCTGCTCCGGAGAGCAGAGCTGTGGAGTCTCTGAGCTCACTTCCTCTTCCTCCCAGCATTTTGTTCTGTTTACTCCTCCCACCTATCCTCTAACCAATAAAACGGGCCAGGGCAGTTCCTTTATTAGCCAATGACCTTCCTCCATCACATGGCTTGAAATTTTTTCATGGCATTGTCTCTTACTTAATTATTCTTTTTAAGATGAGTTAGGTTAGGTGCAGCTTAGATATATAAATTACATAAAGTACCCAAAGATCTTTTCTTGGATTGACAAATGAGAGAGAGTCCGTATTTCTTTTTTTTTTCAAGGTTTATTTATTAATTATGTATATCGCATCTGCTTGCACATATCCCTGCAGGCCAGAAGAGGGCACCAGATATTATGGGTGTGAGCCACCATGTGGTTGCTGGGAATTGAACTCAGGACCTCTGGAAGAACAGTCAGTGCTCTTTACCATTGAGCCATCGCTCAGCCCTGAGAGTCTGTATTTCTATGTATATAGTTTGAAAATTTTCATTTATAACTTTTGTATATTTTGAACTTTTTATAAATGATAACTCTTTTATAGCAGTACATTTTTAAAATTTTCTTTGTTGTATAATGTAAGTCCACAGATATCCGTATTAAAGACAAATGACATTAATGCAAATTTACATTCACTTTCTATAATGTATCAAATACCCTCTAGTGTATGTGTATTCTTTTGGTCAGTGAATTGTCACACTCCTAAGAGTAAAGCTGCATTGTTGTTTTACTTTAAATGATTTAAGACCCATTATTCAGACTCTCTTATCTTCTCCCATCTTCCTAACTTTACATTGCAATTGATAGTTTAAAAACTCGGACATTACACACTTTCTCTGTTAGAGTTGATCTCCCTCTTTCTGGCTTATGTTGAAATGGTCTACAGTATGGAGCATTTAACGTCCAGAACAGTCCACTAAGCACCCATTGTGCTTTGACTTTGTTCTTTCATTTTCAGCTCATGTCTCAACCGTCTTTATAGCTGGACTTACTCACAGAGCCTGACCAGAAACGTGTGCCCTAAGAGGCAGAAAGATCTCAGGAATTATGAGACCAAACTACAGTTCTTTAGAAGTTCCCTAAAGCTGGGAGGTGGTGACACATGCCTTTAGTCCAGCATTTGGGGGAAGATGCAGGAGGATCTCTGAGTTCGAGGCCAGCCTGGTCTACAGAGTGAGTTACAGGACAGCCAAGGCTACACAGAGAAACCCTGTTTTGAAAGGAAACAACAACAGTAAAAAGACCAAAAAAAAAAGTTCTCTTAAGAGGGAATAGGCTATACAACACAGACAGGGCAAATAAGAAAAAGACTATAGCACTTTCTTAGTTGTCAGCTACTCGTGGCACTAGGACAGCCAGTGCCTCAGCCGTCTCTAGCACTGACGGTAAGTCACTCCAGAATGACAGATGTGAAACCAGGTTTCTCCATGTGGTGACTCTCCATCCTTCTCTATGCAGAAAAGGAACTACTTCCTGGATTACAACAATGCTCTGGAGTGGGTCATCTACACAACCAGTATCATCTTCGTGCTGCCCTTGTTTCTCAACATCCCGGCCTATATGCAGTGGGAATGTGGAGCAATAGCGATATTCTTCTACTGGATGAACTTCCTGTTATATCTTCAGAGGTAAGACCAGTTTGGATGATTTTTATATTCTCTAAACTTTTAATGTCAAAGAAAGACTATTAGAAGTGATGTGAATTTGTAACTTGCATCTTGCTGTTTCTAGTTGTTTTAAATTTAAGGATTTGAACATCTAAATCTTGAAGGGCTGAGTGTGCAGACTGAGGCTTTAGCTCCTCAATTTGGGACCATTAATTATTTTCGGTGCACGTCAGTGTGAAGAGGGAGCAGTTCTGTATATGCAACCACGTTGTGTGTAGTGAACAACATTCCAGAAGTCTCCCCACTAGATGCCAGCTGCAGATCGCCATTCTCAGTGTAGCATTCAAAGGTACCCACCCAGACATGGCCACAGCCCCTGAGTGCCAAGTCTACCTTCATTAGCAAGCCTGTAACAAACACGGACAGAAACCAAAATGAGAGTGTTAGTTACTCTTGTTTCATCTGACACTTGGTAAAAATTTACTTTGGGTTAAAACACTCAAATTAACTGAATAAAAGTAATAAAAAAGGGAATAAAATTTGGATGTTCACCTTCCTAGATATGGACGGAGGGGGGAGGACCTAGGACTTACCACAGGGCAGGGAACCTGGACTGCTCTGTGGACTGGAGAGGGAGGGGGAGAGGAGTGGGGGGAGGGGTAGAAGGGTGGGAGGAGGGGGAGAAGGGTGGGAGGAGGGGGAGGGAAATGGGAGGCTGGGAGGAGGTGGAAACTTGTTTTTTTTTTTTTTTTTTTTTCTTCTTTTCTTAATAAAAAAATTATTAAAAAAAAAAGTAGTAAGTGATTCAAGAAAGAGAAAGTGGCTAAATTCTTGTTTTAACAGTTACTGGTGTTGAGTTAAGCATCATTTTTTTACATGTGTTTATGATAACAAGAAGTAAATGGCACTATCTGCATTGCATCAAAGAAGAAACATAAACACTGAGTATGGGAAATTTACCGAAGGTCAGCTAGTAAGTTGAGAAATAGTTTGGACCGAAGTATTGAGTCTCCAGGGATAAGCTTACTCCTATTTGTGTACATTTATGTAAATAGTGCAGCCATGCTGACTGAGGTGTGGGCCCTTGGAGAGAGGGGATAAAGAGCAGTGACCCAGAAGGAACACAGATTCAAATCAGCCACTATCAGTGATCTCGCCACATTTCTGGTCCTTTTTGGGAACATAGCTAAATTTCCTTTCAGATTTTCAAAAAAATGTATGTTTAGATTATGGTATAAATTAAGTAGTGGGATTTTGTTACATGTGATTCCTTCTTCTGAGAGTTTTTGACAAAGGAAGAATGCAAGCTCATAGCCAGATGTTGCACTTGTGTGTCAATCACTTCACAGTATAGTATGCTGGGGGTGGGTTGTAGGGATGGATGAGTGTAAATGTGTATTTGTGCCCAGTCTTGGGGACTTCTGAAAACGTGATCTCCTGTAATTGATCTCTATTTGATCCACCACAGGGTTTCTGTCCCTAATGCCTTTATTAAACAACTGACATAATTTTCTTTTATTTACTTTGTGATAGTTTCTGTTTATTACTTAGAGAAAACTGCCATCACCTTGGTCAAGTGGTAAAACGATGAAAGATGGCAAATATTATATTAATAAGAAAGAAATACTCTGCCCAGGGCTGCACAGAGAAACTCTGTCTCAAAAAAGAAATGAAAGGAGAAAAAGAAAGAAGGGAGAGAGGGAAGGAGGGAGGGAGGGAGGGAAGGAGGGAGAGATGGAGAGAGCAAGGAAGGAAGGAAGGAAGGAAGGAAGGAAGGAAAAAATAAAAGAGAATCAGAAGAGGAGGAGGAGGAAGCAGTCCAATAGTCAGTTTGAAAAGATTTGGTTACTTGCAGATTTGCATTTGTTTGTACCAAAAAGCCTTGCTTTAGCGATTTCATCTGTTAAAAGTCCTATCTGACTTACTCCACAATAAATATAGAATTAATACCCTTTGACACCAGAGTAAGCAACTGCTTTCTTCCTTTTGCTTTTCTAGGTTTGAGAACTGTGGCATTTTCATTGTTATGTTGGAGGTGATTTTTAAAACTCTGTTGAGATCGACAGGAGTGTTCATCTTCCTCCTATTGGCTTTTGGCCTCAGCTTTTACGTCCTCCTGAGTTTCCAAGTGAGATATTTACATCTCTAGTTGACTTCATTACTAGTAATATTGGAAACAGATATTTACACTTAAATCCTAATGGCTTAGTAAATTAATAACTTTATTTGGATAGTTAATGTTAAGTTGGGAGTGTAGCCCTCAGCCCCTGGCATCCATCCCAGCCAACCTGACCTGGTTTGATTTGACCTAATTGGACTTATTAATATAATTTTATCAGATTTTTCTCTGGTTAAGAAATTTATATTTAAGCATTAAACTGTCTTTGTATTTACTTTTGTTGATTGTAGTTAATAATACTTCTCATGACTGTATCTTAAGAGCAGCATTGTGAATTTTAAAAAGTATTCTTAGTATAATTCTTATCACTTAGTCATCAGGAAACCCTTTTTCATGATAGGAGATTTTCATTTCCTGTTTCCTTTCCTTCTTTTTTTCAGGACGCCTTCAGCACTCCGTTGCTTTCCTTAATCCAGACTTTCAGTATGATGCTGGGTGACATCAACTATCGAGATGCCTTCCTAGAACCATTCTTAAAAAAGGAATTGGCATATCCAGTCCTGACCTTTGGGCAACTTATTGCCTTCACAATGTTTGTCCCAATTGTTCTCATGAATTTACTAGTAAGTGGCACCTAATTGTTCACTCTGTTAGTTACTTGGGACATTTAATAGTACTGACTTAGTTAGGGCTTCTGTTGCAGTGAAGAGACACGCTGACCAAGGCAACTCTTATACAAAAAAACAGTTAATTGAGGGGGTTCACTTACAGCTTCAGAGGTTCAGTCCATTATGATAATGACAGGGAGCATGACACTGAGCTGGCAAACATTGTGCTGGAGTTGAGAATGCTACATCTTCCAAGCAACAGGAAGTCAACTGTCACACTGAGGGAAGCTTGAGAAAAAGAGACCTCAAGGCTCACCCCACAGTGGCACACTTCCTCCAACAAGGCCACACCTCCTAATAGTGCCACTTCCTTTAAGGGTCATTTTTTTCCCTCTAAACTACCACAAATACTAAGGATTCTTAACCTCTTTAAGAATTTTTTTTCGTGGGGGGGAGGGTGTATTAGTCAGCTTTGTGTTGTTACAAGAAACTTCAGAGGGCAGCAAACTTAGTAAGATACGGTTTAATACCTGCTGGTTCCCATGGTCCAAAGGCCCTGTGTTCAGATCATGGAAAGTTTCTCGGCCTTTGCTGCTCTGTGACTACCACAGCTTCCTCCACTTGGCCTGCATCTTCAGGGCACTTGCTCCGTCACAGCAGTCACTGGAGGAATCTCCTATCTCATTTCTCTGCCAAGTTCTCCCCACTCATTGTCACTAAAGAGACAGCTAACCAAAAGCTCATCATTTCAATTTAAAGGTGGGTCTGTTACATTTGTTTTCATGACTCCTTAGAAGCCAGACCAGACCCGTCTGTTCTGTATGCTTGGCTCACCACCATCTTGATCTCACCCAACTCCCATCTTCCCCAGGACTGTTCCATTTTTCATTCCTGCCTCCAGAACTCCTGTGTAGGCTTTTCTTTCATCCTGGAAAACCCTCCCACCACGAGCTAACTCTTTCTAATCTTTCAAAGTTCAGTCCAAGTGCCAGGGCTTTTGAGCGGACTTTCTTAGTCAATGGCTCCATCCCCATCACTTTAATCTGAACTGGATGCTGCTTCCTTATCTTATGTCACTACTCCACTTTGGCAGAGATCTTGACACGGTGTGAAAAAGACATGAGGGAGCTCGGTACGACCTTCGACCTTCATGCCCGCTATTGCTTGAGAATACATAGATAACACTGTGTGCAACACTGAATCTGCTAACACCACCATTTTAGACTTCCTGGCCCCAGAAACGTAGAGAGAAAATTCACATTGTTTATATTATATGATTTGGCCCACGGTGTCTAGTTGCTTATATACCATTTATTCGATGGTATTTAGTTGTTGAAGCTTGAGTGGAAAGTAAGACTTGATTAATTGTATTGTTTGTTGTGCTCTGATTGATCTTTTGTCTTACTACAGATAGGTTTGGCAGTTGGGGACATTGCTGAGGTCCAGAAGCATGCCGCATTGAAGAGGATTGCTATGCAGGTATTATAATTATTAAACACGTATTGAAATCAACACTCTCATGAGTCCTTGTGTATAAGAAGAGCTGATTTACTAAGAGGCCTGTCACTTAGTGTGGCTATTTCTCCATATGGAGAATTGCCGCCTGTGCCTGTTCGTGTGTTCTCTGGTATTCTTGTTATAATCAATAGATCAGAAAAATCACCCTGGAGTAATCTACCCAGAAAAAATAGAGAAATTGTTTGACAACTTGTATCAGGTTAATGTATGATAAATTGGAGAAACCAGATTAATTATATGCCAACCCAAAAGCAACATTGGTTTGAGGGTGTGTGTGTGTGTATGTGTGAATGTATCTGTATGTATGTATGTATGTTTATGTCTCTATATGTGTGTATGCAGGTGTGTATGTATAGGTGTTTGTATGTGTGTATCTGTATATGTATATGTATGAGCATATGTGTGTATGAATGTGTGCAGTGTGCATGTGTATGTGTGTGTATGCATGTGTGTAAGTGAGTGTGTCGGTGTAGGTGTGGTGTATGTGTGTGTACATGTGTACAGGTGTGCGGTGTGCATGCATGGCTGTATGTAGGTGTGTTTGTGTGTGTATGTATGTACGTTTGTGTGTAGGTGTGTGTATGTGTGCATGTGAAGGGGTGTATGTGTAGGCGTGAGTATTCCTCCAGGCTGATCTTGAACTCTCTTTGTCACTGACTTTGGCCTTGAGCTTTTGATCCTGTTGGCCTAGCCTCTTGAGTACTGGGCTGATAGGCCTGAGTGCCACCATAATCCAATATGAAGAATTCTTTCCTACTGCAGTCCAAATGTTCAGCTCAGGGATGCTCCTGTTAGTTTGCCATGTGACCACACAGTCCATACACATATTTTATGTTGAAGTTCTATCTAGATTTATGAAGGTTTGTTCACTTGAGTTCTCTGTATTATATTGTTAGGCATTTTAATATAAAGTCCTTCAGAGTGAAAAGACTTGTGGATGGGTCTTTGGCTACTGAATCTTGATGTAGTTTTTTCTTTTAAGGTTCTTAGTGTCATTGTCTTTAAATTTCAACTGCGAATGGCACCATGGATGCTTCCGGAATATTTAATTATCAGTTGAATATATGCAACTAGAAACTTAAAAAGTATATTATAATTAGCTTCAAAACACATATAATTAAGTACTCATTATCAAGGTGTGATTCCACCCACCATTGACTTATTTCTGTCTTGGCTCCACGCTGTGTTGCAAACTGGTCTTACAGGTGGTAAAAACCAAGTGAAATATCTTCCTATCAAACATGCTGCTGGCATCAGGGCTCCACCCTTTCCTGTCCTTCAGAATGGAACCTGACTCCAGTGTTTGAACAGTCTCATAGGCAAAGAGGCCTGGGGAGAGACAGTGTTTCTCTTTAAAGAAGCTTCTTTCCTGCCAGTGTGTCTGCTCTGCAGGGTGACTGAAAGCTGAAAGGTTGTGGGCAGTGGATCATGAGGGCCTGGAGATGTTGCTCTATGGTAAAGGCATTGGCTAGCATTTAAAGACAGCGGGCTTGATCCTTAGCAAATTATCATAAAAATTAAAACAAATATTTAACCAGAATTGTAAGCAAAGCACAATACAGATGTTTTGAAACACAAACGACTTTACAGTCTGTAAAGGGTTGTGTACATCACAATAATAAACGGTAAGCCACATAGTCAGTGTGTCCTCCTTGGGGCACACTTCATTTGAGGCACTCTGCTCAGGACTATCTTTACAGTTGACTATTTCTAAAGGTCATTGAAATCCCAGGTACTGAAAAGCAGTGTGAACTTAGATTAGAACATGAGTACCGCTATGCGGTTGTCACAGCCACTGTTTACAAAGAGACACCAAGGGCTGGAATACAGGAAATGTGAAAGACGGAGGGCTCTGTGGAAGACTATGTGAACTCTTTGCTGAGCATGTGTAAAGGCCTGGGTTGGATCCCCAGTACTGCTAAAAAAAAAATAATAAATAACAGGGGAATTAAACAAAATACAAGCTCAAAACAAAAACATTAAAGAGATAAAATACTGTGCCTCCAAAAAGAAGTTATATTCAGTATATGTCATGAGTAAAACTTTCTATATCTGCTAATATAGAAAGAAAAACCCACAGAAGGAGCTTGCATTTTTGTTTTCCTTTTGTTTTGTGCATTTAGCTACATTTGTCTTCTCACTTTGTATCCCACCAGCTAAGCCACCCTTCCTCTCCTGTCCTGGGCATTCCATACCATTCGCACTTCCCACAAGTACTGAACTTTTGGCACTGTAACACCCTAAGAGTGCAGGCTCTGCCATCCTCCTTGTATCTCCAATGTGGATTACAGCCCCTGAACACTAACCACCCACTTGCTTACATTAAGTTCTTCAACCATTTCTTCCACGTTGCTTGAAGAGTGCTTTCTGGCCTCATGGAGGATAAGACGAGGGAGGGACAACTAGGTGACTGAGCTATGGAAGGTGGCGGGTGAAGGAAGCCAGCTCAGTCACTGTGTATGAATATGGACACAGGAATTCATTTTTATTATGCCCTTGAGGTGATATTTTTAGATACTAATTAACAGGTCTGTCAATAAACCCAATGTGCGTTTTAGGTGGAACTTCATACCAACTTGGAGAAAAAGCTGCCACTGTGGTTCCTACGCAAAGTAGATCAGCAGTACACCGTCGTGTATCCAAACAGACCTCGGCATGGCAGGATGTTAGTAAGTACTCCTAAAGGAAAGCATACCAAGAGATGTTGCATGACATCCATTCACTGTGTTGGCCTCAGCTGTACTCCCAGGGAGGCTGTGGATCTACTCTGCCTGTGGGAAAGACGTGGTTCTGTTTTTGCAAGTGCACAGAACATATCAAAAAACAGGATGTCGGTAGGGAGACAAATAATCATACACAGCATCGCATCCCTGTGAGCTCAGGCAGACACATGGGCCAGCTGTACCCTTTCAGTAGCTGTCTAGCAGGGTAGGCGTTCCTCATCTGCTTTTCCTAATCACTTGCCACACACGTTTATGTGTATATTTATGTCCAGATGTGTGTGTCTAAGTGCAAATACAGAATGCAAAATAGAGAATATGCATGAGAGTGTCTACTTTAAAAGACATGAAAAATAATAAAAAGCCAGGTCAGTGTGGTATAAGAGAGAAGAGCCATACTAAAACTCACAAGTTCCAGAACCTAACTTCCATGCCCAGACTGCTCATGTCTTACAACTTCTCTTCCTGAGTTCTTTAGGTGGATTTTACCTTGTGTAATCACAAAATGATAATCTCTGCACAGCAGTTTAGGCTTTATTTTGTCGCCACGCTATCCCCTAACCTTGTACATGGTTTCAATCATCATCTATACCCAGAATCTCCAGTAACTTGTCTCTCTAGCTGAGAGCTTACTTTTAAGGTCCAGATCCCCATGTCCAACTGACTACTTTTTGTTTCCACTGTCTGTCTTAAAGCCTCTTTAAATTTAGCACACTCAAAGCCAATCTTCACATTCACTGTGTTTCACCCTCTCCTCTCCACAGTGAAAAGGTTCCAGTGTTTTCCTAAGGTTCATTTCTGCAATTCATGTCCATGCAATTCGTCAGCCTGGGTAGGACAGCCATCCTGGTTATACAGCAGCCCCTTACCGCTTCTTCTCCTTCTGGCCCACTCTATTTCTATAGAGTTCACTTGAGTTCCTCTGTGTCCTGGACCCCTAGAATTAGCTCACTCTTGACCACTTCACATTCACTCTTGACCTTCTCTAGTCAACTGTGATATAAAAGGTTGAGCTGGGGTACAGCTCTAGGCTAAAGAGCTTCCTCATCGTGTGCAAGGCCCTGTGTGTTCTGTTCCTGGTACCAGGAAAAAGAGGGCACTAAGTTAAAAATTACTAAAGTTAAAACGTCTATATGTGAAATATTGTTCAGTAGTTGAGTTGTGATGACTAATGAGGCAGAGAATTTTCAAAGAATAAACATCTTGTATATGGAACGGTATTGCACACAGTGCAGATTGGGCACTTTGCACGAGTATTTGTAAAATGGTACAATGAAGCCCTTTCTCAGAAGCCCCTATTCCCTCTTCCTCTTATGCCTTCTATAGCATTTGCATTTTAACATCTTTCTCTTATAGATAACTTCGCTGTAGTTTTTGGCCTGATGGTTTCCCAGGTAGACCAGGAGCTTTGTGAGGCCATAGTGGTAGCCTAGGAAAATTCATTCTGCGGAGCCTGATTTGGGGACTGAACTTTTGTGCATGCTCATGAAATAGTTCTAAATTTAATTCACCTTTAGTAACTTCCATGTTTTACCCACAGAGATTTTTTCATTACTTTCTTTGTACACAAGAAACACGGCAAGAAGCACCAAACACTGACATGTGTTTGGAAATAGAAATATTGAAGCAGAAATACAGGTTTGTGTTTCTCCATCTACTGTCATATGAGAAATAAGATTCAGTTACATTATGATACTGGTATTTATTTTGTATATGAAATTAGGCTTTATTGAGGGATATTGCTCATGCAGTGAAAATCAGGAGACATTTTGTAGGACTGAAATTACTTGTAACAATTCGCCAGCCAGTTTGTCCTCCAAGGAATAAATAGGTGAGGATTAAATGCTAATTTCCTTACTACTGGGTAAACTATCATAACCTGTATTCTTCATAGTCATCTTAGTTCATATAACAGAAGCATAAGAAGACTGGGAGGATTCCTTGAATAGCTACCTATTGGACAGGAGTTATGCAAGAGGGCTCTACAGTTTATCTGAGTTTAGATTCCCAATCAACTATTTAGTAGCTATATCCATAGGAAGGCAGCTAAACCTTTTTATGCAGGTTTCATATTGGTAACTGAAAACAATAGCTAGAAACAACAGCTAGTCACAAAGAAGACTGGAACTTAGGGAAACTCACTCCAGCTTCAGGAATGTGCTGGCCACTGTGAGGCTACAAGCCAAGCACAGGTACTTGGTATAGAACATTTCTAGTCCCTAGTCCTTACTGCAGTCAGGGACTAAACACGGGGATGGGAGGTTGAAAATAAGCTCATGACACATGTGTGCTCTCACAGGCTGAAGGACCTCACTTCTCTCTTGGAAAAGCAGCATGAACTCATCAAACTCATCATCCAGAAGATGGAAATCATCTCAGAGACAGAGGACGAAGATAACCATTGCTCTTTCCAGGACAAGTTCAAAAAGGAGCGGCTAGAACAGATGCAGAGCAAATGGAATTTTGTGTTGAATGCAGTTAAGAACAAACCACACTAAATATTATTAGATGTTAAATATTATAAATATATTAGTCCTAAGTGTTATTCACCCAGGCCTTTAGTGGGATGCCTAATGGGAGTGGGGGCTGCTTGACTTACTTCAGTGAATTTCAGTTTGGAAAAGCAAAGAAATAGGAGTTTGGCAGATGCCACTGCATGGGAAACTGTAGTTCCTACAAATTGTCTCTATATGCTCATATTTTCTGTCAACCACTCTGTATTGGGAATATCCTTTCTGACCTGTTCAAGTTGGACTTTAGTGAAGGGTAATCTCCTCTGACTGAGTTTGACTCATTTGAAAGCAAAGTCGTTAGAATACACATTATGAAGGACAGGAATAAATGAAACTATTAAGCCAGGACACAAATGTCAATATTAGATTCCTATTCAATATTTATTGATATAATGTAATCGTGTGACTATAGTTTATATATATATATATATATATATATATATATATATATATATATATGGTGATATAACATGAGATGTCTATAGTTCCAAGTATTAGATTCAAACTTCTCCCATGTAAGGCCTTCTTGTGTTAGAACCTGGGATGGGACACCGTAATCTCTGTCCCAATAGTCCCGCTCTTCATCTTCTTCTCATTAGCATCACTTTAAGACACTTAACTGAAGTCCTAATCAGTAAATGATGATACACGTGAATGTGACAGTAGCTGTGTGTTCCCCCTCTGCTTAGTCTGTCAATTGTGTTGACTGTCAATTGTGTTGGCTGTCAATTGTGTTGGTTGTCAGTTGTGTTGGCTGTCAATTGTGTTGACTGTCAATTGTGTTGGTTGTCAGTTGTGTTGGCTATCAATTGTGTTGACTGTCAATTGTGTTGGTTGTCAGTTGTGTTGGCTGTCAATTGTGTTGGCTGTCAATTGTGTTGACTGTCAATTGTGTTGACTGTCAATTGTGTTGGCTGTCAATTGTGTTGGCTGTCAGTTGTGTTGGTTGTCAGTTGTGTTGGTTGTCAGTTGTGTTGGTTGTCAGTTGTGTTGGTTGTCAGTTGTGTTTGCTGTCAATTGTGTTGACTGTCAATTGTGTTGGCTGTCAATTGTGTTGGTTGTCAGTTGTGTTGGCTGTCAATTGTGTTGACTGTCAATTGTGTTGGCTGTCAATTGTGTTGGCTGTCAATTGTGTTGGCTGTCAGTTGTGTTGGTTGTCAGTTGTGTTGGTTGTCAGTTGTGTTGGTTGTCAGTTGTGTTGGTTGTCAGTTGTGTTGGCTGTCAATTGTGTTGACTGTCAATTGTGTTGGTTGTCAGTTGTGTTGGCTATCAATTGTGTTGACTGTCAATTGTGTTGGCTGTCAATTGTGTTGACTGTCAATTGTGTTGGCTGTCAATTGTGTTGGCTGTCAATTGTGTTGGTTGTCAGTTGTGTTGGTTGTCAGTTGTGTTGGTTGTCAGTTGTGTTGGTTGTCAGTTGTGTTGACTGTCAATTGTGTTGACTGTCAATTGTGTTGGCTGTCAATTGTGTTGGTTGTCAATTGTGTTGGTTGTCAATTGTGTTGACTGTCAATTGTGTTGACTGTCAATTGTGTTGGTTTAAACTAGAACTGTTGCCCATGCTCATGCCTTTGAACCCTTGGACCCTGGTTGATGATTCTGTTTAGGGAAGTTATTCAACTTTGCTTGCTCTCTACATTCTGGGTGTGGGTGGAAATGTGACCAGTCAGATTCCTGCTCCTGCTACCATGACCTCTTCCCCATTATCGACTCTTGCTCTGGAGCTATAAGCAAAAATAAACTGTTTTCCCTCAGATCGCGTTTGGTCGTGGTGATGGTATTGTATCGTGGCAACAGAAAGTGACTTACATACCAATGGTCTTAATAAAGGATAAGGACTATACAATCATCCCTCAGGGACAACAGTATGAATTGTTTTTGCATTTAGTTTTATGAAAATTGCAAATGTCCTTTGTCAGATCCACACCTTTATTCTTTCCATGTGTAATACAAAGGTGTGAATTCACATATCCTAGCATCAAACTTCATATGGTGCTTCTCATGTTTATTCTCTCACCAACTCCAGAACACATTTACTCTATGAGCATGACTTTGGCTATGCATGTTTTTATGTTATATGTGGAAAGTGTTGTTTCGAAAGTTCCCCCATTTTATTTATTTTTTTAAAAGGAAAATAAACTATCTTTCTTCATTATACATACCAATCCAAGTTCTCACTCCCTCCCCTCCTCCCATTCCCTCTATATACCCTCTCACCCCACCCCTACCCAATCCTCAGAGAGGGTAAGGCACATTGCTTTGGGGAAGGTCTAAGGCCCTCCATACTATATCTAGGATGAGCAATTATCCATCCAAAGAGATAGTTGCCCAAAAGCCAGTACATACAGTAGAGGTAAATCCTGGTGCCACTGCCTGTGGCCCCTCAGTTTGCCCTAGCCATGTAACTGTCAACCACATTCAGAGGGACTAGTATGGTTCTATGTTGGTTCCTTCTCAATCTGGCTGGAGTTCGTTAGCTCAGGTAGACTGTTTCCATGGGTTTCGGCGTCATAGTCTTGACCTCTTTACTCATATTCTCATTCCTCCCACTCTTTAACTGGACTTTGGGAGCTCAGTCCTGTTCTGCAATACAGTTCTCTGCCTTTGTTTCCAAATAGTTGCTGGATGAAGGTTCTATGGTGATTATTTAAGATATTCATCAGTCTGACTACAGGGCAAGGCAAGATCAGGCCCCTCTCCTCTATTGCTTAGGGTCTTAGCTGGGATCATCCTTGTGGATTCCTGGAAATTTCTTTAGAACCAGGTTTCTTACTAACCCTATAATGGCTTCCTCAATCAAGATAACTCTTTCCTTGTTCTCATCTCTGTCCTTCGTCCTTCTCCACTATCCCATGTTGAATTTAGAACAGATCTTGACTGCTCTAATGTTGATTTTCCGTCAAAGATTCCAACATTCTCTCAGGCCCCTACTTCTGAAATTGACATGCATCAACGTCTGTTGAGGCATTCTTCCTAAGGAAAAGCTCCAAGGTTTTATAGCCACACTAAAGTAATATCTCCCTAGTAAAATGCTTTCATGCTATCTCTGAAGTCCCGAGTCCTTCCCCAGTATTACTAACTAAAGAGCAGAGATCATAGAGACCTCTCTCCTCCACAGCAATAGCATAGCCTTCTTTATCTACTTTAACCACTTCTGGTAGGGACTCACTCTTCAAAATGTTTGTGATTTCCCACCTCCCTCCTCCTACTGTCTTCTGTGTAGACCACTCCCCCTCCAACTCTTTCAAAGTTTACTTTCTGTGGTGCCTTCACATAGAAATCCCTCTGAATTATGCTCCTGGTCTCTCCTACTTCTGCCCATGATGGTGACCATTACCTGCCTCCTCCCCTTAACCAGGCACTACCACTACATAGATTTGTTCATGGCTCACTTCAGTCTTAGGTGACACAAACTAGGACACATTTCTTTCTTCACTTTTTTCATACTTTGTGTGGTTTCTAGAAGAACACTTTGCACATAATTGGTGCTCAACAAATGCAAACACCAATCAACAAAAATCAGTGAAAATGACAAGTACAGAAAAAGGAGGTAAGGAAACTGCCCCAAAAGTGGCTTGTGCCCTTGTGCTATGTCCCTGTCCTGCTCAACAAAAGACATCTTCCTGAGGAGTGCAAGTGTCATGAGAGCCACGTGACCATGCTTTTCCTTCTCACTACTTCGATCTGTGTGATACACACACACACACACACACACACACACACACACTTAACTATGGTCAGAATGGACAATAGAAAGAGTTTGTACTTCAGACTAGAACAGTGTGTCAGTGTGTATGCCTGCGGACTTTAGTTCCTATTAGTTCAGTAACTGACTTTTCTCATCTCTACATTGATGACAATAACTTACCCCTTGTGTAATTGGCAAGATTAGACAGTGTGTACCCAGGATACCTAGCCAAAAAATGCTAATTTAAGAAAACTGGTGCAGTAGATAAAAGTAGACATAAAACTTTGGAAGTTTTGCATCCTGCCAATTAAATCTTTAATTTTCCTTGAAGTTAATTATCATATTGCTATAAACTGAAGTTCCCAGATACTCCTAGAGCCCATTATTCAGGATATAATATAAATCACACATATCGTTAAAATATTTCATTAAAATAAAACTTCTCAACATTTTAGACTTATTTTTGCCACAGATGCATATGAACAGACATTGCTGAGCACTGACCACAGAGCAGCATCATTGAGCGTTTTAAACTATCTTAGACATTTTACAGGATCAGGTTAAATAATAACAAGGAAAAGGTTTGTGAGGGTTCCTGTCGATCAGACCCTGTTAGAAACCCACATCTCAACTCTTGAGATTCTCAAAACAATATGTAGATGTTGATGACAGCTCCTGTTTTATGAAAATACTCGTAATCCTTCCCGGTTGAATGCCAAACCTGCAGTCACATAACAGACAGGGACATGACTACACCTTTCCTGATTTTGTGTTCAGTCAGGCACATACATACTCTCTTTAAAAACAAACAAGAGAAGGGGACATTGTTGCACCAATGGCTTCCTGCTTAGGTTATTGAGAGGACTCAAGCAGGGAAGGAAACATTGTAATTGCTGGTATTAGAAGGTTGGGGGATGACACAGGACATGCAGGCAATGAAATCAAGAGTGCAGGCTTGCCTTCTCGGAGACTGCCTAGTGCCTTCTATTCTGTAGCTGGCTGTTAGGTTAAATAATATCACATGTCTCACAGAGATACCCTAAAAATTAAATGAGTGAATAGCAGTACAATATTTGAAACAGTGACTTGCAACATAGCACTCAATAAATACTATGGAAAATACATTAGTTACGAAGATCTGAAAATTATGCATTTATTTAAAGATTATTTTTCTTCTAGACAAAGGAAAATAAAAACTATGCAAATCTATCTCAAAACTTTAGTGATGTATCATATCTTACAACGTTTTCCATCTTGGTTCCTGATTTCATAAGCATAATTTGATTGATATACTCAATGTGCCATCACTATCTCATCAGGCCGCAAATGACACGTTGTAAGTTGTCAAAACTGAAACAGGCAAGTTGCTTCTCTTACTGTGACTCAAATAGACTCTTAGTCACCTGATTTCAAGGGAAGATGATTCATAAGAAGGTTAAAAATTGGGCATGGGGGTAAAAGAAGAAAATGAAGAGAAAACATGGAATTTGAGAACTAGGTATAAATATTAGTGCTTATATGCAATCCCCCAGCTTCTCTGTCAAATGTAATTAAGCCACAGACTTATTTGAAATGATACTTTTAGGCACAGTATTATTTTAAAATGCAGTTTAGACATTGTTGCATCCTTTCAAAAAAATGATGAGAAAACACTTTTTTTTAAAATGATCCAAATACTAAGAAATATTTATAAAACCACTTAGTCAGAATATGCGGTGAGAACTGGGACATAGGTCCAGATGCCCAGCTTTCTACCAAACTCTGCTTCAAGATCTGAAATGTCTTTGGGAGTAAACTGAGAAAATCAGGAACTGAAGAACTTCCAGATCACATGTAGACACAACGCCTCCTACCCAGCGACATCAGAGTCCAAAGGCAGAGGACTTGTTTCCAACTCCACGGGGCTTTCCATTCAGCTCACTGTGTAGTGTCATGATGGTTGACGCTTCATTGTGTCATGTTGGACCACTGCAGCCTAAAACATCTTCATTGCATGTGTGTGCTCACATGCATCTGGGTACACGTGTGTAGGTGCCTGTCAGGCCAGAAATGTAGTTAGAGTTAAATGTGGTCTATAACCTCAGATCCAAGGGCAAATCCTCATAGCAAACAACTCACACATTCACAAGATAGCACCACTGAAGCCCATCTCCCAAAGACTAAGCCAATATCTTCCTGCTCTCAGGTTGTGTCTACTATGAAATAATTAAAATTACTAAATAAACCAGGACCCACAGAAGTCCTAAAAAATAATCAATACTGCATAAACTAAAATAAAGTTGTCATTTCTGACAAAATTAGAAAAAATTCAAAAATAAAAGGCAAAATAGTCTCCATTTGCATTCAGGAGTGGTTTCCCGATTCTGACGTAAGTTATTAAAGGTATATAAACAAGGAAGTGGACATAGCAGAAGTAGCAAAAGGAGTCTAATACAAAAACTCTAAGGAAAGTACAAATTTAGATAAAATTATTACTTATGCTAAGGGGTGTTTTGCTGACAGAGAAATCATGTTATCACTCTTACATTTTAAGTAAACTAACAAAATACGGTGCTGATGGAGATAAACCGTATGCAGAAAAATGGAAAGCGTTATCATGTCCGCACTGGTCTGACCCATCCTCTATTCTTACACAGCATCCCACCCGCAAAGGTTATTAAAACACGGTTGCCAAGCAACCAGGAGAGTCTGCTAAGATGAGTCAGTCGGCAGAGGATGCCAGCTGCTAGACTGATACAGATGTTCAAATGAACTCCCCAAACTAGCCCAGGGCCTGGCCGGGAAGATGGCATCTATGAGAGAGGAGGGCTTACAGCTCAGATCAATAGATAACTGTGTTTCCTAGCTAAATGTCACCCCCTCACCTGGCGTGGCTTTATCTATTTTTACATCTGTCCACATTTTGCTCTTTCAATTTTTATCACTTGATCCCATTTAGAATGACTAAAGAGAATATTAATTTATTTATTGTTGTCAGAACTCATGGAATTTGTGCTTGTATATGGAAAGAGAAAATTAGTGAGAACCAAAACTTCACCTGGACTCCTTGCCTGGGTTTTCGTTCCCAAAGTGAAGCCACCTTGGCTCAAACGGCAATGAAGGGTTGTGACATCACTGCTGAGTCCTTTGTGAGCTTAAGTGATTGCCTAGACCAGTGGTTCTCAACCTGTGGGTCATGACCCCTGTGTGATCGAGCAACCCTTTACAGGGTTGCATACCAGATATCCTGCACCTTATGGTTCATCACAGGAGCGAGATTACAGTAATGAGGTTAACAATGAAAATAATTCTGTGGTTGGCGGTCACCACAGCATGAGGAGCTGTATTAAAAGGGTCACAACATTAGGAAGGTTGAGAATCGCTACTCCAGAAGATTCCAGCTTCATGAGGTCTGCCCTCCTTAACTATTTAAATGTAACCTTGTCACCATTTCACTGTAAGCCACTCTTCAAATGGCTTTCCCCCTCATTCCGTCGTCTCCAACTCAAGGGCACACTTGTTTAAATTATTGACCCCGAGGATGAAGAAGAAACGTCCATGGTATCATAATGGTTCCCTGGTATCAAATATTTCTTCATATCTCCAGTATGTTCTTCTACTTTGCAATGCCCAACAGTGTGGAGTCCTAGAAAGGGCAGCATGCCCTTCGGGCTTGGAAGACATGCAGAACTTCAAACCTCGCTTGGAGCTGCAGAAGCAGACTCTGCAGTTTATCGAGAGCTTCTGGTCATCCACTCACAGAAATACGTGCATACTGCACTCTATGACAGGCTCTTATATGGAGGTTTCACAGTGACAGTGCTGGATCCTGAATCTGGCAAAGAGGGCAAAACCCAAAACAGGGCTGCTCTAAGATACGAGTGATGGTGCACATTTTACTCGCCATTTCTGTCCCTCTTCCTTGCAAGCTCAGGCTTCCCAGTGCACGTTTACTTAACAAAGGACTCCTCAAACCTACAGGGGGATGGCAGGGTTGTATCTCAGAGGCAGAGTACTTCCTTGGCATATCCTAAATTCCAATTCCAGCGCCACAAGCAAAGCTGCACAGAGGTGCATCATGACGTGGTGAGACAGAAGGCGAGACGGTACCAAACACTTCCTTTTATCCCACTCGAAAGGGGTGAGATCCCATGATCTAATTTCCTCTTTAAGACTCCACCTCTTCCTTGTTACAATGGAAATGCAGTTTTAACAGGAGTTTCAGACAGAAGGAACGAGCGCACCATTGTGGATGGAAGTGTTGTCTTTAGGAAACATAACTCTGGTTTTTAGGAGGCAGTGTGAGCAGGTCAACTGAACAGAACAAGAGCTTGTCCTTACCCCATTAACTCTGTTAACAATAGAAAATGTCCTTTCATTAACTGAAGGATTTGTTTTCTCCTCCTACATCCAGAAAGTGGAAATAGATTCAATCTCCAACACACCAAATCCAGAAGTATGGTGATAATTACTTTTCATCTTTCAGACAACATGATAGTGAGTGTCATGTGTCTTAGTTTCATGTCTATGAAGTTATTATACAATTGCTCTAGACAAAGTCAGATAGAGCTCAGAATACTGTTTTACAAGAGCAGATTACTTATATTATTAGGAGTAGATGTTTTTCTTTTTCTTTTCTGGGTACTTTTGATATAATACTGTGCTGATAATTTTTGTACAATGAGTTCACTAAGACAACTGCAATGGAATATGAGCAATTCAGTCACTAGAAAAGTTTGAAACATTGTTCGTTTCTTATTGATTTGAGGTGAACAGCTTACTACAGTTAAAGAAGACTCAAGAGACAATATTGGGTAAGTGTTACCTAAGAAGATTTGGAGCTCAAATACATAGCTTTTAAAATTCTGTCTCTCTGCATCTCTCTGTCTCCCCCCACTGTGTGTGGTCTGTGTGTATGTATGTGTGTGTGTTTGTGCGTGCGCGCGCGTGCGTGTGCACATGGATGTCAGAGGATAACCTCCTGTATCAGTCCCTTCTTGTCCTGATGTGCTCTGTATACCAGGGTCACTGGTTAGTAGCTTGAAGGGACTCTATCTGCCTCCCATCTCTCTATAGGCACACTGGGATTACATATGCAAACTGCTCTCGATTCACATGGGTTCTTGAGAGCTGAACTCTGGATCTGGTACTTCCGCAGCAGGTACTTCTCACACTGTTTAATCTCCCTTACAACAAATGGAGAAGTACCTTTCTTAATTATGTCTTTAATTTGTCTGTGAATTATAAACTTTCTGTCCAACAGCTCATACATTTGGTCCTATGAGACTGTGTCTGAAGACAAAGGTCATGAACCAGGCCGGTACTAGTGACAACAGCCCGTGGAACACAAAAAGAGATTAACTGGGGACCTTGAGCTACAAATTGTGCCTGGTTTGGCATAAACCATGTATTTTCAGGGTATAGATATCATAACACTACCCTCAACATGCCAGAGAGATGGTTCATATATTCCATTTTAAACCAGATGTGCAGGTCTGGAAAACTGCTGAGATGATATAGAAAAATCGATGCATCTGGCTAACACTAGATGGCAGTGATTGACAATAATTATTTGGAAATGAATGTTGAGTGTCATTGATGGCATCACAGATGCATATAAAATATCCTTCTTCTGGACAAAGGAAAAAAAAATGCTACCTGATCCATTCTTGCTATTTTTACATTGTTTTGTCTATTGTCTTCAAGGCTAGTCCAGACCAGACCCACTGTTTCCTAGAGGCTCAAATATGACTATGATAATGACATTTATATTTTTTCTTTTACATAACTTAAGGTCATCTCTAGCAATTTTCTAGCAGATGTCTATTGCTGTAGTTTGAATTCCGAATGTCACTGAAAGGCCAAGTGGAAGTTTGGTTCTATCCTGTAGTTCTATCAAGAGATGTTGGGACCTGCAAAAGGTGAGGTCTAATGGGAACAAGGTGGGTCATAGCAGCTATGCTCTTAAATGGGGATCCTAGGCCCCAGGCTCTCTGCTGCCCTTTGTGTCCTGACTACCAGGAGATGAGCAACCTCCTCTGCCAAGCATTTCTCAGGTAGTCTGCCTGCTGCAGCCCTAAAGCAACAGGGCTGGCTGGTCGTGGGCTATGAACCAAAACAACCCTTCCCTCAGACAGCAGAAACAACTAACAAATGTATGTCAGTTAAAAAACATAGTCCTTTTCATCTGTGAAGTCTTAGGAAGATAGCACCAGAGAGCCAAAATTTTCTTCATTTTTAAAAAAAAATGCAATTTTTTTTATTAATTCTTTGAGAATCCTGTATGCTAAGCCAAGGTCCCTCCCATTTTTAAATGTCACATTCTATACAGAACTAGTCTATCTTAGGTTATCTTTCTGCGATAGCTCTATCTATAAATGAGGCCTTTGAAGGACTTGAGTGCAGCGGTATAATAACTTTACAGCTCCACAACACCCAGAGAAAAGAGTGGGCTGTAATTCACCTGATTGGGATGGAATACAGAACAAAGGAATCCAAAGAAACAATATACAAGGGCCAGCAACGTAGCTTAGTTGACAGAGAGCTTGTCCAGGATGCATAAGATCCTTGGTTCGACCACCATCACTGTACTAAGTACATCATCCTACTACTTAAGAGGTGGAGGCAGGAGGGTGAGAAGCTCAGGTAGATAGTTATACAGTCAGCCTGGCCTAGAGACCTCCCTAAAAAGGAAAAGGAGGAAGAGAAGGAGGAAGAAGAGGAGGAAGAGTTCCTTAGTATGCAGTATCCTTGTTGATGATCAATTTTTTAATCCAATAATCTATATCCAGGCTTATTCTTGTGTTTGTTGTTTCATTACTGGATAGAGGTCTTCTTGGGAGGCAACTTTACAAGATGAAAGTGTCTGGCCCCCTTCTGTGATATCCATGTGTGACCCAAAGAAGCATACGATCCCACATGTGGTTCTGCTGCTTGCCCTGTACTTCGGCCTTTATGACTTCAGAAGTGTATTTGAAAGCAGTGGTACCCAGTGAAGAACAAAAAGTGGAGGCCACTTGCCTGTGCCAAAGGGATGAGGGAAGCCTGATGCTAATATCCAACAGTATATGAAGCAACCTTTTGCAATAAGAAATATTCAACAATGATGCCAATAGTCCCAGGGTTGATGCAACTGGAGTAGAGAGAGGGAGAGCTTTCAGGACTGCAGACAAATGTGTGATGGCCTACAAGGGTTAAAATGAGGTCACAGAAAGAGAAACTGTGAAGGGCTATCAGCTAATTCTTCTCCAGACTTTCCACCCAATCTGACCCATTTATCTCCGGCAACCATGCAAGGACTTACTCATGCATCTAGTCAGAAGATTGCAAGACACTCTCAGAATGTGTGGGAGCTGCCCACACCAACATCTCCCCCAGGCCAGGGCAAAGTCTCCTCTCTGCTTTCTTAAATGATCTCCTTACTTTGCATTTCTTAAGATCTGACCACTCTGACACCTGAAAAGAGAAAGATTACTCAACATCACATCAAAAATAGCAAGATTAGTCAGAAATGAAAACGGAGTGTTTCTTGGGTAGTTGCTTTGGCGACAAAAGACCTCATTACTCCTAGGTACATTCTGAAAGGCATTGTAATACAAATACAGGCCACTCTTTGGACCCAGTGGGAGAGGGGTTTGCGGTGCTGCCCCCCCCCTCCCCACTTCCCCGCATGAAGTTACTGCGAGGCTCAGCCCCACTGGTTAAATTGTTAAAACGCTAGGCAACTGACATTTCATTTCAGTTTGACTAAATTTAGGCTTAGGGACATGATTCATAGATGATACACTTAAGGATACATAGAATTGCCTTATTTATTTTATAAATTCAGACCTTGTCAGCTGTGTGTTTATTTCAGTATTACCATTGCTGGTAGAAAATGGGAGTCAAAGCATGCAGGAGAGGAGAGGGTGCAACAGTGTGCCGAGGAGAGACAATGCCAGCAGTTCTGGTCATAGGATCTGGTATTGGAAGAAATATGTAAATAGAGCGAAAGAGCACAAACTCAATGAAGGAAACTGGCAAGGTCAACCCGAGGAAGTTAGAATAAACAATACTTGTTTAAAGCAGAGGGTCCCTGGAGCTTTAGTTGCTGTGGATGCAAACAGCTTAAGCCGGATTGCAGTCTGAGGTAGCAGTACTTTTACCTTGAGTAAACAGGAAATTACAATCATGCAATGCACTGGAATAGCGTTTTATGCTGAGTGGAGACCGCAGACGGAGATCTCCGGGTGAACACCTCGGCACTCTAGACGCTCCGCCGGTGGGTCTGTTTATCTCAGCATCGTGTACTTGGGAATTAGGCAGAAAGGAGGAAAGAACTTACCGTTATACTAGAGACTGTGAGTGTAAATTTGCAATACCAGATTCCTTTCCTTGGGAACTGCGGGAATCTCTGTTATGTGAACTTCAAATAAAACACTGAACTCCTGGGTATGCAGATTAAAAAACCTTAAGAGTATCCCATGCTTCATAGCGCCTTGGTTCTATATGACAATGTCATGTCAAGGAAGCCGATTAGAGGAAAAGGCTTCTTCTCTGGGGTTCCTGATGCCTGGATTCTTCCAGAATTTGTCTTTCTTCAGGAGAGGAGCTGTCAATCAATCACTTGCCCTGTACTTCTGTTCTGAGCCTTGTACGAGGGAAACTGTCATTGGGGGTTGCTTGGGGAAATAAAGGCTCAAGTTGATCTCCATAAAGTGTTTGGGAGTCCTTCAGAACAGAGTGACTGGGATGTTTTGGCATTCTGGGTTGCTGACTCTAAATTCAGGGTGTGTCTGGTTTTTTTCTAGCAAATGACCAATGGTCCCAGATGTCCGCTGCACTCATATGCCTCCATGGGACCAGCATGCTCGTTTCCATCAGTCTGCTATTTGAAACCACTAGCATGTGAAAAAAAAAGCCATCCAATCTAAATAAATAGCCACCTGTATTTGTCCTTTGATTTGTTTTGTTTTGTTATTTGTTTTTTTAGGACAAAGTTTCTCTGTGGCTTTGGAGACTGTCCTGGAACTTGTTCGGTAGGCCAGGCTGACCTCAGACTCACAGAGATCCCCAAGTCTCTGCCTCCTGAGTGCTGGCGTTAAAGGTGTGCGGCACCCCTGGCTGGCTTGTATATCTTTTTGAAAGCCTGAAAAAGTGTACCAATCGCTCCAAATGAACTCTTCAATACAGCTTGCCATCGCTTCTTTAGCTATGCGACCACCACACACAGAGCACGCAGCACTCAACAAAATCAGCATAGCATGTGATCCAAGAAACACTAATAGCATCAAACAAACTGATTGAAATAGCTTCAGAAAGCATTTCACACAGACTGTCAGCACAGTCCAGGCTGTTACCACTGATCACCTTGGGACCCTTCCGTGGAAGGAATGGAGCAGCCCCTACTTCGCTGGCTAAAAAGATTCTGCTTGCTGCCTCTGTTATTTTTTTGCACCTTACAGGCATCTGTCGTCCTCTTCCTTGCTCTCAGATTCGACAGAGTGACACTGTTTACCAGACACAAAATGATGAGGTAGCTATAAGCCATACCTATCTGGACCAGGCCACAAATGCAAGAGCACTTTGTGAACCTCTAGATGATTTTGACCTTTCCTTCTCCCCAAGATCCTTTAGTAGTGGACTGGACACATTGATTACATATCACAGATGTTTGCCAATGACCCTTCTTCCAACATGGAGAAAAGAAAAAGCATGACTGAGAGCGCGGGCCTCATTTAGACAGCAGCTCTGCCATTGATGAATCTTTATGGAAGCCTTATCTTGTATTTTTAGCAGTAAAGCTCAGGATCTGTTTTACTGAAGCTGTTTATGTATCTAATCAGAGTAGATCAGGAAACGTGGCTGATAGCACGGAGCTGCCTGAGACACACAATATTTGTGGGCCGGCATTAAGGGGACTGTTCTGTGTGGAGGTATGATCGATGAAGTGTGTGTGAGGCTCTGTTTAGACTGAGAGGAACAGCACCCTGGTGGTCACATTCATCCTGAGCAAATCTGTGTCCCTCATGCGGCCACAGCGAGAAGCTTGCGGACAAAACTAACGAGAGGATTAAAGAGCTCAGCTCTCCACATGGCTATGGGCCTCAGGCTGGGCGGGCTCCAGCTTGATAAAGGGGTGGGGTAGCGACGGCCAGGGTAGCCCCTGCTCTGCCTACATCCGGGAGCTGAAGGCCATGGCACAGTACTTAGCACCAGAGAGCCTTTGTGTTATTGGTTATAATGAGGATGGATTGGGGTTCTCCAGAGAAACAGGAGCTAGAGGAGGAAACGCAGATGAGGTCCAGGCATGGAGGGTGAATTCTGTTCAGGAATCAGGGCTTGCAGTTGAGGACTTTGACAAATCTGAAATTGAGAGAGCTGGTCTGCAGGCGACAGAGTCAGAGAAGAGCTGTGTGACAGTTCAAGTCCACAGGCAGCACAGAGACAGAGCTCCTTTCTCATGAGCTTTCCCAGTCTTGCCCCTAAGACCTTCTGACTGACTGGAAGAAACTCAGCCCAATATGAAGGGCCACTTTGTGACTCAGCCTTGACTGACTCCAATGCTTCCCTTAAAGTCTGGGTTTGTTAGTTTTGTTTTTTTTTTTTTTTTGGTGGGGATTTAGTCCAGAGGTTTATATGTAATTAATACATGTTCTGCCCCAAATTTACACTCCCAACCCCTACAGACTAAAGTTTCATGAATATAGCATTCCTGTGTAGCAAATTCTGGACTGACATTTGACAGATACTGAATGAAGTGGGCATCCTGACCAGGCAAGCTGAACAACACACCAGACTAACAAGGGGTTACAATAGTACACTCAGAGAAGTTTTTGGAAAACTAAGTAGTGATATCTATAAAATATAAACACAACACGGGCATCAAGTCACTCAACGACTGACTCTGTGCCCTAAGATTTGGGGTGGAGCTAATGTAGAATTTAAGATTGAGTTTTAAAATACTGGGAGCCACGGGCTATCTCTGGATATAACTCAGTGTTGGCATCTGTGACAGATTCTCTCTCAGCCACGTGTGGCAGCCTTCTCCAGTGAGCCTTGTGTGCTCTTGGAAATGGAAGCGATGCGTGCCTGTAGAGGACACGTGTTCATCAGTGGCCTAGATTTTACCTGAAGCTCACCTTCTGCTCTGGAGAAACAATAAAGGACTTTGTGGGTACAGTTACTAAACGTTCATTCATGTTTTCATGCCCTGTGGCTCCAGTAACTTGGAAGGTGCAGTAAGTTGAGGGTTCGTTTAATGCTGTCTTGCAAAGTGCTTGCACCAGGGTTCGAATAGGCAATTTAAGAATGTGGCTTCCACGTACGTCTTTTCCTCCCTGGCATAAAACTCAGCCTTAAAGAGGACTTCATTGTTTCCGTCTCAATGTCCTTTTGTGAGAGGAGAAAACTGGCAGGCAGCGGTGGAAGGCTACCTTTCTGAGATTTATTAGGCGTCTTGGAGGGCTTGGTAAACTAGGAAGGTAGCTGTGTTATCCTACGGCACTCCAGGCCGGTTTAGTTTCATGTCCGTTCTGAAACTGCAACCACAGTATGAGCTGTAATGTTATGAATTGCTCTTTGGAGCAGCTGAGCCTGCAGGTGTGGGAGTCAGAAGGTGGAAGAGCAGAGGAAGCCGAAGGCTGGCGATTGCTACACCCCACATACACATTTCACCAAAGCACTTGAGTACTCATTTGTCCCCAATTTCACCCAAAAAGTTCCATTCCTTCCCCTGTGTTTCTTTTCTAAAATATCCTTTCTCCCTCAATATAGAAACACTGCTGCTACAGTGTTTGAGGCTTTTTGTTGAGATGGTTACATAAAGTTCAAAGATGTGAAACTCAAAACCTAATCACCCTTCCTCTCACCGAAGAATTCCCGAGAGGTGTGTTAAAGCAAATAGGAAGCACTGGGTCCTCATAAGAGTGACAGGCTGTGGGGGCTGGAGAGCAGTTAAGAGCATTGCCTGCTCTTCCAGAGGTCCTGAGTTCAATTCCCAGCAACCACATGGTGGCTCACAACCATCTGTAATGAGGTCTGGTGCCCTCTTCTGGCCTGCAAGCATACACACAGACAGAACACTGTATAATAATATAATATAATAATAATAAATAAATATTAAAAAAAAAGAGTGACAGGCTGTGACTCAGTTTCTAGCCCTTGCCTGCACAGGAACAAGCACCACTTAATGCTGTTGACAGGAAGTCACACACTCAGTATCAAAATCCACCTCCCCGCAGTCTGTTTATTCCGTGACAACAGAGTTTTGTCCAGGAGGGTCAGCCAATTACTCTCCTTTGTCATTTGAAATCACATGGGACCAAGCATGCATGGACAATCAGTTGGTACTGGGACCTACGACTCTGTGTTTTGATCAGTTGTGGTTTTTGAAATAGTCTCCATCCGTTCCAAAGAGAAGTTACCTTGACAGAGGGTGGGGACTACCCTCGCGTGGGCATGAGAACAAATATTTAGAATGTAGTTAGGGATTGAGCTGGTTCAATAAAGTGGTGGTCATAGGTTCTCCTTGAAGATCCATGACTGTACTAGTCCTGGGTAGTGGGTTATATTTCCAGTCCCAGGTATGATTTCCACTTGTGTTGGACTTACATTCTTCTAGCTGGCTTTTGTTAGCATCAAGATATATACACCATTCCTGTGCTGTTAGGGTTATCTTGCCATGCTGGTTGTTGTTCATAGGTGTCATACCTGGTTAGCGGCATTGGTTACCTCCTTCCTTTGGAAGTTTGCACGTCACCCTCTGGTGTGAAAATGAGTTGTCAGGGAGAAGGCTACCGGGTCAGAACCAGCTCAGGTCCTCTAGATTCTATGTCCAAAGCACACAGTATCTCAGAAATAGGGATTTACCTTCTACCTCTGGGAAACATCCAAGGGCAATTGTAATAGCTTGTAATGTTTCAGAGTCTCTTCGACTGCCCTGACTAACAGCTCAAAAGGGGACTTCTCTTGCCTGGTTTTTTAGAATTTGTTAGATGGTCTATGGATCTTGGGAGGCATTGTCAGACAAATAAGAAAATGTCATTTAAACTACACACACACACATACACACACACACAGGAGGAATGAAGAGGAGAGAACAGAAGGGAGTGGAGGGGAGCAGAAAATGAAAGAAGAGGGGAAGGGAAGAAATCAGAGACAGAGGAGCTAAAGAAGAGAGATGAGGTATGAGAGGGGAGGCAGAGAAAGATAGAGGAGAAGGGAGGGAGACAGAAGGGAAGGACTGGGGAAGAAATCATGCCTAAGGGTGCTGTTCCCTGTTCCTCTGATAAGGACACTGGCCTCAGCATGGGGGCCATCAGATGACTTCGCCTAAATCTATTCACCTTGCAAGGAGGTAGGGATGCATCTGGGGCAATAACAAGCGCTAGGTACTGACACCAGAAGCTTTATCCATGAATGAATGAAGATAGATAGATAGATAGATAGATAGATAGACAGACAGACAGACAGAAGATAGATCGATCAATAATAAATGAACAACCCTGGTCATTTCCTGATGTCCATCAACTCTGTGAACATCTATTGCTAAATAAACATTTGAAGTTCTTGTCATTGCTAAATTTTCCTGCTTCTTAATCAAATTTATTAGTTAATTATTCCTTAATTAAAATTGCCCATTTTGGCTTAATTGACTTTCTCATTCATAGCAGCTGTCACTTATCCATCCTTCTGCCAACACACAACATTAAGAAACCTCTCTATCATGAGTATAAATCAACTCATGGGCAATCCTTACATTTTCAGTGCACAAACGTAACACAAACCATCCTTTAAAGCCTATTACAATTACAATCTGGCTAACTGGATTTCCACGTAGGCGGCTAAGGGAGAGCAGAGCTGCCTTCTTAAGGTTTCTAATGCTCTGTAATGAAAGAGGGCACCCGTGTTTGTTTGCTTGTTGTTGTTGTTGTCTGAGTCAGAGCTTCTCTGTAGAGCCCTGGCTATCCTAGATCTCGCTCTGCAGACCAAGCTAGCCTTGAACTCAGAGATCTGCCTGCCTCTATTCCCAAGGGGATTAAAGCTCTGTGCCACCACAGCTTGCTAATTCTTTGTCTTGACACCATCTACCTTGTGGTAGGAGATTGCGGTAGGGGTAGGATGAGCTACAGAGCCAGCTCCACCAGCTGAGGACCTTCCAGTGGATTTGTGACTATGGTCTATGTATCCTTAGGATTTCCATGGAACGTGACATTTGTCAAAGAAATAAGCAGAGAGAGAGAGAGAGAGAGAGAGACATACAGAGAGAGGCAGACACACACACATACACACACACACATACACACACACACACATAAACAGAGAGAGAAAGAGAGAGAGAGAGAGAGAGAGAGAGGAGAGAGAGAGGGAGAGAGAGAGAGAGAGGAGAGAGAGGAGAGAGAGAGAGAGAGGGAGAGAGAGAGAGGAGAGAGAGGAGAGAGAGAGGGAGAGAGAGAGAGAGGAGAGAGAGGAGAGAGAGAGGGAGAGAGAGAGGGGGGGAGAGAGAGAGAGGAGAGAGAGGAGAGAGAGAGGGAGAGAGAGAGAGAGAGGGGGAGAGAGAGAGAGAGAGAGAGAGAGAGAGAGAGAGAGAGAGAGAGAGAGAGGAGAGAGAGAGAGAGAGAGAGAGAGAGAGAGGAGAGAGAGAGAGAGAGAGAGAGAGAGAGAGAGAGCAATTACAGAGCATATGTGTTAGCAGGGCAGCCTAGAGGAGACTCACACCCTATCTCTGATCTCCTCAGTCAATTTCAAACTTTTCTCCTCCTTGCACGTGGGCACTCTCATTCTCTGTCAAGATTCATCAGTGGGGCCACCAGATCTCTGCCAGCCACATGGTCACAGGTATGAGTTTTGTAATAGAGAGTTGCTGAAGATCACACTTAAAATGTTGCTTTTCATAAACTTCTCCCCACATCCAAAGACATAAAACCTTGTCTAGATTTATTTGTAAAACTAAAATTGCACTGAGAGAGCCCTAGCTCACTTCTCCACGACAACCCAAACCAATTGGGAATTTAAGCGATGTGAAACTAGCGAATATATTGTTGGACAATATCCTATGCATTCCAGAGGGAACGTTGAGAACCAGGACCTTCTCGGATGCCTCAGTTCTGTCTAAGTAACCTCCAAGTTCAGTTTGGTAGCAAGAGGTCCAGCGTGGGCTCAGTAAGAGTAAGGCTGTAGGTTGATTCCAGCAATTCTGCTCTTAAACCAAGAAGGAAAAGCTACCGGAAGTTGCGTGGAGGTCATACCTGATCCTCTGCATTCTGAGTTCTCTATCACCGAGGATGCGCAAGTGGACCTTTCCCCCGCCCTACTCACACTGCAATCCTCTCATCCTGGTCACATCTTACTTGGAGAAACACCTCCAGGAGGGAATGGGTTCACAGTTACCAATAAAACAAACCCGAAGCCTTCGCAAGACCATGAGGCCCCGGCTCTTCCGTGGGCCTTGCTCATATATCATCAGCACAATTAAACCTGTCCCCACTCTTGAAAGCTGCTTGGGTTTCCCCGATAATCTACTCCGGCAGGGTCTGCCTTTAATGTTCTGACTCTTGCTCAAAATGAAAATGACTGGGCGCCCCGCTCTGTATACGCTGAAATTCAAAGGAATCAATTAAACCAGCCGTATTTCCACGTGGGAGGGGCGCTACCGCTGCTCCCCACACAGCTTAAGCTGTCTTCTCATAGTTTATGATGTCAGCAGGAGCTCCTGATTGAAATATAGCACGAAGGCCGGGCCCACCCCCTTGCTGGCCCGCGGTCTGCAGTATATATTATTCCTGTGCCGTTCCGAGACAGCTGTGTGAATTAATGAACTGGTGTGAGAATCAGAGCTGGCCTGCAGCCCCGTTTAAAAGTCATGTCGATGACTTCAGAAAAAAAACAGCAGAGAATGCTTAGGAGAATAAATCCATTTCTTAATAACTCAGGATGCCCACATTATTCAGAACCAACATGGAAAATGATTATTGCATAGGAATGAAAAGTTCCCATGAAAAAGACATTTAGCCAACCCAGGCAACTATAAACTCTAATTGGTTTTTCACAGTGCAGACCAGTTTGCTCTCTAGGGAGTGTAGAATATCAATCTTGCACCTGTACTTTAACTCCAGACTTATAGTATTTCAACCATTAAACATTTTTCATTAAAGCACTTCATATAGAATTAGTCTAATCTGATTTTAACAAAAGTATTCTCTGTTTGCTTTTCCACACTGCATTAGGGCAGATGAGGTTAGAAGTAGGAAGGCCCCCCTTTTGTTCCCTGGTAAAAAACAAAAGGCCATCCTGGCTCAACTCACTTCAAAGATGGCCCTCAGCAAGCTGCCTGTCCTTTGAAATAAGCACAGCGTTTGTAAGTCAACTTCTAGGCTCCAAAGAAGCTAGACACATGATCGAGAGGCTCTTAGTGGGCTGAGAAAGATGGAGCATTTTTAGAGCAGTCGGGACCTGAGAAAATGTGTGGAGGGTTGTATCTCATGGCTCAGGTTTTATAGCCCCTGTCCTGCTGGTGATCTTTGGTGAACAGCTGCAGGGTCTTAGGATGCTTTGAGTTTAGCTTTGAGGAAAGACACTGGGAGGGAGACAGTAGCATAGCTCTGACTTATTGCAAACCTCCATCAAAGAAGTGACTTTCAGAAAGAACAGTGGCTTCCAGAGAGTTCTCCCCAAAGGGCAAAGAGCAGCCTCCTCCAGAGAGTTCTCCACAAAGGGCAAAGAGCAGCCTCCTCCAGCGAGCTTCTCCCCAAAGGGTGGAGAGCAGCCTCCTCCAGTGAGCGTCTCCCCGAAGGGCGAAGTTCTGTTCTTTCATGCTCAGGATGTGGATTTCTCAGAACTGAGAACAGCTGGTGCAAAGAAAAGTGGCTTCCCATGAGAACGACAGCAAGTTCCAGTGAGCAAGTTCGCTTACACTTCCTGACTTAATTTTCTTGGGCTTAACAACTGTTTAAGAAATTTTATTGTAATTTCTTTGGTTGACACTACAACTTGACACGAAATCAAACTCATGGGGGTAGTTGACAGTTCATAGCTTGCTCTATAGTGCTAGACTTAACTTTAGCAATATAAACCTCAGTTTGTCGATCAATGCTGGCCTATAAAATATGATCTAGAAAGTTTTCATTATGCCTATCAAAATATTGGACCTTCTAATATATTTGATAAAATTTGCCATTCAGCTTCACACAACACAGCCAACTTCTCCCCACACTGCACATTCCCTGGCTTTGGTAGTGCACACTGGTTTAGGAAACTGTAAAGCACACATACGTCCTGATATTCGATTTCCTGGCCCACAGACATGGCTCTCAGTGAAGACCTCACACAGTTTTTTTGAAGTCACTGAGACAGTAAACCAGTGGAGTGAATCATGGCTAGGTAACAGAAGGCCCCATCACCCAGAGATCTATCTAGGTTAATAGATGGGAAGAAGAACCCATCAACATACAAAGCCCCTTGCCCACACCCTAAGGAATCAATCTTAACTTACTGTGAATAAACATTCTGCCATGCTGCTGTTCACAGAATTTCTAGGTGCCATTTGCTAACTAGAGTTCTAGCCAGTCTAGAAAACCACCTCTTGTTTGTCCTTCTTTGTCAAGAGGGACATGTAAAGAAAGAATGGTCTCTCTTTATGTTCAGGGTGTGGCTGTGAAGGCTCCTATTTTGCCTAAGTAGGACTTAAAACATAGAAAGGAGAACTCTGGCTTTGGGTGGGGGATGGTGGTCAAAGCCAGACATTAGTCATCTATCAGATGAACTTCAGCAGCTGAGTGCTGTGCTGGCTAGTTTTATGTTAACTTGACACATGCTAGAGTCATCAGAATAAAGGGAACCTCAACTGAGAAAGTGCCTCTGTAAGATCTGGTTAAAGGACCTTCTTAAATAGTGATTGGCTGGGGAGGGCCCAGCCCATGGTGAGTAGTGCCATCCTTGGCTGGTGATCCTGGGAACTATAAGAAAGCAGTCTGAGCAAGCCATGAAGAACAAGCCAGTAAGCAGCACCCCTCCATGGCATCTGTATCAGCTCCTGCCTCCAGATTCCTGCCTTGCTTTTGTTCCTGTCCTGACTTCCTCTGATGATGAACAGTGCTGTGGAAGTGTGAGCTGAATAAACCCTTTCCTCCAAGTTGTCTTGGCCATGGTGTTTCATGGCAAAAATAGAAAATCTGACAAGGACAAGTACGATGAGATTTATATGAAGAGGCAGGTAAACGAACCAGTATAAACATTCAAAGAGCCAGGAGTATAAATGTTAGCCCCAGCTACATATGCGGTTCATATACCCCTTTGTGTGTTGAGGGTCCAGATACCAGCCGGCTCTGAACAGCTTGTGGTTGCTTCCTCAGCGTTGAAGTGAACTAGGCCAAATACCTGGGTCTCAAGAAAAGATGCTCCTAAGAATCCCCTCAGCATGTGTTGAGACACTCTTCCCTGGGTATGAGGTAAGTAGAGCGGTGAGTGGATTTCTTATACTCATCTGGGCTGGCTGATGCAGGCAGAAATTGTCTATAAATTACTGGTACCCAGAAACAAGAGCACAGCATGTAAGACCACCACACCCTTTCCAGGAGGCTAAAAATCCATCAGCACTCATCTTCTAAGCTGAATTGTTCTAGAGCTTCATCCTTTGAGGAAAAGTCTTCTGAACTGCTGTCCCACATATGGGGCCATCCTTTTCGTTTGTTTGTTTTGGCCAAACTAGAAACTGAACCTAGGGCCTTTTGCACACCAGCCTGCACCACTGAATTCAGTTCCAGCCCCCTTCCTTGTATGGGGAGAGAAAGCCACAGACGAAGGGAAGGAAAGATGGACACAGAAAGAGAGAAGACTGAATGGACACTGGAGCATGGGAAACGAAAGCAAACTGGTGGGTTCTTAAACAATGACCACACTATCGATACAGTCCTTGTCAACAACTAGCCTCAGTGGGCCACAAATCAACATGAATAGGCATGAAAGTGAGAGGCGATTTGTAAGGAAGTGTGTCGGGGGTTGATAATAAGAATATAAGAGAGGGTGGGGGTAAGAGGGTCTGTATGCATTATATGCCTGTATAAAATGTCAACAGAATGATATGAGCTTATCATAACAATCCTGGTACACATGTGGTCCCCAGACACTGAAGCTGATCCATCCCATGCACAGTGCTTTCCTTTTGTTTTTAAATGATGGCCATCTTCTTCTTCTTCTTCTTCTTTTTAATCAAAGAGAATAGTGGTGTTTAAGTGAGCCATTCTCTGGGCCTCTGGGGAATCACTGATCTCTAACTAGCCCGGGGAAGACACTAGATTCCATCTGAGAAAGCATTACCTTGAGGCAAAAATCCTTATCTATCAACAGAGTGAATTTAATAAATAAAGAAGAAACTAAAGGGAAAATCTTAGGCACAGCACTTAAACTATGGAACTGACAGACGATCCTAACTACAGATTTAAGTTAGTGTCAGATCTCATTGTCTAAGATATATGTAAAAGACAATGAAGAGAAAGTCTAGGACCATGCAACGTGACCCCTGATTGCACTAAAGACACATCTGCCCCATCCTAGTCCTGTCTTCTGCCCACAGTCACACCAGGACTGCATCCTTGACATGCACGGCTCTTTCCTTGCACATCAGAGGATCGTGTGGCTTTCCCTACAGTTCCTGCTATATAACAACATCTAAAACCACAGGAGCCAGTGGGAACGTGAGGTTGGCAGAGGTCAGTACACCTTGGCTGGGGTCCTGGGCTCTGCTCCACGCATCTTTCATCCTGTCTGTGACCATGAGATAGAAGAAGTATTATGAGTTCCAGCCCAGTTTTGAAGCATATCACTCTAGAAATGCTTTCCTAGGGACATAAACACTATTTTAGCCTAAACTTAATATAATACTAAAAGTACAATTATATTTAAAAATTCCATGAAAGTACATTGGAAGCATTTTCTATTCTATTAATATCATTTTCAGTCTAGAAAGCAGCCTGGAGATATGATATATTTGCTTACCACCGTTCCTGAGTCATAAAGTGCAGAGAAACCCATGTGATTAGGATGGACATCAAGGAGAGATGAGAAACCCAGATCTGATTTTAAAACAACAACAACAACGACAAAATACTCATGTGATGAAATTTAAAAATTGGCTTCTTCAGAAAAGGCGTTTGCCAATCCTTGGCCTTTAGTAAGCAGTATTTTAGATCAGGGAGAAATAGGGAAGTTTGTGTTATTCCTCAAATTAGCACATAGTGCCGGCAGATGACAACTTAACCACAGTACTTTGCTTCAGCAATATTATCCCTCTAAACAATAGGAAAATTTTACAGTCGCTAATTTAAATGCCTGGATAATGTTTCAGGTGGTTTTCCAGTGACCATCAGATCAAGGGGGAATGCTATTTGAGAAATCGACTTTTTAAACCAAGCATAGCCCCAACTCTACTACTCTATTAGATCTTGGACTAATTAGTAGAGACAGATCTTTTGAAATCAAAGTACATCTTAGGAGAATGTGTGCACGCAGTTTTCACAGTTCCTGTGATGGTTAAGACATTTCAAACCATAGCAAATAGAAGGGAAGTACAGGAATGCATACAAACGTACAACCTTGACGATCTACTGAGAGGAGATGGGAGTGTCATTTGAAATCACTGGCAGGTCACTTCCAGTGACACTTTCTACTGGCAATGAGGCTGGAAGCCAAGTGAGAGCATGGGGAGCCTCACTCTGTAAGGAGGGCAACTGGAAACTCTTAGATACAATTACCAAGTACAGTCACTAGGTGGTACAGTTGTGCACAGTAGTGCTTGATCTTCAACCTCTGACCTTTCTCCCTGGCTTACTGGATATTGGAGATGTATCTCTGCCTCCATCCTAACTGTAGTTTTTGACTTAATTATTTTTCCTTTGTATTTTTTTCTTGTAATATATCCTGCTTAGTAATTCCTTTCCCTCCTCTCAGGTCCTCCCCAGCTCCCATTCAGATCCACCCCATTTCTGTCTCTCACTAGAAAACAAACAAAATTACAATATAGTATAATATAATGTGATAAAACAAAAAGATATCATGTCAGAATAGGACAAAACAAATAAAAGGAAAAGAATCTAAGCAAAGATATAAGAAACAGAAACACACACACAATCCACTGGTTTGCATATTCAGGAATGCCATCAATACTAAAATTGAAGCCATATGCATATAAAAGGAAGGGATGCATGGGGTTTAAAAAATAGAGGGGGATAAATAAGAAAAATTAAAATATAATTAAAAGTAAAAAAGAAAAAGCCCTGAGAGAACATTATGAGACAATGAACCTTCAAAGATGCTGTTGAGGTTGGTTTTTGTTGGCCATCTACTCCTGGGCAGGCAGCCTGAACTCAAGAATAGTTTGTTTACCTAGTGAGATTCTCCTGGAGGAAAAGAAATTCTCATTTTTAAGTGGTTATCAAGGAGAGCTAGCTTCTGGGTTACGGACTGAGACATGTGTCCACTACTCCTCTCAGCTCCAGGATCTCACTTGGTGCTGCCCTGTGCAGGCCCTGTGAATTCGCCTCAGTCTCTATGAGATCATAGGACCTTTGATCATGTTGACTTGGCCAACCTTGCTTTCTGGGTGTCATCCATTCCCTCTGGCTCTTACACTCTTTTTGCCTCCTCTTCTATGGGGTTCCCTGAGCCTTGAGAGGAAGAATTTGATAGAGACATTCCATTTAGGGATGAGGGTTCCAAGGTCTCTCACTCTGCATATTTCTGGCTGTGGATTTCTGCATTTGTTCCCATCTGCTGCAGGAGGAAGCTTCTCTGGTTGGGCAAGGCACTGATTTATGAGTATAGCAGAATGTCATTAAGAGTCATTTTATTACTGTTTTGTTATTATTTAGAACATCAGTATTTGGTTTTACTCTAGGTCCCTGGGCTATCTCGTTTCAGGTTCTTGGTCAGGTTCTTGGATATGGGTTCCACGAGTTCTATCTCCTAGAGTGGGCCTCAAGTCAAATCAGATAGTAGTTGGTTACTACATTGAGTTTATTTCACTATCACACTAACATAGCTTGTAGGCAGGACACCACAGTAGATCTAAGGGTTTGCAGCAAAAGATTTGTAACTGGGCTGGTGGTTACCTTTCTCCTTTGGCAGCATGCAGCACACCTTCCAGTAGCATGAACATTAGTCCGCAGGGGTAAAAGGCTTTAGGTAGGCATCAGCTCAACTTCTCAATAATCAGTGAATTATGTAGGTGCTGCTGTCTTCAACAATAGGGCCTCACCATCCATTTCTATAGAGCAACCCCTAGCCTTGGCAAGAGCCTGAATCATATGGAGGTTCCTATGGGCCTTCTCTGGCTAAGAGCTTGGTTAGATGTAACCCATTCCTAGTACATTTAATGACAAGAGGTGTCCAGTTGAGGCTCTGTCTCCCTCATTGTTTGGCAATTTCTCATATATGTATATATTTCAGGAAGTTTCTATTGCATTAGGTCTTAATCCCAGCACGTGAGAGGCAAAGGCAGGCAGATCTCTGTGAATTTGAGGCCATCCTGGTCTATAAAACAAATTCCAGGACAGCCAGAGCTATTACACAGAGAACCTCTGTCTCAAAATACACAAAACAACAACACAGAATTGACCAATGGGCTGGGGGCATAGGCCAGTGGCAGGTTATTTGTCTAGCAATCATGAGATGCTAGGCTCAATCTTAAGGAGCTGGAGAGATGACTCAGGGGTTAAGAACACTTAAGAGCTGTCTGCTCTTCCAGAGGACCGAAGTTCAATTCCCAGCACCCACAGGGCATCTAACAACTGTCTGTAACTCCAATATCTGACCCTCTCACACAGACATGCAGGCAAAACATCAATGCAATAAAATTTTAAAAGTCTGCTACATATATTTAATTTATGACCAGTTATCTTTGGCATCTCTTTGTTTAGTTTTGTCTAGATGATATGTCTATTGGCAAGACTGGAGTATTGAAGTCTCCTATCACCAGTATGTATGGTCAACATGTGATTTATCTATAGTAGTGTTTCTTTTATGAACTCAGTTGCCCTTTGGGACATAGCTGTTAGGAACTGCAATGTCCTCTTGGTACATTTTTTTCTTTGAGGCATATGTAGTGTCTTTCCCTATCTCTTCTGATCCATTTTGGCTTGAAGTCTATTTTGTCAGATATTAGAATAGCTACACCCACTTTCTTCTTAGCTCTACCCTCTTGTAATATCTTTTTCCATTCTTTTACCCTGAGGTGATGTCTATTCTTGATGTTAAGGTGCTTTTCTTCAATGCAGAAGAAAAATGAATCCTGTATTCACATCTATTCTGTTAGTCTGTATCTTTTATTGGGAAACTGAGCTCATCAATGTTGAGAGTAATTATGAAGTGTTTGTTGATTCCTGTTATTAGTCTGTATCTTTTATTGGGAAACTGAGCTCATCAATGTTGAGAGTAATTATGAAGTGGTTGTTGATTCCTGTTACTATTGTAGTGGTGTGTTTGTTCTCTCTCACTATCTCCTCTTTCTGTTTTTCCTCTCTTTTGGTTTGCTGATCTGTGATTATTCCCTCTGTATTCCAGGGTGAGGTTGACCTCTAGTCAACCTCCTTCTAGGACCTTCTGTAGCACTGGATTTTGAGACAGAAGCTGATTAAATTTGGTTTTGTCATGTAATGACTTATTTTCTCTATCTAGACCTGCTCTAAAGTAATATAGCAGGAAAACTTTTAAGAAAAAAATAAGTTTACATTAACTGCTTCTCTGAATCAGAAGATCATTTTCTAAGATCGTACAACTTCGAAGAAAGCACACCTTAGGAAGAGATGGCCTAAATCATGTACTAAGAGCTTAGTTAGTTCCTTTCATGGAATGGAAACCACAGCTCCAAATTCACAAAGTCAAAGTAACTTTGAATTTCATACTTGATTGATTTACTTTTCCTCTTTTACATTCAGGTTTTTGGGTATAATCATTTAGGAGAAGTAGACTAGAGTTGAACATCCCATACATAGGTATGTTGTTGCTCTTACAATTTCTATGTTCCCCTTCCTTGTTCAAGAACACCAAGATAGACTTCCAGCACTTGGAGGGAAAGCTTTTGAAAGCATTAGGTGAACCAATCAGGACAGAAGCAGTTAAGTCTTAGTAGCACCGTTGTCCATGCTGTTCCACAGAATCTGCATTTGATGAGCTTTCCTCACTTGGAAACATTTAAACTTTCAGAGAAGACAAGTTGGGACTGTGTTAGGGACACAATGATACTACAAACATCTTGAAGGTTTTTTGAGTTTCCATCTGGAAAAAATTCTTAGAGATTAGCAAAAAAAACAAAAAACAAAAAAACAAAACAAAACAAAACAACAACAACAACAAATCACAAAACATCCAGAAAGTAGGAGCCAACTTGGTGACCACCCTGAAATCTGTACTGTTACTTAACTTTATCCTAGAATAAATCTGTGACTCTGTAGTAACTCTCCTGAGTTTATCCTCAAATTGCTACTAGCATTTTCTATGTGATTCCATTTGTGAATCTTAGGGCCATCTGTTCATTCAAGATGGCTCTTTACTCAGAGACCCCAGAAAAAAGGAAAACTGTAAGACAGCAACCATAAGCAATGCAATTACCATTCCGATGACACAGTCACCAGCACAGGCTGTGGAATGATGAATTCTGAACTATTGAAAAAGTACTACAAGGAGCAAGTAGCTCTGACAGGTCATGAGACAGAGAAGGTGAGGAAGTGTGAACACTAATTGCAGACACTTGGTTACTGTGAGTGAAGGGTCCAGGCATGTCCAATTGGGGTCTGGGGACCACATGTGTACCAGGATCGTTATGAATATAGTCCAACACAAATTCATAACATTCTGAGATTCTTATTTGTTTTGAAACTCTATTGTGCAGTTCTGAAGTGTGAATTTCTAGAGAACATCTCCTACAATGTTGGAAGTTGGGCACACATGTAAGGTTTTCATACACACCGGGTTTAACATGCCTCTATCACCAATAAAAATGATATCAAACACAGTGGCCACTATTTGTCCTCTAGCCAAGAAGTGGAAAATAAGCTTAGGGAATTTCCATTCCAGTTTGTTTTGTTTTATGAGTAGACAACACACAAACTAGAAAGCTCCTGGCATCATACTACAGAATAGGAGGGTTTGAGCATCACCTCTATTTCCTGATTGAAGGGCAGATCCCCAGTGTATCTGTGCATCTCCTTCAGCCTCTGGTCCCACGTGCTTCGGTTAGCAGCTAAATCACCATCAGTTCCCAGACTCATGCTGGCATGTGACCTCTCTCTGAATTCCTGCCAATGTTCATTTTTTTTCCAGTCCCCCATGCCTACATGCACTCATTCCCAAAGGCACATCTCAAATCATGCTTACTCGTACAAGGCTCTGGCTCCCTAGTAGCTGTCTCGTGTGCCATCTATAAACTCTATAGCATCGTATATATCTGTGGACATGTTATAATTGCTGTGAGTTAATACTGTGCCTTTAATTCTAGTAGTTTGATGTCTTGCTTTTTTTAACTTGACCAGAAGCTCCTGGTTAGGAACTGCTTTTGGGCTTTGCAGCTGTGCAGTTCTATGAAACAATACATATAACTAGCACATGATAGAAGGTAGGGGTGGTAGGCGATTTAATTTTTAACAATATTCTGATGTAGTGACCCCTACAGTCATGGTCCAAAGCCAGGAGCTGCCATTTAGAGTCACAGCCCTATCTACCCCATTTAATAATATGCTCTTTCTTCTAATGTTTCTTTTCAATGAAATTCTAACTTCCTTGCCAGAAAAAATGATGGGGCTATTTTTGATCCTGTAAAATGACAAGAAGATATACGCCTGCGGCAATTTGTACATACAATGCACATAGTCTTCAGTTCTTCAGCATTAGAGAAAAGGAGATAGTGTTCATATTAATTCGTGAAGCAGTCGCCTGTCCTGGTGATGCGTGCTTGTGACCCCAGCCCTCAGCAAGCTAAGGTGAAGTTATTACTAACCCGAAGTTATTACTTCAGGTTCAAAGCCAGCATGGGCTATAAAGACTTTGTCACAAACGAACGACAAGACGATCTTCCCACTCAACCAATTAAAATTGGGGTGTGTGGATGCACAAGTGCATGCATGAATGTGTGTGTGTATGTGTGTGTGTGTGTGTAACAATTGATCTGAGTTCTTTCCTCCACAACCCTGAGCATCCTCTTAGCTTCCTTGGTTGGCTTCTGTCCTTCTGGCCCTCACTATCAATGAGTGCTCTTCTCTCAGATATGCCCCTTCAAGCTCCTGACTTTGTGGTATGTATTTTCTCCTATATCATATAAATCACATTAAATTTGCTTTAAAACAGAAGTGACATCATTAAATTTACCCTGTTCCATACTAGTCCATTTCCTCCTTTCTCTTTACTCTACAGTAAAAATATACATCTGTGCAGGCTGCACTGTGCAGTAGTATCTATTATGTATAGAGATTTTGCACCTAATCCATGATCATGTGTGAAGTTGGAAATTCTAGAGCCTAGTGAACAAGGAACGAGGTGTGTGGAAAGAAAGAGGCAGCATAAAAGTCATGAGAAGTTGGTGGACACCCTCATTAAACATCTTGTTCAGTATCATTTGAGAGAGGGGAAGTCTTTCTGCAGGATTTTCTCTCACATTCCAAAGACACACTAGCACAGTTCTCTTAGTCAAATATTTACCTGACAGGGTCTGAGTCATCTCAGGGAAACTATACAGTCAATGAGAGCGAGCTTGGAATTTTGTTATAGGTCCCTGGCCACCCCCACAGTCCAGCAGGTGGGGCCACGGAAAGGAGGTCAGCTGAGAAAGTCATGCAGCATTCTGTTGCACAGCTGAGCATTGGGTGATTAGTGCTTCAATCCTGTGTATCTATTAACAGAGCAAGAATCCAAACCTGGAAGCACCCATAGCCCTGCTTCTTATCCCAGGGATTTATTTGCTAACATAAGCTTGGAGCCCTGGGTAAACGCCCAAGCATCTTCCTGTACAGTCTTCCAGTTTCTGTGTTAGTCCTACTTCCCTTTTTGGCTTTCTCCTCCCCATCACTGAATATCGACCCCTTACCTATGTTCTAAGGATGCCTCTTCCCTCAGGACTGACACGGTTCTCTGTGTCTACCATCTTGGCTTCGCCAAGCAACAGCGAGGCTGCCTCTGACCTATAAAATACCCCTGTTTCTAGGAAAATCTCCCTCCCTATTGCATCCCAGATGGGACAAACATTGCCTCTTGGATGCTGCAATTGCTCAGGGCTCAAGCAAACATCACGTTAGTTCAAATTAGTTACAGATCACCTCACTCAGTTTCCTCCAGTTAAGGGCCTGGCTGGCCCCACTATGGAGAGTTACGACCGCTGTGCTAGTAGATTGTGTATGACTAGGAGAAGGGATACTCAGATAGCTGCTAGAATGTTTAGGGCTGTGTCCACAGGATGTATCTGTAAAGGACTAGAATTAAATCAGTAGAATGAGGAAAGAATAGTGTCCCACCAAAGTGGGTGGCATCATCCAATCTGTCCATTGAGATGGCCCCAAGAGAACAAAATAATGAGAGAGAGCTTTCTCTCTGCTGGATGGAGCTGGGGCACTTAACTCCCCCCTGGCCTCAGACACTGACATTTTTGTTCCTCAGGCCTTCAGATTCTTGTCTTTACACCAGTATTCCACCAAAATCCTCACTGTTATTAGCATTTGGTCTCACAATTCCTGCAATAAACTTAAATTCTATCTATCTATCTATCTATCTATCTATCTATCTATCTATCTAATCTATGTATGTATGTATCTATCTATCATCTATCTATCACCTATTATCATCAGCCTACCCATCCATTCATCTGTCCATCCATCCATCCATCCATCCATCCATCTAGTCTACTGATTCTTATTCTTTGAGAAATTCTGAATCATTAAAACTGAAAGACAAAGACTAATCAAAGACCCTAGATTCAATTAAGATCATGTCAATGAATGTTGATCAAGAAAGTACTGTTTATTTATTTCTTTTAAAAAGCCTTAAAAATCCTAAATTGTCTTTTTATTCAATAGCTGATCCGCCTTACATAAACCTGATTTCAGTTAAGTTGGTTAGATTTGCAGAGTACAACCACAAACAAGTACTAATCATGTAGGAATTGTATTAATGGGATTTACTGGGCATAATACATATAGGTCTAGGGATGGGGCGATAGCTCACTTGGTAAAGTGCTTGTCTTGCAACTATGAGGACCTAAATTCAATCCCCAGAATGCGTGTAAAAGAACCAGTAATGGTTGCACACTTGTAATCCCAGACCTGAAGAGGTGAAGTCAAGTGGATTTCTGGGAATCATTGGCCAACTAGCCTAATTTATTTGATGAGTTCCAAGCTAGTGAGAGACCCTGTCTCAAAAAGCAAGTTATATGACACCTGAGGAATGACACCCAAAGTTTACCTGGAGTCTCCACTTCCATATGGACATATCCACATACAAATAATAATAATCATACTAATAAATACAGGTTTGGAATTTAGAAATTGCTTTTTGTACTAAGGAGCTTCAAATCTATTCTTCGAGATGATATCACTTGTACTAGATGTTTGCATTTGTAGACTATAAACAAGTGGGTCTCTAAGTACTGCTTAAACCTTGAGCTTGGGCACAGGCTAAACAACAAAGTTAGTAGTCACATGAAATAGATACAGGGGGAATGCAGAAGGTCTGACATCGTAGCCATCCAGTAAAAGACCTCTAGTGTGAACTGGCTTTCTGTAGAGAAAATGCTTCTACAAGTTTATTATGATTCAGCACTGATACCACTTATCAATACTAGGAGAAATGATTATTTGAAAATTCTGCCACTACATAAAAGTGGATCCATAGGCTTGTCACTTTTATATACCTTGCTACACAGGAACTATTTGTTAAATGATATTCGCTTTACATCCAATCCCCATTTGAGAGCTCTAGAAGTATCTTCACAAGCTTGGCACAGAATAGATCTTTCCAAGTTATTGAATAACTGACTTTAAGCATTAGCTATATTTTATTTTGTACTGTGTCTAATCTTGTATACATAATTTAATTTCAGCTTTACCCCTGTATGGACTAAATACTTGCAGTTTGCCTATTACAGAGGCTTCAGGACAGAAATGCCAAGTCCCAACAGAGTCCTAGCACCGGTGTCTTAGATAAATTGTCGCTAGCAACTGAGGCTGATAATATCTTAATATTGCGTGCTGGACGAAAAGGCAAGGTTTCTATATACACACCATCAAAACAAAGTTTGTCTGACCTCAATGCTTTAAAGCCATGACTTCCCTTGAAGGATTTCTTCCCTTCAGGAACTAAGATTCTACTTTATTGAACTTGTCACACAGTCTAGACTAGGAGCAAACCCTCAGTGCACACAGGAACACCACCATGAAGACACAGGGTACACCCACTATGGAAACCAAGTCCCATCTCTTGTTACTCTCTGGGCACAATCAGGCAATTTCTCCTCTGCCTACCAACACATGCAACTGAGGCCGCAGGGGGAAAAAACAGAGGTTCCTATAACACCCCAGATTTCTGTTCTCAAATGTTAAATTGAATAGAGGAGTCCCTACAGGCATCATCTTGATGAACTTTCTTCTACTTAAGAATGCATGAGGTTAAACACCCTCCCCCTGATGCACACATATTCTAACTACACAGAAAAGAGCTAGTTCACCCAGTATGTGTTTTGCCTGGGAAAAGGACTTCATCTTGGTAGATTTAAAAAGATGATTATCTAGAGATGGGAAGACAGATCAGTTGGTGGAGTGTTTACCCAGAGTGTGTGAAGCCCTGGATGAGATTCTTCTGCACTGCATAAGGTTGCCACTTTGGCCCATGCTTGCAATCCCCGCCCTTAGGAAGTGGAGGCCAGAGGATCAGAAGTTCAAGCTCATGCTTCGTTTATACAGCAAGTTGGAGGCCAGCCAAGGATGTGTGAATCTTGTCACAAAAACAAAACAAAACAAAACAAACAAACAGAAACGAAGCCAAAGAAACCCTATTATATAGTAACTAATATAAATGCTTAAAAGATAACCCAAAGTAAAATTTATGAGCCCAGTAATATAGTTGAGATAAAAATCTCTTCAGCTGGCTAATTTTCTCAGCACGGCAATGCTCTGTGTGCGATGCCAGCTGGCTGTGTGTGGATGTGAGAAAACAGCCTTGTGAGGCATTGTTCCTGCCACAGACATTTTTCTCAGCCTTTTTCTTTGCTCATGGCCCTGTTGTCCGGGCACCTGCAGCCGGATCAGCCAGCTTGCACAAACAGCTTCCCAAGTGAATGACGTATCTCCCCTCTCTGCTGTTCCCAAAGACCAACATCTGTCAGAGATCAGCGTGAGCATCCGAGTATTAAAGTGCTCACTGTTCTAAAGCCTTGCAGCTAATTTTCCCTTGGGTAAACAGAGCCAATAATGCGTAAATACGGGAAGATCAAATATCCTCCGCTATCAGAGGGAACTGCGAGTGCAGACTCAAACGCATATCAGAGATGCAGACTAAAACAAAACAGAGACCTAAGAAACAGGACAGAGGCTCTGCATATCATGAGAGTGGACCCTGGTACCCTTAGTGCCTCCTAGTTTTGCCGAGGAAGCATCTTCGTGAAGGGTGGTAGGAGAGGGAGCGTGGGATATGTATGGGATTAAGGGTCTACAAAGTCTAAGTGGAAACAATAGCATAGGAACTTCGTACAGGCACCCCACACCAATGCAACCCCACACTCTGTAATTATACATGGAAAAGTTTTCTACAAGAAACCCACTAATTGCATCTTGAGGCAAGTCCCACCAGGAAGATGAGCCCCAGTTAGGCTTGGATTCTCGGCCTTTAAGTCCATGTTTTTGCCCTTCTAATGGCCGGGCCAGCCCCCGGGGAACACACAGCCTGAGCTTATCTTTCAGCATAACAGCCTTTTAGGAATTCTAGTCTGCTGTGGGACATGCTCAAAACATCTATACAGCTCTTTGAAGGGGGTCCCTGGTTTTTTGTTTTGTTTTTAGTTACCCCCCCATTGTCCAATATGCAATCATACAATCATTTTCTAATTTGTTTAAAAGTAACAACAACTACAATAAAATGTATCTATAAGAAATTTACTTTCAACCACTTCAAAAAAAAAAATATCTGTTTGCTTGTTACTTTAAAAGAAGATGTGACATTTTTGCCACAGACGAACTTCCTGTTCTTGTCCTATGGCTCTTCTAGATGTGGGATTGAATTTTGTAATATTAAGAAACTTCAAATGCGGGGAGCAAAGAAATAGCTGATGACATTTTTGGTAAATTAGCTGTATATGAGCAGAAAGTGAGAAGCCGTGGGAATCCAGACAGTCACTGTGTACCGAAAGGTCACACACTTGTCTGCACTGCCTTGTTCCTGGTTCCCATAATGCTGCCATTTATGGGCAGCTCACACGAGTCTTCTCCAGTTTGAGCCGGAGCCCCTAAGAAACCGCCGTAACTTTTGGAGAAGAAGGTAAAGGTGGCCTATGCGGGAAGCCGAGCATCGACTCGAAACTGTGGGCAGGTGAAGGGTTTGTCTAACGCAGCAGACCTGTGTTCCCTGCTGTCTGTTTCATAACTATGAACTGAGGGTAATGGACTAAGGCAAAGGAAATGTGGAAAGTTCATTTCCAATGGGGTAATGAATGTTTAATCCCTGAGATAAACAGAGTCAATAATGACATATGGCTGCTGCAAACTATAAATGCTCCATAATTATGTATTATTAACTGAGTTAGGATTGCTTTAAGAAAGTGAATGGCAAAAAATTATAAAAATCACTGTCCTACCTCCTCATTCTTTTAAAGATTTCTTTTTATTATTATATGTATGTGTGTGAATGTATAGGCATAGGTATGTGCATATGAGTACAGGTACCCATACAGGTCAGGCATGTGGGGTCCCTGTGTCTAGCGTTACAGGTGATCATGAACCCCATAATGTAGTGCTAGCAACTGAACTCAAGTCTGTGGAAGAGCAGTTTGTGCTCCCAACTGCTGAGCCATCTCTCCAGTCCCTTCATTCTTTCTTATGCTTTAATGTATTTAATTACAAATGCATTTTATCAGTTCTTTAATTTCTGAGAGTAAATGCTTTCCCTCTTCCCTTTCCACCCTTCACGACCTGCCCGTGCCTTTATTCTAATGGTTACATTTTTGCGAATGAGTCCTGTTCACCTTTGTGGACAGAGAAACAGACAAGTGTGTGTCAAGAGACGAGGAATGGTGGCAAGTTCAGAGCTCATGTGAAAGAAAGTCTCTAATTTTTTTATGTGATTTCTTACACTTGATTTCTATCCCACAAGGTGTATTTGTGTGTTTCTGTCTTCAGAACTAAAAGACATACAGTCTTGCTTTTATGCATTTTCTCTTGTAAAACATATTTTCTCATGGAAACTGTTACCGAGGGGACTATTCTCCTTGTCTCTAAATGAGCCAAACAAAGCACCGAGCTGGAAGTGTTCAAGCCAGCAGTGGAGTTCAGACTTCTAAGCTGCCAGAAGCAACTCTAGTTGAACACATCTTGTTTCCTCCCCATGAAGAAGCGGCCTTTCTGTCTTCTCAGGACCATGGGATTCTTTCCAATTTTCGTTTTTCCCACTGGAACCAATTTTTAAATTTTTGAATCAAAACGACTAATGAAAGGTAAGTCACAGCTAAATTCCCCACTTTAATTTACACAGATTGTTTCAAAATAGTGCAGCTAGCAACTGAGATAACACTGAAGCTGATCCATCCCATGCACAGTGCTTTCCTTTTGTTTTTAAATGATGGCCATCTTCTTCTTCTTCTTCTTTTTAATCAAAGAGAATAGTGGTGTTTAAGTGAGCCATTCTCTGGGCCTCTGGGGAATCACTGATCTCTAACTAGCCCTGGGAAGACACTAGATTCCATCTGAGAAAGCATTACCTTGAGGCAAAAATCCTTTCCTAGATCAGTCTAAATCCCTCTGCTGGGGTGTAAACCCATTTCCTCTGCATCCTCAGGAGAAAGGGGAACAGCTGTGTGTTATCTTTTACCTAGTCCTCTGTGACCCTGAGGGCTGGGCTGGCTCTGGTGTCAATGCCTTGCGCTAAGAGCCAGGTCCGACACTTTTCTAAGAAAGCTCAGGTTGTTTGTTTTTTACTTCTATCCTGACTCTGATTCCCCAACACACTTTCCAGGTTCTCTTTTTTATGACGCGAGCAGGGATTTGGATGCGGGCAATCACACCATTAACAACTTCAGGCCTGGGAAGTCTCTCACAGGACTGCTTGGATTCTTCAGGCCGCCCCAGGCTGGCAGAGATGAATCTGATACCATGATAGCTGAGACTAATATCTGTTGCTGCTTTCCCAGTTGCATTTAGTACTTCTGGAAATTCTTGCTCGGGTCACAGTCATATTCCCAGCTGGGATCGAAATACACCATATGAAGGATTCATATTTCTATCTAATTCATTATACTGAAGGCTTTATGAAGCTTCTGGGCTCTGGATTAATGGATTCATAGGGAATCCATTTGGAACCATGAAAAGAATACTTTCTGTTGATCAATCAAATCTTGTCCTGCTCTGAAGAGACATTTCAAGGTCTCATCAAGTCTGCTTTTAATGTCTCATTAACAAATAGCAAATATATAATAGCAAACTGGTTGCCACACTGAAGGAAATCAGATGGAAAACTGCAGAAAGGAATTAGACTCATTTTCTATACTACAAGAAAACCCAAATCCATGTTTTTAAGAAAAAAAAAAATAACCCCGTCCTTCTATTGTGCTGTTTGAATCTCCAACTTTGAAGCATCAAGTGACAGTTACGGAGCAGAAGCTGGGCTCTGGGCCCAGTGTTCTGAGGTCTTTGGCTTTTTATTCAAGAATAAAGTAAAAGCCCACACAGATCAGGTCAGAGCACACTGCTGAGGAGCAATGGTCTATCTGGGTGCAGACAAGGGCCCTGCTTATTGCTTGGACTTCTTTTACAGAGCTCAAGAAAAGGGGGAGTTGGATTACTGGGCCATAATTTGGGTGAGTTCCAGGGAGCAGACTTGGAGAATTTGCCTCCAACAGATCAGATGCACCCATCCCTCAATTACCAGACCCTAAGAGCCCAAGCCTCCTCACCTTCTCCTGATCCTGGTACCCTCCCCCTCCATCACCAGGACCTAAAGAATTTTTTTTCCTAAACTTAACCTTGTCCTCTGCTCTGCCAGCACTTGCCAGGTCCAAGAGAGCACTGGACAATCCCACAGAGCCTGCATGGCAATGAAACAACCAGCCACCCCAGGACGAGGCCAACATCCCAACCTCCTCAAGTCCCCCAATATTTCAGTGCCCACAAACCAGCAGGAAGCAGTCTTGAGAACTCAACTCCCTCATCTCCTCAACCTGCCATGCCTAACTCATCAACTTTTTAATAAAAAAAGAAGGGAGAAATGTTAGTATCCAGGCACAACTTCACCCAACCTCTGGGGGACCTGGCACAGTGCAGTAACCCCTCTGTGTATGACAAGCAGTTCCCTGACTGTATGCAGTGCAAAGGTCCCTTTAAGAGACTAGCTGTGCCTGCTCCTGATCTCTCTCTCTCTCTCTCTCTCTCTCTCTCTCTCTCTCATTTTCCCCACCCCCTCTGTCTCTGTGTCTCTCCCTCCCTTTCCTTTCCCCTAGCTTCCCCTCCTCAATAAATTCCACACCCAAACTATGTTTGCATAGCACACTGTCACCTGCCATGGTCACCACCGACAGTGAGACTCTGACCTGCCAGGGTCCCACTCACCCTGTATCATATCACTAAGTAGCAAGCAGGTTGATGGGTGCATTGTTTAGAGAGGTATGAGGTCATACCCAAGGCAAGGGGAGTCTCATGCTGCTAAACTATTCCCTATGCTTGCTAGCCTCAGCTGCAACAATATTTTAGATAAGTATCTATAAATCTATTATGCAGTTTCATAATGAAACTAAGTTCTTGAGTATTAATTAGTTCATTTGGAAAATCAAAAACATTTCTAAAATATTCTAACTTACAGGAAATAACACCAAGATGATATCAGAGACATGCTCTTCATGGGGGGTTATTTTAATTGTTTTATTTGTTGAGATTTGCATTGTAGCCATATTGTTAATTTTGGAGAATGTTCCATGAGGTGCCAAGAAGAAGGTGTTTTGTGTTTGGGTAAAATGTTCTGTAGATATCTGTTAGGTCTATTTCAGTCCTAACATTTGTTAGTTATTTGTCTTTTAATTTCTGTCAGGATGACCTGTCCATTGGTGAGAGTGTGGTGTTGAAGCCTCCCAATCTTATTGTGTGGGGACTCGTGTGTGATTTAAGCTTTAGTAATGTTTCTTTTATGAATGTGGGTGCCCTTACATTTGAGGCATAGATGTTCAGAACTGAGATATCATCTTGGTGGATTTTTCCTTTGATGAGTATGAAATTCACTTCTCCATCTTTTTTGATTCATTTTGATTGGAAGTCTAATTTGTTAGATACGAGGATAGCTATGCCAGCTTGCTTCTCTTAGGTCCATTTGTTTGGAAAATCTTTTTTCAACCCTTTACTGTAAGGTAAAGTGCTGTGGAATAATCCTTTTGAACACTATGAAGATGTTTTGCTCTCACTGGTTAATTGTCACCTGGTCAATAACTAGGCAGAGAGAAATCAGGTAGGAGATCCTGACTGAGAGAATGTTGAGAGGAGGAAGGGTAGCACCAGCCAGACATAGAGGAAGCAGGAGATGGAAGTTCTGTGCTGAAGAAGATACTGCCATGGGGTAGAGCATAGATAACATAGATAAGAAATATGGATTATTTTAAATTGTAGGAGCTAGTTAGTAACAAGTCTAAGCTATCTGCCAAGCATTTATAATTAATAATAAATCTCTGTGTGGTTATTTTGGAGACAGCGGTCATGACAAAAAACTCCATGTACAAATGTGCCCCACACTGGACACCAGCTATTATAATTTCTTTTACCATTTATTATAAAATAAAACTCAGGAATAAATATTAACAATAAAATCCTGAGATAAATGCAAGTAGCCATAACATACATCTCCACTGTCCACTGAAAAGCTAGAAAGAGTCCTTAGTCTCATCTCATTCTATTCCAAAGGCATTTCCTTCTATTATCCCGAGTCCGCAAGGGAACTCCATGAACCATTCTGGCCAGTGGAGTGTGAACCCTGCCTCTCAAACCAAATGTTCTATTCCATTTGACAACAGACCACAACATTGACAAAATTCCTGTAATACTCTATAGTGTCTTAAATGCTTGAGATTCTCTCTTCCATCTCTTATATTCTGCTGGTGATACTTGCATCTGTAATTCCTATTCACATACTCAGATTTTTCAGTTCCAGAATTCCTTCCATTTGCCGTTTTGTTTTCTTTATTGCTTATATTTTTCATTTTCAGGTCTTGAACTGTTTCCTCCATACTTTTTCTTCTTATCTTTTAAAAACAAATTTTTTGACTTCTCCCAATTTTTGTTTGTCTTTCCCTACATTTCTTTAAGGGAATTTTTTTCATATCTTCTTTAAGGGCCTCTATCATTTTCATAAAACTATTTTAAGTTTTAAGCACTTTCTTGTGCTTCAGCTGTGTTGGATTGTTCAGGTCTTGCTGTTATAGGATAGCAGAGTTCTGGTGATGCCCTGTCACCCTTTCTGTTATTGTGTTCTTGCACTGGTGGTTAGACATCTGGATTTGGGATGCTTACAGGTCTAGGTACTGATTCCTGCAGTTGAATATTTGTTTGTTTCTTTGGTTTCTCTTTTCCCTCTGGTCTTCTGGCCTAAATGGCCAAGAGTTCTAATGACTAGTACTCTTCAGATCCAGTAGGAAGTCACCTATGGGGTTTTGGGGAACTGGTCTTCCTAGATTTGGCCTGGCCTCTGGTAAAACAGAGGTCTGGGGTCCCTAGATCTAGCTTTGCCTCTGATAAAGTGTAAGTCTTCTTCCAAAGTTACAGGTCAGGATATGGAGGCTTCCCTGCCCTCCAGAGGGTGTAGTCTGTGGTTGTTGAACAGGCTTAAAGGAGTTTAGTGTGTGGTGGGCAGTGTCTTGCCTGGAGTCCCCATATTCGGTCTTCCTCCCATAAGGCTGCTGGGGCTGTGGGACCTAGTGTGGAGCTGGGGTGGGGGGAGTTCAGTATAGTTAGTAACTTTGGGCATGCTGTAAAGAGTTTTAACAGCAATGGTGGTGTCTTACCTGGGATCCCTAGATCCTTACTGACCTCTGGTAAAGAGGAAGTCTTCTTCCAAAGTTGTTGACCAGGATATGGAGCCAGTGTGTGTGTGTGTGTGTGTGTGTGTGTGTGTGTGTGTGTGTGTGTATGCAGTCTGGGGTTGTTGCATGTCCCCTCTCTTCAGACTCACCATAACAGCTCAGTTTAAGGGTGTGGGCTTCATAACTAACCTCACATATTTTGTGACTGAGCAGCTGGTACTTCTGCGAACCATAAGATGGTGAAGTAGAATTGCTTAGTTCAGAAATATAAAATATCATGGATGGTGAATTAAGACAGAGACAGTGGAAATACAGGTAATATGAATTATGAACAAGAAGTAATAAAAAGTAGAAGGAAGAGAAAGGGGTGGTGGGAAAGAGACAGCGAGGAGAGAGAGGAAAGAAGGAAGAAAGGAGAAAATGGTATTAAAGGGATGAGGTGATATGAAATAATTACACTAATTAAAAGAAAATACTTTCATGTTCTTTTAAAACATAAAACTAAGACAATATTATCTAAAAGAGAAAAGATTAAACAGAAGACAAAAATAAAAAATAAAGTATTAGGGATTAAAAGTAAAGAAGAATAGAAAATAGAGGGTCCTAAAACACCTAAAGTAGCAATCCTAATATCCAAGAATAAAGATAGCTGCTAAAAACTGGCAAGAGGAACAATGAAAATCAGAATACATATCATTACAAATTTGCATAGACAGACTCAAATGCCATGCTGAAGGTTTTAATAATGTGATGATTGGCTTTGTCAGCTTGACACAACTTTGAATCATTTGAGAAAATCACAGTTGTTTCCATGGGCAAGCCAGGGGATGGGTCTGTGTCTGTTTTAGGGACTGTCCCCATAAGGCCCGCTTTCCTTAACTTTTCCCACAGGCAGGGGTGCTGAATTTGTTGCTCTTCTTATAGCTATGATCAAATGCATGATAAAATATTTTAGGGAAGGCTTTATTCTGATTCCCAGTTTGATGGTATTGGCTGTCATGGTGGGGAAGGCATGACCGCAGTTGTTCACACTGTGCCAACAGTCAGGAAATGGGGGTGACTGCTGTGTTTCACTGGCTCTCCAATTTGTATTTGGTCCAGGACACCAATCTAGGAATTAAATTACCTACATACAAAATGGACCTTTCCATCTAAATTAAACCTTTTTGGCATTTTTCGGAGGACTTCCTAATTTTTGATCCTTCAACAGAATATACCAAATAAGTTACCATCCTAAAATTTTATATGAAATTATAGCAAGTAAAAAAATTAGTTGCATTGGTGTAGGAGGTTCTTCTGTCTGTGTGTTGCTTTCATTGGTTGAAAAAAGAAATTCCCTTAGCCTTTTGATAGGGCAGCATGTAGGTAGGCGGAGTAGATAGAATTGAATGCTCGGAAGAAGGACAGAGAGAGAGCCACCATGGAGACTCCAGGTCAGACATGCTAAATCTTTCTTGGTAAGCTACAACCTCGTGGGGAACACAGATTATTAGAAATGGGTTAAATCAAGATGTGAAAAATAGTCAATAAGAGGCTAGAGATAATGGGTCAAACGGTGATTAAATGAATACAGTTTCTTCGTGATTATTTTGGGTGTAAGCTAGCTGGGTGTAGTAATAAGGGCGGCAGGGCTGCGTCCCCAGCACCCCAGCCGCCCGCATGGCTAGCTTATGCCCTGAAATAATTACACGGACACTGTATTCTTTTAAACACTGCATGGCCCATTCTCTTCTAGGCTAATTCTCACATATTAATTTAGCCCATTTCTAATCATCTGTGTGTAGCACCCCAAGGTGCACTTACCGGGAAGATTCTAGCCTATGTCCATCCTGGGTCGGACCTTCATCGCGTGTATCTGCCAGGGAGCAGGGCGTGGCGTCTCTGCTGAGGCATCTGCTCCAGAGAGCAGAGCTGTGGAGTCTGACCTCACTTCCTCTTCCTCCCAGCGTTCTGTTCTGTTTACTCCTCCCACCTATCTTCTAACCAATAAAATGGTCCAAGGCAGTTCCTTTATTAGCCAATGACCTTCCTCCATCATTTCCCCTTTTTCGGTTTAAACAAAAAAAAAAAGGCTTTAACTTTAACATAGCAAAATTACATATAACGAAACAGTTATCAAGTAAAAGTTACAATAATCTTTATCATAACTAAAAAAAAACCATAACTATAACTAACTATTCTTAACTCCATCAAAGACTCCAGAAAGATACAATACTACCTAAGCAAACAAGAAAAAAGCAACTTTCAAAACTCTAGAAATGACAGAGACATCTTGCTGCCTGGACAGTCACTCAAAGTTCCTCTGTACCGTTGGGGCATCCATCTTCAGCCTTCAGGCCCATGGTATCCAGCAGATATTTCCATAAAGCAGGAAAATTCAAAGTCAGTTCAGTCACTATCTGTTGTGTCCCGCAGAATGTCTCGCAGACTCTTTCATGAATCAGGAACCCCGAAAGATCATCTCACCTTAGGCAAGTTCAGTAGTCCTCTCTCTGTGGATTCTCTGTGTCCAGTTTATGCAATAGTCCAGGCAAGAGCAGTTTCTTGCCCAAATGGCTATCAAACTCCATAAGGTGCCTCTTCGATGCCCATCTTCCTCTTGAAGTAGATTGGTGCTGCCAGGAGCAGAGTGTCTCATTGTCATGAAAAGTCCTCAGTTATTAAAACATTAAATGTCCTATTCTGTAATCTTTGAAAGACATGAAGAATGTCTATCTAAAATATATCTCTATATATCTAGAAAATCTAACTAACATGACTACAAGCTTTACTATTATTGATGATTATCCATTAATAACCTATATTTCTTAATTATACTGTACATATTTAAATGAACTACACAATCACAATACCTTAATCAAAATCAGAAACACTTATACATATAACAAAATTGACCTTAAATCTCTATCAATAAAGCAAAATCTATACTAATGCAAATTATTCATACCTATATCATATCCCCCTTTAAATGTAAAAGAATGTTTATAAACCATATTTGGGAACATGGGTGCAGTTTTTTCTCTCAAAACTGCTTCCAGCTGAATGGGGGCGTCGTTAATTAGGTCTTTCATGGTATAACCTGTGTGCTAGTTTCATCTCAGTTGGCAGTTGAGCGAAGCAATTTTCTGAAGATGTTCACTGCAACCCTTTAGGAGGGCATGGTCCATCATACCAAATCGGAATAGAAGAAATGAACAGCGTCTCATCCTCTGTGAAAACAAAATAAGAAACTCCTTTCCAAAGTATCATATCCTTAGATCCAAATTCAAAATATCTATGTTGGATTAGTTCAGCAGTATTTATAAATAAATATCTTTTAGCAGCTGTTGCTCCTTCCTCAGCATTCAAATAATTCAAAGAGAGCATAATAGCATACAGTATCAACATTCTCTATGTATTTTCCATCTTTGTACAGCTTTGTTTTAACCTCTATTTTGTTTATTTTTACTTTTAACTTTTTGCTTTTTGAGATAGGTTCTCTGTATCTTTGACCTGAAGTAACTCTGTAGACCAGGCTGTCTTTGAACTCTCAGAGATCCGCCTGTCTCAGCCTCCCAGGCATTGGGATTAAAGGCGTGTGCTACCACACCTTGAAGTCACAGAGGTCTATCTCCCTCTGCCTACCAAGTGTTGGGATTAAAGGTGTGTACCACACACAACAACTCTCTTCCTTTTTTTTTGTTACTTTAAGAACTTTAAATTTTAGTCTGCATATATTTTTAACACACTTCAAACCATTTAGAAATTTTCTTTGTCTTTGAATCTCTCTTTACTGTATCTCTCTCTTTTTCTGACCACACAAGCCTTTAAATTACTGAGCAATATGGGTAGGATTAAAGGCGTGGCTTTGCCAGCTAGATCCAGTCCATTCCTTAGCTTTCCAGCCTCATGGCTGAGGTACTGGCTGTAGCCATGTTTACTGCAACAACTCTATGGCATTTCAAGGTCCCTGCCAGCAAGCGAGCTTCAGCAGCCTGTGCTTGCAAACCGCACGAACCACCTACGTAAGAGAGTCATAGTTTGTCCTGGCAGGACAGCCCAGAAAGCCGGCATTTTTAAACGGCGCAGCTTTTTTTCTGCTATGGCTGAAAACCGAAAAGCATGCGTTCAGCTTTTCGTCAACACCATTTAAGTGTTTCGTGGCAGGACCTCTTAATGAGCTGCAGGCTTTGCAGCTAAAGCTGAGTCAGGAATCTTCTCTTAGATGAGAAGCTTGCTTGCCTCTGGCAAGCAGAGCAGACCCGAGAACACAGCGAGTCTAGTTGCCATCAAACAAATCGTAGCACTTTACTCCAAATGCTCTATTCAAAAGCTCTGTCTCCCGCAGGAGCCAGACAGAGATCGCAATGGTGGCACAGCCCCAGGAAGACACGCTTTAAAATGACACAGCGTTTTTTTTTTCTGCTACTGTTGCCGAATCAGGAAATCTCTCTACAGCATGCCACCAACAAACAGCAAAAATCTGTGTTAAACTCTCGCTCCCTTATTTTTAAGTCTTCTCAGTTTTTTAAGTGGGTTTAGTCCATCACGTGGGGCGCCATCTGTAGTAATAAGGGCGGCAGGGCTGCGTCCCCAGCACCACAGCCACCCGCACGGCTAGCTTATGCCCCAAAATAATTACACAGACACTGTATTCTTTTAAGCACTGCTTGGCCCATTCTCTTCTAGGCTAATTCTCACATATTAATTTAGCCCATTTCTAATTATCTTTGTGTAGCACCCCAAGGTGCGCTTACCGGGAAGATTCTAGCATATGTCCATCCTGGGTAGGACCTTCATCGCGTGTGTCTGCCAGGGAGCAGGGCGTGGCGTCTCTGCTGAGGCATCTGCTCCGGAGAGCAGAGCTGTGAAGTCTGACCTCACTTCCTCTTCCTCCCAGCGTTCTGTTCTGTTTACTCCTCCCACCTATCTTCTAACCAATAAAATGGGCCAAGGCAGTTCCTTTATTAGCCAATGACCTTCCTCCATCAGCTGGGCGGCCAGGATGAAAAGCATGCCCTCTCTCCCTCAACATTGCAGGAAGACAACTGTGAAAATAGAGAATACCCAAGACTAAAGACTCATGTGAAAGGTAAGAGAATGTTTTTGCTTTGCATAGAGAATAAAAAGAAATGAAAAGAACCGTTTAGAAGGAAAGCTGACAGGACAGAAGACCAATGATAAGGACGAAATGCATTGGACTGTAGAAATCCTTAGTGCCTTGGAGACAGGAAAACCCTTAGGACAAGAAGGACTGAAATGATAGCACATAAAACTCTCTGGATGAAGGACCTTATTCCTCAGTGATGCTGTTCAGAAGAAATCACAAAAAGAACCATGAATAGTGTGGGACCCTAATGGGTTCTGTGCTGGTGATTTGTCCATCCTTCCTGCCTGTTCCTCTGCCTCTCTGCCCCTTTTTCTTTCCCCTTCTTTTCTCTTTTGTTTTGGACTTTGGCTTACCTGAAACCACAGTCTTCTAAGAACAGAATTTGATTCCTCAACCCATATTTCTTCTCTGATGAGGAGGACTTGCTTGAAAAAGAATGAGCCTAAAAATTTGCCTCTGCTGCTGCACATCCATAGTCCTCCTTTCGTGTGAGATTTGACTACCTAAATCTGAGCCTGTGCTGTAGCTCGCTGATTGCAAAGATGCATAAATGGAAGGCCTTGGTTATGTTGACATTGCTAAAAGCAGAATAAGGGCTCGAATCATGTGATAATTTCCTTAAAGCTAGACAATAGACTAATTTGTGAGAGCCATATTCAAGCTTGAGCCTAGACCTGCTATGATTTCCCTCTCAAACAATTTCCTACTGAGAACTATAAATCACCCAGATTATAGTTAGTGTTCTCACTAAGCACTGATAGGAGCAGAAACATCTCGAGGAGTTTCTAAAATGCAGGTTAAGCCCAGTGTTTACCTCCCTAATGTATTATAGACTGTATATGGGATCATGTATGGCCAGAAATTATGAACTTTGTTAGAACTGGATTAACCTCTATCTCTAAATAATATGGTCGTTGTTAGTGCCACACCATAACACATCCCTGGTGGCCCAAAAGGGCTAATGTTTGTTTGTAAGTTTGACTATATGGACATGATTTCAGGAGTATGGAGAAGAAGGACAGTTTCATGATATTTTAAAATATGTTTCTATCTACGGCGTCTACCTCCGTCATCTAAGTCACGTGAACCAGCACGGGTGGCTGTTAATTATAATCAGAGGGCTATTGAAGACTTAGAAACACAGGAGTGAAAACACTTCCCAGTTAACAAAATCATCTGTTCACTGCGAGTGACTGTATAGACATATCCTGGGTGGTCCTAGCTGCTCAAGGAGAGTAAACGCTTTCAAGCACTGCCGCTAGCAGGACTTGAAAGGCTAGATACGAACACCTGTTCTCTTCCTTTACAGGGGTCTTTCTTGCCAGCTTGTTTTCCCACTGGCACAGGAGAAGTCAAGTGAAGAATGTGAATGCATGAGAGTCTGAAACAATACAAAGCAGGATGCTCACACACTCACACACTCACACACACACACACACACACACACTGGTTTCTCTATGACAGACTATGGGACCATGGGGAACTGGAATGGGACACATGTGTTGCCTGCCCTGAGAGTGAACAGAGCATCACTCTGTGAGAGAGAAAGAATAAGAAATTTTGAGTTTTGTTCTATCTACGAGGGCAGCCATACAGACCAGTGCCAACAAAAGAGGAAGAACAATCCACCACTGCCCTCTTTGGACACGATAAAAGGAACACATTTTGGAGTTGATGTTTCTCACAGCCATAAAGTAATGTTCAGTGACTAAGGGTTACTCCAGAATGGGTTGGAGCAACTTCCATTAGAAAAACATTGTACTGCATTTTAAGGAGACTCAGAAAAACGTATAAATTCTCCCCAGCTAGATGACGTCCTTGATTACTCCAAAGACCAAGCACATTATCATCTCCCCTATACCTTTGGGTGTGGTACAGCCAATAGGGATAGTGAACTGTCAGCCATCTTAAAAATGGTCTTTATCCTTTCTAAGAGAAGGTAGAAGCTCAAAATTCTTTTCTTCCAGTTCAATCACATTCAAGAACTTTCCAGCTATAATTTAGAACAGTGGTTCTCAACCCGTGGGTCGAGATCCTGCATATCTAATATTTACATCATGATTCATAACAGTAGCAAAATTATGGTTATGAAGTAGCAACAAAATAATTTATGGTTGGGAGTCACCAGAATATGAGGAACTGTATTTAAAGGGTCACAACATCAGGAAGGTTGAGAACCACTGATTTATAAGCTACCGCTATAAATGTTCAGAATGTTCTCCTTTCTGCCATGAATTGCCCCAAACTCCTGTCATTCCATCTATTTCTAACATTCAGTTGAGACCAGAGTGGACAATTCTGTACCCTTGCAATAGCTCATTACTTGTGTTCCATTTCTCCCAACCGTTCAGATGGTATCGCTTTCTCAATGGCTCACCAGTGCTCTCTGGGTATTCGCGTCCCTTTGGCATGTAATAAAATTCCAATGAATTGGCCACGGGATGGGTTATGGTGCAGTATGTACAGCTCTCTATTCCCAGTTCCCAGGATTGCCTGTAATTTAGAAAGGAAGTCTACAGCACAGAAAGATTTCAAGGCCAGATCTTACACTAAATTAAAGAAAGAATGTGTCGAGGGACTTCTCACCACATCATGGTTCCAAGGAACAGAAGTCTGCTTTGGCTGTAGAAAGTTACAAGGTGAGTTTGATAAGAGAATCCAGACCAGTGTGGAGCCAGTTTCTCTCCCTCTCAAGTGGCAGTTTCTCTCATTATCACAAGATAAGATACAAATGGGTATTGCTTGAGAACTTTCAATAAATAAACACTTTTTTTTTTGCCTCCAAATACTGCAGTGCAGTCATTGCAGAGCAGAACCGCTAACATGAGCAGAATTCTGTAAAATTCCTGTAGTGCAACAAGGCGACTGTTTAAAGAAACTCCTCAGTTTAAACAGCTTTAATTCCCATTAACACAAGACAAGTAGGCAAAAGAATTTGGGGTTCTCAGTGCTTAGGGCTTGAGAGCAGCCCTCATCTCGGTCTCAACTCCTCTGTAGTGAGACCTGGTGAGTCAGTGAACAGGGCTGCATTTGTGTGGTGGAAAGTAGTGGGTTTTCAGGTGAAGTTGCTCAGGGTGGATGGCAGTGTAAGGAGCAACAGGTGTGACTCCCAGTGGCACATCGGCAAGAAACTGGAGAAAGAAGCATTTGCCATGACAGTAACTGGCCCCAGAGTGAGAGCTTTGCTAACTAGGTGTGTCTGGTGTTCAAACTTCCCAGGGCTTTGATTGATGAACAATTGTTTAAGAATCTTAATTTTCCATTACATTAGCACATAATGTTATTTTCTCCTGTGATGAAAAAAAAAACCCTTTTTGTGTCTTGCTACCACAAATGTATATCGTTAGCCATAGAAAAGGCTGGTTTTCCTGTGGGAAATAACGTGGTAAAGAAGACATTCTGTGGCAAGCTTGGGATTAGAAAGAGAAAAGTGGGGCTCTTTTGCCACTTAAAGTGACTAATTAGGCACACAGTGCAACTTTTTCTCATATTTGCACATTGTTAGATTTACAGACTTTTCAGTCTTCCAATAATATATAAGAAATGACATATTCAATTTGCTGTAAAATGTGAAAATGCTCAGTTACTGCCCTGCCTCCCAATGTGCAACTGACTGTCATCAGCCATCATTCACTCTGATGCATTCACCATGCACACTGAAACCAGGCACTAATAGGATACAGAGGGTGCTGGAGCCACAGCCCAGTGGTGAAGAACCCTGAGTGTTCTTCTGGAAGACCTGGGTTCAATTCCCAGCACCCACATAGCAGCTCACAATGGTCTGAAACTCCAGTTTTAGAGAATCCAGTGCTGTCTTCCGGCTTCCATAGATACCAGGTGTACATGTGACACACAGATATACATGCAGGCCAAACACCCATGTGCATAAAACAATAGGCTACTCAATTTAAAAATTAAGACTTCTAAGAAAGAAGACAGGTAAGAACATGTAAGAAATTCAGTCATTCTGCTCAGTTTTTGTTGAGGCCAAATTTCATAGGTCCATGCCAACACTTGTGGTGTTTTGTTTTGTTTTAACTGTTGCTTATCCAGAAAATTTTTATCCAAGTGCCTTGCACATGGAATGTCTGGTGTATATCAGTGGTCAATGTGGTCAGTGCGCTCGTGGCCTCATAGCCAAAGTCTTTATGAATATTGAACAAGGAGTATAACACTCGCTACAGTTAAGACTCAGTATTACAGAGGAGGAGTTCACAGTTCAGTGAGAGTACATGTTACAGGTAAATTTAATGCTTACTCTAAAATCAGGGAGGGTTTCCATGAGGGTGCTCTATTAACCTAAAATCAGGGAGGGTTTCCATGAGGGTGCTCTATTAACCTAAAATCAGGGAGGGTTTCCATAAGGGTGCTATATTAACCTAAAATCAGGGAGGGTTTCCATGAGGGTGCTATAATAACCTAAAATCAGGGAGGGTTTCCATGAGGGTGCTATATTAACCTAAAAGTTGCAAGTCAAACTGAAATTAGGAAAGTGGATAGAAGTAAATGTGTTCCCATGACAATGCCGGCGTTTTCCGGTGTGTGTGTGTGTGTGTGTGTGTGTGTGTGTGTGTCTGTGTGTGTGTGTCTGTGTGTGTGTATCTGTGTGTCTGTGTGTCTGTGTGTGTGTGTGTCTGTGTGTGTGTGTATCTGTGTGTCTGTGTGTCTGTGTGTGTGTCTGTGTGTGTGTGTATCTGTGTGTCTGTGTGTGTGTGTCTGTCTGTCTGTGTGTGTGTGTGTCTGTGTGTGTATCATTTTGACTTGGATAAGATGATATCTTGATATGTTAAGGGTGTTTAAATGTGTATTTATATCTGTTATGGCTAAGAATGTTGAGCATTTTAAAATATATTTCTCAGCCATTTGTGCGTTATCTTTTGAGAAATCTGTTTAGCGGTATGCCCCATATTTTAATCGAAGGCCCCTATAACAGAGAGGTAATGTCCCTGCTGGACACCATAGCTAACAAATAAAAGCCTGGTGTCAGGAAGGAGCTGTTTCCTTTGGGGTTGTTGGACAGTGAGGTCCTATAGGATTAAAAATATTGAAAGCTTTTCCCATTGCTCCTGATTCCCGGAAGAGTTTGACAGTGAGACATTGCTGAAGACACTGCATGCTTGAATCACAGGACATGTAGAAAGTAAATTGGTTCAGCTTCACCCTTTTTAGTTAGTTTTTCTAGTGCTAGAAAGTACTATGATTGCTAGAGGAGGAGAAAAGTAACCATCAGTCTTAGATGCGAATTCTGCAAGCTAACCATGACTGGGCTGGCGAGACATACCCAATGGGGCAGTAGTGGCATGGCCTTCGTGGGAATAGCCAACTTCTTGAATTTAAGGTCAATTCCACAGGATGAAACCTATCCCTGGCATCATTATCTGAACCAAGACCCAGTGGCTAGACAAGTCGAAGGCCTTAGGGGAGAATCTACTACTATAATTCTGGCTAAATGGACCTGTATCTATTGTTATCCACAAATAAATCAGTGCATCTCTCAGCCCTCATCAGAGAAACTTCTCTTGGAGTGTGAGGAAATTAACATAAAGACCCACAACAGATCAACGTGCAGGGAATAAGAGACTGAAATACTCAGCCCTAAGTGGAACACCCACATCACATTCCTCCTTCCGAAGCTCAGAGATCATTGTGGGGTAGGGAGGCAGAAGATGGTAAGAGCCAAAGGTGATGATGGCTACAAAGGAGCAGTGATGTGACCTGCCTAGCTGAAAAAGGTACTGAGCAATGTGGCTAACATAGATAAGAATAATGGGTTGATGTATGTTTTAAGAGTTAGCAAGAAGCCTGAGCTAATGGGCCAATCAATTTATCATTAATATAGACTCTCTGTATAATTTCTTTGGAGCCTACCGACTGTGGGAACTGGGCAGGACAGAAACCCCAACAAGCAGGCCCTCATGTTACAGAATGGTGCCCAACACGTGGACAACTAGATCCACATAAAGCCTAACAGAGTTGGGAAAGTAATTCTAGACAGAAAACAATAGAGTTAAGCATGGCTTATTGATAGCAGCATTTTCTCAGATGGGCTCTGCCTGCTAGAGGAAAGCAAGTGCTCTCATCTAAGAGAGGCTTCCTGACTCAGCTTTAGCTGTAAAGCCTTGCAGCTTTGTTTAAGAGGTCCTGCCAAAAATATAGTGTTGATAAAAAGCTGAATGCATGCTTTTCAATTTTCAGCCATAGCAGGAAAAATGCTGTGCTGTTTTAAAACACCAGCTTTCTGGGCTGTCCTGCCAGGGAAAACTCTGACTCTTTCAGGCAGGTGTTCCAACTACGGAGCATTTGAGTGTGGTTTGTGAGCACACTGCTGCAGCATGCTTTCTGGCAGGGACCTTGAAACGCCATAGAGTTGTGGCAATAAACATGGCTACAGCTGGTACCTCCGCCATGAGGCTGGAATTGCAGAAAGCCAAGGAATGGGCTGGATCCAGCCATCAAAGCCATGGCTTTAATCCTACCCATATTGCTTGGTAAATTAAAGACTCACGTAGTCAGAAAAAGAGAGATACACAGTAAAGAAAGATTCAAAGAAAAAAAAACTTCTAAATGGTTTACTGTGTGTTAAAAATATATGCTGACTTGGGAGAGAAAAGAAAAAAGTTAAAGTCCTTAAAATAAAAAAGAAAGAGAGTAGATGGTATGGTGGTACACACCTTTAATCCCAATACCTGGGAGGCAGAGGTAGACAGATCTCTGTGAGTTCAAGGTGTGGTAGCATACACCTTTAATCCCAAAGCTTGGGAGGCAGGGGCAGACAGACCTCTGTGAATTCAAGGGTATGGTGGTGGACACCTTTAATCCCAGCACTTGAGAGAAAGAGGCAAGTAGATCTCTGTGAGTTCAAGGACAGCCTGGTCTAAAAAGGGAGTTCCAGGACAAAGATACACAGAGAACCTGTCTCAAAAAGCCAAAAGTTAAAAGCAAAAATGAAAGAAATAGAGGTTAAAATAAAGCCACATAAAGATGAAAAATACATAGAGAATCTTGATACTGTATTTTATTATTGCTCTCTTTGAATTGTCTGAATGCTGAGGAAGGAGCAACAGCTGCTAAAAGATATTTGTTTATAAATGCTGCTGAATTAATCCAAGATACGTATTTTGAAAATACCTTGACTACAAAATTGAAGTCAAAAGGTATGTTACTTTGGAGAAGAGATTTTGCTTTTGTTTCCACAGGAAATGAGAGATTGTGGATTCATTCTGAGTTAAGAAAAATCAGGTTTGATCAAGAAAGACCACCTGAGAAATCTCCAGTAGGAACAGATGGCCCAGATGTCAGAGTTCTACATCCAGAACAGCTTCAAGATGCTGCCTGAGATGATCAAGCTTCACAGGATACTCCAGTCAGGACTTGATCATAACTCTAAATTTTCTTTAGGTCCCCATAAGATTACCAGCACCCCAATCAGCCAGAAATAGCCTGGAGTACTACACCCACATTCCCCAAAAAAATGGACTATGGATATTTTCCTTTGTTTAAAAAAAAGAGGGGGAAATGGTGTGGGACAGTTCTATATTCTGTCAATTATATTTTAAACAAATGCTGATTGGTCGATAGCCAGGCAGGAAGTACAGGCGGGAAAAAAAACAGACAGGAAGTAGAGGTGGGCAATGAGAACAGGAGTATTCTGGGAAAAAAGGAAGCTCTTTCGGCAGTCCTGTTCAGACACCAAAGAAACAGGATGTGACCTACCCTGCTGAAGAAGGTACCGAGCCATGTTGCTAACATAGATAAGAATAATGAGTTGATATAAGTTATAAGAGTTAGCAAAGAAGCCTGAGCTAATGGACCAATCAGTTTATAACCTATGTAGACCTCTGTGTGATTTTCTTTGGGGCATAACAACTGTGGGAAATAGGCAGAACAGAAACCCCCACAAGCAGGCCCTCTTGTTACAGTCCCTGGTCAGACACTGGATATGACCTTCAAAGGTTTTTCAATGGCTGATGATTTTTCTATTATTCTTATTAAAATCCTTCATATAAATAACAATGTGAGATTGAATGCCAACATTTTAATAAGTAACATTCTTTGAGAAATTAATGACATCCTGTGACCATTTTTGTTTAATGAGTCAACATGTAAACATATGAATTTTGCCTTGTGAGGTTGTTCCATGACATTAGAACTCTTATTTTTTGAACCCTTAATTTTATAGGCTTTTGTTTCTTAATCACCAAACCTAAAATGTGACTCACTTTACCTGAATAGTTTCTTCCAGCTCATGCTCCTCTAAACACATTTTAATCAGTTGCATTAAGCTATACAGAAATTTCTCAGGTACAGTAAATTGCATGATGCTACTATAAAACATCATACTTTTAGGAAACATCATCTTATTGAAGGAAAGAAGAAAAAAGGCCAGGCACAAATGTGTGAGCCAGAAACCTAAGGCATTCCCTGAGAATGTGAGGGACATGTATCTCAAGAGACTAGAGGTGTAGTGGAACCATGCCAACTCAGAACAGGAAGGGGCTCTGATCTCAGGACACCACTATTTAGATACATTCATTAACCTCTTTGAACTCAGTCCCCCTAGCTTTATACAAATTGACAGCCGTGATGCCCAAGATCCAATCAAGTATCGAAAAACAAAATTTGTGACTCAGAATCTTGATGTCAAACTATGGTAAAGAATGCTCAGAATGCTGTCCAGTACAGACTATGCTACAATCCTGGGAAGTCTTTCCTCAAACCCCCTCTATTCCAGCCTAGCCTCTGGACCTCCGAGTATTCAACAAAACCCGTTGTCCCCGGTAGTTATGCTCCTCTTGTTTTCCCAGAGTCCTTCCAGAACACACACAGCAGAAGGTGGATGACCCAGTTCTTTAGTTCAGTCCAGCAATGTGGGAACAGCAGTCTCTCCATGTCTTCATGTTTCCCATTGCTTAAAAAATAAAAAAGGAATGCATTTAACCCAGCACTCTAAATTATTCCTGGAAGATAAGCAGAAAAATAATTGAAACTCAGAACAGCTGCAGTGCCTTCCAGGTCCTTAAATTTCTAGTAATTAAGTACTAAAGGGAACTTTGCATGTGGGAGCCTTCCACTTGGTCACAGAGGTCACAAAACAACTGCAGGCACACACACACACACACACACAAAACAAGGGTTATGAAAGTTTATAGAGCACATGTATTTGTGAAACAATTATTAGCATAAATGTGCTCTGCTTGGCTTTAAGGCAGCTTTTATCTCACTTGAACTCTGCCCCTGATTTTGAAAGTTTACCAAAAAATACAATTATTTTGCAGAGAAAGTTAAGTTTCACTATCAGCTGTGTCCTTCTATACATGGTCATTGTTTGTAACAAGAAGTGCTTGCATAGCTATATATCTATATCTATGTATGTATAATTTTTTTACATCTTAATTGTTTGTTTGTTTACTTAAGTACCTGGCTTAGCTCCAGTTCAGAGCCCTGGGTCAGAATATGTTCACTGACTGAGCACAATTTCAGACACTGCAGAGACATGACAGCCTGCTTCTGCTTCGTACTTTAGTAATGACTTAAGATTTGAACTATCACCCTGCCTTTGCTGCCCTGACACACACACACACACACACACACACACACACACACACACACACACTTACACTGTTTTAAAGAAGGGTTTTAGAAGTTTTGCTCTATCTACTTCCTAGTGTTTAAAAAGAAAACAAATTTTACAATCTTTCTCCTCACTCATTGGCTGGTTAAATTGGCTACTAGAAACAGTCTGGAATGACTTTTAAGCCAAAAAAGAAATGGTAAATATGGCATAGTTGTAAGGATAAAGAAGCATCAAAAAAAGTCCTTTGAGATAAGCAGAAGGGAAACTCGAGTACCTTCCAGGAAGACCCTAAATGGGTGAAGTCTGGTGGGAAATCAGGGCCAAGCTGGGCAGAGATCTACAGACAACTGTGTGACTCAGCCACCAAATTTATAATACCAGCAGTTAGTGTACTGGGCCACCAGCACCATCCACCTGGCATAGCAGGCAGAGAGAGTTTTCCAATTCAGTCCTCACACAATCCTGGCAAAATCACCCACTGCTTCTTGTTCATTGTAGAACTAAAGCCTGGATGGCGGAAATAGCTCAGCAGGAAAAGGATTGCCTTGCAAGCACATGGACCTGTTTGGAGCCCCAGACCCCAAGTTACGACCAACAAACAAACACAACAAAATTTGGTGCAGCGACATGTGCTTGGAACCCCAGCAACAAAAGTCTCAAAACAGAAGAATGACAGCTGAGACAGTCCTTTTGTCTCCACAAGATACACACAAGCCCATGCTTGTGTGCACACACAAACACACTCGTGCACATAAGTCAAGCAATCAGTCGATAAACGGTGTATGAAATTTACGAGCTTTCTTTGTTTCTACTATGCCCAAGTCAGTACTCCCCCATCAGTCATCTCCAATCCCAGAACTGAGTTGGGCTGACAGTCTTCTAGAGACAGGGTCATTCATTTCCTCTCTAAAATCTCCAAATAATGGTTTGCTCTTCCAATTCATCTGATTTCCAGGAATTCCTGTTTGTCCCACTTTCTGTCTTGAACGCTGTGCGCTCCTCTAAAATCTCCCGACCTAACTAAGTGATTGGTTAAAGCAGTCAGTGAAACAGATCCCTGCTACTTTACGATTGGTGCTGTCTTCCCCTTCATTCACAGCAACCTCCATCCTGCCAGGGTTGTGGATTCCCTCTCCCAAGCCTCTATTTAAACATTGAAGAGAGGTTGCAAGATTCGAAGGTTAGTTTGGATTTCTTTCTTTTTTTCTTGTCTCTCCAAATGAGATGTCAATATCATTAGCAATCTATAAATCAGATGCCATTTGATCTCGCTTGTATTTCGTATAGACATGTATGTTACATGTGTGGGTTAGTGTATGATGTGAACTTTAATCTTCAAAGTGTACTATAAGTTATTCTAGATGAAGAAATACAGATGCAGACTGATGTGATAAGCGCCCATTACTCAGTTAAAAAAATAAAACTTTTATCTGGTACTTGAGTATTTCTCATGAGTCACACGTTAAAAATAAAACTAATTTAAAATGAAGTTTTAAAAAACTTATAGTATTGTGCATGTTTTTATTTTATTTTGAGATTGACCTTTACAATTTTACCTCCATTCAAAATGAAAGATGCTACCAGCTTCTCTGCCTGTTCTGTTTTTTTTTTGAATGGCTTTCCAATCACTTCACATTGACATCATCCAGCTTCCCAACCAATCTCGTTCCCGTGTGGGTTTCCTGGCTTCTCCATTGGAGAAAGGTGATGGGGGAGAGTCTTCTGTTTTGTGTTAATTTTATTGGTTAAACAAAAAAAAAAACTGCCTTGGCCCCTTTAATAGGACAGAAAATTAGGTAGGCGGAGTAAACAGAACAGAATGCTGGGAGAAAAAAGCAGAGTCAGGGAGTCGCCATGATTCTTCCACTCCAGACAGACACAGGTTAAGATCTTCCCTGGTAAGACACCTCGTGGGCTACACAGATTATTAGAAATGGGTTAGATCAATATGTAAGAGCTAGCCAATAAGAGGCTAGAGCTAATGGGCCAAGCAGTGTTTAAAAAATACAGTTTCCGTGTAATTATTTCAGGTATAAAGCTAGCTGTGCGGGTGGCTGGGTGCCAGGAAAGTAGCCTGCTGCTCTCATTACAACAGAAAGGCTCTGCAGTTTCCCAGGGTTGCCCCAAGTTTCTGCACTGGACATATAAGATTCTTTCTTTGCAGCTTACTCTAAACCTGATCTCTCTCCAGACGCAGCTGTTGGGTTTCTATGTTGTTGTTTTTGTCTTTCTCCATCTTCTCAGCTACCCTCTAAAACATTTGTTCTCAAACTTTGATCCAAGAGCCCATCAGAATCCCATGAGCCTTTCGCAATGCTGTGGCATCAAAAATATTTATGCCAAGACTGTCTGACTTGCCTGCCCTCTTTCCCTCTCTCAGAAGAATGCATGTGGTTTTGTGACCATCAAATGTATGATAATTTGGCTAGGTTCTATCAAACCAGACATTGTGGAATCCTGTGGAAACACAAAACAGTAGTGTTATTTTTTTTTTATCATTTTACTGTCATAAGGGAGAACATGAGCAAAGATGTCGGGACCACGAGGGGTGCACCCACCCACTGAGACAGTGGAGCTGATCTATTGGGAGCTCACCAAGGCCAGCTGGACTGTGACTGAAAAAGCATGGGATAAAACTGGACTCTCTGAACATGGCGAACAATGAGGGCTGATGAGACGCCAAGGACAATGGCACGGGGTTTTGATCCTACTTAATGTGCTGGCTTTGTGGGAGCCTAGCCAGTTTGGATGTTCACCTTCCTAGATATGGACGGAGGGGGGAGGACCTAGGACTTACCACAGGGCAGGGAACCCTGACTGCTCTATGGACTGGAGAGGGAGGGGGAGAGGAGTGAGGGGAGGGGGAGAAGAGTGGGAGGAGGGAGGAGAAGGTTGGGAGGAGGGGGAGGGAAATGGGAGGCTGGGAAGAGGTGGAAACTTGTGTTTTTTTCTCCTTTTCTCAATAAAAAAATGTTTTATATTGATATAAATATGTGTTAATATGACTCACATTACTGTTACATTTCTTTTTAAATGATTAAATAAACTTCAGAATTTCTCAGATTTAATTACAAACACAGTAAACATCAACTGATCAAAATTCATGTAAGCTAAGTTCTTTGGACCCCAAGGATGCCTTGAGTATCAGCAGCCAATGACCTGAGAAGGGTCACATTAGCTATGTCTCAGTCACCTCCCACCTGCAGGTTAGCACCAGCTTATCAACAACTCTGGTCACTCCCTCTTCCTTTATCTATATCCAACTCCAGAGTTCTTCCCTTCTCAGGAAACGTTTTTGTCAAATATTAATTTCTGCTCCAAATCCACTAAGTTAGGGATCACATGCCAGTCTCCACGGCACGTTTTTACCTTATCATTCCCCCTGCCAACTTCCTACAAAAACAATATACTTGAAGTAGGCTGATTGCTCTGGCCTCAGAACACTTAAATTCAAATTTTTTCATTTATTCTGCCCACTCATTATCTAGGGTTCATTCTCTTCTATCCTCACCTTTGAATGTTAGCAGTTCCCCTCTGCCCAGTCCAAGGCAACAGACACAAGAGCCAGGAAAGAGCAAATGCTTGAAGGTCTAGTTTGAATTCATGATGCCTTTCCCTAGATATCTGAGGTGAGGGACTAACTTTCCAGAGCTGGAAATGGAAAACAGAGCACAGCAGCTGTGAGGGCAACACCTGTTCACATCATCTAATAGCAAGCATTATGAAAAGTCGCCATTATCCAGATCTCGCCATGTCCCTGGTAGGCTTTGTGTTGACTTCAAGGACCCCTGTTCTCCCTCTGTTCTGCTTTGTTGACTGGTATGGGGGGGGTTCCATCTTGACTGACCCTAGCGGCTATAGGAATTAACGAACACTCCCTTTTCTTTCCTTCCATTTCTTCCGCATCTGTCATATACATGAATAATCCCAACACGTGACCAGTGTTGCTTCACCTCTTTCAGTAACCTCAGTGTGTATCTGCCTTCCACACGATGACCTGCCTAAAGCAATCTCCACTGACAGGAGGCAAATAGGTGTGTTTGATCTATAAACTTTTACTCAGCTCACTCTTCCCAGAGCAGCTCGGGCAAATTCTCCCTCTAGTACAATAAATCCATTCATTAGAAGCAGGAAACATTTTATAGAGAAAGACAGTTCTGATTAGAGAATATTCCAAACTACACAAGAAGGAGGCCAAAGGTTGGTTGATCCTGGCTGGGAATCAATCCTGCTGTTTAATGGCTTTAGCCAATCACAGTATCCTAGAAGTCAACTGAGAGCTAAAGACTTGAAATCCTCAGGACTCTATCAGCTGGGAGAAGACATGGATTGATACAGACACGGGAAATCCTTTCCACCAGCAGTCTAGACTTCCTCTAACTTGTCCTGAGGTTAAGAGTGGCTGCTTCATGACTGGGATTGGTCATTTGGCTCTGGAGATCAGTGAGGTCCATATCCAACAGTGCTTTGTTCTCATGCTTTAGACCATGTCAGTGTTTCTCTTTGAAAATGGGATTTGAGGACTGGGGCTTACACTTCTAAGAAAATTCTATTTATCCCATTTTCTCTGCGGCCAACACAGTCCACAGTAGAAACAATCCAGCACTGCCATCTACTGTGGTATTAGTGTCTTTGAGATGTGATCACTGGTTCTCATCTACACTAATGCTTTGAAGTTAAATGGCTACATTTTTGGGTCATTTCAGGCTATTGACAAAGGAGTACCTTAGGACTAACATACAAAAATCTTTCAGGATTGTATTCTTGGAAGTATTTTTCAAATTAGGCTGATTTCATCATTACACATCAATCAACAGAGGCACACACACGTGCATTTAATCTAATTTGACAGCTCCACTCACCTGGTCCCTTTAAGAGAACCAGAACTTAGGCTCTGTAGAGGTAGTCCATTTCCAAAAACAAAAAGAACAAAAAAAAAAACTTGTTCAATTAACCAGAATTGGTTTCCATTGGAGGAAGAAGTAGGTGAGCAGTGAGCTTTGTCTGACAGTTTCAGAAGGAAATGACTTAGCTCTGAATTTTTACATGACTTTCTGGTGCCGTGTTATAAGACACTGTTAGATTTCAAAGATGAAAATAGGTACTCTGTTTCTAATTTTTAAAATTTTATTATCATTTTGTGTGTTCAGGTGTTTTCTATGCAGTTATGTCTGCACACTACTTACTTGCAATGCCTAAAGAAGCCAGTAGAGTGTCTGATCTCCTGGAGCTCCAGTTACACTTGTGAGCCATATGGGTGCTGGGTACTGATCCAGAGTCTTCTGGAGAGCAGCCAGTGCCCTCAACCACCAAGCCAGCTCTCCAGCTCCTATACTCTCTAAATAAAAAGGTATGATCTGTCTCTCGGTAACTAGTCCTTCGATGCAAAACTCAACATTCTGGAACTGTTGATGCCTCGGAACACACTTTCCTAAGTTACGATCCAAAAAAGTAACCATGTTAACCAAAAAATTCACTAAAAATAGCAGCATCAACAAAATCTATCTTTTAGTATATACAGTGGAGTGGTTTTCAGATGACCTATTCAGCTTAAGGAAATCTCATGACAAGTGAGGTTGGAAGAAGGATTAGTTTAAGCAAGCAAAAAACGAAAGCCTGTAACACGCGTTTATAAATATGACTTGGCACTCCCCACTGTAGGTGACCGCATGTACAGGCCGGGTCCACAGGATGTTGGCACTCCCCACTGTAGGTGACCGCATGCGCAAGCCAGGTCGTCTGGATGTTGGCATTCCCCACTGTAGGTGACCGCATGCGCAAGCTGGGTCGTCTGGATGTTTCCATTTACTGGCCAGGTTATACCCAGAGAAACACACAAGTTCATCACAATGTATACGCAACAGTGTTCCCTCCAGCACTGTTCACGACATGACCGAAGAGAACACAGAAGAAAATGCCTAAGTCCATTTATAGGAGGCAAAAAAAAAAAAAAAAGAAAAAAAGAAAAGAGCTTTGTGTTTTTGAAATCTAGGGAACTGTTTGCACTTAGGCCTGGGAATGTCATTAAGGCCCTGAGCGGAAGACAGAAGCATCTAAACAGTTCTTTGAGACTGATCCAGTTCTGGATATGATTGCTGGTTACATGGTGCCTTCGGTGTGAGATACCATCACATTCTACACTTAAAGAGAGAATGCTCTAAATATATCTGAAAGGTTTGCTACTTTAAAGTCCCAGTGTATGGCAATGTGTGGGATACTCCCCCGACAGTAATCTCATTGCTATCCTTATCAGAGCAAGTGTGGCTACCTGCAAGGTGCCCCAGGAGAGGGCCTGCTGGCCTTCTCTTGCAGAAGGAGGGAGTAGGAATGTTATTAGACCACTTCCTGTACTTCCACCCTCTCTCCCCGCACCAGCTGTATGTAATTCTGTGTAAGCTGCAACGATCGCAGGAGGTGATAAGGAATATAGGGGGTGGCAGGTGAACTGCGGCCTGGACTACATCTATGCAGCTGTGAGGAATGCATCATTCCATGTGGAGATCAGACTTTCGGGTTATGCAGCTGCTTTGGGGTCCCCCAGATTTTAGTAATTTACCCCTCACCCATGATCTGTAAGGAAGCCCGATGAACTCACCAGTCCACTGAGCTAGACTGGGGTATAATCACACTTTCGTCTGTTGGTCTCTATCTGGGGTGCATACACACTTTTCTCCTCAAGAAAAGACCATGCACTATGGTAATATGGGGTGGGTAGACGGGTACAAGGAGGGCCAGGGAAATGGAGGAGAAAAGGGGAAGGAAGAACCAAAAGAAACAAATATTGTTTGATACTATAATAGTATCAAATAGTATACTATTGTATGTGTTAATTAAAGATAGATAGATAGATAGATAGATAGATAGATAGATAGACAGACAAGTAGGTAGATAAAAAAGCATAGTCTACAATGTAAAACTTAGCAACTGGGACACTAAAAATTGTGGTCTGTGTTTTAATTTCTATTTGTTATCTTTTCATTTCCCATAGTTTTATAAAAACAGTAAAGATATTTTTATAGATAACTTTTCTAATTTGTAAAGTTTTAATTTAATAAAATAAACAGTGTGTTGTTTTCATCCCTGCAACAACTGAGTATACTTAGTTCTGTATTTATTTATATCTAGAAACTTCCTTTCGGGATGAAGAAAAAAAACTTTTGACCTCTTCCTAAAATGAAGATGTTTTTCCCCATTATTACTTAGAATACATTACATTTTAAACTTGGCAAAGGAATAATCCAAGAAGAATTTTCTGGAACAGCATAAGTGAGTGATGATGGGGTCAAGGGAATGCTAGGACTTCAAGACTATATATAACCACAGCCGATGTGTTGAAACCACTTTGAGTAGCCTCGGTGACACCTGGGATGTGTGTGCCTTTGGATAAAAGTTGTGGCGAAGTTGTTTACTCAACTGAATTCCCTGAGCCTTGAAGGGCAAAACATACTCATTGCAGAAATTTTTTATCCAGAACCTGAAGAAGAAAATTCTAAGGAACAACTAGACTTCATTACACAAGAACTCGCTCTTAGTACCAACACTTTGGATAAAAATGCCTTCTCCTAACTTTGCAGGAGAAACTCAGGACCACTAGCCCATCACAAATAGAATCATGGATTGCAAAAGAGATCTTTGATTTAGGGAAGAATTCTGATTAGAAGTTTCTCTTTGGGATTCTTTAGTTCTGTTTTAAAACCATGTAACAGAGCCCAAACAGCCTTCCAAAAACAACAACAATATAACAGAGCTATACAACAGTTGCACTGGGAAGTGTAGACCTGTCATTCCTGATACTGTTTTCTGGGATGTGTCTGACTCTGGGATGCTTGCTAAACAAAGAACATGGATAGCTCAGTAACTCTTGTTGCTGACCTAGGTGAGAGGCTACAGGACTATGCGCCCCTCCCTGTTTGATGTTTTACCTCAGTCATTCGGTTTATATAAATGTTTTGCATCTGAAATTCAGTATCTCAATGCCATGTGCTCATTTAGCCAGCATCACTGTTTTGAATTTGTTCACCATGCACTACCATGTGCTTTGCAAAAGCGATTCTTAGAGCAATGGGAAAAAATTGAGTGGTGTGTTCAAACATTTGCAAGAGTCCTTGTAAATACTTCTAAACATCAAACATAATCTCTTCTCGCATCTTGGGCATTTAGACAATTACCCAGAACAGAGAAGATTCCTAATGTTTGAGAGATAAACAGATTAATAGTAAAGGAGAACTGTGCTCCTTGATAGAATGATAAGGTGGGTAAACTGTATAGCATGGATCTGGAGGAGACCACATTTCTTTGGCTGCAGTAAGTCCGGGACCAAGGGAGAACATGGTTCATTGGCTGCCAATCTCCTGTGCTGATTAATGCCCCAGCACATCACACCTCTAGGAACTGATCGCTCCAGGTCAAGCTGATGTTTGGCTGTTCTTGACCTAAGCATTCACTTCCTTTACCTGAAGAAATGAATGGTTCACCAGCACAGCTTAAAGAGGACACTTTCTGTTATTGAGCAACACTTCAGCATGGAGTGAACTGATTTATTTATACTTTGACAGCAATCAATTGACAATTATTTTTCTAAACAAGGTTTGAGAGATATATTTTAGAGTGTCTTTCTAAAAACAAGTGTTTCCAAGCCTCATAACTCATGCCGCATGGGCTTGTGGGAGTCACGAAGACTCATAAAGGGATACCCTATGGGATTGTGGAAGTCGTGAGGGTTGGTGCTAAGCGCAGAGCCCCAAAGCTTTGGTTACATTGTACCTGCTTGTCCATGTGTTTTAAAAAGTTTTAACCTCAATTCAATAAAAGCCAAATGATATGTTAAAAGGTATCAAACCATGAACACTTTATGTATGCCATAGTGCGTCTGTGAACAGAGCCAGTCATTGAAAGTCTGAACTCTTCCACATTAAAACATGGGAATGATACCAGGTAGTGCTTTGGCCCTCTATGATTCCTTGACTAGTATATGATGCTTTGTGTATAAGAACTGTTCCCATGTGAAGACCTTTGGGCTACTCCGGTGGCTCTGCCTGAAACTGCATCAGATGCTGCTACCGCCCCAGTCATATTTGTTGAACTGCACTCACCAGTGACTCCATGTAGAATCTTACTCTGTGCAGAGGACTCTTTACAGAGATTTGAGATTACAAGAGAAAGAAATTAATGATCTCTAGGAGTCAGCAAAAGTACATCAGTCCATGTACTGTCGGAGGGATCATTCCAAGAATGTGCATTGATGCCGACATCTCCATGGGATGAAGTTCCAGTTATGTCCTGAGTTAACTGCTCCAATTATTCCTCCAATCGTCTGCTTTTTGTTTCTGTAATACTTTCCCATTGCTTTCCTGGTGGTTCACATACATCCACCAATTTGGGCTGGAGAGATGACCCAGTGGTTAGGAACACTGCTACTCTTTGAGAGAAGCTGTGTTTGTTTCCCAGCACCCACATAGCAGCTTACATCCACCTGTAACGTCACTTCCTAGGAATCCTATGCCCTTTTCTGATATCTGGGAGCACCGTATGTGAATATGCTACATATGCCTCCATGTAAATTAAAATAAGTAAATCTAAAACACAAAACAAAGAGGCTGCTTTAAAAATCTTCAAGCTTCTTCAAAAAATCTTCAATAATCTTCAGAAATAATCTTCAAAATAATAAATAAAATAAAATAAAAACAATCTTCAAAAATTTTCAATAATCTTCAAAAAACCTTCAAACTTCAAACAATGGAACACCTAAGTCTTCAGAACTATTTCAGAATGAAAGCATTCAAGTTTTTAAGATGGAATGCATCCTTATAAAAATGTTTATTATTTCCTTATGAATATGGCATTAGTGATAGGATACAGACTTGCTGAATATGATAACTATTTCTTCAAACAGCCTATTTGTTCACTTACATTACACATAGAAGATCAAAATGAGGGCCTTAACATTAGCTATCAGCTGTTTCTTCCTCAAAATGCACAGAACCTCTATATTTGTCCATGAAGTTTTTTTCTGAGTAGTTTTAAGCCAAGCATAGACAACATGAATCATTCCTACATGGTCATGTGTTCTAGCACAAATGAGTCCAAGAATCAAGAAAAAAGGCCAGTCTGAGCGATTGGAGATCTACTGGTTTGCATTCTTGCTGGGTTTTCTTAACTCTGCAGCTATTTGCTTCTAAGTGAAAGCAAAGTAGCAGTCTCTGTTTTGGCTAACGAAATTAAAAGTTCCTGGGGAATTTGTGAGACAATCCACAGTCCACCACTCCGTCCCTCCCACACTTCCTTGCTTCTTCCCAGCTCTGAGAAACTAAACTGACCACAGGGAGTCTTTTACACGATATATCCCTGGCAGACAAAATCTGTAGCTACTGCTAGACTTTCCAGGGTTTTATATGAAGTCACATTGGCATTTCCCTTCAATGACAGTTAGGAATTGAAACTGTTTCTGGCAAGGTACATCAACTTCTTTCCAGATGTATTATTTAATCCTGGTTTTATACAGGTTGAGACCAAATCAATTTTTTTTACTGTAAAATGGCTAAACTAAAACTACAGAGACATTACAGGTCATGCATGTTAAAAGTTATAAAGCTGAAAAGCCATTTGTTTTCTTCATTCTAGACTCTATTGCGAGACACCTTTAAAGAACATCTCAAAAATAAAAAATGACATTTACAGGAAAATGGGCACAACAGAAAATCATTGATCTAGGTGAAATCAACTAGACTAGGAAAGGAAATCCCTAATTTTCTCTTAGATACAAAATCTAGATTTAAAATTAAGAATGGGGTACGGTCATACGTGTGTGCCTGTGTATGATGAAAATCTGGAAAGGGATCAGGAGATGGGGTAAAAGATCTTAAGAGAGGCAGGCAATAAGGCAGTGGCATGCATATGATAAGAAGGCAGAAGCAGGGATTAATCAGGAGAAAGGAGGAGGTGAGCCACGGAGCAACAGAGAGCATAGAGTCAGGGAGGGAAATAAAGGAGAGGAAAGTATAACACAGTGCATTAAAGACGCACTGACAAAAACCATTCCCTTATATTCTAACCTAAAAGAAACTTAAATACAATATCTATAGCATCCTGTACCATTGACCCACTTGGTAGGCATTTCTTCTCTAAGAGCACACAGAAGCAGGCTCTGTGAACCTGCCACTTTTTTCTTTCTTTAAGATTATTTATTTTACTATGTACAGTGTTCTGCTTGCATCTATGCCTATATGACAGAAGAGGGCACCAGATATCATTATAGATGGTTGTGAACCACTACGTGGTTGCTGGCAATTGAACTCAGGTCCTCTGGGAAAGCACTCAGTGCTCTTAACTTCTGAGCCATCTCTCTAGCCCCCTGCCACTTTTTTTCAACTATCAAACCAGCTAGCTACATAAATCCCCTCGGAGTTCTCAGGAGGTGTAACAACAGCATTCCAGGAAGGCTCTGCACTGAGGGAGGATTGTGGAGGGTTTCAGAAAATCAGTTTGCAAACAGGAACTGATGCTGTGTGCTTGTTTTCTTCCTTTGTTTTTTGACATTGTCTTGTAACGTGAGGCAATGTGAAGGTTAATTTTATTTTTCAGGGAAAAAAACTAAAATTCATATATTTTTTTAGAAGCCACTTCCAGTCAAATTTAGCTTTTACTTTAACCTTTCATTCACAAGCATTTCTGACTCACTTCACATCACGATATCGCCACATCAAGGAAGCATAATGTTTGCCAAATTTGACACAGGAAAAGAAACAGAGCAGTGATGCTGACCGGGAAAACTTTTGCAGAGGCCAAAGCTCTCAAAGGGTGGCTGTATTTCATTTCTATCACATTTAGCAAAGCACAAAGCTCAGTGGATCTCGCCAGTCCTTTCTCAAGGTTCAGTTTGTCCAACTTGGTCCCCAGTGCTTCTGCATAAATGGGACCCCAAAGCTCACAATTACACATATCTCTGTACACATCTTGTCCTCTATGCCTCTGAGGGGGTGGGGACAGAAATTTCACAAGAAAAGTTTCCCTAGAGGAATTAAGTGTTGGACTTTTACCCTAAAATAAACTAACAAGAACAGTGATGCAGTTGGTGTTTTGAAATTAAGAATGTTATCTCATTCAAAATGTTCCAAAATATTGACTGAGTGGAAACAGCCATAAGTAAAACCAGTTTCTTGGAATTCTCTTCATCAAGTCCCTCTGCCTCCCTTCACTCTCTTTCCTAAACACTTTATCCTCTATTTTCCTCTCTCTCCCAAATGTTCTCTACTGACCTTATTTCGAGGATCTGTTAGGTTTAGCATCTTAAGGATGGGAGATTACATCCAAACTCTGGGAAAGGAAATGATATTCTAATGCATAAAAGGTAAAAACATATTAAATTGTGGGGAAATGACTCAAAAATTGTAACCAATAACTTAATCTATGAATAACATCCATTGCAGCTCACCCATGGAAAAAAATCCCAATAATTACTCCCAGTAATTTTACAGGACACCACCAGAAAGCATTGGCTTGGTAATATTTCTCAGTTCCTAAGAATACCAAAAAGATAGGACAGCAGGTTTTAATACAGAATTGTATGAAAGTTTCACTTGAGAGAAAACTCAGGCAATGCATACACCATGTAACAAGGAATGTGTCAACAACCAATATAAACGTTGTTCTGTGGCCTGTTTCTGCCATCACAGAACTCAGGAGGTGGGCAGGCACTGTCAGCCCAGCAGAGCAACATTAGCCCAGGCTCTCTGGTGTTCAGTTGCTGCCTTTCTTCACTAAGGTAGAAAGATGAAAAGAGGGGGAAAGAGGGGAGAAGTCATGTCTTCCTTGATTGAGAAAGTAAAAGCTTTTTAGAGATCTCCACCTCTATCCCACAGAGATCTCAGACATTTCTAATCAGCCCAAGCACCAGGGGAGATTACTGCAAAGGACACATTTGGCTCTCCTGGAGGCTTCAGTGAAACCTCTAGGGTTTGGTGGTAAGTGAGCCAACTTCTGGAGAGAGGAACATCTGAGTCATCTTGCCCTTCTCCTTGCCTAAGCTCACTGGAGAGTCTCCTGCCCTCGGCCTGGCTACTGGGGACTTGGAAGACCCAGTTTCTTTGTTTGTGTTCCTTGCTTCTGGAATCTCTCTTTGTGACCTAAATCTTGAGAGCAATGAAAATGTTCTGGCTAACCTTCTTGTCCTTAGCAATTGACTTCATGTCCTTGCTGGTTTCTTGTCTCATAGCAGGATGGCATCCCTAAGCTAAGATGCATGCAATCTTTTCTTAGCCTGAGACACACATGCTATTAAAACTTCTCCCCATCTGTAATTGTGTCATGCTTGCTCTCGGCTCCTCTCCTTTCCTTTGCTGAGAGTGGCAGAGTCTCTGTGCCCATCCATACCTTTAAAGGAGCAGGAATTGGAAGGCTCACAGTTCTTTCCCTAGAGTCTATTCCTATGCACAAACTATTCTCAGGGGCATGTGTACAGCCATACCAGCTGTGTACCAGGTCTTGCCAGAATGATGTCAAATGCATGGATGTAGGAGAAGGGCAAACTCAGAAGGCTAGCTTGTCTCCGTGCACCTCGCCATCTGATGGGCTTGGTGATAGGAGATTGTTTTATGACCTTTGCAGGATTCCCATGTGCCCGCTGCTATTCTGGGTGTCTTCGAAGTAGAGAGGAGAGTCTCTCCCTCCAACTTGTTTATAATATTTTCATGTTAATACCAACCACTGGACAAGTTTCCTGTGCGCAGTGAAGCTGAATAACTACAAAATATCACACGTGACAGCTATTATAAGGGGATGAATATCAGTAACAAGGCAATTTGGTCAAGAACAAAAACCATTACCTAAGTTTCCTGGACTGTGGAAGAGATGACATCACTGATCCATATTTGAGGTTAATGCTCTAATGGTGAAAGACAGAGTTATTTTCCTCAAACCAATGATATAGTTGCTGAGTCGAAAAAAAGGAGGCAGAGCAAATGTCCTTTATTTTTCCATGTGTTTAGGAATGATGGAAAAGCACCTTTAACATGTCTTTTGGAAGAAGAATAAATTCAATAGTCTCTAACTTTGATTTTCTTGATTTCTTCACATGTATGGATAAAGAGATTATCAAAGACTTGGACTCATTAATGCCAAATTGTTAAAAATTATTGTCAGATAGAATTGCCACCTTCCTACAATGTCAGATCATGCTTTGATCTGCTGGGAGACATTCTATCGTGACATTCATTATATATATTCTTAAAAAACTGAGAAAGCAAAGGATCTTAGGAAAGTGGCCAAGTCTTGAATGCTCGCCATAAGCAATCCTGGGACTCTCAAGTTGGTGAGGTCCAAATCCTAGCTCTCTTTTCCAGACCTCGCTTGAAAATTTTTCAGAGCTTCAAGAGCAGGCACCGCCTGCCTCACCGTTCCCAATAGATGACAACTCTACCTTGGGAAGAGCTGGGCCCTTCAAAGCAAGTCATTCTAGGATTCCCTTTCTTTCCTACGGAGCTGGGATTCGCTGTTTCTGTGGTATGATGTAAGGTAAAGTCAAAAGCACAGACATATCTCCTCTGTCTAGTCTTCACTACATGGAGAACTTCACCATGAGATGCCCGTTGGCTCCTTCAGGCTGTACCACAGCGTTCCCATGGGGATTCCTGGGAAAAACAGGACCCCAAGACACCACAGCACATCAGGGCTATCCCTGGACCATCTTCAAAACATGGAGAGCGGCTCTCAGACGGCTGTTAGGAGGGAGGCGTGTACTCCATCTGTAGCTATTTAGCCACTTGCCTCAGCCCCACCACAGCCAATGCTTTGGCTGTAGCCTGGCTAAGCAAGTCTCCAGAACTTCATTAGGACTGATCCCCACCTAACCTGAGAGGATCCATCAAGACACTGTCAAGAGTTCTGGACTTGAGGGAAGCGAACCTGGGAATACTTTGTTACATGTAGCAGCCTTTGTGAGTGTCAGATACCGCAATGCATAGAACTAATAAATGAATAAGTCACATCATTTCTTGGATAGTAATGTAATAAGGCTTAGTAAATGTGACTGTAAGCTGGAATTGGTTGTTTTGTGTTTTCCCACAGGAGTTATACAACACATTTAAGTAATGCTATTTATTTGAAACATATATGATAATGTACAAATGATATACTAGAACAGTTACTGCTGGGAACACAGAGTCATCTTAAGGAAAATACAGATCTTGCATACGCATTTCCTTTCTTGTTTGTTACTGACCTTCAAATCCAGGGCCTCGGTCAAAAAGCTAAATAAACAATTTTCTCACCCCTTCCCTGCCTTTCTTCTTATTCTTCCTTTTTCTCTTCCTTTCTTTGTCTCACCCCTTCCTCTTTCTGTCCTTCTTCTCATTCATTTTCTAAAATAAGAGAATACAAAAGTCTCCATTTCTTTTTGTAAACAAAAAACCCACAGTCTTGGAAACGAAGAGCCAAAGGTCACTTTCAGTTGCTTTGTCAGTAGAGATGGACTTTTGTGCATTTAAAAATCATCTTGCTCAGTTCTAAATATAAGTTACCTTTTAACTTTATCTTTTTTCTTTTTTAGTGTTTTTATTGAGCTATACATTTTTTTCTATTCCCCTCGTTTCCTCCCCTGTCTCCCTGTACCCTCCACCATGACTCCCACACTCCCAATTTACTTAGGAAATCTTGTCTGTTTCTCCTTCATATGTAGATCCATGTATGTCTCTCTTAGGGTCCTTTTTGTTGTCTAGCTTCTCTTGGGTTGTGGACTGTAGGCTGTTTTTTCTTTGCTTTATGTCTAAAAGACACTTAAGAGTGAGTACATATGATATTTGTCTTTCTGGGTCTGGGTTACCTCACTCAATATTGTTTTTTCTAGATCCATCCATTTGCCTGCAAATTTTAAAATGTCATTATTTTTTACCATTTAGTAGTACTCCATTGTGTAAATGTACCACATTTTCTTTATCCATTCTTCAGTTGAGGGGCATTTAGGTTGTTTCTAGGTTCTTGCTATTATGAATAATGCTACTATGAACATAGTTGAGCACATATCCTTATGGTATGACTGAGCATCCTATGGATATATATCCAAAAGTGGTATTGTTGGGTCTTGAGGTAGATTGTTTCTTAATTTTCTGAGAAATCACCATACTGGTTTCCAAAGTGGCTGTACAAGTTTGCACTTCCTCCAGCACTGGAGAAGTGTTCTCCTTACCCCACATCCTCTCCAGCATAAGCTGTCATCAAAGTTTTTTTATCTTGGCCATGCTGACAGGTGTAAGATGGAATCACAGAGTTGGTTTGATTTTCATTTCTCTTATGGCTAAGGATATTGAACATTTCCTTAAGTGTCTTTCAGCTCTTTGAGATTTAAAACAGAAAGATCTTGCTCTTGGGTCAGTAGAATTAACATAGTAAAAATGGCAATCTTAGCTGGGCGGTGGTGGCGCACGCCTTTAATCCCAGCACTGGGGAGGCAGAGGCAGGTGGATCTCTGCGAGTTCGAGGCCAGCCTGGTCTACAAGAGCTAGTTTCAGGACAGGCACCAAAAACTACAGAGAAACCCTGTCTCAAAAATAAAAAAAAAATAAAAAAAAATGGCAATCTTACCAAAACCAATCTATAGATTCAATGCAATTCCTATCAAAACCCCAGCAAAATTCTTCACAGACCTTAAAAGAACAATACCCAACTTCATATGGAAAAACAAAAAATCCAGGATAACTAAAACAATCCTGTACAAGAAAGGAACTTCTGTAGGCATCACAATCTCTGACTTCAAACTCTACTATAGATCTATAGTAATGAAAACAGCTTGGTATTGGCATAAAAACAGACAGTAGGACCAACAGAATCAAATCAAAGACACAGATATCAATCCACACACCTACAAATATCTGATTTTTGACAAAGAAGCTAAAAATATAAAGTGGAACAAAAAAAAGTATATTCTAGAAGTGGTGCTGGCGTAACACGGTATTAACATGTAGAAGAATACAAATAGATGCATATCTATTGCCAAGCACAAAACTCAAGTTAAATGGATCTAAAACCTCAACATAAAGCCAGTCACACTGAACCTCATAGAAGAGAAAGTGGGAAGTACACTTGAACACATGGTCTCAGGAAACCGCTTCCTAAATATAACCCCAGTAGCATAAACACTGAGAGAAACAATTAATAAATGAGACCTGCTGAAACTGAGAAGCTTCTGTAAAGCAAAGGACACGGTCAACAAGACAAAATGGCAGCTGACAGAATGGGAAAAGATCTTCACCAACCCCACATTAGACAGAGAATTGATCTTCAAAATATACAAAGAACTCAAGAAATCCAATTTAGAAAAATGGGGTACAGACCTTCACAGAGAAGTCTCAATTTTGTCTTTTTAAATGCCCATCTGGCAACAGGAACAGAACCAGAACTTGCATGTTCTAATTGCTCACCCTGTCACTGCCCCTGCGTGCTGCTGGCTTCTCTGTAAGTCTGTGCAGAGTGGTATCACTCAATGCCATGCACATTTTTCAGGCAGGAGAGGGTCAGGTACAGTGTGAGAAATGCCTTGCTTTTTCAGCCAGACTAAAAACCTCCCTCCCAGACCTGCAGGAAAATATAGGAAGACCCGGCAGAGCTGAGATGTAGGCTTTAGCCCAGTCATATTCTTCTCTACACCTCTCTTTGACAACCAGATTTGTGTAAACAGTGCTCTGTGCTGGAAATCAGCCAAAGAATTTGCCAGCAGTTTGCTGTCTGCCTCTAAGAAAGCAATTGCCTTCCTTGGCCTCAAGAATTTGCCTCAGTCATGGAAAGAGCAGGGAGCTGGGGACATTGTGTCACTGAAAGCCTCTAAAGGACCAAGTTTTTAGACACACAGCTCCTGAGCCTCCACCCATGATACTTCCCAATGCCCGCCAGGGACTCACAACATGGAGTTTATGCTTTGTTGCCTTCCCCACTACATTCCTACCAGTGAGTGGCATGCGCATCCAGAGTTCATCTCAGAAATTTAGCATTGAGAGGGAAAGATACAGCAATCCGATCCCTTCCTGCCATTCTTCACAATCAGAAACTCCTGAATCAGTTTTGCATGAGTTTAAACAGAAATAGGAGAAAGACAGCCCCAGGAATCCCTTCGATATGTCGTAGATCTGATTGCTGAAAGCCCCAGAAAACGTGTTCCATTTGTTGATAGGCATTGCCAAAATTCCTGCCCATTCAGCCTAAAGCTCAAAGCCAATTTTAGTGAAATAGGTCTATCGTCTTTATAGTTTCCAGACAACTTCCAGTAAGGTGAGGGCTAAAACTGCTTCTAGCCAACTATGACTTCTTAGTGGCATATTAGATCAATACAGAGGATTATAACCATGAGTTTTATTTAAATGAGATGAATGAAGTACAATACACCTGAAGAGATTTCCTTCCACCCAAGTGGTTTTCTTTTTTTTATTATCAAATTTCAGCATTAATATACAGTAAATTAAAACTACAATCATTTTATAAAATACTATTCTAAAGTGATTCATAACTGCTCACACTTAAAATAGAAAAATAGTATTTCTAAATGATTTCACACTGAATGTGCATACATCCTTAAGAGTAAGTAGTACAATGTGTGTGTGTTCATTATCATTGAAATGTATAAAAACTGTGAGGTATTATGAATAACATTATATAATATTAAATATGTACAACCAAAGCCTAATCACCGATGTGATTAAATTTTAATATAATGTTCAGGATGGAAAAAGAAAATGTCCACTTTCATTTACAAATGCTTCAACAACATAGAAAAATCTTAAATATATGTGTTCTATTTACATATGTGATCAAATCGGAGGTAAATGAATAAATGAATGCCAGATATAAACTTGAAGTTCCCAGTCACTAGGAGGGAGGGAGAGGAGACTCAAGCAGTAAGACAGAAACTGGAAACACTGGTAACTATTTCATAAGCTCATCATGGGAGACAGCCACATTTCACTGACTATTTGCATTATTTATGTTCTTTAAAGTAGGAATGACATATTTATTGTGATACTAAAATCTATAGGACATTTCCGGAATCAATCGTCATCTTTTTGACTCCTATTGCTCATCTCAACAATGCCACAAATTAACTCCTTAATATGTTAAAATGCTATTCTCTTTGATATATGGGCTATATTTCAGATGTTTCTTTTATCTTTCTTGTATAATTTATGACTTGTTACAGAGTTTGCTGCTTTTTGAACTAAGTGAAATATAATACACAGTGAGGTCATAACATTCTACGTAGGAATCCATTCTCAGCCTCAGCAGTTATAATAAACATGCTAAATTATGTCTGCAACACATGAAGAAGCTCTTTACAAGTTTACTTTATGTTCCTTTCATTGACACCGCTCCTTACCACCCATGATCACAGCAGGGTGGGCAGGGACCCTGGGGGCTTATAGTTCCCCTCAACATATGTCAGTATTGCTTTGTAATTAGAACATACATATTTCTTTAAGAACTAAAAACAGTTTTTAAAAATAACAGTGAGCATTGCTACATAAAAGACTGCATGTGTCCTCTTCCTCGGTCACTGACCATGAGTCCCACCTCAGTTGTCTTTCTCTCCTCCTGGGCAGAGAGGGCACACGTTCACTCATCTGAAGTAGCCAAGCTGATAGACCACAGAATCTATGTATGATTCACTACTATGTCCTGGAAATACGGAAAACATCTTTAAAATATTATGTAGAGCGAAATAACTGTTTAGAAAAGTATGAAATAGAAATTTGGGCCGGGCGGTGGTGGCGCACACCTTTAATCCCAGCACTTGGGAGGCAGAGGCAGAAGGATATCTGTGAGTTCGAGGCCAGCCTGGTCTACAAGAGCTAGTTCCAGGACAAGCTCCAAAGCTCCAGTGAAACCTTGTCTCAAAAAACAAACAAACAAACAAACAAAAAAATAAGAATTGAAATATAAATTTGGCAACTTGTTTAATCTGGCATATATATACATGCTGTTACTGTTTAACATCTGATTCAAATTCTGTGTTCTCTACACAGCTTTTCTTCATTCTTCTCAGTGCTTAAGTACAATTGTCCTTCCTGTGAAGTCTGCCAGCTTTTCTTGTATGCTTATGTACCGTTCCTTTTTATTTCACCGTTTTATGCTTACATCCCCTACAAGTCAATATTGTTAAATATGTTAAATATTGTATTGCAGAAGATTTTAAAAAATCATTTGAACTGTAAGAAGCAAATCAGATCAGCCAGACATTATGTAATCAACAACACCTGGATAAGTAGGGGGAAAGTCCTGTTTGGCAAAGCAAGTTCCATGCCTCGCGTACGCCCTAGAAGACCACAGGAGAACCACAGTGAGAAGAAAGTGTGGAAGTAAGGCAGAGGAGCCACTGCCGGGAGAGTGTTTAGAATCCTGCCCTGCAATAAAATACCGCAAACCATTTCTCCCATGCCTCCTACTTGACCTTGTACAGAAGAATAAATATCCATCAAGAAAATAGAGCATACTCCACAACATCCTTACATGAAAAGACATTCTCAGAAAGAAGGATGGGAAAGAAGAAAAGTAGGGAAAGGGAGCTGTCCCACCGCGCTCACGTGGATGAATCATAGCAACAACATGCCTCCAGACAAACACACGTGATGGGAAGCAGTGCGAATGTCCTCTAGGTATCACTGTCTATATGAATTTGAGGGTCGTAGCATGCGTGAAGATTACAGTTGTCATAGCTCCCAAGTCAGAAAACAGGCTTCAGATCTGATGAGAATTTCTTCCATAGATACATAAAGCTATGTTTTACATGTAGAGTAAAAGTATTCTACACATAATAATGATCAATTGTACCATAGAATTAACACCAAACAAAATCACAGCTATCCCTCAAATGATAATGAAGATCTGCTCTTTATGACTGGTGAAGTCAAGGACTGGCTGCATTATCTCCTTCTGTTTATATAAATGCTGTAAGTCCTGAAACAAAGCATGCCATGGGGAGTGTTTGAAATAGATGTGGGCTCACCTACCCCCAGTCGCCCTCCACAGAGTAGGCGGGATGAAGAGAACTCTCGTTTGTCCCAGTGGGAACCAGACACTTCACTTTCATTTGAGCCCCCCATAGAATCCTCGTCCTGGTACTTGAAGCTAGATTCCAGAATAGCAGCTTCTATAGTCCAAAGTAACTATGAAAGTGTTTCTTAACTCACACACACAAAAATGTATTTAACGATCTAACACTTAGATTGCTTACATTTATAGGTTCTCTTTAACTAATATATCACTTTAAAAAATGACTTTCTTCTTCAGACAAACTGATCTTTTCTATTTTTGTTTTTCTTTGCTGTGCTTCCCACTTGATAGGTCTGTGGATTAAAAAATGAGGAAGTTTCATTATCCAAATATTTTCCCCATTCATTTGTACTAATTCTAAAAAATTCTTCAGAACAATTTGGCTTATTTGCTTGGGAATAAAGGAAAGTGTGATACATGAGGCAGTTAACATCGACTTTGTGTTGAAACCATTCCTAAACAGGATTTCGTTCTCAGAAAGGATGGAACAGATCCATGTCTTCTATTTCCCTTAGCCAAGCACAACTGTAAGCTATCAAAGAAAAGTTTCAACGGTAGAAAGTAAACCCAACAGTGGTTTGGGACCCAGGATCACTATCCTTGAAGAGTAGATAACCCAGACTCTGCAGTTCTCAATTAGGAAGAGAAGGCTTCATAATTCAGGTGAGTTCTTTTCCTGGGAGAGCAACCACTTCTAACAGCAGGAGGTGATGCAACCATTCACTCCATCAGAGGCAGGTGGCCAGAGGCATCCTCTTCTCTTCCTGACCTAGAAGGCTCATCCTCCTCCCAGCTATATCAGGGCAGGCAAGTGCAATGAACCTATGGAATACAGCCACTTGGGTTTGACTTTGAGAATTCTAGATGGCCCTGAAAAAAGAATACCTCCTCCATACTCCCTACCCAGAAATCCTTGAGAAGATGGAGTCACCAAGATGGTTTCCTAAGTGCCTCTCCCGAATGAGAGACAGTGAAAGGTCTTGTCTTGGAGAAGCCACTTCAGTCTTCACAGGTGCAGCAAACAGGAAGCAATGGGAGCCTCTACCACACCTGAAGGTCCAAACAAAGAGAAGAAGCCTTACAAAGATTCTCAAGTAAAACTACTGTTCACTTTCAGAAGACCCAGAGCTGCCTGCTAAGCCAAACAGAATGCCTGGTAAAATAAAAGACTCAATAAGCGTGAAGATGCAATAGAAAGTCATGTGCATCACACTAAGAAGAGGAAAAGACAGACTGAAGATGAAATTCCAATCAGCCAATGCAATCAGTGTAGGGATTACTTAATAATCAGTTACAACTTCTCTTAGAAGACATCAGCAAAATTAAAATGAAAAAATCACATGCAAATTTTGAAATAAAATTAAAGCAGCAAAATCTAAAAGAAAAAAAAACTTGATATCTCTGATGGTCCACATAGATTGCCAACTTGAACTCTAGACAAGATTTAGAATTACCTAGGAGACAAACCTCTAGGCACACCTGTGAGGGATTGTCTAAAGGGTTTCACTGAGATGGGAAGATCCCCCCCCCCATAACTGTGGATGTGCCATTGGCTGAGGGCCTAGACCGAATGATGCAGAGAAAGCAAACTGAAGAGGCGCCTCTTATGGTGGATACAATGAGACAAGCTGGTCACCTGCTCTTTAAACCTTGCCTTCTCCCGTAAGAACTGCAAACCATAATAAATCCTGCCTCTCTTCAGTTGCTTTTGTCTGGTATTTGTCTGGGTAACAAGACAGGGAAATGATTCCAGATATTTTGCTGCTATTATTGAAATGATAGACGCAGAAAAACTTGAAAGCAAGATACCACAATTCAAGCAAGTCAAGCAACAGAGAGAAAATGGGCCCAGAAAAAGTCAACAGAGTCTCAGAGAAGGTGTAAACATTTTTATAATCTGATGCTCATTAAAAAATTATAAAGTCTACCTAAAGGAATATTTGAAAAAATAATGGCTAAGCTGTTGTCAGATTTTACAAAATTTTAAAGAAACAGAACAATAACCGACAGGAATAAACTCAAAGATACCCACACTGGAAGCTTATCAAACTTGCCCTCTGAAAATTGAGGGAAATAAAAAATTTGAAATCTTCCACAGAAGTTAGACTTTATCTGAAGAAAACAGTAACTTGAAAGCCAGTGAATTAGTGAGCAAAAACCACAGATGATAGGAGTAAGGGAAGTGCAGGGAGAGTCAGTAGCTGCTATCCCTGTGTACAGTTAAACTAGCCTGCTGGGAACTAACAAAGACAAAGAAATATAAAGATGCTATTGCCATCTAACACCCTTAAATGCTTACTACAGGAATACATGTACACAAAAATGAAAACAGCAAGAGAAGAATCGGGGAGCATAGGACAGAAAGAATAACAAGCATCAAAAATATGGGCAGAGCCAGCAGCTTGTGCCTGTCTGTAAGAGTTGATAAATCACACGATTTTCAGCAAGAATTATATTACTTCTCATACTGAAGACAATGATGCTTTAAAGTGGAGAAGAGAAATGGACGTAAACAAAGTCCACATCCTTTCAAAGCCATTGACTACTAAGTTGTTGTTCTAAGTCGTGTGTTTATATTATTACAGGCCGGGTGAGCAATAGAAAAGACTGCAAAGAGAAACACTCAGAAGCACTTTAAGTAAGATGGAGTTCTTTAAAATATTTAAACAGCCCATGAGAAGGCAAGAAAATCAGAGTGATGGAACACCAAATGGAGAAGGAAATAGCCGAGCAAGTAGTAGGCTTTGCTGCACAGGGGTTGACAGTTACATTCGTACCTGCATTAGTTGTCCATCGCTGTAACAAACACCTGAGAAAAGAGGCTACTTAGAAGCAGAGGATTATGACTTTACCTTGTAGTTTTGAAGGTTTTGTCTCATGGTCAGGTGCCCTGCTCCTCTTGGGCCTCTGGCAAGGCTAGCATGCCGTGGTGGAGGCTGTTCACCACACAGCAACCAGGAAGCAAAAGGAAAGAGGACTCAGGCTCCTGATATTCTCCTCAAAGGTATGTTCCCATACGTGTTAGTCAGAGTTCACTAGGAGAACAGAAATTATAGAATGCACACACACACACACACACACACACACACACACGAGGGGCGGGGGGTGGGGAAGGGTGACTTAAAGTGGCTTACAGATTGTGGTCCAGCTATCCCAACAATGGCTACCTACAAACAGAAGATCCAGGAATCCAGTAGTTGCTCAGTACATGATGTTGGTCTTCTGCATACACTGGAATCCTGAAGAAGTGAGCTTAATGCTCATAAAGGAATGGACTTGCCAGCGAGAGCAAGCAGGTAGAATGATAGCTTCCTTCTTCCATCTCCCTTATATAAGCTGTTAGGAAGAGGTGTGTCCCAGGTTAAAGTAGATCTTCCCACTTCAAAAGATCTGGATTAAAAGTGTATCTTACCACTTAAAATTATTTAATCAAGAAAAAAATTTACAGGTGTAGCCAGCTGCTCAGGTTTTAGTTAACTCCAGGTGTCCTCAAGTTGACTCCAAGAATAGTCGTCACACAATATGACCAGAAGACTTCCAATGAACCCCACTTCTTAAAGCTTCCCTGATCTCCCAATAATGTCATTGGCTCGGTGGAGCCGTGAATGACGCTTGCAGCTTTTTCTTTTTGCTTCATATATTTTGAAGCTTTGCTATTAAGTGTATAGAACTTTGGACCGCTGTGCCCATGTGAAAAACTAATTGTCATTTATGTCATGTCTCATTTTATTTTTTTATTAATATTTCTTTTCTTTTGGAAACCCCTACTTGCACTGACCTTGATGTGGCTACTCTGGAGTTTTAACAGGAGAGGGGAGTGGCAGGTGGTTTCACGGGCTGTCATTTCCACCCTTTACTTCAGTCTGTGTTTTCACATTTAAAATGACTGTCTGATAGATAGCAGGTAACTGAGTCTTCTTCAAATACCAAGTCTAACAATCCCTGTCTTTCACTGATTCATTTAGAAACTTAGATAATTTTTACAGTTGAAGTCAAACATACCACATAGGTGGATCTTTTCTATTTGTTGTTTGCCATTTTTCCCACCTTCTCTGAATTTGATTGCGCATTTAATGATTCTGCATCTCCTAATTACTTATCTTTCAGCTTTATTTTGAACAACTAGCAACTGAAGTCATTAAAATAAGTGATTCAAGCATCTGCAGTGATGTCTTCAGCCCCTCCCTACTCTTCCAATTGAAAGTTATCCATTTAATCATCTCAGAAGGACCATGCAAATCCATGCACCCTGGCAGACTCTCACCTAGAAACAACCCAAGTTTCCATGCCCTTGTCAGTAGGAGCTAATGGTTCTCAAGTGTTGGTAGGCATCGGAACCTGTCTCTCTGTCCTCTGGTGCACTCATGTCTCTTTTCTATTATTTCCTTGTGGCTACTTAGAGTAGTTTTCATTGGATGAGCCACTCTCCTCTCTCAGTCCCTCTGCATGTCTTTTCCTGAAAGTTCTGGCTGCAGTTCAATAGCAGTGTGACTCCTTCTGGGCCTGCTCTTAGCAAAAGCTACCAAAAGCCAGCGCAGGAATAGGAAGGGAAGACACAGCAGTGGTCCCGCCCTCCTCAAAGAGGACTTCAGCCTCTTTGTTAACATTGGACTTGGAGATGGTTATAAGAATTTCATCAAATCACATGATAGCACTTTCTAGCCAGTCCAGTCCCCAGCTCTCCAGCCCCTGAGATTCATCAAACTCCAATTGCTTTTATTAATGATAGAAATATGTTGACACAGCCGGGCAGTGGTGGCGCACGCCTTTAATCCCAGCACTTGGGAGGCAGAGGCAGGCAGATCTCTGTGAGTTCGAGACCAGCCTGGTTTACAAGAGCTAGTTCCAGGACAGACTCCAAAACCACAGAGAAACCCTGTCTCGAAAAATAAACAAAAAAAAAAAGAAATATGTTGAAACAATTTTTTATCCATCAGTAATATTTTAGAGCAACTAAATAAACAATCCACTGTACATTCATCCATTAGTTGTTAGTGTGAGCAGCCGGTGCTCTGATGGTTTCAGATGTATTTTCCCTGGATATCTTCCTCTAGTGTGTCTATACAGCAGTCTGTGGCAATGAATTGCCCAGTTCCGTGCCTTGCTACTGCCTTTCACGTGGTTGAAAGCAGGTTGGGATGCTTTTGCTTTTTATCAGTGTCCTGTTTCAGCCTCAGCTTTAGGCAAGCGTTAGGAAGCCAATGGACAGGAATCTAGGCCTTCATTGTGCCTGCTTGTCCTCCATAGGCTGTGCTGAGCCTGGCGTGCATTCCCACACCTCCCCCCAGGAACCGCTCTCTGTGCTTCTGTCCCTTATTCGTGTCCAGCGATGCTTTTGCTCCTTTGTGATAGCACAGATGAAAGTGGCGGTGTCATTGGCAGTGGCTTTAGAGTCTTTGATTCTGTTGGTATCTCAGGGAACATTTTGTTTAAATTCTTCCAAGTCTTGTCTGTCAGAACCTACTTGAGCTTCTATGGGAAAGTCATGCAAGAATGCACACACACACACACACACACACACACACACATCTATACAATCAGTCCTTAGGACCTTTAAGATCACTCTCAACCTTCATTAGAAATATCCAGCAGTTGTCGGGCTTTGGGCACCTCTTCTCCACAAACCTTGACTCTACCTAGAATTTAAGGTTTTTGCCCTGCGTTCTCAGTGCTCCGGCAGCTCAGAAAGCGCCACAAACTTCTTTCTTAAAGTTTTTATTGATGTGATCAATTATATATAGTAGATCATGGTATGACATTTTCATATATGTATTTTGGAAGAAAATTGGGTAATGTTGCCTTAACATATAAAAACTAACTTTTTATAGTTATAATATTGCACACCAACATCCTGTTTTAAATTAAAAGTAAACAATAACTTCACCAGCAATCTGGCTCAGCAGATAAAAGCACCTACCCCCAAGCCTAGTAACCCGGGACCACACGGTAGGAGTGAAATGACTCGTGACAATTGTCCTTTGACCTCATAAGAGCGTGTGTGGCATGTATGTGCCTGTTTATGCACGTGAGTATATGTCCACACAGGTAAACACACAAATAATGAATAAAAAACAACTAATTTCTGACTAATTTCCTATCAACATGTCTTCCTGACTACAACTTGAGCAAATAAAAATGCCTCTTAGGACCAAGAGACGAGTGTTCCAGAAACAGTTAGTGTGTCAGATTCCAGTTGCACACGTTAGAATGTAAAAGTTTGTCTTGTGAAGAAGGCTCCATCCACAATACAGTATTTACAGAAACACTGACCATTTTCATGTATGACTTTGGTAGTCCCCTTAGTGACGCTGGGTCATTTGTGACTGAGACGCTCTTACGGCCGAACATGAGATGCAGGGACATGTGCTCAGAGTTGAGACAGAAATGGCAAGTGGCCGCCTTCCTCGGATTATGTCACCGAGTGAAGCAGGGAACTCAATACCTCAGCAGATGACAAGTTCAAGGTCTAACGTGGGGCCCATGAAACCAACCAAGTTTGAGTGCCCCTGTGAATCACTGTGGAGCACTAGGATTAATGAGGGTCTAAGAGTATGTCCTCGGATTAGAACGCATTCCTGCAGAATGAGAATCAGAAATTTGAGAAACAGTAGGCAGAAAGCAAATACAGCGCTGTTAATTTCTCACCATGCGACCGACAGAAGCCAGGGACTGGTGTGGCTTTGGTGGTCAGTTACTTTCCCACAATGCACCTGCTCATGAGCGACAACTGTCAACAGTCTAAGATACTGCTCAGAAGTTACAAATGTTCACTCGCTACCAGCAGACGGAGTTTCTTGTTTTAATGCCCTTCTGGTATTTTCTGGAACTAATAGGATTAAAAATTTAAATCTGTCTATGCTTTGGGCCAACAAATGAAAATATCTAGGCAGGCAGATATAAATAAAATCATAAACTGTGTTGTTTAGATACATTTAGATACTTAAAAATGTTTGACATTAAACCAAGCATGTGACTTAAAAATCAGCTGGTCACTGGGTAGGCTGACTGTGCTGTTGTGTGAAGGATTTCATCACTTACAATAACGGATGATGAGCTGAAAGACTGAAATAAATAATTCAGAATCTCTGTTCATAACAATTGCCAATCAAAGTTCTGTGAGAATTGGAAACCTTTTTTTTTGAAGTTCGGCGTGAATTGGAACAAGGGTACCAGCTGTTTTATTACATAATGTCTTCGATAAGGTCTCTCTTGAATGAAAATTTTCACACTCCGTGTTAATCATGAATCAACACTGAATTTTTTTAAAAAGATGATGACGAATATCTGAGATAATCCGGAAATGAATTCTTTTCCGTGACCAAATTTATTCTCTTAGCCAGGGAAGAAATCTGAACTTCTTGCCAAACTCCGTGTTTTGCAACAGATTGGAAATTAAAACTCTATTGACCACATGTAATACAAGTGCAAAAGTACTTAATCTACTTGAGGTCTGGCCTTCTTTTTAAAGAAAAAAATAAAAATGAACATCTACTTTTAATTTTCAGACAATCTCAACAATTTGGACAAATTAGAGAGATCAACACAGAACATAAGTTGATACCGGAATTGTTTCCGGTTCCTTCTAAAACAACATTCTTCTTTTTCTAGATACCTCTCCCTTGTTACTAAGAAAGGAAGGGTGCCCTTGCCCACGGGCATAGATTTCGAAAAGCTGCCTACTTCATCTGTGCTGATGAGATTTAAAGAATGCACTTTAATTGTACAGCCAAAAGACCCTCACACCATGAAAGGTCAGATTAACAAATGGATGGTCACTTTCAGCTGTTCTTCTAATACTGCAGATGTCTTTTTAGATGACCCCAAATGACAAACCTGTCTTCTCTGCTGCTCTCATTTGAGTTGAAATGATCGTGGGGACTGAGAAGCGGTGTCAAAGACCCACTGCCAAAAAACTGTGTTCTTTATTCTGAGCGTGGTTTTTCCATGCTCAGAACTGTGCTAGGAGCCCCCGCAAGGCAACTTGAAATTGAACATGAGAATATTAATTTCTTGCAGTGGAGACGTCCCATACCATAATACAAGGCGCATGGTTGTCCAATAGTAACAGCTCAAACATTCTTAAGTTAAAGCAGTTGGGGCTCTTGTTCAGGTCAGAGTTCCTAAGAAAGTAAGAAGTGGATCCATTATGATTAACACAAGGTACAATACTGTATGTGGCGTCTTATCTATAAAGTACCATGGATTTTTTTTCAGCCAATTCTTTGCTTTTCTTTCTTAAGTAAGTTCCTTGTGACTATACATTAGGGAGAAAATACTTATTGTGTCTGTATGATAAAATTTACTCAGCCGGGTGGTGGTGGTGCACGCCTTTAATCCCAGTACTCGGGAGGCAGAGGCATGCGGATCTCTGTGAGTTTGAGGCCAGCCTGGTCTACAAGAGCTAGCTCCAGGACAGGAACCAAAAGCTATGGAGAAACCCTGTCTCGAAAAATAAAAAAAAAAAATAAAAAAAAACTTACTCAAAGGTAAGTTAGAGGGCAAGAGAGTTCCATGGGTAAAGGCACTCACCACTGACTCTGACAGCCTGAGTTCCATGTCCAGGACCCACGTGATGGAAGGAAAGAACCCAGGACTCACTAGGTAGAAGGAGAGAATTGACTCCCCACACATACGCAATGACACACACACATTTTAAATGCAATAAAAATTTATTTTCAAAGAGGATAAATAGAAAATAGTGCTTAATGTATTTACATAATATTCATAATGTAGAAAGGAAGAATCATTTCCATAATGGATCTCATGAAATATTCCATAATTACATTGCTTAAGAATGAAAATTTTTTGCATGAATACACTATAGGGGTTATTTAACACATATATTTGAATTTGGGGAATAATGTGTATATTTTGGAGGGATTAAAGGCAATGTGCAAATATTATCCACTGAGTAAGTCCATGTATGAGATTATCAGGGGAGTTCATGCTTGTTGTCCAACGGATTGGAGTAGAAAAGCTAGTGACTGTGAATCACGACACACTCTAACCACAACCCATAGGCAGCACACCTTGGCTGTCTGTGATGACATCACATTTTGTAGTTGTAGCATCATGGGACAGATATGGGCTTAGCTTTGCCTTCAAATAGATTTAGTTTAATTCTTGAGTTGCAGAAAAATGTGATATGAGTTAGTAACTGAACATAAATTTCATTATAGCACACGCTTGTCCTTGTATAAATTCAGCTTACTTTTCCTGGGGTTGCAGTGTTGGGATTTGAACCCAGAACCTCATGCTTGCTAAACAAATGCTCTACCACTAAGTTACTCCCCATCACTGGTTTTAAAATCTAAAAGGTGACAAATAAGACACCCATTACCTTAGGCTTAATTGGTTCTTTCACCACCTTTTAAAATAACGGTAATGTCATCTTTTTCCTGTTTCTCTCAATATATCTAGGTTAAAAAAAAAAACCTGTAAACAAGTCAGTGGAGACTTCATTAGCTTTGAATAAACACATTTCTCTTTGAATTTGCTGAACCTATAGGGTCATTAGCAGTGCAAAAGGTTCCTATTTTCCCACAGTGGTGGGGCAAGAGAGCTGTGCACAGCTCCAGCTGGCTGCTGCTCTGGGCAGGATTTGCAAGTTCACATTCCAGATTGCCTCAGTGTTGCAACATAAGACTTTTAAAACATGCAAACAACTAACTAAAAAGGACACAACGGGGTGACCAATTTACAGAGCCTGAAACGGGAAGCACCTGAAAGCCAGTGTCTTTGTCCAGCCGCTAGTCCAAGGTGGCAGGACCCCACATACTGCACAACCAAGTCGTGGGCTCTATGACAGAAGTCTCCTGATTCATTAGCAACCAGACACGGACACAACTGTCAGCAGTAGCGTTTAGGAATCCCCATGCCAAGTGCAAAGCCACAGACTTGGCTGTGGATACAGCAGCGACGGTTTCCAGAGTCTAGCAATTCCAAGCATGAGTATAATGCACAGCTCTTGTGTTTTCCCATTATGTTATAATTATAAAATTTATTCTCATCACAGGCAGCCAGGATGGACTACCAATGTGCTGGCACATGTGACATAAGACGGCAGGAGGCAGGGTTGTGACTCCAGAGGAGAGGAGTGTGTAAAATGAACAGCCACCTGCTTGCACAGGAATCCTGAGGCTGACTGGTGATCTCAGATGTCACGGGCAGTGAGAGATGGCTTGTTCAGCTCCTATGAGGTGTTCTAATATCCTTCATGAGATCCAAGGGGCCAGAAGAGGTGTCATTTGCTTGGATTAGGTCACATACGCTTCCCTGGGACAGTTTCCATGATCAGGAAAATGAAATGTTCTGTCTGCCTGGGACTAAGTGAGATCGCCTCAGAGCAGTGGAAGTGGTCCAGCCCCATCTTTGGCAGGCAGAGGGGTGCTTCCCAGGCGGGCCTCTGACTACTGTTTTAACCAAAAGTAGTGAAAATTTACTGAGCCTTCAAAGGGCAGTGATGAAAAAAATATGCATAGCTTCTTCTTTTCTTTTTTAAGACAAGACATCACAGGTCCTTATAGCCTTGGACCTCCAACCTACCTGCATCATCCCCAAACAAGTTCATGGACCACAGGAGTGCTCAACCACGCTCAGCATCTTACCTCTTCTTTGCTCAACTACAGTCATGTTTAGTATTGGATTTTGTCTTGATGATCCAATCCAAAATAACAGTAGCTATCATTGAATATAAAAGCTAATTCACATATAAGCCAATCTATAATCCTTTCTGGAGCACCAATCCTGCCTACTGTCTGTCCTCAGAGCATGCATCCCTGCTCTCAGGATACCAGCCGCTCTTACTCTGCTTCCTAGCAGCTAGTCCCCGAAGCCTGACCTCCCCAGGGACTGTTTCTGGACCTCCTCCCCTGGCATCACTGAGCTGAGACAGGCCCCTTCTTCCTACAGGAGAACCTCTGAGCATGTCTTATATAATCAAGGTTTTACTCTCCATTGAGACAAACTGTATAAAGTCAGAGTCTACATCCATGTGTTTGCCTCCCTTTTGATGTGTGACAGGAGAGACTTGTTCTGTCTCGGAAATCCACACAGAAGGAGAAACTTCTAATCGCTTCCTAACTAAGGAGAGGAATGAAGCCATTCTCCCTGTCTCATTCTCTCTTCTCTCAGGGAGACAAAACCCTGACTTTCACTACAGCTTATTTCCCGAGCTGACAGAATTCAGGTCACTCCTTCTTCATGCCCTTGCATCTAGTTTGCTGTGATGGTTGTGATCATGCAGGAAATTCACTCTCTTGCCATGGTGTGAGCCCCTCTATTTCCTGTGTCTGAAGTCATCTGAGCCATCTGGTAAGGAAAGGTCTTATGCCCTCAAAGCAAGATTTGCTGATCTCTCTATGGTCCAGTTCTTCCTGCCTCTCTGAAGTAGTCCATGACCTTTCTGTAGGCCCACAGTAGGGCTAGCCAGGGGACAGGGGTCACTTTGAAAATACAGATTACATTGGAACTACAAAAAAGGGCTATCCTGGGGTCTCAAACTCAACCCACATGCTCCAATCTATATTCTCAGATAGCTGAATTTTGCTGCTTATTTATTTTCCTAATAAAAAATGGTACGCCCATTCTTCTGTTTAGAGGTTAGAAGCTGGGAGTTCCTTCTGCCTCTGGGAAGTCATTTCAGTTATTTCCAAATATCATATCATTTCAGCCTCAAAACTAGTTCATGATAATTGCCACGGCAAGGCTTAATCTCAGTGAACACCGAGAAAAGGGACATAAGAAAGGGCAGGTGGTTGGTCCCTAATGCAGTTGGTAGCACAAAAAGTTGAAGGACAGGTCAGTACTCATTGAGGATATACCCTCAAAACTAGAGACACTCATCTCTGTCAGTTTCAAATGATACCCAGAGCAATTCATCCAGCAATCATGACCTATAACTGTGGCAGTTCACCAAGAAACCATGGAAACACAAGCATTCTCATCTTTATGTAGACAGAGGAGAAACAGGCATAAAGAAAACCAAGCAAACCAGCATCCCAACGTCCAAGGCATGATCGCTAAGCTTCCACAACACTGTTGATCAGTAAGATCACAAAACAACACATGGCAGGTGTTTCAACCATGTCAGTGTGAGTGATGGTTATGGAGTTGTATGCACTGGTGAATATATGTATATATAACCATGCTGCTTCTGTTGTTTCTAAGTACCTCATTGGGTGGGATATTGAATATCACTTCAGATAATGCAAGCCTTAAAGCCTGTCAAATTGAGACAGTCCACGCACCTGCATCCAGCTGTCCGCTCCTGCAGCAGTTCTGGGCAGCTGTCAGTGTTCCCACCCTTTCCCACATAGCAGAGAGTATCAAGCTACATGTCAAAAAAATGCCTCCCTATGTCCAAAGAGAAAATAAGATGGCAGACTTTAAATAAGCCAGCCTTGTCACTGTCTATGCCTTCAGTGCTTAGTCAGGACACTATGAACTATGCCAAACAAGTTCCTGGGAGACTTTTGTAAAGCTTACGGGGCATGTATCTGATACGCAGATGGGTATTTTAAATAGGAAAATGTTCCCCAAATCTTAGGGTTGCAAATCAGTATCTGAACATGTTTCTGCATGGTCAGCGAAAGTTAGTGGAGAAGAGGAAAGAAAAACCCATTCTGTAATACTCTACTCTGCCCCATCTTGTGCTGAGTGGTGGTGGAAACTCTTTCACTTAGCATTTCCTTCTCTGGGTAGGGTTTCCCCATCCAAGTATTCATGAGAGACAAAGACAAATTTCGGGACCAAAAACAGTCTTGATTATTTTGTGTGACCTCTAGATCACCCTGTGTTTGTGGATGAAACACGAGGCAATTCTAGTAAATCTGCCTCTGTAATGCATGGTTCATGAGCAGGATGCAAAAAATAGAAGAGTTTGTGAAGTACCATAGGAATGGCAGTGAAGGAGTTAATCACCATGCCTCCTTAGCTTAGCATGTTTTCTCATTCAAAGAATGAAAATAATTCGGTTCATAACAACGTTTATTGATTGGGAATGACAAAATGACTATTCTTCCCTTTTTTATCACAATGCGTGATTTGTGTTGTCTGGGAAGATACTGCATCTTTGCAGATAAAAGGACAAGACAGAAACTAAACACATTTTATTTATTTTTTATTCCCCTGGAAACTTTTACAAAGGGATTAATGCATATCAGCTTGTAATCACAGACACAAGTAGTTAAGCCCCTGCCTCAGAGCAGCTTTTGCTCTGGGAAGCTGGAGCAAAGCCTTTGCAGAGCAGCTGCCCTTACACCAGACTCTGTAGCTGAACGATTCAGCCTTTGCCATGGGAAGCCTAACCACAGGCGAGCTGCAGAGGAAGAGGGGCAGACAAGAATGAAAAGGACAGGACTGTGGTTGATCTCCACAGGAAGGTGAGGCGGACAAGCTATGCTGGGAAAACACTGCTGAATCCTAACAGGTAGCTGCTTCCTGATTTCTTGACTATGCCCTCCACTGACTCTTTGGTGCACGTGCGTGCATGCGTGCGTGAGTGCGTGCGTGTGCGCTTGCGCTGCTACTTGGCTAGATCCCCGCCGCTTGCTTAGCTTACACAGTTTTTTAAATATAAGGGTGCCTATCCACAGGTGGCACCATCCACAGTGGGATGGGCCTGCCCAAGTCAGTCATTAACCAGGAAAACACCCCCATAGACTTGCATACAGGCCAGTCTTATGACTGTGTTCTCTCGGGTGAGGTTCTTCCTTCCCAGATGACCCTAGCTTGAGTGGAGTGGACAAAGGATAACTAGGCCATGTGGATTCCAGGACTAAATTCAGGTCTGCACGCTTGGGAGCACTTTGCCACAGAGGAACCTCCCTAACCCTGTCCTGCCCTTTGAGCAATAGGAAGGTTGAAACATCAAAGGGGGTGAGCATGGAACTATTTGATAGTCCTCAGCACACTCCTGTCATCATGGGAGCAGGAGAATGAGCACACGATGAACGTCCTGATGATTGGACTTTATGATATGAAAATGTCCATCAGGATTCGGTGGCAGACAGGGTAATGTCAAAAACAAATGCTACTTGAAAAGCAAAGTGAAGCAATGTTGAGCCCTGTTAAGAATGTTTACTTCATGGATGGGGGAGATGGCTCAGGTGGGAAGGAACTTGCCCCACAAGCATAAAGACCCAAATGGATCCCCAGGACCCATGTGAGAAGTCAGATTGTGTATGCCACTGTAAACCCAGTGCTTGGAAGGCAGGGACAGAAGGGTTTCTGGAGTTTGAAGGTTCAATGAGTGTCCCTAGCTCATGGGAGTGAGGTAGAAAGACCTAGATGAGGACACTCCTCTGACGTTAGCATGCCAGCAGGAGAATGCGCAGGCAGCATGCCCACGTGCACAGCACATGCACAGACACACACACGCACACACACACAAGCACGCACGCACACAGGCACACAACATCAGCTTCAATCTAATTCCTGTTGTCTATATTTCTCATAGCTGCCTCTTGAAAGGTGAGGTGGAATTAAAACATACCCAAATAAACAGAAGCTGGCATGTCCATCACCACCAGACCTGTTCTGAGAAGATGCTGAACTATGAAAGCTATGTGAGCTATGAAAGATTGCTGCAATGAGCAGAAGCCACATGAGGAGAAGAGGATTTCAATAAAGATCAACACATATGTGCTAACAAAATTCATTTATTAATATAGCAATGGTTTGTGTTTGCACACTTTACTTTCCACTTTAACCAACAAAACGGTTTTGTTTTTGGTTTTGTTTTTTTAATTCAGCCCCAGTACTCAGCTAGTATGATTGTAACTTGGTCTATATGCCCATTTAAAATTTTTTATATAATATAAAAGATGAATACATCTCAAAGCATTATTAGATTTTGGCTATAAGGTGTAAAAATAAGAAATTTTATGTCACCCACAACTGAAATGGTGAGACTAGAAGGATGAAAGATGAAATATTATGTGGTGTTGAAATAAAGGTATTTAAGGTGCTATAAGTTCAAGTCAGAGAGCTGGGTGAACTTGGGACTTGGTGGAAACAGACAGTAAAGCAGAACATGAATGAAAGACAAATAGCTTAGGAAATTATATTAGTCTCTCACATTTGTAACTACTTTAAATATAAATGGATTAGATTCTCCCAATTAAGAAAATAAATCAGGCTGGGTGCCGATGGTGCCCACCTTTAATCCCAGTACTTGAGTGGCAGAGGCAGGAACTGTGAGTTTGAGGCTGGCCTGTTCTACAGAATGAGTTCCAGGATAGCCAGAAACCCTGTCTTGGAAAACCAAAATAATAATAATAATAAAAATTAGAAAAATGAATACTTTAACAGCAGTCAAAGTCTATGCCCTCTACAAAAGACTTAATTTACACACAAAGAAATGGGTAGCTATCTTAAAGGTTACAAGAGACAAAGGTCATTACATGTTTGTGCATATTAGTAGAAGATTAATAGTACAATAATTTAAAAATATTAAAGATCATCAAAATATGCAAAGAAAAACACAGATAATTGAAAGGAGAGATAGATTTACAATGATCGTTGGCTATAACAATACTACGAATAGATAACAGAACTATACAGAAGATAAATGGATGACCTCTTGGCTGTTTGATGCCAGAAGAAAAATAGGAAATAAGGAGATAACAAGACAAGAAACCAAGTAAATCTAACAGACAGATACAAAATACTCTGCTAACAACAGACATATGTTCTCAAGAATCCATACTATATTTGTCTAAATAGTATACAAGAATCTATACTGTGTAGTATAGACTACCTTACATATTAAATTAAGTCTCAGTGTGTTTAAAACCATAAATAATACAGAAAGCAGAAAACATTTTCTTCAACCACAAAAGAATGAAGTTAAAAATCAGTAACTCAAAGTTGTGAAAATTTAAAAATCATACTTTTGAACAACTAATTGAAGTATGAATAAATTTTCTAAAAAATTAAAATATACTCAGATAAGTACAAATCAAAACACAACATGTCATAACTTATGATACACAGTAAAATGTGTGCTAATGGAGAAATTCGTTGCTATAGACACATGAAAACAAATGGTTAGGACTGTGGCTCAATGACAAACCACTTGCCTAATATCACCTCAGACCCGACTTCAATCTCCAGAGCATCAAATTTAAGGAACGCCTAACTTCACAACTCAATGAACTAAAAGCACAAGTGAAACCAAATACTGAACAGAGCAAGAAGTAATAAATATTAGACTCGAGATCATAGAAATCAGGACCAGACAAGGGTAGAGGAAATAATGTTCAGTTTTGGTCTGGGCTATGCAGTGTGCAAAGATGTAATTTTATGTCCTCAACAACGGTGAGTGAGGGTTAGGAAAGATGCACATTTTATGTGCTGTTGAAGTGAAGGTAGTTAAGATGCAGTCAGTTCAAGTCAGACAGCTGAATGGTGAGTGGTTTGGAGGAACCAAAAGTTGGTCTTTGAAGAGTTATATCAACAAAATTGATGCAGCTTAAGCTACATGAATAAAGAAAAAAGGAAAGAAATAAATTAGAAATGAAAGAATGAATTGCTACTGATTCTGTGCAAATAAACAAATTATGAACACAATGAAAAAAAAAACAACATTATGCCTGAAATGGACCTATAAATGTATAGTCGAAACAAATCCTAGAAATAAAACATAACCAAGAACAAATCACGAAGGAATAGAGTATCTGAGTAGATCTAAAATTTATTAAAACTATGTTGGTAATAAAAAAAAAATACCCGGATCTGTAGGCTTCACTGGTGAATTGTCAAACCTGTAAGGGTGATCCCTGGTCCTTCTCCAGTTGTTGCTGTTGTTCCTGTTTTATGAAGAGGAGGCAAAACTTCATAAAGATGAGGCATTCAATGGTGTATAGCATCACTTTATCCTCAAACCACACAGATGTTTCTGAAAGAAAGAACTATGCGTAAATACCTCTTATGAAAAATGCTGCATACATTTATAATAAAATGGTGACAAACCAAATTCAAAGACATTTCAGACCATGACTGACTAAAATTTACTCCTGGAATACAAGACTATTTCAACATTGATTAATACTGAGTATAGAGAAAAGAGAACTCCTAGAAAGTAAAACTAATAAAGAAGGAGCAACCAATTTCGAATTGGGCAAAATGCTGGAATGGGCATTTTTCTCTAGAAGATAGTACAAGTGGCCACAAGCACATGAAAAAATGATCAACATTACTAACATTTAACAAAATGTAAATTAAAGCTACAACGAAATAGAGATTTCTCAAAAAAAATCTTTTTAAAAATTAAATATTGAGCTACCATATGACCCAGCCATATCATTCTGGAATATTTATTGCAAAGACTATACATTGACATTCAAAAATACTGAACATCTATGTTTGTACCTGCATGAAGAAATAGAACCATGCCCATCAACAGATAAATGAATAAAGAAAATGTTATATGCATACAAAATGAAATTTTATGCAGCCATAAAATATAAAATTATTACACTGTAGGAAAATGGATGCAACCTGAAATCATTAACTAAGTGAAATCAGCCAGACTCAAAAAGACAAATGCTGGACATTCTCTCTCATCCATAGAGCCTAGTTTCAAGGTCACGTCTATGTGTGTGTATGCATATTTATGTGTGTGTATAAATTATTGAATTAGAAATTGGTTCACAAAAGGTAAAAAAGAGACCTTAAAGGAAGTGGAAATAGAGAGGGTGGCAGAAGAACATTTAATAGGAAGAAAGGACTATCTGAGGGAAGTGAGGGAGGGAACAGCTGGGGGCAGGGAGGAGGAAAGTGACAGGGTAATAAAAATATAATGACATGTATGTATAAGGACGCATGATGAAAGCCATAGCCTTTAATGCAGAGAGAAAGAGAGGTGGGGGGAGGGAAAGAGGGAGGAGGGAGGGAGGGAGAGGGAGAGAGAAACACACACACACACACACACACACACGGAGGGAGATAGGGAGCAAGGGAGGGAAAGAGGGAGGAGGGAGGGAGGGAGAGGGAGAGAGAAACACACACACACACACACACACACACACGGAGGGAGATAGGGAGCAAGGGAGGGAAAGAGGGAGGAAATGAGGAAGGCAGGGAGGGAGGGAGAAAGGGAGAAAGGGAGGGAGGGAGGAAGGGAGGGAGGGAGGGAAGGAGGGAGGGAGGGAGGGAGGGAGGGAGGGGATAGAGAGAGAACAATGATGGAAGGGAACAATAAACAATAATACCAGGTACTCATAGAGGCCGGGAATAGCACCTGACCCTTCCAGACTTAGAAATCCCATAACTCAAAGGGCACTGGGGTCACTGTCCAACAAGTTCTGAAATAGTTATAAGGAATTCCTAAAATGACATCGGTTCTAATTCTTTTTATGCGTCTGGAACCAGCTATGACCCAAGCTTCTGTGGGGGATATCCTTAACGAGGATGATCCTTGTGGGAAAATCTACTCTAAATAGGGCAGCACCTCTGTCATTGACCGTGATATAAGAAGATCCAAGGGGGGAGCATTTCCTTTTGCTTGGTTGTCTTTACATCTCCGAGGCGAATTCTTCTCTCCTGTCTCTAAGTTCATGCTCTCCGCTGCAGCCACTGCCACAGGTGCTACCATCCCCAGTGATGTCAAAACCCAGGTTTTCCAGCTTTCCAGCATGGACTGAAAGTCCGTGGATCCAGAAATCCCACAGGCCTTCAGGTTGGGACTGGGGTATCCAGGAAGACCGCCGTTGTTAGCCTACCCAGCCCACATAGTGTAATGTAAGTTGATCTAATAATTATTTTTGATCTAATATTTATAATTGATCTAATATATAAACGTATATATTTATTATACGTTTCTTCTACTTATTCTGTGTTCCTCTAGAGAACTCTACCTCATTACAGCATTATATAAACAAAACCCAAACACATAATACCATTTCCACATCTTTTATCTACATCTGGACCAAAGGTTAATAATATTCGTGGGAATACACAATATCCAGGATCAAACAGGCATGTTTCACTGTCTAGCATTTAACTAAAAGTTAGCAGCAAGGCAAGGAAGCAGGAAAATATAGCCCATAATTAAGAGAAATATTTAAGTGAACCCAGTCCCAGAGAAGCTTGTGGGACTGGCTCCCTGGGCCTGATTCTCCATGGTGCCTTACAGAGTCAACAGCTTCTGGGTGGTCCTGCCTGGACCCAACCTGCTCCTCCATTGGTGCAGAGAGGTTTTTGTTGTTTTGTTTCGTTTTTTTGGGTTTTTTTTTTTTTTTTTTTTTTTTTTGCTGTTGTTGTTTTGTAGGATTTTGTTTTGTTTTGGGGGTTTTTTGTTTGTTTTTTATTTTTTCGTTTTACACATGCTGACTTTTTAAATTTCTGTTCTTACATCCTGGTTCTCATTGCTGTGAATGGAGAACAGAGAAAGCCTTCCATTACCCACCTGCCAGTTCAGGACCCCGCCCCCCATCCCCGCTTTCACTTACATTACTTACCCTCTTGATTGGCCTCTTACATCTCTAATCACTGCCTGTCTTCCTCTGAATTTCCCTCTCCTCCCTTATCATTTAAATGTGTGGACTTTATGGGGATCTGTATTTGATCTTTTTTCTCTTAATCTACGATAATGGTTTTTAAATGAGACATATTAAATCTGGGCACCCCTGAAATTTTATGATAATCCAGAATTATTTTTCAACTACAAAAAAGATATCCAAAAGTTGATTTAATATTTATAAGAAGAAAATAGGGTTGTAGGTTGTCGAACTTTTACAATAAATATAATTTTCAGTGATTTAGACTGTAACTATCAAGGTAGTACACAATGTGTACAAGAAATAAACAGATAAATAAATAAGAAATGCTCTTTAGGGGACCATCCAAGTCATGATACATGTGTTCATGGCTAAGTGTCAGCAAAAGAATAGAGCACATATAAATAAACTCAGTTTAGATGAAGGCTTTGGTGTTTCTTCCGTTAACTAATATTGGGAGATGACACTGTGTAGTCAGAGACTACTCATTCATTTCCTGGCCACCCAGACCTGAAATAAAACTGTATTAATTACAACATTGCTTTGCCAATTAGCTCATGTATATTTCTAGCTAATGCTTATATCTTGAATTAACCCATTTCTATTATTCCATATATCTCCCCCCTGAGGCTCATGGTTTACCAGTAAGGTTTTCCAGCATCTGCCTACTCTCTCTCTCTCTCTCTCTCTCTCTCTATATATATATATATATATATATATATATATATATATTTCCTGCCTGGCTCTATTCTGTTCTGCCATAGGCCCAAAGCAGACTCTTTATTAACCAATGGTAATAAAACATATTCACACCATACAGAGGGGAATCACACATCACCTTCTCTTTCCTGTCTAAATAAAAAGGAATGTTTTAACTTTAACATAATAAAATTGCATATAACAAAAACAGTTATCAAGGAAGAATTATAGTTGCAGTATTTAGTTCATTTACATTTGGAAAATTAAGGAAAATACTCTATCGTCTATCCTATCTTTGTGAGTCTAAAATTTTATATCTCATTTTGTCTTTTATAATTATAATTATCTTTCTTCAACTCCATCAAGGACCCCAGAAGGATATAATATTACCTTCTTCAACTCCATCAAGGACCCCAGAAGGATATAATATTACCTAAGTAAACAGAACTTGCATTGTAAGCAACTTCCAAAACTCTAGAATTGAGAGAGACATCTTATTGCCTGGACAGTAACCCAAAGTTCTTCTGTAACAGAGGAGCATTCATCTTCAGCCTACAGGACCATAGTATCTGGCAGACTTTTCCATAAAGCAGGAAATTTTAAAGACACTTCTGCCTGTATTGGAAGCTTGTCAGTCACTTAATTCTGTGTCCTGCAGAATGTCTGGCAGACTCTTTCATGAAGCAAGAACCCTAAGGACTGTCTCGCCTTCTTCTGGCAACTTCAGCAGTCATTTTTCTATGGGTCCTACATGTCCAGTTTATACAGCATACCATCAAACAGTCCAGGCAAGAGCAGTTTCTTGCCCAGATGACTAACCTTGTCACATTGAAGGAAAAATTCATAACGATTTTCTTCAATGCCCATCAACCTCTCTGAAGTAACTGATGCTGCCAGAAGCAGACATGCCTCACTGCCAAGAAAAGTCTAAGTTCTTAAAACATTTTAAATTCCATATTCTGTGCGACTTTGAAAGATTTGAAGAATATCCATTTATCTTAAATTTATCTCTGTACATCTAGAAAACCTAAGTAACATGACTACAAGTATGACTATTATAATGACTATATATTAATCTGTATTTCTTAACTATACATTACATTTTTAAATGAGCTGCACAAACACAATACCTCAAACAAGAGCAGAAATATATATAACAAAATTGACCTTAAATTTGTACCAATAGACCAAGATCCATACTAAAGCAAAGTATTCATCTCTATATTATATCCCCATTTAAATGAAAACAAACATTTATAAACAATATTTGGGAGTGGTTTTCTCCAAACTGCTTTATGCTTTTTATTGGGCAAAGTATTTGGGGGCATTCACAGAGACCTTTCAGCAGGTTTTGATCCATCAAACCACATTAATCTGAGAGGAATGCACAGGTTCCCATCCTCTGGGGAAGCAAAGCAGAACCTCTTTCAAAAAAGTAACATATCCTTAGATACAAATTTTAACATCAAGATACCTTTAGCACATATATGTTGGTTTAACTTAACCTTCTCCAGAATCAAATGTCTCTCTGTAGTCAAAAAATTTAAAGGAAACACATATATGTAATCCAGACTCCCTGTGTATATTTCATCGTATGTAGTTTATTTTTCTTTACTCCTTTAATCTATGATGACGTGTACTCTTTTATATTACTTTTATTATTGCTTTAAAGAATTTGTTTTATTTTATAAAACTATTTATTTTTTCTAACTATCTATACTCTTTTTTTCTCTATCTCAAGCCTACATACATTTTTTTAAAACATACTATGTCTCATTCAGAGGTTTATTTCTATCTGAATTCTCTTTATTGCATATCTATAATCATTTTCTGACCAGAAGCTCCTTTAAAATAGTAAGCATTTTTGTCACAGATGTCCTGGATGCTGGCTCCACCTCTCTCAGCCTTTCAGTGTGGTGGAGATACCTTTTCCTCCAGCTCTGGAACTGCCAGGTGGGAGCTGTCCTCACCACCTCAACTCTGGGAAGCAGTTGGCCCATGCTGCCCCCAAGAAACTTGTAGCACACTGCATACAAACCCTATTCAAGTGTTCAGCCACCTGACAGAGCCTGAGCTGTTTGGGCAAGTACTTCAAACCAGGAAGCCTTCTTAAAGGAGCCATGCAGTTTTTGATGCTACCACTGAGTCAAGAAACCTTTACTTAGAGGAGCCATGTCTCTTCTTGCTGCCAGCAAAACAGCCTATCTGAAAAACAAAAATAAGGAACAAACAAACAGAGCTACCAAGAAGCTGCCCTTGGCTCCCATTTTTGTGGGTCTAGGAGCACTCTTTTTTTAATGCTTTCTTAGGCTTTATGTGGATGTATTTTATCCCACGTTGGGTGCCATTTTGTAGTCACAGACAGCTCATTCATTTCTCGGCCACCCAGACTTAAAATAATTACACAGAAACTATATTAATTATAACACTGATTGGCCAGTTATCTCATTTATATTTCTAGCTAACTCTTATATCTTGAATTAACCAATTTCTATTAATCTATGTATTGCAGGCTTGTGATTTACCAGTAAGGTTCTCTGGCATTTGTCTTCTTCAGTAGATACATAGCAACTCTCTCTCTCTATATATATATATCTGTTCAGATTTCCCACTTGGCTCTATTCTGCTATGTCATAGGCCCAAAGCAGCTTCTTTATTAACCAATGATAATAAAATATATTCACAGCATACAGAGGGAAATCCCACATCAACTAACACTGTGTTCATGTGTTTGCATTTTCAACTAGCTGATATATAGGTAGCTCCTTTCGTGAGCAGTTGGACACTGGGGACACAAGAAGTCTCTGTCAACCCTGAACATAGCCTAAGACATGGGAAAGGAGACAAAAGAAGAGGGATCATTCTGAAACAGATGAGGTTAACACTGACTATAGGAACTGACCTTGTAGAGTTTCTCACAGTTACTGAACTTGCACACATTTAGACCCTCATCATACAGTTTATACAAAGGCAGCAAGTTCTCAGAGGCTTAGCCACCAGGGAAAGGTATTCCAGGGGTGAATGCAAGCTAATGTTCACCACTGAAGAGTGTTGTGGGATAACACTCTTGTACACTGTAAAGATTTATCACTCATATTGGTTTAATAAACTCTGATTTGCCAGTAGCCAGGCAGGAAGTATAAATGGGACAACCAGACTAGGAGAATTCTGAGAAGGAAGGCAGAGATGCAGTTATCATCCAGAAGCAGAGAAAGCAATATGTGAATGCCTTACTGAGAAAAGGTAACCAAACCACATGGCTAAACATAGATAAGAATTATGGGTTAATTTAAAAAGAAGTACTTAGTAATAAGCCTGAACAATAGGCCAAACAGTTTATAATTAATACAAGCTTCTGTGTGTTTTTCGGGGACTAAATGGCTGTGGGATCAGGTGGGACAGAATCCTGCATTTACAGAAGGGGCTTTCTCCAGTATCTTCCAAATTTTAGGATAGAATTTCCGTCCCAAGTAACCACACAATTATATCAAACAAGACTTGAGACCACACACTAAATATTAGAGTTCTGTACTACAACTTCAAGGGATGGTCCAGTAACAGAATTTTCACACTTTTAATTACTGTTAATAAAATCAAAAGTACTTAAAAAAAATGAAGTCCCTGAGAGATGGGACTTTCTTGCTTTTGTCTAAGAATTAAAAGCTTCTTTAAGAGCAACAAAAAGAAAGAAATGGGGGAGGGAGGGAGGGAGGAAGGAAGGGAGGGAAGGAGGGAGGGAGGGAAGAAGGGATAGCTCTCAGACCCAGGAGCAAAAGCTGTCACAAGGTAGCTCATCCTTTAGGATTCTCCAGTATCTTTGGTGTTCCAAAGGCACAAAGGCCTTTGGAGGGCCTTCCCTTCAGGGGCATACCTTCTAGGTAGCAAGGCTTCTTTGGTAGGCTAATCCTCTAGGCAAAGTAATGTGCAGAAAGTACCCCACATGCTATTGGAATTTAAAACTTGCTAAAATCTGAAAGGTACTGTTTTAAAGGAAAATCTGTTTCCACCACTTCCTGAATCTTTAGGCATGACAATCAAGGAGACAGTCAATGGAGGTGTTTGTCTTCTATTCTAAATTGCTGAGAGAATCAGGACTGAGTCACACCTCCTTACACCTGTGCATCCCCACTTTGTTTTTATTTCCTTATTTTTGTTAAGGGTTCTTTTCTTTATTTGGGATTTTTGTTTGTTTGGTTGGTTTTGTTTTTTTGTTTATTTGTTTTGTTTTTTTGTTGGTGTTTTTTTTTTTTTTTTTGAGACTAGGTGTCTCTGTTCCTGTGGAACCTGTCCTGGAACTCCTTCTGTAGAGTAGGTGGCCTCGAACTCACAAAAATCCTCCTGTCTCTGCCTGCTGAGAGCTGGGATTAAAGGCATGTGCCATGACCTCCAGGCTTGTTTTTATTTTTTTAAGACAGGGTCTTAGCATTTATAGTCCAGGATGGCCTTAAACTTTTAATCTTTTTGCCTCAATCTCCTGAGTGCTTGGACACCATGTCTGGCCTCATTTTTCATTCTTGGTTTTTCACATAAGCGTACATAATTTACATAATTTCCCCTTCTCCTTCTAGATCCTCCCAGGTTCCTACCACACTCTTCTTTTTTTAAACTGTTATCTTTGCTAATATTTGAATAAATACATTCTGCTGAATCTATTTAGTGTTTTTCATATGTATGTCTTTAGTGCTGATCACTTGAAATTAGATAACCAGTTAAGGGTCCATCCCTGGGGAAGGCATATTCTCCCTCTCTCAGCAGTCATTTACTGCCTGTGGCTCATCATGGGACCTTGAATAAGGCCCTCATCCACCTTGGGATGATGTCAGTTGGTTTTGTCACTATTCAGGTCTCGATTAGACACCCATGTTGTTGAGAGCTATGGATGCAGCTTCTTCTGTGTCATACACACATGACAAATCATACAACAGATGTCCTGGTCTTCTGGCTCTAACAATGATGTAAGATGAAGCTTCCATGATGTTCCCTAAGCATAAGTGTAAGGGTTGTGTTGTAGGCACACCGCAGGGCAACCCATGGTCAATGGGTTTTGGCATTTTGACCAGCTATGGCTTTCTGTAATTGCCTGCATATGCATGTTATTCTTGTTTTAAGTATTAGAAATATTTATTCTTAACTTCTGCTTTTCTACCTTTCTTCTGCCTTTGCCATCCTCTACACCTAAGCAAGAGCATCTAGATAAACTAAGTCTATTCAGGACACACACATAGCAAAGATCTTGCTGCAGATTTTGAGGTAAATAAACCTTATGTCTGCGGAGACCCAAACCTAATCCTGTGCCAGGCAGGAGTCTAGCACAATAGCACAGCAAGTGCCTGAAACATCTCAAGACTGATGATGGCAGCTGTGGCCAAACTTTCATCTTCCTCCCTCGGGAACTCTTTTCACATGAAGGTGTTGTCCTGAGAAAGCAAGCAGCCCTGACTTCGAGGGTCATGAACCAAGACCTGTATCTGGTGTGGTGTGGTGTGCTGTTGTAATAGGAGCGGCGGGGCTGCGTCCCCAGCGCCCTGACCGCCTGGCTAGCTTATACCCAGAAATAATTACACGGACACTGTATTCTTTTAAACACTGCTTGGCCCATTATATCTAGCCTCTTCTAGGCTAATTCTCGCACCTGGACTAACCCATTTCTAATAATCTGTGTAGCCCACGAGGTGGCTTACCAGGGAGATTCTAGTCTACGTCCATCCTGGGTCAGAGCTTCATCGTGTGTGCCCAGGGAGAGGGGAGCATGGCATCTGCTCCAGAGAGCAGAGCTGTCGTGTCTGCGCTTACTTCCTCTTTCTCCCAGAATTCTGTTCTGTTTACTCCACCCACCTATGTTTTAACCTATGAGAGCCAAGCAGTTTCTTTATTATAATTAACCAATGACCTTCCTCCATCAGTGTGCTGTTGTGTGGTGTGTGTGCATGCACGCATGTTTCTCTAGCAAAGGGTTCTGTAAGTCCCGAGCAGAAGTGTCTGCTTGCTCTTAGCGCTGCAGAATCACTGATGGTTAGGCATAGGTGCTGAAATGCAAGGAAAGTGAGATGGATGTGATGTCGCTGTGTCACATCTCAGGTGTTTCCCCCAGAAGGTACCCTCCCAGGAGCCAGGAGTCAGCTTTACAAATGCCTTCCCACAACAAACCAGATGCGCAGTTCCTGCTGGCATAGTGAATCTCAACCTGAGTCACCCAGAAGAAACACAAATTTTATCAAAAATAAATAAATAAATAAATAAATCTCAAGTTTACAACAACAACCTTTATAATAAAAAGGTGAAGTTTTCTCATTTTTCAAAATGTAAACCTTGTTTGGTACGTTGGTGAGATATTTCCCATTCTTTTTTGCTTGCATCTTCAATACTCAGTGTATATTGGACCCCGCAGCACTTAGCCATCTATGCTGCACGTATGCTCCAGCCACCATAGGCAGTGTCCTTTACACAGGGCTGTGCTATCCTGAAATGTCTGCTTTTCTAGACCAAGCTACAATTTTCTAAGTGTGTGGAGAATTCTTCCAGCTAATGGGACAGTACTGGACATGGCGGCTGTGGACAGGGACATCTCTAAGGCTCAGGAGCGAGACTGCATGCCTAGATAGTTTCTTCAATAGCTACATACTAATGCTTTTCATGTTGCCCCAGGGAATAGAGAAATGCTTGCCCTTGCTCTGCCCATGTGACCCACCCATCTCCAGGGGTTCACACCAAGGCCTTACTACAAAGCTAGAAGGGAGGGGACAATGAATGGGTCTGCTTCCTATGATCTGTGCTTGTCACCCCAGCTATCATCTCTGTCTTTTAAGTGTTTTCTAGAATAAGCGCTTCTCGGTGTTCTATGTCATTAGATTGGTTCCTGTACACCTCCGTCTCTCAATCTCCTTTATCATGACAGTAAGTCTTTAGAACTTTTACTCTCCTTTTATGCCATTTTTAATTTAATTTTTTCTTTCTTTCTTTCCTTTTCCTTTTTTGTTTTTTGTTTGTTTGTTTTTGTTTTGTTTTTTGAGGCAGTGTTTTTCTGTAGCTTTGAAGCCTGTCCTGGAACTCACTGTGTAAGCCAGGGTCACCTCGATCTCACGGAGATCCACCCGACTCTGTTTCCTCAGTGCTGGGATTAAAGGCGTACACCACCACCACCACCCCTTTTTAAAGTAAGAATTGAAGAAGTGCTTCACTTTTGTAATGAAAGAATTTGTGTTGGGGAGAAAGTTTCTAATGAAGTCACACACACACACACACACACACACACACCGTCCCGCCCCATGTTGTCCCCTGTCCCTGTCTCTTTCACCTTTCCCTAAGTAAGATCCCTTATGAGAGCCATGGGAATTGTTGTTTGGGGATGGGACTGTAAACCTCAGAGCAGTAAAACATCTCTATACTAGCCACATCCCAAAGCAATTTGAAGTTAGAAGTAAAGCCATGAGCACTGTCCTTGTATGTTGACAAGACAGGATTCTAGAGGAATAATAAAAATTCGCACTCAGTAACATCTTCCTGGGCACGGATTCTCACATAGACAGTTGATCTTAAAGTTCCTTCTCCATCACAAAAAGCTAAGATGGGACTGAAGGCATGGCTCGCTGTTAACCATTTGTCTGGCACATGCAAGGCCTAGGTTTTAGGCCCAAAATTGCATATTCATTCTCTACCACCCCATTTTATAAATAAATAAATTCTATTTTTAAATTACATATGCATACTTTAAAATGGCTGAGTCTAATGATGTGTGCCTGCCATCCCCATGGAGGGAAGACAGAAAGATGGTTCTGTCTGGAGTATGTAAAAGGCACCACGTCAGCCAGGGCTATATAGCAAGACCTAGGTTGAAAAATAAATAAATAAAAGGAATTTCCAAAAGAAAAAGCAGAAAGTCAAGAATGAGCCAATACACTCAAATATAGTCATGTTTGTTTCACATTGGAGCACCAACCCCACTCACCCAGCACTGCACAATTAGAACAAATATTGCTAAAATTGTCAAGCCTGTGAATACACACGAGACCATAGTATATGCCTGCTACAAATCTATAAGCTTTTAAAGTGTAGGCAAATAGAAATTGATTGTGTGTGCTTTAGTAAGACAAAAATAAAGGCTTCATTCATTATTCACCGACAACGTGTGGTAACACCAAAACAATGAAGAAGAAAAAAGGCTCTCGGGATAGAAGGGTTCACAGTGTGATGCTCGGGATATTTGGGTTCACACTGTGATGCTCGGGATATTTGGATGGGTTCACAGTGTGATGCTCATGTACTTTGTGATCCTGCAAGGAGGATGAAAAGTCAAACATGCGAACGCTGAAGAGGGGACAAGTCAGATAGTGCACACACAGGGACAAGTCAGATAGTGCACACACAGGGGACAAGCATCAGATAGTGCACACACAGGGACAAGCATCAGATAGTGCACACACAGGAGACAAGCCTCAGGTAGTGCGCACATGTTACAGCAAACTACAGCTGCAAACTAATCCAAAAGGTAGAGGCGGTCCGTGATCTCCCGCACACATGTACAGTCTAAAGAAAGAAAGGGATGGAGCTACTACTAGACCAGAAACAAAATGGAAAAGGAAAGATAAATGAAATGGAAATGTAGTAGTAACCATAAGGGTTTGTAGAGGGTTTTCGTTCACAAGAGAGAGCGGAAAGAAAGGAGAGGGACTGGGTGTGAGGAGAGAGGAGAAGGGCAGCTCTCTGGAAAATGAGCCAGTTTCCGAAGGGACAAGAAAGCAGCCTTGATCCTCAGCACTGAGGCTGGCACAGTTTCCGCAACTGTTTAGAGAAATGCAGCGAGCTCCCCGCCATTAATCTTTTCTAAAGAAAGGCTTTGTTCTGCACCTGTATAAACAACCCAGAGTTTTAAAACCTATATGCTTGCCCCTAATGTGTGAGCGTATGTATTATAGTGATAGCTTCAAGTCATCTATAGGCAACACCTCTGCTTTACATCTCTCTGCGGGGACCCTGCCCCCAACCCTACCCACCTCCTTTAGCCTAGACAGGCTTGCCTACAGTCAAGTCCAAGTTCAAGTACTCTTTAAAAAAAAAAATTCATTCTTTGCTGCATTTTCCCAGCCCCCCAAATCTGAAGGCAGAGAGGACCCTTTTACCGAGTAGTCTCATAATGAATACCTCTCTTACTGCACCCCCAAGCAAAGACAAAATGTACAAGACAACTTCTGAAGTAGGAGCAAGCAGCAGGGTGTGTGTGTGTGGGGGTTATCCCTAAGGAGGAGGCTTGGCCTGCAGGATGAGGTGACTCCTGAGGGCTGAAATTAGTCCCTGCTAGCCACCTGTTACAGTGCTCCAGGTTCTGGGCTCCAGGATTGGTTCTGCTGTGAAGACTAGAATTTGCCAGGCAGCTTCTGGCTCCCATGCATCTGCCTGTCCCCACCCTCATCTGGAACCCTTAAACCACAAAAAGGACAAGTGGACAACTGAGCCCCAGGAGAGGACCTCAGTTTCCTGTAGTCAGTCAGGGCAGTCATATCCCAACCCTTGAAGGGAGCAATTCCTTAAAGGAGCCCACAGAAGAAGCTATGGGGGACACTTAGCACTGACTCAACAAAGCCCCCCCCCCCCCCAGCACACAATGTGACTGCCTCGAACCTCAGAAAAGAGCCAGAATCTTGTTTTGTTCCAGCTGGGCTTGGGGAAGGCAAGGTGTTTTGTTTTGAGTTGAAATGCAAGGCAATTCAAGGTGCTGCTTCATTATCGGTTTTGGTCTTTCCTCTTTTTCTTCACTCTTTCCTAATTTAATTTTAGCAAGGCAATTGTTCTGACTTACTATTCTGCATCCAAGAACTTGCCCCTAAAATGGTGATGGGTTCCCTCAAATAGTCTACAATTGCACTATGTTGCTGAAAATGAAATCGCTGACTTTGGTACTCTTACAACAGTGGAAAATAACATCTCGCTGAGTGACGTGTGGGGGGTGGGCGTGTGGCAACTGAAGTGCTAAACACAGAGTCCTATGTATTTGTTGTTAGTGATATTGCAAGAGGGGCATAATAACGTGTACGCTGAAGATGTTGTTTGAAGATAAAACAAGTCAAAGGAGAAAAAGTGCTACGTGAATCAGACGGCTATCTTGAAGGTGAGGAGAAAAAAAATAAGTCAAGTGATTCATAGGATGTTAAGCCTCTCCTTGTTTTTTGCCCTTCCTCTGCACTCACTCTGAGAAGCCTTGGATAAGCAAACACACATCATGTGTGTTCATCCCGAACGACAGTTTCCGTGGAACAAACTGGGAAAGAAGCTGTGGTGGGTACACTGGGGTTCTTAAGGGCCCCGCTAAGACCACCTGCAGATATAAATGGGTTGAGTGGAAACAAGGTCTTTTTCCAGTTTTACCCCCAAATCTCACTTACCTCACGCAGATACTCTTAGTTAGGGTCATTGTCGGGTCTAGAGGCCCAAGTCTGGGCTCTAAGCAGACGTTCCTTGCCCCCGCCCCATTAACCACTCAGCATAGAAAAATGATCCCCACCCCTTCCACGCCCCCGTCCCACCTCTTGTTACCCTTTCAAACCCCCTCTACTTTGCCGGGGGTGGTTTGTCCCAAGGAGTACAGATAAATAGTCCTGTCAAAAGGCGCAGCTCGCGGCTGTACTTCTGGGTCCAGAGTCAAGTTCAGAGCCCCAGGCTGGCGGGTCAGCGGCCAGTTGCGCCTGCTCCAAGAGCCCAGCTCATTGGGAACCCGATTTGCGACGGGCCTGGGTCTCCGCTACTCCTCTGAGCTCTCTCACGCCCCATCCTCTTCCAGTGAGCGGAAGCCGGAGTTGGCGAGACTGGCCGGGGAGGAGGAAGGCGGGCGCGCGTGGGCGCCGGGGACTAGGCGATGTCCACCGGCTCGGTGAGTGACCCCGAAGACATGGAGGTGAGAGGGCTGCAGCGGGTCTACCCGACCCCCTCCTCCAAGAGGCCACCTCTGCACGGTGCCGAGCAGGGCTACGTCTCGCCCAGCGACAATTCTTCCGCGGAGGAGGAGGACCCCGACGGCGAAGAGGAGCCACGCTCTTTGGAAGCCGCGGACATCCCGGGGGGCTGCAAGAGGAAGCGGCCCCGTGTGGCTGGCCCGGGCGGCGCAGGTGGCGCTGCCGGCAGCGGTGGAAAGAAGCCGCTCCCGCCCAAGGGCTCGGCCGCTGAGTGCAAGCAGTCGCAGCGGAACGCCGCCAACGCCCGCGAGCGGGCCCGGATGCGCGTGCTGAGCAAAGCCTTCTCCAGACTCAAGACCAGCCTGCCCTGGGTGCCGCCTGACACCAAGCTTTCCAAACTGGACACTCTGCGCCTGGCTTCCAGCTACATCGCACACCTGCGCCAGCTGCTGCAGGAGGACCGCTACGAGAACGGATACGTGCACCCGGTGAACCTGGTAGGGACAGGGACGCAGCGCGGGTGGCCCGGGGCCAGCAGCCCTGAGCGAAACCCGGGCGCAGGGCTGGGTCGGCCCCAGAAGGGAGTTTTCTAGATCCGGTGGTGAGGAATCTAGTTTAGTGGCCCCCCAAATCAAGGCAGGAGGAGTCAACCTTTTTTCTTGGAGAAAATCATTCGGGCTGCTAATCAGTGTCCTGGTCCTTTGCCCAGTGACAGCTATTCGTTAACACCCTACTTCCGGGATAAACTGTGGCTCCCCACTGCGAGTATTTCTGCCTTTAGCAGAACGGGAAAAAGAAAAAATCTCAGATACCCAACTTTTTCCAGACAACAGCCTAGCAGGTTTGAATCAGCCAGGGCTGTTTTCTTTAAAGTGGGAGAGAAAACCTAACTCTTTTAAAAAGTTTGAGTGGTTTAAAACAAAACAAAACACTAATGGAGGATAGTTTTCCCAGACGCGATTGTCCGGAAAGTCCCTGTCTAACCTGCCAGCTTCCTGGGCTTGGGAAAGATCTCATCCAAATTTACTCATAAGGGGGAGGGGGCATTAAATCACAGAATCCTAAACTCGCACTTTTCACTGAAAAAGCATGCTAATAGAAGAACAAGACTCACAAATTCCTAGAACGCTAATAAAAGCCGGGGACCTCTGGGGAGAGCGGTTTCGTTTTGAGATTGTTTCTCCTCCGTATCTGACGCTCGTTTCGATTTTTCAGACGTGGCCTTTCGTGGTCTCTGGACGGCCGGATTCTGACACCAAAGATGTTTCTGCAGCCAACAGACTCTGTGGAACTTCCGCTTAGAAGACAGCAACACAGCTGATGGGTTATGTTAAATGGAAAGGACCGGGCCATGGAGGTACTATTGGATTCCGGACCTTCTCCTCTTCCTGGACCTGTTAACAAACAGGACGGGTGACTAACCTGGTGGAGCGCAGGTGGACCTGGCTGCTGCGGATCAGCGCAACTGTAGCCAAAGAGAGCCTGGTTTCCTGGGGAGAAATCTCAGACTAGATCCATCCCGGGGCATTTGCTCTGAGCTCAAACCATGCCTTCTGAGTCCACAGCAGAAACAGGCTGGTTTTTAAGCTAATGTGGATTTTCCCTGTAGTTTCCCTGCGCAGCCAGGTCTTTCCCTGTGACCTTGTTTGAGCGCTCTTTTCCAGCTCTGGAAACGCTGGAAAAGTCCATCAGGGACCTCTTTCTCAGTTTCGGAGGACAGTGTCAAACTCCCACCAGGAAGTTCTCTTTTAGTGGCGGTACATGGCGAGATGGTGATATATACCACCGGAAACCGGTTTTGCCCTTAATCCCTCAGCATTGGGGTCTACTTCCAGAGCTCCCTTGTCTCTCTGATCAGTGTTGGGACAGCCTGCCCTAGGTCTGGTCTCCACCCAGTGGACCCAGCTGGTTTATTTGGTTCTCAGTCTCCTCCCCACCAACAGTTTCCCCTTAAGTCTTATTTGACTGCCCTTTTGTGACAACTCGCCCCTCTAAACAGCTCGCTCCTGCCACTGCACAGCCTCCTGTGGGGTTCAGGTTCTCCCAGGCACCCACTATTCTTCCTGGTCCAAGGATTGAGCATGGTGGGCGGTTGGGGCTGGTCTCTCTACCCACTGACGCAGTGCATGGTGCTTGGTGGTCCTGGCAACGCTGTGGTGACGCTGCTCTACCATGGTACGAACATATGTAAATAAATTTATTTTTTTATGAACGAAAACATGCGTTGTGAAAATCTTTTCCAAGACTGTTTGGTCTGTGAGCTAACTTTAAAAGGGCAGGTCTCTCCTCTCAACAGGGTGTTGAGCTATTACAGGAGGCAGATGGTGGAGGTCCCAGTTCAGTCAGATTTCCAGTTTCTCTCTCTTTCTCATCTCCATTCTGATCGCAGATGTATAAAAGGCTCACCCTGTAAGCCCAGCTGGCTCCGAATTCATAATCCTCTCGATACTGCCCCTTTAGTGCTGGGATGATTGCCAGAAGAAGCCACTACATCAGATCAAAATATTCTGTGTTTCTGATACTTCCAGAAGTAGGAAATCCTGGAGGGTAAAAACTGGAAGCCTGGGAAATCTGATGCATTTTGAGGTCAGGGTTGACTGGGGGCATAAGTACACGTCTAAAATAAAAATAGTATACTAATTAAGAATTAATTTCCAACTCTTGCTCTTTGACTCTCTCTGTCTCTCTGTCTTTGCCTCTGTCACTTTCTCTCTCAAACACACACCTTTCCAGCCTGACCCACAACCCAGTATTTAAAACTATAAGACCTTCCAGAACATTGCACCACTCCCATTCACGGGAGGCTACAGTTCTAAGATCTCACTGGCAGAATAAAACTGTAGGAAACCAATCCCAGTTTTAGCAAGATCCTCCTGCCTCTTAACTGTTGTTTTGGATACCCACCACATTTGCAGCATAATTTTCTTCCATTTTCATTGCAATAGCAAAAAAAGTCCGTGATGTTTTCCAATCAACCCATCCTCTGAATACAAAACGCATTTTGTAGAGCATTTACAAAAGTGTGAAGGATAAAAGTATCTAAATATTTGCTAGACTTAGATTCTGCCTGTGACTTCATAAATTAAAACACAGTTTTCTCAACCAGAGAGAAAACACAGCTGGATTTTTGTTGAGACATGGGGAGTATGACTTCCTGTTTTGAACTAAACCAAACCTGATCTCCAGAGAGCTGCCTTCTCACACCATCATCTGGTCCTGGGGTCAGTCAGAAGCTGGAGGGTTGGAGGTGACATTGGTTTTTCGGAGGCATTGTGGGCTTTCCCGTAAAAGGGAGTCCTGAATGACCAGTGGCAGGAACCCCACCATGCCGAAACATATTTCAGCTGTGAAGTCTGGACCATCTCTGTGAGGAGAGGGTCAGGTGCCTGCTGCAGCCGTATCTCAGTGAATGTGATGCCCAAAGGTAACGGCAAGCCAGGTCCTTTCTACTTCCCAGTATGGTGGTTAAGAACCGATGTCATCTGGTATAGTAGCCGGCTCCCAGGCAGGGCAGCACTTAGCAGGCTAGTGCAGCAGAGCCCTCCTGAGTATAAAGGCAGCATGGCCAGAATGAGTCTCCGTACTAAATAAAATTAAAATATGAAGTAAGAATGTTAAGTAAGAATGCTAAGCACGGTGGCTCATATTTGCAGTCCCAGTACTGAGAAGGGGGAGACAAGAGGATTGCCATGAGTTCTAGACCAGCATGGGTTACAACATAGACCCTGTCTTAAAAAAAAAAAAAGACATGACAAGACAAGCAAACTTTAAAAATAATGTGCTGGCTAGTTTTATCTCAACCCGACACAAGCTAGAGTCATCTAAAAAGAGGAAACCTCCATTGAGAAAACACCTATGTAAGATCTGACTGTGGGGGGCATCATCGTGGGTGGTGCCATCTCTGGGCTGGTGGTCCTGGGTTCTGTAAGAAACCAGGATGAACAAGCTATGAGGGGCAAGTCCATAATCAGCACCCCTCCACAGCCTCTGTAAGAGCTCCTGCCTTCAGTTTCCTGCCCTGTTTGAGTTCCTGTCCTGATTTCCGTCAGCTATGAACAGTGATGTGAAAGTGCAAGCCAAATGAGCCCTCTCCACCTCAGCTTGCTATTGGTCACCATGCTCCTTCACAGCAATAGGGCAGAAACTGACACCAGGGTTGTGGAGTATTGCTATGACAGACCTGACCATGCATTTCAGGGAGGACTGGGGACAGACTTTAAACTCTGGAATAGGAAAGCCTTTGAGTGTTGAGAGCTCAGTGGTCTGTTCTGTGGGAATATGGAAGATAAGAATAATAAGAGAAAGGCAGAGGATGGAGGTCTGGATTACAAAATTCCAGAAGGACACTAGAGAGTCACTTAAAGACTTTATCAGCGTTGTTGCATATCTTGAGTTAAGAATCTGTGGTTCCGGTTAGCTGGGACTGAAGAATTGGCTGTGATTAACAAGAAACCGGAAGCACTAAAGTGAAACCTTTACTGGAGCAACTGATGCTGGAGCTGAGAAACCAGCAGAGATTAAGCATATAAGTAGGGCATTTTCTTAATTAGAGATTGATGAGGAAGGCCCATACCATTTGTGTGTGGTTTCTATAAGAAAAGAGGCTGAGCAAGACATAGTGAGCAAGCCAATAAACAGCACCCCTCCATGGCATCTGCACTGGTTTTTTTTTTTTATGTTGTTGTTTTCTTTCGGGTTCCTGCCCTGTTTGATTTAGTTCCTGTCCTGACTTCCTTTAGCAATGAACAATGATGTGGAAGTTTAAGCTAAGTTTTTTCCCCAAGTTGTTTTGGTCATGGTAATAGTAACAGCCATAGTATCTCTGATGTAGACAAGTAGAAGGCAAAAATTTCTAAAGAGCCTGTATAGGTCTACATTTTTCCACTACAATCCACCCTAGCCTGTTTCCTCATCTGCATGGGGTTACTAGCGGGATCTTCCTCCAGAGAATGCTTCAGGGGTAAGTACCAGATCAGAGTCTAGCAAATGTAGTATTTATGTGCTGAGAAACACATGAAGAGCTCACTGGTAAAGGAAACCCAGAGGCAGAGGAAAAGTCTAGCCCAGCCACTAAGACTGGCTTCCAAACCAGAAAGTGCTGTAGTGTGTCACTCCAGTTGTCTGGGAGGCTGGGCAGAAAGACGGCAAGGTGATCACCAGCCCGAGCTAGAGCTTGTCTGAACCAAATAGATAAATGAAAACCAAGCACAAGCAAACAAACAAAACCCCACAGGGAAGCCGGCTCAACTTTGAGAAGTGATGATCACCATTGTAAGAAGTCTCAAAAGAGCAAGCCAACAAACAAAAGAAGTTGAATTGAATACAATAATAACACAGTTGAAGAAAGAAGGAAATGGAGCTGATTGTCCAAAACCAATATGAAAAATGGGTTTTTTACTCATAATCCTAATTTCTCAGGTTGCTTCAAGAGCAAGCATAAAGACTTTGAGGCCACCAAGTCACATAGGCAGAGTGCTGGGATCATGGCCCTTGAATTCCTTTTTAGTGGCAATTTGTGTGTCATTCTCAAATTGATATAGAAGAAAAATGTCTGAAGAATGTTTTGCTTCATGGTTTCTTTTTTTAAAATTTATTTATTTATTAAGGATTTCTGCCTCGTCCCCGCAACCGCTTCTCATTTCCCTCCCCCTCCCCCGATCAAGTCCCCCTCTCTCATCTGCTCTAAGAGCAATCAGGGTTCCCTGTCCTGTGGGAAGCCCAAGGACTGCCGACCTCTATCCAGGTCTTGTAAGGTGAGCATCCAAACTGCCTAGGCTCCCACAAAGCCAGTACGTGCATGGGATAAATCCGGACTTGCTTCATGGTTTCTGTGCTAAGTTTATAGCAAGAGTGCCAAGAGCTTAGATGGCGCAGTTACTGCCCAGTATTCATGGAGCCTTGGGCTCAAACCACAGCAGCATGTGAATTTGGGTGTGTCACCCACCGGCAATTCTAGCAGGTAGATCCAAGTCATCTGCTACTCAAGGTCATCAAAGTGAACAACTCCAAATGAGATAAACAAAGTAAACAAAACCTAAAAAGGAGGATTTCTCATGAGCCCTAGATAAAATCGCTGAAGCTTGAGGGGAAAGATCGTGGCTGGGAACAAACACCTCTATGCCGTTAGGACTCAAGCCTGCTGTCTCATAGAGAAACAACCCAAGTTTTCTCCTCCTCCCTCACCATTATTTTATTTGAGACAACAGAATGGGAAATATGGGAGTAGGGACTGGGAACTGAGAGGAGGCGGCTGGGTATTGAGACAGACAGAGGACCACACGCTTGGGATCCTGCCAGCTTGGTTCTGCTCTGAGAGCAAAGCTAAGGGGAAAGGCTGATGGGGCTAAAGTTGCTGAATGACGGATGGATGAGTAAACTGAAAATACAACTCTTCTGGGGGCTTTCTGGGGGACCAGAGCATCCTAACTAGTGATGGTCTGGTGCTGCTGACTCAACAGAGAACAAAAACCCCCTTCCACACCCTCCTCCTAAGATGAGTGTTGTAGAGCAAGTGCTCTTGGCACTGTAATTCTGAAAGGCTGAGCGCTCCTTGGTCAAAGATGCTGAACCGATTTTATATTCTTTTGCTCTGGTTTTCAAGTTCAATCTCACTTTAGTCTGGTGGCTCCTTCAACAGAGAGCAACCCTGATGTTTGGCATCTTAAAGGGATTTTAATAGGCGCAAGGTTTCTGTTTTGTTTTGTGGTTTAAAACAAAAGGCTCCATAGGAGAGATGGAGGAGGAAAAGAGAAGGAGGAGGAAGAAGACACCCCCTTTCCATTAACAGAACAACAGAGGGGAGCACACTTCATCTTAGCCCGTACCAGGAGCTATTTTGGTTGATTCTTCTAGGAGATGTTAAAATGATGACTCAGAAAGTCATTTAGTCAATGATAGTAAAGCCAGGTAAACCCTCGACTGACTTCTCACTGCCAGGAATCTAACAAGCGACTCCTTTCGTAAGGGAGCATCTGTCTGCATCTTCTTTTGATGAAAACTTCCTTTAGTAAAGACCCATCCACAGGGGCAACCAAGGATTTCTCTGTCAATTTTCACTAATGGAGAGGAAAGAAGAATAACCCCCAAAGATACCAGAACTCAAGAAGATTAGTTATCAAACTTGAGTGCCGAGTTCCAATCCTGGCAGTGAGAAGTCAGTCCTGAGTTTACCTGGGAGGAAGCTGCTGAGGCTGGGACTCTCAGTAACCAGTGTCTTTGTGCTAATCTGTTTATCAAGCTACACAGATCTCTTGCTTTGGCTCCTTTCTGGGCCTTTTTTGAAGTCATTACTGCCAGGGCAAGACCTGATGGACCAGTTGCTCAGGAGGCTGGAACAGGAGCAAAAGTTCAAGATTTCTCTGGGCTATAAAGTGAGTTCAAGTCCAGCCTGGGCAATTCGCTGAGATCCTATCCCTAAATTAAAAGTAAAAAGAAGGCGGGGAACAGCTAGCAAAACGGGTAGATCCTGACAACTTGAGTTGAATACTAGAATCCATATGGTGGAAAGAGAGAATTAGTTCCCTTAAGCTGTCCACTGACCTCCAGGTTTGTGCTGTGACATGCTGTGATATGTGAGTGCCCACACATATGCACACACACACACGTATGTGAATGTGTGTGTGTAGAGTGGCACACACTTGCTTAACATGTAAAAAGTCCTTCATCCTTCCCTTTTACCTAACGGAAAGCTTTATTTGGAGCCACTGTAGGTTCCTTCATTGCTTGGAAGAGGAGAACCGTGGCGCACCTCATAGAAGCAGCTTGCCTTTGAGGAAACACAGTTTCAGTATGGAAGATTTCCTCCCTGGCAGTGGAAGGGGAGAAAAATGGGAAGCAAGAAGTCTCTAACTGGTCCTTGATGGTTTTCAAAGAGAGGTGCTTTATCCCTGCAGTGTTTGCAATAGGTAAGATCTGGAGCAGCCTTGATGCCCACCAACAGATGCCTGGATAGGAAAACACGATACATATACATAATCCAATCTTCTCTGACTATGGAGAAATAGGAACACAGGACATTTGCAGGGAAACGACTGGAACGAGAGCTCATAGTGTTAAGCAAAATAAGATTCAGTGAGACAAGACTGCATTCTCACCCTCAGGCGTGGGGCCTAGATTTACATTTCTATACACATAGGAAATGAAGGGAGGAAGTAGACGAGGTGAGGGGAGAAGGAAACCAGAGGAGGAGGAAGGAATATGTGTGTCTTGAAAACAGAGGGGAGAACTGTTTGGAGGGAGGACAGAGACTGAGAAAGGGCAGGGAAGGGGACCCCAGGGCAGCCGTGGGACAGGCAAGGAAAAGGACTGTATACTGATATATATATATATATATATATGTATAGATGGGTCATGAAACTAATTGCTTTGTATGTTAGCCAAGAAATTGAATGTTTATGTATCTTTTATTGGAATTTGTAAGTCAGTTTCCTAAAAAAGAGATCGTGAGGAAAGACGGCTCAGTGGTTAAGAGTGCTTGCTGCTCTTTCAGAGGACCAGAGTTCATTTCCCAGCACCTACTGTAGGGCAGTTCACAATCACCTGTAACTCTGGCGCCAGGGGTCCCTATACTCTTTTTTAGTCCTGGAGGGCACCTGCATACATGTGCACACACACACACACACACATACGTATCAATGAAAATAAATTTTTAAATGAAAGAGAGATTGAGCATTTACCCTGCCTGTGCCCTCTGATTCCCACATGTGTGAGCCACAATTTCTGACTCTACATGTGTGATTTTAGGTGTCCCATATGAGATAGGGCGTCCATGACATACTTCCTCACTGACCCCAGCCCTAACTGACAGGTGTGGAATAGAATGGAAAAAAAAATGAGACCTTGCTAAGCACAGACACAATGCCCACTAAAGGCTAAAATTTAAATATCAGCATCTTATTTTTCTTCTTTTAATAGCTGAGATGTCCTTGATCTTGACCTGCAAATGTGTTCTGCCCTTCTCTTTCGCTACTTTTACCAACTGGTTCTTTCCTGCTAGATCTGATTTTCCTAGATGGGCTCTTTTGCCACTAAGAAGAAATTTTCATTTGGCTTCATCTTAAAAGCGAAGATCAACCCAGCACTTGGGAGGCAGAAGCATGCTGATCTCTGTGAGTTGGAGGCCAGTCTGGTCTACAGAGTGAGTTCTGTAGATAAATTCTGGTCTCACTGCCAGTGGTCCCACAGTCTGCCTTAGCCATACAAGTGTCACCTATATTCAGAGGGCCTAGTTTGGTCTTATGCTGGTTCCTTCCCTGTCAGTCTGAAGTTGGTGAGCTCCCATTAGCTCAGGTAAGCTTTTTCAGTGGGTATCCTCATCATGGTCTTGACCCCTTTGCTCATATTCTCACTCATCCCACTTATTTATTTATTTATTATGCATACAATATTCTGTCTGTGTGTATGTCTGCTGGCCAGAAGAGGGCACCAGACCTCATTACAGATGGTTGTGAGCCACCATTTGGTTGTCGGGAATTGAACTCAGGACCTCTGGAAGAGCAGGCAATGCTCTTAACCACTGAGCCAAGGCTACACAGAGAAACCCTGTCTCAAAAAAAAAAAAAAAAAGAAAGAAAAAGCCAAGATCATAGTACTCCTTATGGAAAATTATGCGTGAGATTAAAATCACATTTCAGAATGCAAGAAAGATCACTGGATGTGAGAGAGTAACTGTACAGCTCAGTCGGCCTCTCAGAAGCCATCAAAGGACATCTATGATGAACCAAAACCACCACTGCTTTCTACAACCACATCTCTGGGTGAGGCTGGATTTTTAGCCAAAATAAAACACCACAATAGAGTGAAGGAGGAAGAAGGTAGGTGCACATCACTATGACTTAATAAGCTAGATGGCAAAGGGATTTCCAAAATAGATGGGTTATATGGAATACTTAAAAATTACAAAACCATGCCATTCCTCCCATTAAAATATTTTGGAAAATATTCTTTTCATTAAAGCATTTAGTTAGATTCACTTCTGTGATGGCTGAAAAACAATTATATTTTTGCCTAGGTTTAATTTCAAGTTCAATACATAGCAACAGATATAAGCAAAAGCTTTTTCCAGTCTGGCTGTGGCCCATTTTCCAAAGCTGTGTAGAGACCAAAGTTCGAATGAGTTTTTCAGGATCACCAAGGATGCCTTGGTAGGGCATAGAGTCTTGGTGGGATCTGGAAGCAAGAGAATTCAGGGTGCTGGTTTCGATGCCATAGACTCTCTGTCTGTGTCACCTGCACAGGGGCGGGGATACCCTGGGGACAGAGGCCAAACTGCTCCACCCTGGGGACAGAGGCCAAACTGCTCCCGGAGGATGCACACAGAGAAGTCTGGCACCATTTTCTTCCCTTCAGCCCAGCTCTCCTGTCTCTTCAACCTTAGCCTCAGGATGGGCCCTGACTTTCCAATGACAGGGACAGTAAGTCCCAAGTCTAGACTGCAAAATGCAACTTCACTTGTCCATACCTGGTTAAACTACTTTTGTAACATTCAAGCGTCCTCATTAAAATTGTGTTTCAGAAAACTTAGGCAGCATTTCAACCCGTTCTCAACAAAACATTCTTGGATCTGTCACTTTGGCAGGTGACTGACCTGTTTTTATTCTTGAAAATGCTCACTAATAAGGGACATGTTTTTTTTTTGTTTGTTTGTTTTGTTTTTTTGTTTTGTTTTTGTTTTTCGAGACAGGGTTTCTCTGTGGCTTTGGAGCCTGTCCTGGAACTAGCTCTGTAGACCAGGCTGGTCTCGAACTCCCAGAGATCCGCCTGCCTCTGCCTGTCGAGTGCTGGGATTAAAGGCATGTGCCACCATCGCCCGGCCAGGGACATGGTTTCTTAAACTGTAACGGTTTCCCTCCATCAGGCTATATAACTGAAAGTGGGTATTTCAGCAAAGTTTCGGGACATGCAATGAACAAGACCATGCAGAATCAAGCGTGTTGAGAATCTGCAGTGTTTCTGGCAGTGCCGGCTTATTTTGCCTCCCAGAACCTCACTACGACCCTTTGCTCATCTTTCTGCTTGAGTATTTGTGTGTATGTATAAAACATTTTCACTTTTACGGATACACTCTGGGAGGGGGTGGGACATATAGAGACCTAAGGTTAATGACAGGTCCCGTCCTCAGGTCTCACTCCCTTTATTCTGTCAAGATCTCTCACTGGTCCCGGAGCACACCAATTCCAACTACTCTTGCAAGGCAGCCTGCCTCGGGATCCCATCTCCACTCTTAAGGACGAGAATTGCAGGCAGCTGACATGCCCATGTCTGCCCTTTCCCATGGATTCTCTTAGTGCAATCTCTGGCTCACACTCCGGCAAGAAAAGGGTGTTATCCACGGAGTCATCTCCCCAGCGTGTTCTGAATGCACAGCATGTATGTGCTGCTCTGTGTGTGCTGTCACATCACGTAACACCGTCGGACGCCACCTAAACTCTTCCACTCAGATTCGAGACTATTGTCTGGGAGTTCCTGTGTTTTCACTGCGCATGCGAAGGTCTCTTCTCTTGCAGGAACATATGGTAAATAAAGACCGGTAATGTTTGCCTACTACAGCCCTCGCTCTCTCAGTACCAAATCCCTTTTTCTTCAGACTGCATCATGTTAGGACATTTGTAAAAATTACTGTTTGAGTTGCTGACTTTGAATTTCATAAAAATGTTTGATGTGTTTTGATTTATGATTATGACATAATTTTTAACAGTTTCTGAAATAGGCCTAATATGGGCTCTCGACAAGGTTTCTGAATAATTCAATGTGCTGTGAATAGTAATAACCAAAAATAATAATCAAATTTGCTGTGAATCTAAGGTCTCATTTTTATTATGTTCTTGTGTGACTGTCATCAATTAATATCATCCACAAGTTGCTATTGCTGTTCAGAATCTCCGTTTGCTCCATTACTCCCAGCAATGATCTCTGTGTCACTATTTAGAAGGTGAAAAGAGGAAAATTGAAAACACTATGACCAGAATCGTTTGCTAGCAGGTGCAGGGCTAGAATTCACAGACTCTGAACTTCACCCAGTATGAGGGAGACCAGAAGATTAACGCTCTGCTCCGTGACAGCTCCTTCAAGGGTTGCTCTACCTCTATACACGCCATGCTCTTGAGCCTTCCGGGGGCCACTGGTGGAACATTCTGAGAACCTGACCCACTGGATAGCCTTGGCAAGCTCTCCTTCCTCCAAGTCCATTTCCACAGAAAACTAGGGTCCTGGGTGACATTCAGCCTCAAGACATACTTCTCAAATGAGTGTTCTATTTCCTGCAACGCTTCTGAGAAACCTCTACTACATCTCCTTATTCTGTTTGTCTAGTATAATACAGGGTGATTGGACGCCTCCAAACCAGGAATGTCCTAATCTGTTTGGTGATGCTGTTAAAGAAAAAGTCAAGATTGAGTAATTAAAAAAGAACAGAGATTTATTTTGATGGTGTTAGAGACTGTGAGGTCCAAGTTGATGAGCCAGAACCTTCTGGGAGCCTTCTTCATGCACCACCTCGGAGTGGGGAACATCAGTGAAGGAGCAAGTGGGAGCTGTCAAGCCCACAACCTCAAACCCTTTCATATTTTAACATTGATCCATACTTTTGGATGGAGCCCTGGAAGCCTAAACACCTCCCTCGAGGACCCATCTCCCAGCACTGTGTAAGGTTAATGACAGTTCCCGTGATGATTTAGTTCCCAACACATGTGTTTTGGGGATGCACATTCTAACCATACTCAACTGTACTGAAATGTTTTGGAAGCCATCTGAACCTCTTGGGCGTCCTTTGACTTGTTCTGTAGAAGCCAGGGACCCTCTACACAGTTTGATCATTGACTATAAGCTTCATCCTAAATTCATGTCTGTTCTAAACATGCCCACTTAGTGAAGGCACGAAGGGTCTATCTGAGTAAGCTCCAAAACCCAAACACAATGGTGATGAGATTGAAAGCTGTTTCACTGTGTTTGTCTTGATGGTCACCTGCGTGGGATTTAGAATCACCATGGCAGCACCCTTCTTAGCAAGTCTGGAAGGATGCTCCCGGGAAGGTTTAACTGAAGAGGGAAGACTTACCTCTAATGTGGTGGCAGCACTCTGCAGATGGGGGCTTTTCACTGCCTTAGCAAGGAAAACTGAGCAGGACACCAGTGTTTAGCTCTATGCTTTCTGTCTGCAGACACCATGTGGTCAGCTCCTGCTTGCCGCCGCCGTACCTTCCTTTCCACGGTGGGCCGTGCTCTCAAATGGGGGGCAGAATAAACCCTTTCTTCCTCAAGCTGTCGCTGCCCTGTATTTAGTCACGGCAAGGATAAAGTGATGAATGTGGTAACTAATGCACATTCTAAAGAACAGTTTCATTAGTGTCAAAAATGTCTCACAAGTTGTTTTTACAGACCCTTTAGCAAGGGTTCTATGATTGTGTTTGACTTTCACTGGAATGAAAATTAAAGTCAAAACAAAATAGGGCAAAAGCGATAACCAAATGAAAGATGTCCTGGGAAGAAGGCATCTCAACCAGGGTTGTCTTTCTCGGAGCCCTTGGAAGCTAAGGCAAGCTGAAGCAGAAGCGAGGCCCGGAGAGATGCCCCCTTCACATGGGTGTCGCTTTTGGCATTCCCCTGGCACTTTGCATTCCCTCTGTTTCTCAAACTCTGTTCCTAGGACTCCCTGGACCTCATCTTTCAAAGCTGTTCCCATCTTCAGAGGTGATTCTTCTGAGCTGGAGTCTGGAGTTGCTCTGCTTGGCTTAATTTGTGGCATGGGCTGATAGAATCAGAAGACAGACAAGACTAGGAAGAAGTCTGATAAGTGGCTTTCCATTAGTAATTATTATGATGAAGTCATGGACTGGATGTGGGTGATGAAAGACTGGAAAAGGGGGATGATGACTGTGAGGGCCAGACAGAGGGCAGCAGAGTCACCATGAGTCATGGCTGATCGCTGACGTGTACAAGGGCAAGTTCAAAACAGTGCAGAGTTTAGAACATTTACCATGCACCATGAGATTCTGCTGCATTGTCTTGGAAAAACTCGTATTAACCTAGACTTACTGTTAGGGTGAAGTCATTGGAAGGGAGTACTGACCACAAACCCTGTGCAGAAGAGACTGAAGCTTGGGTACCAGACCCTTGTCTCAGATCTGTGTGAGGATAACTTTTCAACATTGGTCCCAAGCATCTCAAAGTAGAAAAATGTATTTACCTTCCATATCTATAAGGGTGTAACCCCAACTTATCCGGTAGGCAGTAGATGAAGAATAGATATCTGAAAGATGATTTTTGGTTGAAAGAAGTTGTTAGTACTTTTTGTTCTGCTTTTCCTCCCTCCTTTGTAAAATGATGTTGATTTGTGAAAGTTCTTAACTTTTAACCTAGCTGACATGGTTATCACAGACCCTAGGAAAGAGTGGAGTCAGTTACTAATACTTACCATGAGTTCTAGTCTCCATCCAACTACTTGAATGATTTCTTAGCTAGAAAAGGAACTCACTAGCTGAATGCAGGCAATAGAAGACAAAGGCTTTAAAAATAGGAAGAGATGTGTCAAGGCTGTGTAAATGGCACATGGATATTACTACTCCTTCTAAATTCTCTCATTTGATACAGCAATATGTCTGATTATCTTCATGTAAACAGAGGAAAACTGAGGCTCATAGACTTCAGAAATGTGCCAGTGTCCACCTCTGATAAGTGATATTCATAGTTTAAACCCATTCCTTCTCATTCAGAATCCCAGCCTGTCTCCAAAGGATTGTTAGCCAGGAGCAAGAGGAAGAAGGTGGGGAAACAATGGCCACCCAGGCCAACCTCTCCCTAAGTGCTAACTTGAACTTTACCTTGGATATGAACTCACATAGGTAGAAGAATAGTTCAAAGGGTTTGGAGCAGGATAGAGGCAAGGGGAAGAGTCAGTGGAGAACGCCAGTCAAATCACCCAGAGAGATGCCAGTTGCTAACCAAATCTTTTTAGCTTTGTTTTCCTCTGGTGTAGGTGGCTTAAAGTCACTTATTCTATCCGTACTGACTGGAGAAGAGGTCCAACTTCGCTTAGCATTTTGTACACATTCCTGGAGATCCCAGCAGCACAGGCAGGGAGTAGTTAACATGAAGGTCGCTGAAGAGATGCTGGAAGGAAAACAGGTAAAAGCCCAGCTGCATGTCTCCACTGACCCTAGACTAGCCAGGTAATCTTATATGTAGGTAGTTGTCTAAGTGGGCTTCAGATAAAGACACTGCTGGCTACACATGATACAGATTTTTCCCACCTTCACCAACGGCAAAGAGAAAATACGTTTGAGTTGAAGGAGGGATTATAGTAGACTCGCTGAGGTCACCCAAGGAGCTACATGATGGCCTCCACATCAGAGAGCAGGCATTTCTGTATGCGTGGGGACATCTGTGACGCATTTCATAGAGTCACAAAGTTAGAACCCTTCAGAGCTAGAAGGCCCCACCTCTGCAAAAACACAGTTTACTGTGTGTTTATCATGGGACTCTGAAGCTGACAGCAATAAAAACTAATCTAAAGGCTTGATGGGATTACCTAGGCACAAAGTCAGGTGCAGACATTTAAAATTAGGATTCCTCAAAGTAGGTCACTATTTAGAAGGGTTTGTGAGAGAAATCTAGCCCCAAGTAACCTCTAAAGAAAAGGCAAGGCTCTGAGGTCTTTGGAAACTGGGCTTTGGCTTCTCGTCTGTCTTGGACTAGAGGACGGTGCTGCCCGAATGCTGGGCTTTCACCTTCTTCTAACAATCTGTACTTGACCAGCTGCCTTTTCCTCTCTCTTGCCTTTCCCATCCTATTCTTTCTCCCTACAGAGCTCAAATCAGCACCCTAGAGTCTGTAGTGAAAGACCCTCAATGATGTGGAGATAACGTTTGATGAAGCCTAACACTTTGTCATGAAATACACCTGGACACAAGAGAGGAAAGCGCAGCTTCTACCACACCAAAGGGGCAAAGAACCCACCACCATCATGACATCACCCTAAATGGAGAAAGACAAAGGCCAAGGACAGGATGTCTGAGTTTGCCATGACATTGAACATGCCATTGCATGCTCTGGTCATAAACCAGAGTGAAGTACTTATTAAACATGGACAGAACCTTGAACGTCTTATAATTTGTATACTGTATAATACTAACTGCTGTTACTGTTACACTGAACTAAGGGATGTAGAGAAAGCTTTTTTTAACTCACAGTCTCTGGTAGGCAGGTACTGCTGTCTTTGGCCTGGGGTGAATCAGTATGTCACTTTAGGGAGAGCGCAGAGGAAAGAGTGTTTCCCTCATCACTGAGAAAGATACAGAGAAGAGGGTTTGCCAGGGTCACAATCTCCTTGGCAAGTAAACGCCCAATGACGGAAATACCTCCCACTCAGGCCCACTGTGGGGACCTTCCAGATCCAACTAGAGCGTAGATGGGAGTCCAGACACAAATTCACACATTGCCTGATTCCATGAACATCCAGAATAGATAAGGTCCCTGGGATAAAACATAGTGCACCCGCGGGTGGGCATGCAAAGGGGGAGATGCTGCTTGGTGGCTGGGGGGTTTAGCCTGTGATGTTGGCATAGCCAGGAATCAGTTTCACTACCAGTGTAATCCATTACCAAATTCAAGAAAATTCAGAGTCTTTGGAAGGCCATCTCCACAGACAATCCGCCAAATGCTCACACTCCCACCTTTCGGTTCTGGGGACTTTCTGCCAAGCAGGACAAGCAGAACTGAAGTAAGCCCAAACTGCCAGCGACTGAGTCCCCGTCATTAGCTCGCCATCTTGTGCTGAGCACACAAATTGCAAGCGATCCTGTTTGTCCTCACAGAGGCTCGGCTTTTTCTGCAAGCCCGATGGACATAGATGAATAAATACAAGGTTTAGGGTGGCACTCCATGAGGCCACAAACAGCAAAACAGTTTAAGCTCGGATTCTCTAGTAGACAGACCCTGAAGCAAATGTCTATGTGCTGATAGTTGCTCAGCCCCTTGCTGCCGAACCAGGGCAGGGCAAATGCCTGGGAGGAGAAGCCAACCCAGGAGGCTTCAGACACAAGTGGACTTAGCAGGAATTGTTACAGAGGCCCCAGGGCCTACCAGAATCTCCACAGAGTGCTGGTGCTGATGGGGTCCTAGGGAGCAGAGGGGGGCTCCGGCATCTCCAGCTCCATTCCTATTATCAGCTTGCCCAGTCTTCTCCAGGTGGGCCCCAGCACAGACAGACAGACAGACTGTGTCTCCTCATACACGCCCGAGTCATTCTTCTCCTTGTATGAATTCTGTATTCTATCCAGGTGCAGTCAACGAGAGAGAGAGAGAGAGAGAGAGAGAGAGAGAGAGAGAGAGAGAGAACACATAAAGCAACATCACGGGCCAATCAGAAGAGCGGCAGAAGCTACTGATAGATACATGCCTGCCTTAAAAAAATACAAAATATCAAAAGCAGTGTCTTAGTGTCCTTGATTGCTTTCTGATAAAACACTGACCAAAAGCAACTTCCACATCACAGTTCATCACCGAGGGGAGTAAGGGCTGGGACTCTGGAGGGAGGAAGTGGCATTGAGGCCAAGGAGCAACAAATGTGCTTGCTCCTCATTCCTGGGCTCAGACGCCTTTCTTACAGGCTGGGGGCCGTTTGCCCACAAGTGGCCCCACTCACAGGGGCTTGGGCCTTGTAGGTTAATGAGTAATTTAGAAAATGCCACACAGACATGCCCTCCTCTACTGAGGTTCCCCTTCTCCAGGTCATTAGCAAACCCCAGCAGCACTGCAGAGGCAGCGGCAGCATCCCTCCCTTTGAAGCAGTGCAGAATGGCCCGGCTCCACCAAGGGCACAGGCGAGAGTCAGACTCCCTTGACTGCCCACTGTGGGCCGGCCCATTCTACATCAATTAATAACCAAGAAAGGATGTTTCCTGTAGAAGGAGTCTAGCATTATGAACATAAATGACCTTCACAGGACTGGATTGGGCTCTGGGACCAGTAGGTAGAGACAGAGACTGTGAGACTCAAAAGACACTAACAGGAAGTAGCTTGGAGAAGGAGAACCACCAAGAGAATGTTTCCCCTGGCGGTGAGGGGGTAGCTGCTGGCCTAGAACAGTCTTTCTGGAGAGGGACAAGTCACCCGTTCCCCATTCTTTCACTCTGTGCTGCTCCGTGGGAATGGGGTCCTAGTTTTCGCTCCCTTGGAAGATAACTCAATTCACGGCCCTCTGCCTTCATTTAGGGTTTCTAAATGGTTACCAGCTGCTACTGCTACCCTGAAGGACAGTCACTCACAGCCGTCAGAAGAGAATCAGAATAACTACACACACACGCGCACGCGAGCGCACACACACACACATCTATGGGGACAATTTCTCAGTTGAGGCTCATTCTTCTCGCATAACTCATTTGTGTTTTAATGAGGAAGCTAGCTGGCGGTCTGAAATGAGAAAAATTCAGGCGTTTGCAGTCATCATCTGGGTGTATACTTCCCTCTTGTGGTCAATAATATTATTGCAGGAATAGGAGTAGGTCTGGAAAAAAAAAAACAGTGGAGGAAGGTTGTAGGATGGGTAATATTAGTGCCGCAGGGAATTTAATTCTTTTATTGCTCACTATAAGTCATAGGTATATGTGTACACATGTGTACAGCTTCAAAACCTGTATTCACTTAACGTTTTCACATGTTATAACAACATTTCAAATTATGTGTGCCGTTGAAACAGAATGGAACCTGAGGTTTCTTCCTTGTGGATTTCTTAACAGAAGACCTGGTTGACAATGATTTTGAGGTGTATGTCTCTGAGTAGTGTATTTCTTCTTTTATAGTAATTTAGAGTCACGCTTTCTAGATTTGGGAAGTACCCCCCCCCCCCCCCCCACACACACACACAAATTTCAAAACTAGTTTCCAAACACGAGCTTCATAAGTTCCTTTAAAAAGAACATTTTTAGCATTCAGGGGAGAATGCATGAGGCTCTGTTTTGAAGCGAATGGCAAGCCTCACAGGCAGAAACCTCCGGGGCTTGTTCTGATTCCCCTGTGATGGCCACTAGGGTTGACAGTAGTCGCTGGCTGGTAACCATTCAGAAACGCCACGATGACTGCTCAGGGCAGTGAATTGAGCTGTCTTCAGGGGAGCCCAAAGCAGTACCCCATTCCCATGGAGCATGCGCAGATGAAAGTGTGGCGAAACTGGTGACCTCTCCCTCTCCAGAAAGACCCTGTTTCTGACCTGCAGGCCAGCAGCCACTCCCTGATCTCCAGGGTAACAACCTCTTGGTATTTCTGCCTCTTCCTACGAGGGCCATTTATGTGCATGAAGACAAATTCCTTCTACAGATGTCTTTCAAGCTGAAAATTTAATTTTCATTGCTCTCCATGGCCATTACATCCATGCTATAGAGTCCCGCTCATCTTCCCCGGGGATGTGCTGAAGTTTATCCATGCCATTGTCCCTGAGTGGAGTTCTGGGTTGGGTGACAGGACCCCTTCTGCAGACTTTGCTATGATAGCACAGCACTTAGGAATGCTCCCCAGGTCCTGCCTTAAAGTGCTGGGCCAGACTTTGTTGACTCCCCAGGGGAAGTCTCACCCTCTCTGAGGAGTGATTGGGGGGGGGGGGGAAGATGGGGGGATGGGAGAAGGGAAGGGAGTGGAACCTGGGATTGATATGGAAAAAGAGAAAAGACTGCTTTAAAATAGATAGATAGATAGATAGATAGATAGATAGATAGATAGATAGATAAAGTTGAGACTTTAAAAAGTTCCTGTTCTCATTGCTGTATCCAAAGTCCTGGCAAGAAGGGATTTGGTGGGAGGGTTGCTTTGGTCTTTGGGAGATCTGGCCTCAGTTTCCATTTCTGACCTATTCCTATTATGGAGAAGCTGTAACGTAGCAACAGCAGTTTTGCCAGTGGCCTGGTTGTTAGGGACATTCTGAACTGAAAGCACTGCTGTAGATGTTTAGATTGTATGTGGTTTGTGCAAGCTGGGCTGGCCTTAGTGTGAGCTTTACAAAGGTCTCCCTCCTTTCTGATGCTACCGCATTTCCCCACCCCATCCTACCCTGCCCTGAATCAAAGAGACCTTTGCTTTTAAGGGAAGCAAATGTATTGTGGTTGATACGCATCTAAGAAGGGGGTTTTACTTATTGAGCACAGTACTGCTTATGCAGAACGTAAACACAGGCAGAGTGAGGTTGCTTGGCAATAGACAGCAAGCAGCAAAAGTAAAAGAAATACATCCAGGGAAGCTGGTGTTGGAGGGTGAACCAACCAGCTGTTGTGTCCTTTACAGGGGCATGCAGTGTGGCCATTTTCTCTGAACTGAAAGACTCCATCCTGGAGGAAGGAGGGAGGTTCTCAAGATTCAGGAAGCTGACCAATCTTAAAGCAAGCCCAAAAAGTTAAGATTCACGAAGCCCTCTGCAAGATTATAGATGCAGGTAGATAAGGGAGAGGAGAAGAAAAGAAGAAACAAGCTTTTTTGTTTGTTTGTTTGTTTTTCGAGACAGGGTTTCTCTGTAGCTTTGAAGCCTGTCCTGGAACTAGCTCTTGTAGACCAGGCTGGTCTTGAATCACAGAGATCCACCTGCTTCTGCCTCCCGAGTGCTAGGATTAAAGGTGTGCGCCACCACTGCCTGGCAAGAAACAGGCTTTAAGTTTCTCCTTCAGCAGAAGAATGGATAAAGAAATTATGGTGCAGTTAAAAAAAGACATCATGAAATTTTCAGGCAAATGGATGGAACTAGAAAAATAACATCCTGAGTGAAGTAACCCAGACCCAGAAAGATAAATATGGTATGTGTTCACTTATGAGTGGATATTTTTTCATAAGCAACTGCAAATCAAGCTGCTATCTATAGACCAGAGAGGTTAGGTAAAAAAGAGAGGTCTGGGACAGGGGGAGGACGCGGGGATCTCCCTGGGAAGGTGAAACAGAGCAGATTTTATGGACAAACTGGGGGCAGGTGGGGATGGGAGATAGAGAGGGGTTCTGGGTATGGGGAGAGATGGGGTAGAGGAAAGGAATTAGGGGAGAGACGGCTGGAACTCGGGGACACTTGAAAGATAGTGTGGAGACCTAGTGCATTGGAAACTTCCTGGTCTATGAAGGCAATCCTAACGGGAGTTCCTAGTAATGGGGAACATGGAGTCTCACTAGCCACCTCCTGCAGCCAGGCAAGGCTTCCAGTGGTGAGATCAGGGTGCATTCCGTTGCAGTGGTGAGATCAGGGTGCAATCCACTGCAGTGATGAGATCAGGGTGCAATCCATTGCAGTGGTGAGATCAGGGTGCATTCCACTGCAGTGGTGAGATTAGGGTGCATTCCACTGCAGTGGTGAGACCAGGGTGCAATCCATTGCTGTAGTGATATTACGGTGCATTACAGTGAGTTATTAGCCAAGGGGGTCCCGTGGAAATCCTTAAACAACTCAGTCTGGTACTAAGATAAAAAAAAAAAACTGCTCTCTTCAAACGGATGGTGCTCCCACCAGACCTTCCTTGCCAGGGAAGACGACACCCACAGAACACATCGAACATAGAAAAGTCAAGTTGGTGCCTACTTGGAGCCTCACCCCTACCTTCTAACCTCTTCAGCCTGAAAAGTTATTCTGCAGTCTACCAAAAGAGAGATGTGGACACCAACCCAGAGCCACAAAACCTTTGACTTAACAGTCTGTCCTGCCTGTGAAATATGCTGGGGCAATAGTGGCACAGACTTGTAGACATGGTCAATAAATGTCTGATTTGACTTAATGTCAACTCCCTGAAAAGGAACCCATACTCAACAATATTTGGGAATCCAGAAACCAGAGACTAGATAGTCCAAGTGATGTTAAGGTCAAATCAAAACCTACTGTTCAAAAAGAAATCAATACAATTAATTATTCCTAATGCTATTCTGCTATACTCATAGACCACTGCCTTATCCAGTCATCATGAGAGAGGCTTCCTCTGGCAGCAGACGGAAACAAATGCAGAAATCTGCATCCAAATAGCATGTGGAGAGAGAGGCTAAGTAGGGTAGGGGGTCTCCATCAACTTCCTCCCCTCAGAGGGCAGAGGAAGAGGGAAGAGTGTAAGGGTCAGAGTGGATGGAGGAAACTGAGCGCACACAGCCCTCTGGATCAACTAAACAAGGCTCATATGAGCTCCCAGAGACTGACGCAGCCAGCACAGCACGACACACAGCTGTGCCAGGTTTTCTGCGTGTATACCATAGCCAGCTGCTTGAGAATGAGCTGATCTCTGGCTCTTTTGCCTACTCTTGGGACTCTATTCCTCCTGTTGGGTTGCTGTGTTCAACTTGAAAATGATAGTTTTTGCTTTATCTCTTATTATTTTTTATAATTTTTAATGATTTATTAATTTTATTTCCATCACATCTTATTCTTTCAGGTTTGGTTGCTGTCTTTTAGAAGCCTGTTCTTTTCTAATGAGAGACAGAAAGGGAGAAGATCCAGAGGTGAAGGCGTAAGTCATAAACAATGCCACACCAGTTTGGAATTATGATTAATAGGGTGGTATTTATTTAAATGGGAAAAAACTTACAGATCACTGTCAGCCCTCTGCGCAACCAGGAAGTGAGTCTAGTCGCCAGCGGAGCAGGAAGTGAAGAGAGAGGAGAGGGAAGTGGCCGCTTTTTTAAAGGGAGAGAAACCACGCCCCAATGGGCTGGTACCTCAGCGGTGGGGTGCTGGGAACGCAGCCCCGCTGCCCTTATTACTACAGTTGGCGCCCAGACGTGTGGACAGCCTAAACCCACTTAAAAAACCTGAGAAGGCTTAAAAATAAGGGAGAGAGAGTTTAACACAGATTTTTGCTGTTTGTTGGTGGCATGCTGTAGAGAGATTTCCTGATTCGACAACAGTAGCAGAAAAAACGCTGTGTCATTTTAAAGCGCGACTTCCTGGGGCTGTGCTGCCATTGCGATCTCTGTCTGGCTCCTGCGGGAGACAGAGCTTTTGAATAGAGCATTTGGAGTAAAGTGCTACGATTTGTTTGATGGCAACTAGACTCGCTGTGTTCTCGGGTCTGCTCTGCTTGTTAGAGGCAAGCATGCTCTTTCATCTAAGAGAGGCTTCCTGACTCAGCTTTAGCTGCAAAGCCTGCAGCTCATTAAGAGGTCCTGCCACGAAACACTTAAACGGTGTTGACGAAAAGCTGAACACATGCTTTTCGGTTTTCAGCCATAGCAGGAAAAAAGCTGCGCCGTTTAAAAATGCCGGCTTTCTGGGCTGTCCTGCCAGGACAAACTCTGACTCTTTTACGCAGGCGGTTTGTGCGGTTTGCAAGCACAGGCTGCTGAAGCTCGCTTGCTGGCTACAGCCAGTACCTCAGCCATGAGGCTGGAAAGCTAAGGAATGGGCTGGATCCAGCTGGCAAAGCCACGCCTTTAATCCTACTGATATTGCTTGGTAAATTAAAGACTCCTGTGGTCAGAAAAAGAGAGATATACAGTAAAGAGAGATTCAAAGACAAAGAAAATTTCTAAATGGTTTACAGTGTGTTAAAAATATATGCAGACTAAAAGTTGAAGTTCCTAAAGTAAAAAAAAAAAAAAAAAAGGAAGAGAGTTGTTGTGTGTGGTAGTACACACCTTTAATCCCAACACTTGGAAGGCAGAGGGAGATTGACCTCTGTGACTTCAAGGTGTGGTAGCACACGCCTTTAATCCCAGTGCCTAGAAGGCAGAGACAAACAGATCTCTGTGAGTTCAAGGTGTTGTAGCACATACCTTTAATCCCGAATGCCTGGGAGGCAGAGACAGGCGGATCTCTGAGAGTTCAAAGACAGCCTGGTCTACAGAGTTACTTCAGGTCAAAGATACAGAGAACCTGTCTCAAAAAGCAAAGAGTTAAAAGTAAAAATAAACAAAATAGAGGTTAAAACAAAGCTGCACAAAGATGGAAAATACACAGAGAATTTTGATACTGTATGCTCTCTTTGAATTGTTTGAATGCTGAGGAAGGAGCAACAGCTGCTAAAAGATATTTATTTATAAATACTGCTGAACTAATCCAACATAGATATTTTGAATTTGGATCTAAGGATATGATACTTTGGAAATGAGTTTCTTATTTTATTTTCACAGAGGATGAAAGGCTGTTCATTTCTTCTATTCCAATTTGGTATGATGGACCACACCCTCCTGAAGGGTTGTTGTGAACATCTCCAGAAAATTGCTTCGCTCAACTGCCAACTGAGAAGAAACTAGCACACAGGTTATACCATGAAAGACCTAATTAACGACGCCCCCATTCAGCAGGAAGCAGTTTGGAGAGAAAAAACTGCGCCCATGTTCCCAAATATGGTTTATAAACGTCCTTTTACATTTAAAGGGGGATATGATATAGGTATGAATAATTTGCATTAGTATAGATTTTGCTTTATTGATAGAGATTTAAGGTCGATTTTGTTATATAGGTTGTTGATAGATAATCATAATAGTCAAGTTTGTAGTCATGTTAATTAGATTTTCTAGATATATAGAGATATATTTTAGATAGACATTCTTCATATTTTTCAAAGATTATAGAATATGGCATTTTAAATGTTTTAATAACTTAGGACTTTTCATGACAATGAGACACTCTGCTCCTGGCAGCACCAATCTACTTCAAGAGGAAGTTGGGCATCGAAGAGGCACCTGATGGAGTTTGATAGCCATTTGGGCAAGAAACTGCTCTTGCCTGGACTATTGCATAAACTGGACACAGAGAACCCGCAGAGAGAGGACTACTGAACTTGCCTAAGGTGAGATGATCTTTCGGGGTTCCTGATTCATGAAAGAGTCTGCGAGAAATTCTGCAGGACA